>NC_060119.1:1200000-2400000 GCF_021461395.2 Schistocerca americana
ATGCCGCCTTAAGTACAAGAATAGAGACTCTACTTACAGTCAGTGCTTTGAGCATTCCGTGTGAGACCATTATTAGTATCCGGTACACCACTTCAGGTTCAATGTATTCCTTGGACATACACATCGACGATGAAACACAGAAAGGGCATCGGAATTAAATACAAAGTGCACAATGCCGCCTTAAGTACAAGAATAGACACTCTTCTTATAGTCGGTGCTTTGAGCATTCCCTGTGAGACCAGTATTAGTTTCCGATACACCACTGCAGGTTAAATGTATTCCTTGGACCTTCAAACTGACGATGAAACACAGAAATCGCATCTTAATTAAATACAAAAGGCACAATGCCGCCTAAAGTACAAGAATACAGACTCTATTTACAGTCGGTGCTTTGAGCATTCCCTGTGAGACCAGTATTAGTTTCCGATACACCACTGCAGGTTCAATGTATTCCTTGGACCTTCACATTGACGATGAAACACAGAAATCGCATCGGAATTAAATACAAAATGGCACAAAGCCGCCTTAAGTACAAGAATAGAGACTCTTCTTACAGTCGGTGCTTTGAGCATTCCCTGTGAGACCAGTATTAGTATCCGATACATCACTGCAGGTTCAATGTATTGCTTGGACATACACATTGACGATGAAACACTGAAATTACCTCGGATTTAAATACAACAGGAGCAATGTGGCCTTAAGTACAAGAATAGAGACTCTTCTTACAGTCGGTGCTTTGAGCATTCCCTGTGAGACCAGTATTAGTATCCGATACACCACAGCAGGTTCAATGTATTGCTTGGACATACACATTGACGATGAAACACTGAAATTACCTCGGATTTAAATACAACAGGAGCAATGTGGCCTTAAGTACAAGAATAGAGACTTTTCTTACTGTCGGTGTTTTGAGCATTCACTCTGAGACCAGTATTAGTTTCCGATACACCACTGCAGGTTCAATGTATTCCTTGGACCTTCACATTGACGATGAAACACAGAAATCGCATTGGAATTAAATACAAAAGGCACAATGAAGCCCTAAGTACAACAATAGAGACTCTTCTTACTGACGGTGCATTGAGCATTCCCTGAGAGACCAGTATTAATATTTGATACACCACTGCAGGTTCAATGTATTCCTGAGACATTCACATTAACGATGAAACACAGAAATCGCATCGGAATTAAATACAAAAGGCCCAATGCCGCCTTAAGTACAAGAATAGACACTCTTCTTACAGTCTGTGCTTTGAGCATTCCCTGTGAGACCAGTATTAGTATCCGATACACCACTGCAGATTCAATGTATTCCTTGGACATACACATTGACGATGAAACACTGAAATTACATCGGAATTATATACAAAAGGAACAATGCCGCCTTAAGTCTAAGAAGAGAGACTCTTCTTACTGTCGCTCTTTTGAGCATTCTCTGTGGGACCAGTATTAGTTTCCGATACACCACTGCAGGTTCAATGTATTCCTTGAAAATATGCATTGACGATGAAAAACTGAAATTACGTCGGAATTAAATACAAAGGGCGCAATGACGCCTTAAGTACAAGCAGAGTGAGACACCTTAGAGTCCGTGTTTTGATCCTTTCCAGAGCGACCCGTATTTGTTTCCGATACGCCACTGCAGGTTCAATGTTTTCCTTGGACGTTCACATTGACGATGAAACACAGAAATCGCATCTTAATTAAATACAAAAGCACAATGCCGCCTAAAGTACAAGGATACAGACTCTACTTACAGTCAGTGCTTTGAGCATTCCCTGTGAGACCAGTATTAGTATCCGGTACACCACTTATGGTTCAATGTATTCCTTGGACATACACATCGACGATGAAACACAGAAATGGCATCGGAATTAAATACAAAGTGCACAATGCGGCCTTAAGTACAAGAATAGACACTCTTCTTACAGTCAGTGCTTTGAGCATTCCCTGTGAGTCCACTATTAGTTTCCGATACACCACTGCAGGTTCAATGTATTCCTTGGGCGTTCACATTGACGATGAAACACAGAAATGGCATCGGAATTAAATACAAAAGGCACAATGCCGCCTTAAGTACAAGAATAGACACTCTTCTTACAGTCGTTGCTTTAAGCATTCCCTGTGAGACCAGTATTAGTTTCCGATACACCACTGCAGGTTGAATGTATTCCGTGGAGCTTCACATTGACGATGAGACACAGAAATCGCATCGGAATTAAATACAAAAGGCACAATGCCGCCTTAAGTACAAGGATACAGACTCTACTTACAGTCAGCGCTTTGAGCATTCCCTGTGAGACCAGTATTAGTATCCGGTACACCACTTCAGGTTCAATGTATTCCTTGGACATACAAATCGACGATGAAACACAGAAGTGGCATCGGAATTAAATACACAGTGCACAATGCCGCGTTAAGTACAAGAATAGACACCCTTCTTACAGTCGGTGCTTTGAGCATTCCCTGTGAGACCAGTATTTGTTTCCGATACACCACTGTAGGTTAAATGTATTCCTTGGACCTTCCCATTGAAGATGAAACACAGAAATCGCATCTTAATTAAATACAAAAGGCACAATGCCGCCTAAAGTACAAGAATACAGACTCTATTTACAGTCGGTGCTTTGAGCATTCCCTGTGAGACCAGTATTAATTTCCGATACACCACTGCAGGTTCAGTGTATTCCTTGGACTTTCACATCGACGATGAAACAAAGAAATGGCATCGGAATTAAATACAAAGGGCACAATGCCGCCATAAGTTCAAGAATAGACACTCTTCTTACTGTCGGTGCTTTGAGCATTCCCTGTGAAACCAGTATTAGATTCCGATACACCACTACAGGTTCAATGTAATCCTTGGACCTTCACAATGACGATGAAACACAGAAACCGCATTGGAATTAAATACGAAAGGCACAATGCTGCCTTAAGTACAAAAATAGAGACTCTTCTTACAGTCGGTGCTTTGAGCATTCCCTGTGAGACCAGTATTAGTTTCCGATACACCACTGCAGGTTCAATGTAATCCTTGGACCTTCACATTGACGATGAAACACAGAAACCGCATTGGAATTAAATACGAAAGGCACATTGCCGCCTTAAGTACAAGAATACAGACTCTACTTACAGTCGGTGCTTTGAGCATTCCCTGTGACCCCAGTATTAGATTCCGATACACCATTGCAGGTTCAATGTATTCCTCGGACCTTCACATTGACCATGAAACACAGAAATCGCTTTGGAATTAAATACAAATGGCACAATGCCGCCTTCAGTACAAGAATAGACACTCTTCTTACAGTCTGTGCTTTGAGCATTCCCTGTGAGACCAGTATTAGTATCCGATACACCACTGCAGATTCAATGTATTCCTTGGACATACACATTGACGATGAAACACTGAAATTACATCGGAATTATATACAAAAGGAACAATGCCGCCTTAAGTCTAAGAACAGAGACTGTTCTTACTGTCGCTCTTTTGAGCATTCTCTGTGGGACCAGTATTAGTTTCCGATACACCACTGCAGGTTCAATGTATTCCTTGAAATACGCATTGACGATGAAACACTGAAATTACGTCGGAATTAAATACAAAGGGCGCAATGACGCCTTAAGTACAAGCAGAGTGAGACACCTTAGAGTCCGTGTTTTGATCCTTTCCAGAGCGACCCGTATTTGTTTCCGATACGCCACTGCAGGTTCAATGTTTTCCTTGGACCTTCACATTGACGATGAAACACAGAAATCGCATCTTAATTAAATACAAAAGCACAATGCCGCCTAAAGTACAAGGATACAGACTCTACTTACAGTCAGTGCTTTGAACATTCCCTGTGAGACCAGTATTAGTATCCGGTACACCACTTATGGTTCAATGTATTCCTTGGACATACACATCGACGATGTAACACAGAAATGGCATCGGAATTAAATACAAAGTGCACAATGCGGCCTTAAGTACAAGAAAGACACTCTTCTTACAGTCAGTGCTTTGAGCATTCCCTGTGAGTCCACTATTAGTTTCCGATACACCACTGCAGGTTCAATGTATTCCTTGGGCGTTCACATTGACGATGAAACACAGAAATGGCATCGGAATTAAATACAAAAGGCACAATGCCGCCTTAAGTACAAGAATAGACACTCTTCTTACAGTCGTTGCTTTAAGCATTCCCTGTGAGACCAGTATTCGTTTCCGATACACCACTGCAGGTTGAATGTATTCCGTGGAGCTTCACATTGACGATGAGACACAGAAATCGCATCGGAATTAAATACAAAAGGCACAATGCCGCCTTAAGTACAAGGATACAGACTCTACTTACAGTCAGCGCTTTGAGCATTCCCTGTGAGACCAGTATTAGTATCCGGTACACCACTTCAGGTTCAATGTATTCCTTGGACATACAAATCGACGATGAAACACAGAAGTGGCATCGGAATTAAATACACAGTGCACAATGCCGCCTTAAGTACAAGAATAGACACTCTTCTTACAGTCGGTGCTTTGAGCATTCCCTGTGAGACCAGTATTAGTTTCAGATACACCACTGTAGGTTAAATGTATTCCTTGGACCTTCCCATTGACGATGAAACACAGAAATCGCATCTTAATTAAATACAAAAGGCACAATGCCGCCTAAAGTACAAGAATACAGACTCTATTTACAGTCGGTGCTTTGAGCATTCCCTGTGAGACCAGTATTAATTTCCGATACACCACTGCAGGTTCAGTGTATTCCTTGGACTTTCACATCGACGATGAAACAAAGAAATGGCATCGGAATTAAATACAAAGGGCACAATGCCGCCATAAGTTCAAGAATAGACACTCTTCTTACTGTCGGTGCTTTGAGCATTCCCTGTGAAACCAGTATTAGTTTCCGATACACCACTACAGGTTCAATGTAATCCTTGGACCTTCACATTGACGATGAAACACAGAAACCGCATTGGAATTAAATACGAAAGGCACAATGCCGCCTTAAGTACAAAAATAGAGACTCTTCTTACAGTCGGTGCTTTGAGCATTCCCTGTGAGACCAGTATTAGTTTCCGATACACCACTGCAGGTTCAATGTAATCCTTGGACCTTCACATTGACGATGAAACACAGAAACCGCATTGGAATTAAATACGAAAGGCACAATGCCGCCTTAAGTACAAGAATACAGACTCTACATACAGTCGGTGCTTTGAGCATTCCCTGTGACCCCAGTATTAGTTTCCGATACACCATTGCAGGTTCAATGTATTCCTTGGACCTTCACATTGACGATGAAACACAGAAATCGCATTGGAATTAAATACAAAATGCACAATGCCGCCTTCAGTACAAGAATAGAGACTCTTCTTACAGTCTGTGCTTTGAGCATTCCCTGTGAGACCAGTATTAGTATCCGATACACCACTGCAGATTCAATGTATTCCTTGGACATACACATTGACGATGAAACACTGAAATTACATCGGAATTAAATACAAAAGGAACAATGCCGCCTTAAGTACAAGAATAGAGACTCTTCTTACTGTCGGTGCTTTGAGCATTCTCTGTGGGACCAGTATTAGTTTCCGATACACCACTGCAGGTTGAATGTAATCCTTGGACCTTCACATTGACGATGAAACACAGAAACCGCATTGGAATTAAATACGAAAGGCACAATGCCGCCTTAAGTACAAGAATACAGACTCTACTTACAGTCGGTGCTTTGAGCATTCCCTGTGACCCCAGTATTAGTTTCCGATACACCATTGCAGGTTCAATGTATTCCTTGGACCTTCACATTGACGATGAAACACAGAAATCGCATTGGAATTAAATACAAAATGCACAATGCCGCCTTCAGTACAAGAATAGAGACTCTTCTTACAGTCTGTGCTTTGAGCATTCCCTGTGAGACCAGTATTAGTATCCGATACACCACTGCCGGTTCAATATATTCCTTGGAAATACGCATTGACGATGAAACACTGAAATTACATCGGAATTAAATACAAAGGGCACAACGACGCCTTAAGTACAAGCAGAGTGAGACATCTTAGAGTCTGTGCTTTGATCCTTTCCTGTGAGACCAGTATTAGTTTGGGATACACCACTGCAGGTCAATGTATTCCTTGGACGTTCATATTGACGATGAAACACTGAAATCGCATCGGAATTAAATACAAAAGGCACCATGCCGCCTTAAGTACAAGAATAGAGACTCTTCTTACAGTCGGTGCTTTGTGGATTACTTGTGAGACCAATATTAGTTTCCGATACACCACTGCAGGTTCAGCGTATTCCTTGGACTTTCACATCGACGATGAAACACAGAAAAGGCATCGGAATTAATACATAGGGCACATTGCCGCCTTAAGTACAAGAATAGACACTCTTCTTACAGTCGATTCTTTGAGCATTCCCTGTGAGACCAGTATTAGTTTCCGATACACCACTGCAGTTCCAATGTATTCTTTGGACCTTCACATTGACGATGAAACACAGAAATCGCAAAGGAATTAAATACAAATGGCACAATGCCGCCCTAAGTACAACAATAGAGACTCTTCTTACAGTCGGTGCTTTGAGCATTCCCTGAGAGACCAGTATTAATTTCCGATACACCACTGCAGGTTCAATGTATTCCTCAGACATTCACATTGACGATGAAACACAGAAATCAAATCGGAATTAAATACCAAAGGCAGAATGCCGCCTTAAGTACAAGAATAGAGACTCTTCTTACAGTCGGTGATTTAAGCAGTTCCTGTGAGACCTGTATTAGTTTCCGATACACCACTGCAGATTCAATGTATTCCTTGGGCCTTCACATTGACGATGAAACACAGAAATGGCATAGGAATTAAATACAAAAGGCACAATGCCGCCTTAAGTACAAGGATACAGACTCTACTTACAGTCAGTGCTTTGAGCATTCCCTGTGAGACCAGTATTAGTATCCGGTACACCACTTCAGGTTCAATGTACTCCTTGGACATACACATCGACGATGAAACACAGAAATGGCATCGGAATTAAATACAAAGTGCACAATGCCGCCTTAAGTACAAGAACAGACACTCTTCTTACAGTCGGTGCTTTGAGCATTCGCTGTGAGACCACTATTAGTTTCCGATACACCACTGCAGGTTCAATGTATTCCTTGGGCCTTCACATTGACGATGAAACACAGAAATGGCATCGGAATTAAATACAAAAGCCACAATGCCGCCTTAAGTACAGGAATAGACTCGCTTCTTACAGTCGTTGCTTTAAGCATTCCCTGTGAGACCAGTATTAGTTTCCGATACACCACTGCAGGTTGAATGTATTCCGTGGAGCTTCACATTGACGATGAGACACAGAAATCGCATCGGAATTAAATACAAAAGGCACAATGCCGCCTTAGGTACAAGGATACAGACTCTACTTACAGTCAGTGCTTTGAGCATTCCCTGTGAGACCAGTATTAGTATCCGGTACACCACTTCAGGTTCAATGTATTCCTTGGACATACAAATCGACGACGAAACACAGAAATGGCATCGGAATTAAATACAAAGTGCACAAAGCCGCCTTAAGTACAAGAATAGACACTCTTCTTACAGTCGGTGCTTTGAGCATTCCCTGTGAGACCAGTATTAGTTTCCGATACAGCACTGCAGGTTAAATGTATTCCTTGGACCTTCACATTGACGATGAAACACAGAAATCGCATCTTAATTAAATACGAAAGGCACAATGCCGCCTAAAGTACAAGAATACAGACTCTATTTACAGTCGGTGCTTTGAGCATTCCCTGTGAGACCAGTATTAGTTTTCGATACACCACTGCAGGTTCAATGTATTACTTGGACCTTCACATTGACGATGACACACAGAAATCACATCGGAATTAAATACAAAATGGCACAAAGCCGCCTTAAGTACAAGAATTGAGACTCTTCTTACAGTCGGTGCATTGAGCATTCCCTGTGAGACCAGTATTAGAATCCGATACACCACTGCAGGTTCAATGTATTGCTTGGACATACATATTGACGTTGAAACACTGAAATTACCTCGGAATTAAATACAAAAGGAGCAATGTGGCCTTAAGTACAAGAATAGACACTCTTCTTACTGTCGGTGTTTTGAGCATTCCCTCTGAGACCAGTATTAGTTTCCGATACACCACTGCAGGTCCAATGTAATCCTTGGACCTTCACATTGCCGATGAAACACAGAAATCGCATCGGAATTAAATACAAAAGGCACAATGCCCTTTAAGTACAAGAATAGAGACTCTTCTTACAGTCGGTGCATTGAGCATTCCCTGTGAGACCAGTATTAATTTCCGATACACCACTGCAGGTTCAGTGTATTAATTGGACTTTTACATCGACGATGAAACAAAGAAATGGCATCGGAATTACATACAAAGGGCACAATGCCGCCATAAGTTCAAGAATAGACACTCTTCTTACTGTCGGTGCTTTGAGCATTCCCTGTGAGACCAGTATTAGTTTCCGATACACCACTACAGGTTCAATGTATTCCTTGAACCTTCACATTGACGATGAAAGACAGAAATCGCATCGGAATTAAATACAAAAGGCCCAATGCCGCCTTAAGTACAAGTATAGAGACTCTTCTTACAGTCGGTGCTTTGAGCATTCCCTGTGAGACCAGTATTAGTTTCCGATACACCACTGCAGGTTCAATGTATTCCTTGGACCTTTACATTGACGATTATTCACAGAAATCACATCGGAATTAAATCCAAAAGGCAAATTGCCGCCTTAAGTACAAGAATAGAGACTCTTCTTACAGTCGGTGCTTTGAGCATTCCCTGTGAGACCAGTATTAGTTTCCGATACACCACTGCAGGTTCAATGTAATCCTTGGACCTTCACATTGACGATGAAACACAGAAACCGCATTGGAATTAAATACGAAAGGCACAATGCCGCCTTAAGTACAAGAATACAGACTCTACCTACAGTAGGTGCTTTGAGCATTCCCTGTGAGACCAGTATTAGTTTCCGATACACCACTACAGGTTCAATGTATTCCTTGAACCTTCACATTGACGATGAAAGACAGAAATCGCATCGGAATTAAATACAAAAGGCCCAATGCCGCCTTAAGTACAAGAATAGAGACTCTTCTTACAGTCTGTGCTTTGAGCATTCCCTGTGAGACCAGTAATAGTATCCGATACACCACTGCAGATTCAATGTATTCCTTGGACATACACATTGA
This sequence comes from Schistocerca americana, assembly GCF_021461395.2. Classification (NCBI taxonomy): domain Eukaryota; kingdom Metazoa; phylum Arthropoda; class Insecta; order Orthoptera; family Acrididae; genus Schistocerca; species Schistocerca americana. The sequence continues at coordinate 1,209,239 of NC_060119.1, forward strand.
CGATGAAACACTGAAATTACATCGGAATTAAATACAAAATGAACAATGCCGCCTTAAGTACAAGAATAGAGACTCTTCTTACTGTCGGTGCTTTGAGCATTCTCTGTGGGACCAGTATTAGTTTCCGATACACCACTGCAAGTTCAATATATTCCTTGGATATACGCATTGACGATGAAACACTGAAATTACATCGGAATTAAATACAAAGGGCACAATGACGCCTTAAGTACAAGCAGAGTGAGACATCTTAGAGTCCGTGTTTTGATCCTTTACAGAGCGACCCGTATTAGTTTCCGATACGCCACTGCAGGTTCAATGTATTCCTTGGACCTTCACATTGACGATTACACACAGAAATCGCATCGGAATTAAATACAAAAGACACAATGCTGCCTTAAGTACAAGAATAGAGACTCTTCTTTCAGTCGGTGCTTTGAGCATTACCTGTGAGACCAGTATTAGTTTCCGATACACCACTGCAGGTTCAGTGTATTCCTTGGACTTTCACATCGTCGATGAAACACAGAAATGGCATCGGAATTAAATACAAAGGGCACATTGCCGCCTTAAGTACAAGAATAGACACTCTTCTTACAGTCGGTGCTATGAGCATTCCCTGTGAGACGAGTATTAGTTTCCGATACACCACTGCAGTTCCAATGTATTCCTTGGACATACACATTGACGATGAGACACTGAAATTACATGGGAATTAAATACAAAGGGCACAAAGACGCCTTAAGTACAAGAAGAGTCAGACTTCTTAGGGTCTGTGCTTTGATCCTTTCCTGTGAGACCAGTATTGGTTTCTGATACACCACTGCAGGTTCAATGTATTCCTTGGACGTTCATATTGACGATGAAACACTGAAATCGCATCAGAATTAAATACAAAAGGCACAATGCCGCCTTAAGTACAAGAATAGAGACTCTTCTTACAGTCGGTGCTTTAAGCAGTTCCTGTGAGACCTGTATTAGTTTCCGATACACCACTGCAGCTTCAATGTATTCCTTGGGCCTTCACTTTGACGATGAAACACAGAAATGGCATCGGAATTAAATACAAAAGGCACAATGCCGCCTTAAGTACAAGGATACAGACTCTACTTACAGTCAGTGCTTTGAGCATTCCCTGTGAGACCAGTATTAGTATCCGGTACACCACTTCAGGTTCAATGTATTCCTTGGACATACACATCGACGATGAAACACAGAAATGGCATCGGAATTAAATACAAAGTGCACAATGCCGCCTTAAGTACAAGAATAGACACACTTCTTACAGAAGGTGCTTTGAGCATTCGCTGTGAGACCACTACTACTTTCCGATACACCACTGCAGGTTCAATGTATTCCTTGGGCCTTCACATTGTCGATGAAACACAGAAATGGCATCGGAATTAAATGCAAAAGGCACAAAGCCGCCTTAAGTACAAGAATAGAGACTCTTCTTTCAGTCGGTGCTTTGAGCATTACCTGTGAGACGAGTATTAGTTTCCGATTCACCACTGCAGTTCCAATGTATTCCTTGGACATACACATTGACGATGAGACACTGAAATTACATGTGAATTAAATACAAAGGGCACAAAGACGCCTTAAGTACAAGAAGAGTGAGACTTCTTAGGGTCTGTGCTTTGATTCTTTCCTGTGAGACCAGTATTAGTTTCTGACACACCACTGCAGGTTCAATGTATTACTTGGACGCTCATATTGACGATGAAACACTGAAATCGCACCGGAATTAAATACAAAAATCACAATGCCGCCTTAAGTACAAGAATAGAGACTCTTCTTACAGTCGGTGCTTTGAGCATTACTTGTGAGACCAATATTAGTTTCCGATACACCACTGCAGGTTCAGTGTATTCCTTGGACTTTCACATCGACGATGAAACACAGAAATGGCATCGGAATTAAATACACAGGGCACATTGCCGCCTTAAGTCCAAGAATAGACACTCTTCTTACAGTCGATTCGTTGAGCATTCCCAGTGAGACCAGTATTAGTTTCCGATACACCACTTCAGTTCCATTGTATTCCTTGGACGTTCATATTGACGATGAAACACCTAAATCGCATCGGAATTAAATACAAAAGGCACAATGTCGCCTTAAGTACAAGAATAGAGACTCTTCTTACAGTCGGTGATTTGAGCATTACTTGTGAGACCAATATTAGTTTCCGATACACCACTGCAGGTTCAGTGTATTCCTTGGACTTTCACATCGACGATGAAACACAGAAATGGCATCGGAATTAAATACAAAGGGCACATTGCCGCCTTAAGTACAAGAATAGACACTCTTCTTACAGTCGATTCTTTGAGCATTCCTTGTGAGACCAGTATTAGTTTCCGATACACCACTGCAGTTCCAATGTATTCCTTGGACCTTCACATTGACGATGAAACACAGAAATCGCAAAGGAATTAAATACAAATGGCACAATGCCGCCCTAAGTACAACAATAGAGACTCTTCTTACAGTCAGTGCTTTGAGCATTCCCTGAGAGACCAGTATTAATTTCCGATACACCACTGCAGGTTCAATGTATTCCTCAGACATTCACATGACGATGAAACACATAAATCAAATCGGAATTAAATACCAAAGGCAGAATGCCGCCTTAAGTACAAGAATAGAGACTCTTCTTACAGTCGGTGCTTTAAGCAGTTCCTGTGAGACCTGTATTAGTTTTCGATACACCACTGCAGCTTCAATGTATTCCTTGGGCCTTCACATTGACGATGAAACACAGAAATGGCATCGGAATTAAATACAAAAGGCACAATGCCGCCTTAAGTACAAGGATACAGACTCTACTTACAGTCAGTGCTTTGAGCATTCCCTGTGAGACCAGTATTAGTATCCGGTACACCACTTCAGGTTCAATGTATTCCTTGGACATACACATCGAAGATGAAACACAGAAATGGCATCGGAATTAAATACAAAGTGCACAATGCCGCCTTAAGTACAAGAATAGACACTCTTCTTACAGTCGGTGCTTTAAGCATTCGCTGTGAGACCACTATTAGTTTCCGATACACCACTGCAGGTTCAATGTATTCCTTTGGCCTTCACATTCACGATGAAACACAGAAATGGCATCGGAATTAAATACAAAAGGCACAATGCCGCCTTAGGTACAAGAATGGACACGCTTCTTACAGTCGTTGCTTTAAGCATTCCCTGTGAGACCAGTATTGGTTTCCGATACACCACTGCAGGTTCAATGTATTCCGTGGAGCTTCACATTGACGATGAGACACAGAAATCGCATCGGAATTAAATAAAAAAGGCACAATGCCGCCTTAAGTACATAGATACAGACTCTACTTACAGTCAGTGCTTTGAGTATTCCCTGTGAGACCAGTATTAGTATCCGGTACACCACTTCAGGTTCAATGTATTCCTTGGACATACAAATCGACGATGAAACACAGAAATGGCATCGGAATTAAATACAAAGTGCACAATGCCGCCTATAGTACAAGAATACAGACTCTATTTACAGTCGGTGCTTTGAGCATTCCCTGTGAGACCAGTATTAGTTTCCGATACACCACTGCAGGTTCAATGTATTCCTTGGACCTTCACATTGATGATGACACACACAAATCACATCGGAATTAAATACAAAATTGCACAAAGCCGCCTTAAGTACAAGAATTGAGACTCTTCTTACAGTCGGTGCTTTGAGCATTCCCTGTGAGACCAGTATTAGTATCCGATACACCACTGCAGGTTCAATGTATTGCTTGGACATACATATTGACGTTGAAACACTGAAATTACCTCGGATTTAAATACAAAAGGAGCAATGTGGCCTTAAGTACAAGAATAGACACTCTTCTTTCTGTCGGTGTTTTGAGCATTCCCTCTGAGACCAGTATTAGTTTCCGATACACCACTGCAGGTCCAATGTAATCCTTGGACTTTCACATTGACGATGAAACACGGAAATCGCATCGGAATTAAATACAAAAGGCACAATGCCGCTTTAAGTACAAGAATAGAGACTCTTCTTACAGTCGGTGCATTGAGCATTCCCTGTGAGACCAGTATTAATTTCCGATACACCACTGCAGGTTCAGTGTATTCCTTGGACTTTCACATCGACGATGAAACAAAGAAATGGCATCGGAATTAAATACAAAGGGCACAATGCCGCCATAAGTTCAAGAATAGACACTCATCTTACTGTCGGTGCTTTGAGCATTCCCTGTGAGACCAGTATTAGTTTCCGATACACCACTACATTTTCAATGTATTCCTTGAACCTTCACATTGACGATGAAAGACAGAAATCGCATCGGAATTAAATACAAAAGGCCCAATGCCACCATAAGTACAAGAATAGAGACTCTTCTTACAGTCGGTGCTTTGAGCATTCCCTGTGAGACCACTACTAGTTTCCGATACACCACTGCAGGTTCAATGTATTCCTTGGACCTTTACATTGACGATTATACCCAGAAATTACATCGGAATTAAATACAAAAGGCACAATGCCGCCTTAAGTACAAGAATAGAGACTCTTCTTACAGTCGGTGCTTTGAGCATGCCCTGTGAGACCAGTATTAGTTTCCGAAACACCACTGCAGGTTCAATGTAATCCTTGGACCTTCACATTGACGATGAAACACAGAAACCGCATTGGAATTAAATACAAAAGGCACAATGCCACCTTCAGTACAAGAATAGAGACTCTTCTTACAGTCTGTGCTTTGAGCATTCCCTGTGAGACCAGTATTAGTTTCCGATACACCACTGCAGGTTCAATATATTCCACGGAAATACGCATTGACGATGAAACACTGAAATTACATCGGAATTAAATACAAAGGGCACAATGACGCCTTAAGTACAAGCAGAGTGAGTCATCTTAGAGTCCGTGTTTTGATCCTTTACAGAGCGATCCGTATTAGTTTCCGATACGCCACTGCAGGTTCAATGTATTTCTTGGACCTTCACATTGACGATTACACACAGAAATCGCATCGGAATTAAATACAAAAGGCACAATGCCGCCTTAAGTACAAGAATAGAGACTCTTCTTTCAGTCGGTGCTTTGAGCATTACCTGTGAGACCAGTATTAGTTTCCGATACACCACTGCAGGTTCAGTGTATTCCTTGGACTTTCACATCGACGATGAAACACAGAAATGGCATCGGAATTAAATACAAAGGGCACATTGCCACCTTAAGTACAAGAATAGACACTCTTCTTACAGTCGGTGCTTTGAGCATTCCCTGTAGACGAGTATTAGTTTCCGATACACCACTGCAGTTCCAATGTATTCCTTGGACATACACATTGAAGATGAGACACTGAAATTACATGGAAATTAAATACAAAGGGCACAAAGACGCCTTATGTACAAGAAGAGTGAGACTTCTTAGGGTCTGTGCTTTGATCCTTTCCTGTGAGACCAGTATTAGTTTCCGATACACCACTGCAGTTCCAATGTATTCCTTGGACCATCACATTGACGATGAAACACAGAAATCGCAACGGAATTAAATACAAATGGCACAATGCCGCCCTAAGTACAACAATAGAGACTCTTCTTACAGTCGGTGCTTTGAGCATTCCCTGAGAGACCAGTATTAATTTCCGATACACCACTGCAGGTTCAATGTATTCCTCAGACATTCACTTTGACGATGAAACACAGAAATCAAATCGGAATTAAATACCAAAGGCAGAATGCCGCCTTAAGTACGAGAATAGAGACTCTTCTTACAGTCGGTGCTTTAAGCAGTTCCTGTGAGACCTGTATTAGTTTTCGATACACCACTGCAGCTTCAATGTATTCCTTGGGCCTTCACATTGACGATGAAACACAGAAATGGCATCGGAATTAAATACAAAAGGCACAATGCCGCCTTAAGTACAAGAATAGACACGCTTCTTACAGTCGTAGCTTTAAGCATTCCCTGTGAGACCAGTATTAGTTTCCGATACACCACTGCAGGTTGAATGTATTCCGTGGAGCTTCACATTGACGATGAGACACAGAAATCGCATGAGAATTAAATACAAAAGGCACAATGCCGCCTCAAGTACAAGGATACAGTCTCTACTTACAGCCGGTGCTTTGAGCATTCCCTGTGAAACCAGTATTAGTTTCCGATACACCACTGCAGGTTCAATGTATTCCTTGGATATACACATTGACGATGAGACACTGAAATTAAATCGGAATTAAATACAAAGGGTACAAAGACGCCTTAAGTACAACAAGAGTGAGACTTCATAGGGTCTGTGCTTTGATCCTTTCCTGTGAGCCCAGTATTAGTTTCTGATACACCACTGCAGGTTCAATGTATTCCTTGGACGTTCATATTGACAATGAAATACTCAAATCGCATCGGAATTAAATACAAAAGGCACAATGCCGCCTTAAGTACAAGAATAGAGACTCTTCTTACTGTCGGTGCTTTGAGCATTCTCTGTGAGACCAGTATTAGTTACCGATACACCACTGCAGGTTCAATGTATTCCTTCGACATACACATTGACGATGAAATAATGAAATTACATCGGAATTAATTACAAAGGGCACAATGACGCCTTAAGTACAAGAAGAGTGAGACTTCTTAGGGTCTGTGTTTCGACGCTTTCCTGTGAGACCAGTATTAGTTTCCGATACACCATTGCAGGTTCAAAGTATTCCTTGGACCTTCACATTGGCGATGCTACACAGAAATCGCATCGGAATTAAATACAAAAGGCACAATGCTGCTATTAAGTACAAGAATAGAGACTCTTCTTACAGTCGGTGCTTTGAGCATCCCTGTGAGACCAATATTAGTTGCCGATATACCACTACAGGTCCAATGTATTCCTTAGACCTTCACATTGACGATAAAACACCGAATTAGCAACGGAATTAAATACAAATGACACAATGCCGCCTTAAGGACAAGAATAAAGACTCTTCTTACAGTCGGTGCTTTGAGCATTCCCTGTGAGACCAGTATTAATATCCGATACACCACTGCAGGTTCAATGTATTCCTTGGACATACACATTGACGATGAAACACTGAAATTACATCGGAATTAAATACAAAAGGAACAATGAAGCCTTAAGTACAAGAATTGAGGCTTCTTACTGTCGGTGATTTGAGCATTCCCTGTGAGAAAAGTATTAGTTTCCGATACACCACTGTAGGTTCAATGTATTCCTTAGACGTACACATGGACGATGAAACATTGAAGTTACATCGGAATTAAATATAAAAGCCACAATGCCACCTTAAGTGCAAGAAGAGTGTTGCTTCTTACAGGCTGTGCTTTGATCCTTTCCTGTGAGACCAGTATTAGTTTCTGATACCCCACTGCAGGTTCAAGGTATACCATGCACCTTCACGTTGACGAAGAAACACAGAAATAGCATCGGAATTAAATACAAAAGGCACAATGCCGCCTTAAGTACAAGAATAGAGACTGTTCTTACTGTCGGTGTTTTGAGCATTGCCTGTGAGACCAGTATTAGTTTGCGACACGCCACTGCAGGTTCAGTGTATTCCTTGGACCTTCACATTGACAATGAAACGCAGAAATCGCATCGGAATTAAATACAAAAGGCACAATGCCGCCTTAAGTACGAGAATAGAGACTCTTCTTACAGTCGGTGTTTTCAGCATTCCCTGTTAGACCAGTATTAGTATACGATACACCTCTGGGAGTTCAATGTATCCCTTGGACATTCACATTGACGATGGAACACTGAAATTACATCATAATTAAATACAAAAGGCACAATGGCGGCTTAAGTACAAGAATAGAGACTCTTCTTACAGTCGGTGCTTTGAGCATTCCCTGGGAGACCAGTATTAGTTTCCGATACACCACCGCAGGTTCAATGTATTACTTAGACATACACATTGACGATGAAACACTGAAATTACATCGCAATTAAATACAAAGGGCACAATGACGCCTTACGTACAAGAATAGAGACTCTTCTTACAGTCGATGCTTTGAGCATCTCCTGAGAGACCAGTATTAGTAATCCAATACACCACCTCAGGTTCAATGTATTCCTTGGACCTTCACATTGACGATGAAACACAGTAATCGCTCCGAAATTAAATACCAAAGGCACAATGAAGCCGTAAGTACAAGAATAGAGACTCTTCTCACAGTCGGTGCTTCGAGTATTCCCTGTGAGACTAGTATTAGTTTCCGATACACCACTGCCGGTTCAATGAATTCCTTGGACATATACATTGCCTATGAAACACTGAAATTACATCGGAATTAAATACAGAGGGCCCAATGACGCCTTAAGTACAAGAAGAGTGAGACTTCTTAGAGTCTGTGCTTTGATCCTTTCCTGTGACACCAGTATTAGTTTCCGATACACCACTGCAGGTTCAATGTATTCCTTGGACCTTCAAATTGACGATGAAACACATAAATCGCATCGGAATTAAATACAAAAGGCACAATGCCGCCTTAAGTAGAAGAATAGAGACTCTTCTTACAGTCGTTGCTTTGAGCATTCCCTGTGAGACCAGTATTAGATTCCGATACACCACTGCAGGTTCAATGTATTCCTTCGACATATACATTAACGATGAAACACTGAAATTACATGGCAATTAAATACAAAAAGCACAATGCCGCCTTAATTGCAAGAATAGAGACTCTTCTTACAGTAGGTGCTTTGAGCATTCCCTGTGAGACCAGTATTAGTTTCCGATACACCACTGCAGGTTCAATGTTTTCCTTGGACCTTCACATTGATGATGAAACACAGAAATCGCATCGGAATTAAATACAAAAGGCACAATGACGCCTTAAGTACAAGAATAGAGACCCTTCTTACAGTCGGTGCTTTGAACATTCCCTGTGAGATCAGTATTAGTGTCCGATACACCACTGCTGGTTCAATGTATTCCTTGGACATACACACTGACAATGAAACACTGATATTACATCGGAATTAAATACAAAAGGCACAATGCCGACTTAGGTGCAAGAATAGAGACTCTTCTTACATTCGGTGCTTTTAGCATTCCCTGTGAGACCAGTATTAGTTTCCGATACACCTTTGCAGGTTCAATGTATTCCTTGGACCATCACTTTCACGATGAAAAACAGAAATCGCATCGGAATTAAATACAAAAGGCCCAATGCCGCCATAAATACAAGAATACTGACTCTTATTTCAGTCGGTGTTTTGTGCATTCCCTGTCAGACCAGTAATAGTTTCCGATACACCACTGCAGATTCAATGTATTCCTTGGACATACACATTGACGATAAAAGACTGAAATTACATCGGAATTAAATACAAAAGGCACAATGCCGCCTTAATTGCAAGAAGTATGAGACTTCTTAGAGTCTGTGCATTGATCCTTTCCTGTGAGACCAGTATTAGTTCCGATACACCACTGCACGTTCAATGCATTCCTTAGACCGTCACTTTGAATATGAAAGACAGAAATCGTATCGGAATTAAACTCAAAAGGCACTAAGCCGCCTTAAGTACAAGAATACAGACTCTTCTTACAGTCGGTGCTTTGAGCATTCACGGTTAGACCTGTATTAGTTTGCGATACACCACTGCAGGTTAAATGTATTCCTTGGACCTTCACATTGACGATGAAATACAGAAATCGCATCGGAATTAAATACAAAATGCACAATGCCGCCTTACGTACAAGAATAGAGACTCTTCTTACAGTCGGTGCTGTGAGCATTTCCTGTGAGACCAGTATTAGTTTCCGATACACCACTGCAGGTTCAATATATTCCTTGGACCTTCACATTGCCGATGAAACACAGAAATCGCATTGGAATTAAATACAAAAGGGACAATGCCGCCTTAAGTGCAAGAAGTGTGAGACTTCTTAGAGTCTGTGCTTTGATCCTTTCCTGTGAGACCAGTATTTGTTTCTGATACACCAATGCAGGTTCAATGTATTCCTTGGACCTTCACATTGACGATGAATCACAGGAATCGCATCGGAATTAAATACAAAAGGCACAATGGCGCCTTAAGTACAAGAATAGAGACTCTTCTTACAGGCGGTGGTTTGAGCATTCCCTGTGAGACCAGTATTAGTTTCCGATACACCACTGCAGATTCAATGTATTCCTTGGACCTTCACATTGACGATGAAACACAGAAATCGCATCGGAATTAAATACAAAAGGCACAATGCCGCCTTAAGTGAATGAGTATAGGCTCTTCTTACAGTCGTTTCTTTGAGCATTCCCTGTGAGACCAGTATTAGTTTCCGATACACCACTGCAGGTTCAATGTATTCCTTGGACATTCACATTAACGATCAAACACTGAAATTACATTGGATTTAATTACAAAAGGCACAATGCCGCCTTAATTGCAAGAAGAGTGAGACTTCTTAGAGTCAGTGCTTTGATCCTTTCCTGTGAGACCACTATTAGTTTCCGATACACCACTGCAGGTTCAATGAATTCCTTGGACCTTCACATTGACGTTGAAAGACAGAAATCGCATCGGAACTAAATACAAAAGGCACAATGCCGCCTTAAGTACAAGAACAGAGACTCTTCTTACAGTCGGTGCTTTGAGCATTCCCTGTGAGACCAGTATTAGTTTCCGATACACCACTGCAGGTTCAATGTATTCCTTGGACCCTCACATTGACGATGAAACACAGAAATCGCATCGGAATTAAATACAAAAGTCACAATGCCGCCTTAAGTGCAACAAGAGTGAGTGTTCTTAGAGTCTGTGCATTGATCCTTTCCTGTGAGACCAGTATTAGTTTCAAATCCACCACTGCAGGTTCAATGTTTTCCTTGGACCTTCACATTGACGATGAATCACTGAAATCGCATCGGAATTAAACACAAAAGGCACAATGCCGCCTTAAGTACAACAATAGAGACTCTTCTTACAGTCGGTGCTTTGAGCATTCCCTGTGAGACCTGTATTAGTTTTCGATACACCACTGCTGGTTCAGTGTATTCTTGGACCTTCACATTGACGATGAAACACAGAAATCGCATCGAATTAAATACAAAAGGCACATTGCCGCCTTAAGTACAAGAACACTGACTCTTCTTACAGTCTGTGCTTTGAGCATTCCCTGTGAGACCAGTATTAGCTTTCGATGCACCACTGCAGGTTCAATGTGTTCGTTGGACCTTCACATTGACGATGAATCACAGAAATCGCATCGGAATTTAATACAAAGGGAACAATGCCACCTTAAGTGCAAGAGTAGAGACTCTTCTTACAGTCGATGCATGAGCATTCCCTGTCAGACCAGTATTAGTTTCCGATACACCACTGCAGGTTCAATGTATTCCATGGACATACACATTGACGATGAAACACTGAAATTACATCGGATTTAAATACAAAAGGCACAATGCCACCTTAAGTGAATGAGTATAGGCTCTTCTTACAGTCGTTGCTTTGAGCATTCCCTGTGAGACCAGTATTAGTTTCCGATACACCACTGCAGGTTCAATGTATTCCTTGGACCTTCACATTGACGATGAAACACAGAAATCGCATCGGAATTAAATACAAAAGGCACAATGCCACCTTAAATACAAGTATAGAGTCTCTTCTTACAGTCGGTGCTTTGAGCATTCCCTGTGAGACCAGTATTAGTATCCGATACACCACTGCAGGTTCAATGTATTCCTTGGACATACACATTGACGATTAAACACTGAAATTACATCGGAATTAAATACAAAAGGAGCAATGAAGCCTTAAGTACAAGAATTGAGGCTTCTTACTGTCGGTAATTTGAGCATTCCCTGTGAGACCAGTATTAGTTTCCGATACACCACTGCAGGTTCAATGTATTCCTTGGACATACACATTGACGATGAAACACTGAAATTACATGGCAAATAAATACAAAAGCCACAATGCCGCCTTAATTGCAAGAATAGAGACTCTTCTTACAGTAGGTGCTTTGAGCATTCCCTGTGAGACCAGTATTAGTTTCCGATACACCTCTGCAGGTTCAATGTATTCCTTGGACCTTCACTTTGACGATGAAACACAGAAATCGCATCGGAATTAAATACAAAAGGCCCAATGCCGCCATAAGTACAAGAATACTGACTCTTATTACAGTCGGTGTTTTCTGCATTCCCTGTCAGACCAGTAATAGATTCCGATACACCACTGCATGTTCAATGTATTCCCTGGACATACACATTGACGATAAAACACTGAAATTACATCGGAATTAAATACAAAAGGCACAATGCAGCCTTAATTGCAAGAAGTGTGAGACTTCTTAGAGTCTGTGCTTTGATCCTTTCCTGTGAGACCAGTATTAGTTCCGATACACCACTGCACGTTCAATGCATTCCTTAGACCGTCACATTGAATATGAAAGACAGAAATCGTATCGGAATTAAACTCAAAAGGCACTAAGCCGCCATAAGTCCAAGAATACAGACTCTTCTTACAGTCGGTGCTTTGAGCATTCACGGTGAGACCTGTATTAGTATGCGATACACCACTGCAGGTTCAATGTATTCCTTGGACTTTCACATTGACGATCAAACACTGAAATTACATTGGATTTAATAACAAAGGGCACAATGCCGAATTAATTGCAAGAAGAGTGAGACTTCTTAGAGTCAGTGCTTTGATCCTTTCCTGTGAGACCAGTATTAGTTTCCGATACACCACTGCAGGTTCAATGAATTCCTTGGGCCTTCACATTGACGATGAAACACAGAAATCGCATCGGAATTAAATACAAAAGGCACAAGCCGCCCTAAGTACAAGAACACAGACTCTCCTTACAGTCTGTGCTTTGAGCATTCCCTGTGAGACTAGTATTAGTTTCCGATACACCACTGCAGGTTCAATGTATTCCTTGGACCTTCACATTGCCGAAGAAACACAGAAATCGCATCGGAATTAAATACAAAAGGCACAATGCCGTCTTAACTACAAGAAAAGAGACTCTTCTTACAGTCGGTGCTTTGAGCATTCCCTGTAAAAACAGTATTAGTTTCCGATACACCACTGCAGATTCAATGTATTCCTTGGACCTTCACATTGAAGTTGAAAGACAGAAATCACATCGGAATTAAATACAAAAGACGCAAAGCCGCCTTAAGTACAAGAATAGGGACACTTCTTAGAGTCGGTGCTTTGTGCATTCCCTGTGAGACCAGTATTACTTTCTGATACACCACTGCAGGATCAATGTATTCCTTAGACATACTCAATGACGATGAAACACTGAAATTACATCCGAATTAAATACAATAGACACAATGCCGCCTTAATGCAAGAAGAGTGAGACTTCTTAGAGTCCATGCTTTGATACTTTCCTGTGAGTCCAGTATTAGTTTCCGATACAACACTGCAGGTTCAATGAATTCCTTGGACCCTCACATTGACGATAAAAATCAGAAATTGCATCGGAATTAAATACAAAACGCACAATGCCGCCTTAAGTACAAGAATATAGACTCTTCTTACTGTCGGTGGTTTGAGCATTCATTGTGAAACCAGTATTAGTTTGCGATACACCACTGCAGGTCAATGTATTCCTTGGACTTTCACATTGACGATAAAACAAGGAAATCGCATCGGAATTAAATACAAAAGGCAAAATGCCTCATTAATTACAAGAATAGGGCCTCTTCTTACTGTCGGTGCTTTGAGCATTCCCTGTGAGACCAGTATAAGTTTCCGATACACCACTGCAAGTTCAATGTATTCCTTGGACCTTCACATAGACGATGAAACACAGAAATCGCATTGGAATTAAATACAAAAGGCACAATGCCGCCTTAAGTGCAACAAGAGTGAGTGTTCTTAGAGTCTGTGCTTTGATCCTTTCCTGTGAGACAAGCATTAATTTTAAATCCACCACTGCAGGTTCAATGTATTCCTTGGACCGTCACATTGGCGATGAAAGACAGGAATCGCATTGGAATTAAATACAAAAGGCACAATGCCGCCCTAAGTACAAGAATACAGACGCTTCTTACAGTCGGTGCTTTGAGCATACCCTGTGACCCCTGTATTAGTTTCCGATACACCACTGCAGGTTCAATGTATTCCTTGGACATTCACATTGACGTTGAAACAAAGAAATCGCATCGGAACTAAATACAAAAGGCACAATGCCGCCTTAAGTACAAGAATAGAGACTCTTCTTTCAGTCGGTGCTATGAGCATTCGCTGTGAGACCAGTATTAGTTTCCGATACACCACTGCAGGTTCAATGTATTCCTTGGACCCTCACATTGACGATGAAACACAGAAATCGCATCGGAATTAAATACAAAAGTCACAATGCCGCCTTAAGTGCAACAAGAGTGAGTGTTCTTAGAGTCTGTGCTTTGATCCTTTCCTGTGAGACCAGTATTAGTTTCAAATCCACCACTGCAGGTTCAATGTTTACCTTGGACCTTCACATTGACGATGAATCACTAAGATCACATCGGAATTAAACACAAAAGGCACAATGCCGCCTTAGGTACAACAACAGAGACTCTTCTTACAGTCGGTGCTTTGAGCATTCCCTGTGAGACCTGTATTAGTTTCCAATACACCACTGCAGGTTCAGTGTATACCTTGGACCTTCACATTGACGATGAAACACAGAAATAGCATCGGAATTAAATACAAAAGGCACAATGCCGCCTTAAGTACAAGAACACAGACTCTTCACAGTCTGTGCTTTGAGCATTCCCTGTGAGACCAGTATTAGCTTTCGATACACCACTGCAGGTTCAATGTATTCGATGGACCTTCACATTGACGATGAATCACAGAAATCGCATCGGAATTTACTACAAAAGGCACAATGCCACCTTAAGTGCAAGAGTAGAGACTCTTCTTACAGTCGATGCATGAGCATTCCCTGTCAGACCAGTATTAGTTTCCGATACACCACTGCAGGTTCAATGTATTCCATGGACATACACATTGACGATGAAACACTGAAATTACATCGGATTTAAATACAAAAGGCACAATGCCGCCTTAAGTGAGGGTGTAGTGACTCTTCTTACAGTCGTTGCTTTCAGCATTCCCTGTGAGACCAGTATTAGTTTCCGATACACCACTGCAGGTTCAATGTTTTCCTTGGACCTTCACATTGACGATGAAACACAGAAATCGCATCGGAATTAAATACAAAAGGCACAATGCCGCCGTAAGTACACGAATACAGACTCTTCTTACAGTCGGTGCTTTGAGCATTTCCTGTGAGACCTGTATTAGTTTGCGATACACCACTGCAGGTTCAATCTATTCCTTGGACCTGCACATTGACGATGAAACACAGAAATCGCATCGGAATTAAATACAAAAGGCACAATGCCGCCTTAAGTACAAGAATAGAGACTCTTCTTACAGTCGGTGCTTTGAGCATTCCCTGTGAGACCAGTATTACTATCTGATACACAACTGCAGGTACAATGTATTCCTTGGACATACACATTGCCGATGAAACACTGAAATTACATCGGAATTTAATACAAAAGGCACAATGCCGACTTAAGTGCTAGAAGAGTGAGTCTTCTTAGAGTCTGTGCTTTGATCCTTTCCTGTGAGGCCAGTATTAGTTTCGATACACCACTGCAGGTTCAAAGTATTCCTTGGACCCTCACATTGACGATAAAAAACAGAAATCGCATCGGAATTAAATACAAAAGGCACAATGCCGCCTTAAGTGCTAGAAGAGTGAGACTTCCTTGAGTCTGTGCCTTGATCCTTTCCTGAGAGACCAGTATTAGTTTCCGATACACCACTACAGGTTCAATGTATTCCTTAAACTTTCACATTGACGATGAAACACAGAAATCGCATCGGAATTAAATACAAAAGGCACAATGCCGGCTTAAGTACAAGAGTAGAGACTCTTCTTACAGTCGGTGCTTTGAGCATTCCCTGTGAGAGCAGTATTAGTTTTCGATACACCACTGCAGGTTCAAAGTATTCCTTTGACCTTCACATTGACGATGAAACACAGAAATCGCATCAGAAATAAATACAAAAGGCACAATGCCGCCTTAAGTACAAGAATAGAGACTCTTCTTGCAGTCGGTGCTTTGAGCATTCCCTGTGAGACCAGTATTAGTTTCCGATACACCACTGCAGGTTCAAAGTATTCCTTGGACCTTCACATTGACTATGAAACACAGAAATCGCATCGGAATTAAATACAAAAGGAGCAATGCCGCCTTAAGTACAAGAATAGAGACACTTCTTACAGTCGGTGCTCTGAGAATTCCCTCTGAGAGCAGTATTAGTTTTCGATACACCACTGCAGGTTCAAAGTATTCTTTGGACCTTCACATTGCCGATGAAACACAGAAATCGCATCGGAATTAAATACAAAAGGCACAATGCCGCCTTAAGTACACGAATACAGACTCTTCTTACAGTCGGTGCTTTGAGCATTTCCTGTGAGACCTGTATTAGTTTGCGATACACCACTGCAGGATCAATCTATTCCTTGGACATGCACATCGACGATGAAACACAGAAATCGAATCGGAATTAAATACAAAAGGGACAATGCCGCCTTAAGTGCAAGAACAGTGAGACTTATTAGAGTCTGTGCTTTGATCCTTTCCTGTGAGACCAGTAATAGTGTCTGATACACCACTGCAAGTTCAATGTATTCATTGGACCCTCACATTGACGATGAATCACAGAAAACGCATCGGAATTAAATACAAAAGCACAATGGCGCCTTAAGTACAAGAATAGAGACTCTTCTTACAGTCGGTGTTTGAGCATTCCCTGTGAGACCAGTATTAGTTTCCGATACACCACTGCAGGTTCAATGTATTCCTTGGAGCTTCACATTGACAACGAAACACAGAAATCGCATCGGAATTAAATACAAAAGCTATAATGCCGCCTTAAGTGAGGGAGTAGAGACTCTTCTTACAGTCGTTGCTTTGAGCATTCCCTGTGACACCAGCATTAGTTTCCGATACACCACTGCAGGTTCAATGTATTCCTTGGACATTCACATTGACGAACAAACACTGAAATTACATTGGAATTAAATACAAAAGGCACAATGCCGCCTTAATTGCAAGACGAGTGAGACTTCTTAGAGTCAGTGCTTTGATCCTTTCCTGTGAGACCAGTATTAGTTTCCGATACACCACTGCAGGTTCAATGTATTCCTTGGACCTTCACATTGACGATGAAACACAGAAATCGCATCGGAATTAAATACAAAAGGCACAATGCCGCCTTGAGTACAAGAACACAGACTCTTCTTACACTCTGTGCTTTGAGCATTCCCTGTGAGACCAGTTTTAGTTTCCGATACACCACTACGGGTTCAATGTATTCCTAGGACTTTCACATTGCCGAAGAAACACAGAAATCGCATCGGAATTAAATACAAAAGGCACAATGCCGTTTTAAGTACAAGAATAAAGACTCTTCTTACAGTCGGTGCTTTGAGCATTCCCTGTGAAACCAGTATTAGTTTCCGATACACCACTGCAGGTTCAGTGTATTCCTTGGACTTTCACATTGACGATGAAACACAGAAATCGCATCGGAATTAAATACAAAAGGCACAATGTCGCCTTAAGTACAAGAATAGAGACTCTTCTTACTGTCAGTGCTTTGAGCATTCATTGTGAAACCGGTATTAGTTTCCGATACACCACTTCAGGTTCAATGCATTCCTTGGACCTTCACGTTGACGATGAAACACAGAAATCGCATCGGAATTAAATACAAAACGCACAATGCCGCCTTAAGTACACGAATACAGACACTTCTTACAGTCGGTGCTTTGAGCATTTCCTGTGAGACCTGTATTAGTTTGCCATACACCACTGCAGGTTCAATCTATTCGTTGTACCTGCACATCGACGATGAAACACAGAAATCGCATCGGAATTAAATACAAAAGGGACAATGCCGCCTTAAGTGCAAGAACAGTGAGACTTCTTAGAGTCTGTGCTTTGATCCTTTCCTGTGAGACCAGTAATAGTGTCTGATACACCACTGCAGGTTCAATGTATTCATTGGACCCTCACATTGACGATGAATCACAGAAATCGCATCGGAATTAAATACAAAAGGCACAATGGCGCCTTAAGTACAAGAATAGAGACTCTTCTTACAGTCGGTGTTTTGAGCATTCCCTGTGAGACCAGTATTAGTTTCCGATACACCACTGCAGGTTCAATGTATTCCTTGGAGCTTCACATTGACAATGAAACACAGAAATCGCATCGGAATTAAATACAAAAGCTATAATGCCGCCTTAAGTGTGGGAGTAGAGACTCTTCTTACAGTCGTTGCTTTGAGCATTCCCTGTGACACCAGTATTAGTTTCCGATACACCACTGCAGGTTCAATGTATTCCTTGGACATTCACATTGACGATCAAACACTGAAATTACATTGGAATTAAATACAAAAGGCACAATGCCGCCTTAATTGCAAGACGAGTGAGACTTCTTAGAGTCAGTGCTTTGATCCTTTCCTGTGAGACCAGTATTAGTTTCCGATACACCACTGCAGGTTCAATGTATTCCTTGGACCTTCACATTGACGATGAAACACAGAAATCGCATCGGAATTAAATACAAAAGGCACAATGCCGCCTTAAGTACAAGAACACAGACTCTTCTTACAATCTGTGCTTTGAGCATTCCCTGTGAGACCAGTATTAGTTTCCGATACACCACTACAGGTTCAATGTATTCCTTGGACTTTCACATTGCCGAAGAAACACAGAAATCGCATCGGAATTAAATACAAAAGGCACAATGCCGTCTTAAGTACAAGAATAAAGACTCTTCTTACAGTCGGTGCTTCGAGCATTCCCTGTGAAACCAGTATTAGTTTCCGATACACCACTGCAGGTTCAGTGTATTCCTTGGACTTTCACATTGACGATGAAACACAGAAGTCGCATCGGAATTAAATACAAAAGGCACAATGCCGCCTTAAGTACAAGAATAGAGACTCTTCTTACAGTCGGTGCTTTGAGCATTCCCTGTGAGACCAGTATTACTATCTGATACACAACTGCAGGTACAATGTATTCCTTGGACATACACATTGACGATGAAACACTTAAATTACATCGGAATTAAATACAAAAGGCACAATGCCGACTGAAGTGCAAGAAGAGTGAGTCTTCTTAGATTCTGTGCTTTGATCCTTTCCTGTGAGACCAGTATTAGTTTCCGATACACCACTGCAGGTTCAAAGTATTCCTTGGACCCTCACATTGACGATAAAGAACAGAAATTGCATCGGAATTAAATACAAAAAGCACAATGCCGCCTTAAGTACAAGAATAGAGACTCTTCTTACTGTCGGTGCTTTGAGCATTCATTGTGAAACCAGTATTAGTTTCAGATGCACCACTTCAGGTTCATTGCATTCCTTGGACCTTCACATTGACGATGAAACACAGAAATCGCATCGGAATTAAATACAAAAGGCACAATGCCACCTTAATCACATGAATATAGACTCTTCTTACAGTCGGTGCTTTGAGCATTCCCTGTGAGACCAGTATTAGTGTCCGATACACCACTGCAGGTTTAATGTATTCCTTGGACCTTCACATTGACGATGAAACACAGAAATCGAATCGGAATTCAATACAAAAGGCACAATGCCGCCTTAAGTACAACAATAGAGGCTCTTCTTACAGTCGGTGCTTTGAGAATTCCCTGTGAGACCAATATTAATTTCCGATACACCACTGCAGGTTCAATGTATTCCTTGGACATACACATTGACGATGAAACACAGAAATGGCATCGGAATTAAATACAAAGTGCACAATGCCGCCTTAAGTACAAGAATAGACACTCTTCTTACAGTCGGTGCTTTGTGCATTAACTGTGAGACCAGTATTAGCTTCCGATACACCACTGCAGGTTCAATGTATCCCTTGGGCCTTTACATTGACGATGAAACACAGAAATGGCATCAGAATTAAATACAAAAGGCACAATGCCGCCTTAAGTACAAGGATACAGACTCTACTTACAGTCAGTGCTTTGAGCATTCCCTGTGAGACCAGTATTAGTATCCGGTACACCACTTCTGGTTCAAGGTATTCCTTGGACATACACATCGACGATGAAACACAGAAATGGCATCGGAATTAAATACAAAGTGCACAATGCCGCCTTAAGTACAAGAATAGACACTCTTCTTACAGTCGGTGCTTTGCGCATTAACTGTGAGACCAGTATTAGTTTCCGATACACCACTGCAGGTTCAATGTATCCCTTGGGCCTTTACATTGTCGATGAAACACAGAAATGGCATCGGAATTAAATACAAAAGGCTCAATGCCGCCTTAAGTACAAGAAAAGACACGCTTCTTACAGTCGTTGCTTTAAGCTTTCCCTGTGAGACCAGTATTAGTTTCCGATACACCACTGCAGGTTGAATGTATTCCGTGGAGCTTCACATTGACGATGAGACACAGAAATCGCATCGGAATTAAATACAAAAGGCACAATGCCGCCTTAAGTACAAGGATACAGACTCTACTTACAGTCAGTGCTTTGAGCATTCCCTGTGAGACCAGTATTAGTATCCGGTACACCACTTCAGGTTCAATGTATTCCTTGGACATACACATCGACGATGAAACACAGAAATGGCATCGGAATTAAATACAAAGTGCACAATGCCGCCTTAAGTACAAGAATAGACACCCTTCATACAGTCGGTGCTTTGAGCATTCCCTGTGAGACCAGTATTAGTTTCCGATACACCACTGCAGGTTAAATGTATTCCTTGGACCTTCACATTGACGATGAAACACAGAAATCGCATCTTAATAAAATACAAAAGGCACAATGCCGCCTAAAGTACAAGAATACAGACTCTATTTACAGTCGGTGCTTTGAGCATTCCCTGTGAGACCAGTATTAGTTTCCGATACACCACTGCAGGTTCAATGTATTCCTAGGACCTTCACATTGACGATGACACACAGAAATAGCATCGGAATTAAATACAAAGTGGCACAAAGCCGCCTTAAGTACAAGAATAGAGACTCTTCTTACAGTCGGTGCCTTGAGCATTCCCTGTGAGACCAGTATCAGTTTCCGATACACCACTGCAGGTTCAGTGTATTCCTTGGACTTTCACATCGACGATGAAACACAGAAATGGCATCGGAATTAAATACAAGGGGCACAATGCCGCCATAAGTTCAAGAATAGACACTCTTCTTACTGTCGGTGCTTTGAGCATTCCCTGTGAGACCAGTATAGGTTTCCGATACACCACTACAGGTTCAATGTATTCCTTGAACCTTCCCATTGACGATGAAAGACAGAAATCGCATCGGAATTAAGTACAAAAGGCCCAATGCCGCCTTAAGTACAAGAATAGAGACTCTTCTTACTGTCGGTGCATTGAGCATTCCCTGTGATACCAGTATTAGTTTCCGATACACCACTGCAGGTTCAATGTATTCCTTGGACCTTCACATTGACGATGAAACACAGAAATCGCATCGGAATTAAATACAAAAGGCACAATGCCGCCTTAAGTACAAGAATAGGGACTCTTCTTACAGTCGGTGTTTTGAGCATTCCCTGTGAGACCAGTATTAGTTTCCGCTACACCACTGCAGGTTCAATGTAAATCTTGGACCTTCACATTGACGATGAAACACAGAAATCGCATCGGAATGAAATACAAAAGGCACAATGCCGCCTTAAGTACAAGAATACAGACTCGACTTACAGTCGGTGCTTTGAACATTCCCTGTGACCCCAGTATTAGTTTCCGATACACCACTGCAGGTTCAATGTATTCCTTGGACCTTCACATTGACGATGAAACACAGAAATCGCATTGGAATTAAATACAAAAGGCACAATGCCGCCTTAAGTACAAGAATAGAGACTCTTCTTACAGTCTGTGCATTGAGCATTCCCTGTGAGACCAGTATTAGTATCCGATACACCACTGCAGATTCAATGTATTCCTTGGACGTACACATTGACGAAGAAACACTGAAATTACATCGGAATTAAATACAAAAGGAACAATGCCGCCTTAAGTACAAGAATAGAGACTCTTCTTACTGTCGGTGCTTTGAGCATTCTCTGTGGGACCAGTATTAGTTTCCGATACACCACTGCAGGTTCAATGTATTCCTTGGAAATACGCATTGACGATGAAACACTGAAATTACATCGGAATTAAATACAAAGGTCACAATGACGCCTTAAGTACAAGCAGAGTGAGACATCTTAGAGTCCGTGTTTGGATCCTTTCCAGAGTTACCCGTATTAGTTTCCGATACGCCACTGCAGGTTCAATGTATTCCTTGGACCTTCACATTGACGATTACACACAGAAATCGCATCGGAAGTAAATACAAAAGGCACAATGCCGCCTTAAGTACAAGAATAGAGTCTCTTCTTACAGTCGGTGCTTTGAGCATTACCTGTGAGACCAGTATTAGTTTCCGATACACCACTGCAGGTTCAGTGTATTCCTTGGACTTTCACATCGACGATGAAACACAGAAATGGCATCGGAATTAAAAACAAAGGGCACATTGCCGCCTTAAGTACAAGAATAAACACTCTTCTAACAGTCGGTGCTTTGAGCATTCCCTGTGAGACCAGTATTAGTTTCCGATACACCACTGCAGTTCCAATGTATTCCTTGGACCTTCACATTGACGATGAAACACAGAAATTGCAACGGAATTAAATACAAATGGCACAATGCCGCCCTAAGTACAACAATAGAGACTCTTCTTACAGTCGGTGCTTTGAGCATTCCCTGAGAGACCAGTATTAATTTCCGATACACCACTGCAGGTTCATTGTATTCCTTAGACATTCACATTGACGATGAAACACAGAAATCAAATCGGAATTAAATACCAAAGGCAATATGCTGCCTTAAGTACAACAATAGAGACTCTTCTTACAGTCGGTGCTATAAGCAGTTCCTGTGAGACCTGTATTAGTTTCCGATACGCCACTGCAGCTTCAATGTATTCCTTGGGCCTTCACATTGACGATGAAACACAGAAATGGCATCGGAATTAAATACAAAAGGCAGAATGCCGCCTTAAGTACAAGAATAGACACGCTTCTTACAGTCGTTGCTTTAAGCATTCCCTGTGAGACCAGTATTAGTTTCCGATACACCACTGCAGGTCCAATGTAATCCTTGGACTTTCACATTGGCGATGAAACACAGAAAACGCATCGGAATTAAATACAAAAGGCACAATGCCGCCTTAAGTACAAGAATAGAGACTCTTCTTACAGTCGGTGCATTGAGCATTCCCTGTGAGACCAGTATTAGTTTCCGATACACCACTGCAGGTTCAGTGTATTCCTTGGATTTTCACATCGATGATGAAACACAGAAATGGCATCGGAATTAAATACAAAGGGCACAATGCCGCCATAAGTTCAAGAATAGACACTCTTCTTACTGTCGGTGCTTTGAGCATTCCCTGTGAGACCAGTATTAGTTTCCGATACACCACTACAGGTTCAATGTATTCCTTGAACCTTCACATTGACGATGAAAGACAGAAATCGCATCGGAAGTAAGTACAAAAGGCCCAATGCCGCCTTAAGTACAAGAATAGAGACTCCTCTTACAGTCGGTGCATTGAGCATTCCCTGTGAGACCAGTATTAGTTTCCGATACTCCACTGCAGGTTCAATGTATCCCTTGGACCTTCACATTGACGATTATACACAGAAATCGCATCGGAATTAAATACAAAAGGCACAATGCCGCCTTAAGTACAAGAATAGAGACTCTTCTTACAGTCGGTGCTTTGAGCATTCCCTGTGAGACCAGTATCAGTTTCCGATACACCACTGCAGGTTCAATGTAATCCTTGGACCTTCACATAGACGATGAAACACAGAAATCGCATCGGAATTAAATACAAAAGGCACAATGCCGCCTTAAGTACAAGAAAACGGACTCTACTTACAGTCGGTGCTTTGAACATTCCCTGTGACCCCAGTATTAGTTTCCGATACACCACTGCAGGTTCAATGTATTCCTTGGACCTTCACATTGACGATGAAACACAGAAATCGCATTGGAATTAAATACAAAAGGCACAATGCCGCCTTAAGTACAAGAATTGAGACTCTTCTTACAGTCTGTGCTTTGAGCATTCCCTGTGAGACCAGTATTAGTATCCGATACACCACTGCAGATTCAATGTATTCTTTGGACGTACACATTGACGATGAAACACTGAAATTACATCGGAATTAAATAGAAAAGGAACAATGCCGCCTTAAGTACAAGAATAGAGACTCTTCTTACTGACGGTGCTTTGAGCATTCTCTGTGGGACCAGTATTAGTTTCCGATACACCACTGCAGGTTCAATGTATTCCTTGGAAATACGCATTGACGATGAAACACTGAAATTACATCGGAATTAAATACACAGGGCACAATGACGCCTTAAGTACAAGCAGAGTGAGACATCTTAGAGTCCGTGTTTGGATCTTTTCCAGAGCGACCCGTATTAGTTTCCGATACGCCACTGCAGGTTCAATGTATTCCTTGGACCTTCACATTGACGATTACACACAGAAATCGCATCGGAAGTAAATACAAAAGGCACAATGCCGCCTTAAGTACATGAATAGAGACTCTTCTTGCTGTCGGTGCTTTGAGCATTACCTGTGAGACCAGTATTAGTTTCCGATACACCACTGCAGGTTCAGTGTATTCCTTGGACATTCACATTGACGATGAAACACAGAAATCAAATCGGAATTAAAGACCAAAGGCACAATGCTGCCTTAAGTACAACATTAGAGACTCTTCTTACAGTCGGTGCTTTAAGCAGTTCCTGTGAGACCTGTATTAGTTTCCGATACGCCACTGCAGCTTCAATGTATTCTTTGGGCCTTCACATTGACGATGAAACACAGAAATGGCATCGGAATTAAATACAAAAGGCACAATGCCGCCTTAAGTACAAGAATAGACACGCTTCTTACAGTCGTTGCTTTAAGCATTCCCTTTGAGACCAGTATTAGTTTCCGATAAACCACTGCAGGTCCAATGTAATCCTTGGACTTTCACTTTGACGATGAAACACAGAAAACGCATCGGAATTAAATACAAAAGGCACAATGCCGCCTTAAGTACAAGAATAGAGACTCTTCTTACAGTCGGTGCATTGAGCATTCCCTGTGAGACCAGTATTAGTTTCCGATACACCACTGCAGGTTCAGTGTATTCCTTGGACATTCACATCGATGATGAAACACAGAAATGGCATCGGAATTAAATTCAAAGGGCACAATGCCGCCATAAGTTCAAGAATAGACACTCTTCTTACTGTCGGTGCTTTGAGCATTCCCTGTGAGACCAGTATTAGTTTCCGATACACCACTACAGGTTCAATGTATTCCTTGAACCTTCACATTGACGATGAAAGACTGAAATCGCATCGGAAGTAAGTACAAAAGGCCCAATGCCGCCTTAAGTACAAGAATAGAGACTCTTCTTACAGTCGGTGCATTGAGCATTCCCTGTGAGACCAGTATTAGTTTCCGATACTCCACTGCAGGTTCAATGTATCCCTTGGACCTTCACATTGACGATTATACACAGAAATCGCATCGGAATTAAATACAAAAGGCACAATGCCGCCTTAAGTACAAGAATAGAGACTCTTCTTACAGTCTGTGCTTTGAGCATTCCCTGTGAGACCAGTATTAGTATCCGATACACCACTGCAGATTCAATGTATTCTTTGGACGTACACATTGACGATGAAACACTGAAATTACATCGGAATTAAATACAAAAGGAACAATGCCGCCTTAAGTACAAGAATAGAGACCCTTCTTACTGTCCGTGCTTTGAGCATTCTCTGTGGGACCAGTATTAGTTTCCGAAACACCACTGCAGGTTCAATGTATTCCTTGGAAATACGCATTGACGATGAAACACTGAAATTACATCGGAATTAAATACACAGGGCACAATGACGCCTTAAGTACAAGCAGAGTGAGACATCTTAGAGTCCGTGTTTGGATCTTTTCCAGAGCGACCCGTATTAGTTTCCGATACGCCACTGCAGGTTCAATGTATTCCTTGGACCTTCACATTGACGATTACACACAGAAATCGCATCGGAAGTAAATACAAAAGGCACAATGCCGCCTTAAGTACAAGAATAGAGACTCTTCTTGCTGTCGGTGCTTTGAGCATTACCTGTGAGACCAGTATTAGTTTCCGATACACCACTGCAGGTTCAGTGTATTCCTTGGACTTTCACATCGACGATGAAACACAGAAATGGCATCGGAATTAAATGCAAAGGGCACATTGCCGCCTTAAGTACAAGAATAGACACTCTTCTAACTGTCGGAGTTTTGAGCATTCCCTGTGAGACCAGTATTAGTTTCCGATACACCACTGCAGTTCCAATGTATTCCTTGGACCTTCACATTGACGATGAAACACAGAAATTGCTACGGAATTAAATGCAAATGGCACAATGCCGCCCTAAGTACAACAATAGAGACTCTTCTTACAGTCGGTGCCTTGTGCATTCCCTGAGAGACCAGTATTAATTTCCGATACACCACTGTAGGTTCAATGTATTCCTTAGACATTCACATTGACGATGAAACACAGAAATCAAATCGGAATTAAATACCAAAGGCACAATGCTGCCTTAAGTACAAGAATAGAGACTCTTCTTACAGTCGGTGCTTTCAGCAGTTCCTGTGAGACCTGTATTAGTTTCCGATACACGACTGCAGCTTCAATGTATTCCTTGGGCCTTCACATTGACAATGAAACACAGAAATGGCATCGGAATTAAATACAAAAGGCACAATGCCGCCTTAAGTACAAGAATAGACACGCTTCTTACAGTCGTTGCTTTAAGCATTCCCTGTGAGACCAGTATTAGTTTCCGATACACCACTGCAGGTTGAATGTATTCCGTGGAGCTTCACATTGACGATGAGACACAGAAATCGCATCGGAATAAAATAAAAAAGGCACAATACCGCCTTAAGTACAAGGATACAGATTCTACTTACAGTCGGTGCTTTGAGCATTCCCTGTGAAACCAGTATTAGTTTCTGATACACCACTGCAGGTCCAATGTATTCCTTGGACGTTCATATTGTCGATGAAACACTGAAATCGCATCGGAATTAAATACAAAAGGCACAATGCCGCCTTAAGTACAAGAATAGAGACTCTTCTTACTGTCGGTGCTAAGAGCATTCCCTGTGAGACCAGTATTAGTTACCGATACACCACTGCAGGTTCAATGCATTCCTTGGACATACACATTGACGATGAAATACTGAAATTACATCGGAATTAATTACAAAGGGCACAATGACGCCTTAAGTACAAGAAGAGTGAGACTTCTTAGGGTCGGTGTTTCGACCCTTTCCTGTGAGACCAGTATTAGTTTCCGATACATCACTGCAGGTTCAATGTATTCCTTTGACCTTCACATTTGCGATGCTACACAGAAATCGCATCGGAATTAAATACAAACGGCACAATGCTGCAATTAAGTACAATAATAGAGACTCTTCTTACAGTCGGTGCTTTGAGCTTTCCCTGTGAGACCAATATTAGTTTCCGATATACCACTACAGGTTCAATGTATTCCTTGATCCTTCACATTGA
This sequence comes from Schistocerca americana, assembly GCF_021461395.2. Lineage (NCBI taxonomy): Eukaryota > Metazoa > Arthropoda > Insecta > Orthoptera > Acrididae > Schistocerca > Schistocerca americana. The sequence continues at coordinate 1,236,915 of NC_060119.1, forward strand.
CGATGAAAGACAGAAATCGCATCGGAATTAAATACAAAAGGCACAATGCCGCCTTAAGTACAAGAATAGAGACTCTTCTTACAGTCGGTGCTTTGAGCTTTCCCTGTAAGACCAGTATTAGTATCCGATACACCACTGCAGATTCAATGTATTCCTTGGACATACACATTGACGATGAAACACTGAAATTACATCGGAATTAAATACAAAGGGCACAATGACGCCTTAAGTGCAAGAAGAGTGAGACTTCTTAGAGACTGTGCTTTGATCCTTTCCTATGAGACCAGTATTAGTTTCCGATATACCACTGCAGGTTCAATGTATTCCTTGGACCTTCACATGACGATAAAAAACAGAAATCGCAACGGAATTAAATACAAAAGACACAATGCCGCCTTAAGGACAAGAATATAGACTTTTCTTGCAGTCGGTGCTTTGAGCATTCCCTGTGAGACCAGTATTAGTTTCCGATTCACCACTGCAGGCTCAATGTAATCCTTGGACCTTCACATTGACGATGAAACACAGAAATCCCATCGGAATTAAATACTAAAGGCACAATGCCGCCTTAAGTACAAGAATAGACACTCTTCTTACAGTCGATGATTCGAGCATTCCCTATGGGACCAGTATTAGTTTCCGATACACCACTGCAGGTTGAATGTATTCCATGGACCTTCAAATTGACGATGAAACACAGAAAACGCACCGGAATTAAATAACAAAAGGCACAATGAAGCCTTAAGTACAAGAATACAGACACAACTTACGGTCCGTGCTTTGAGCATTGCCTGTGAGACCAGTATTAGTTTCCGATACAGCACTGCAGGTTCAATGTATTCCCTGGACCTTCACATTGACGATGAAACACAGAAATCGCATCGGAATTAAATACAAAAGGCACAATGCCGCCTTAAGTACAAGTATAGAGTCTCTTCTTACAGTCGGTGCTTTGAGCATTCTCTGTGAGACCAGTATTAGTATCCGATACACCACTGCAGGTTCAATGTATTCCTTGGACATACACATTGACGATGAAACACTGAAATTACATCGGAATTAAATACAAAAGGAAAAATGAAGCCTTAAGTACAAGAATTGAGGCTTCTTACTGTCGGTGATTTGAGCATTCCCTGTGAGAAAAGTACAAGTTTCCGATACACCACTGCAGGTTCAATGTATTCCTTAGACATACACATGGACGATGAAACACTGAAGTTACATCTGAATTAAATATAAAAGCCACAATGCCACCTTAAGTGCAAGAAGAGTGTTGTTTCTTACAGGCTGTGCTTTGATCCTTTCCTGTGAGACCGGTATTAGTTTCCGATACCCCACTGCAGGTTCAGTGTACACCATGCACCTTCACATTGACGATGAGACACAGAAATAGCATCGGAATTAAATACAAAAGGCACAATGCCACCTTAAGTACAAGAATAGAGACTGTTCTTACTGTCGGTGTTTTGAGCATTGCCTGTGAGACCAGTATTAGTTTCCGACACACCACTGCAGGTTCAGTGTATTCCTTGGACCTTCACATTGACGATGAAACGCAGAAATCGCATCGGAATTAAATACAAAAGGCACAATGCCGCCTTAAGTACAAGAATAGAGACTCTTCTTACAGTCGGTGCTTTCAGCATTCCCTGTGTGACCAGTATTAGTATACGATACACCACTGGATGTTCAATGTATTCCTTGGACATTCACATTGACGACGGAACACTGAAAATACATCGGAATTAAATACAAAAGGCACAATGCCGGCTTTAGTACAAGAATAGAGACTCTTCTTACAGACGGTGCTTTGAGCATTCCCTGTGAGACCAGTATTAGTTTCCGATACACCACCGCAGGTTCAATGTATTTCTTAGACACTGATATTACATCGCAATTAAATACAAAGGGCACAATGACACCTTAAGGACAAGAATAGAGACTCTTCTTACAGTCGGTGCTTTGAGCGTCGCCTGAGAGACCAGTATTTGTAATCCGATACACCACTCCAGGGTCAATGTATTCCTTGGACCTTCACATTGACGATGAAACACAGAAATCGCATCGGAACTAAATACAAAAGGCACAATGCCGCCTTAAGTACAAGAATAGAGACTGTTCTTACAGTCGGTGCTTTGAGCATCTCCTGAGAGACCAGTATTGGTAATCCGATACACCACTCCAGGTTCAATGTATTCCTTGGACCTTCACATTGACGATGAAACACAGTAATCGCATCGAAATTAAATATCAAAGGCACAATGAAGCCGCAAGTACAAGAATAGAGACTCTTCTCACAGTCGGTGCTTCGAGTATTCCCTGTAAGACTAGTATTAGTTTCCGATACACCACTGCAGGTTCAATGAATACCTTGGACATATACATTGAATATGAAACACTGAAATTACATCGGAATTAAGTACAAAGGGCACAATGACGCCTTAAGTTCAAGAAGAGTGAGACTTCTTAGAGTCTGTGCTATGATCCTTTCCTGTGAGACCAGTATTAGTATCCGATACACCACTGCAGATTCAATGTATTCCTTGGACATACACATTGGCGATGAAACACTGAAATTACATCGGAATTAAATAGAAAAGGAACAATGCCGCCTTAAGTACAAGAATAGAGATTCTTCTTACTGTCGGTGCTTTGAGCATTCTCTGTGGGACCAGTATTAGTTTCTGATACACCACTGCAGGTTCAATGTATTCCTTGGAAATACGCATTGACGATGAAACACTGAAATTACATCGGAATTAAGTACAAAGGGCACAATGACGCCTTAAGTACAAGCAGAGTGAGACATCTTAGAGTCCGTGTTTTGATCCTTTCCAGTGCAACCCGTATTAGTTTCCGATACGCCACTGCAGGTTCAATGTATTCCTTGGACCTTCACATTGACGATTACAAACAGAAATCGCATCGGAATTAAATACAAAGGGCACAAAGGCGCCTTAAGTAAAAGAAGAGTGAGACTTCTTAGGGTCTGTGCTATGATCCTTTCCTGTGATACCAGTATTAGTTTCTGATACACCACTGCAGGTTCAATGTATTCCTTGGACCTTCATATTGGCGATGAAACACTGAAATCGCATCGGAATTAAATACAAGAGGCACAATGCCGCCTTAAGCACAAGAATAGAGACTCTTCTTACTGTCGGTGCTTTGAGCATTTCCTGTGAGACCAGTATTAGTTACCGATACACCACTGCAGGTTCAATGTATTCCTTGGACATACACATTGACGATGAAATACTGAAATTACATCGTAAATAATTACGAAGGGCACAATGACGCCTTAAGTACAAGAAGAGTGAGACTTCTTAGGGTCTGTGTTTCGACCCTTTCCTGTGAGACCAGTATTAGTTTCCGATACACCACTGCAGGTTCAATGTATTCCTTGGACCCTCACTTTGACGATGAAACACAGAAATCGCATCGGAATTAAATACAAAAGTCACTATGCCGCCTTAAGTGCAACAAGAGTGAGTGTTCTTAGAGTCAGTGCTTTGATCCTTTCCTGTGAAACCAATATTTGTTTCAAATCCACCACTGCAGGTTCAATGCATTCCTTGGACACTCACATTGACGATGAAACACAGAAATCGCATCGGAATTTAACACAAAAGGCACAATGCCGCCTTAAATACAACAATAGAGACTCTTCTTACAGTTGGTGCTTTGAGCATTCCCTGTGAGACCTGTATTAGTTTCCGATACACCACTGCAGGTTCAGTGTATTCCTTGGACCTTCACATTGACGATGAAACACAGAAATCGCATCGGAACTAAATACAAAGGCACAATGCCGCCTTAAGTGAGGGTGTAGACACTCTTCTTACAGTCGTTGTTTTGAGCATTTCCTGTGAGACCAGTATTAGTTTCCGATACACCACTGCAGGTTCAATGTATTCCTTTGACCTTCACATTGACGATGAAACAAAGAAATCGCATCGGAATTAAATACAAAAGGCACAATGCCGCCTAAAGTACACGAATACGGACTCTTCTTACAGTCGGTGCTCTGAGCATTTCCTGTGAGACCTGTATTAGTTTGCGATACACCACTGCAGGTTCAATGTATTCCTTGCACCTTCACATTGTCGATGAAACACAGAAATCGCATCGGAAATAAATACAAAAGGCACAATGCCGCCATAAGTACAAGAACACAGACTCTTCTTACACTCTGTGCATTGAGCATTCCCTGTGAGACCAGTATTAGTTTCCGATACACCACTGCAGGTTCAATGTATTCCTAGGACTTTCACATTGCCGATGAAACACAGAAATCGCATCGGAATTAAATACAAAAGGCACAATGCCGCCTTAAGTACAGGAATAGAGACTCTCCTTACAGTCGGTGCTTTGAGCATTCCCTGTGAGACCAGTATTACTATCTGATACACCACTGCAGGTACAATGTATTCCTTGGACATACACATTGACGATGAAACACTGAAATTACATCGGAATTACATACAAAAGGCACAATGCCGACTTAAGTGCAACAAGAGTGAGTCTTCTTAGAGTCTGTGCTTTGATCCTTTCCTGTGAGACCAGTATTAGTTTCCGATACACCACTGCAGGTTCAAAGTATTCCTTGGACCCTCACATTGACGATAAAAAAGAGAAATTGCATCGGAATTAAATACAAAAGGCACAATGCCGCCTTAAGTACAAGAATAGAGTCTCTTCTTACTGTCGGTGCTTTGAGCATTCATTGTGAAACAAGTATTAGTTTCCGATACACCACCTCAGGTTCAATGCATTCCTTGGACCTTCACATTGACGATGAAACACAGAAATCGCATCGGAATTTAAAACAAAAGGCACAATGCCACCTTAATTACATGAATAGAGACTCTTCTTACAGTCGGTGCTTTGAGAATTCCCTGTGAGACCAGTATTAGTGTCCGATACACCACTGCAGGTTCGATGTATTCCTTGGACCTTCACATTGAGGATGAAACACAGAAATCGCATCGGAATTAAATACAAAAGGCACAATGCCGCCTTAAGTACAACAATAGAGGCTCTTCTTACAGTCGGTGCTTTGAGTATTCCCTGTGAGACCAATATTAGTTTCCGATACACCACTGCAGGTTCAATGTATTCCTTGGACATATACATTGACGATGAAATACTGAAATTACATCGGAATGAAATACAAAAGGCACAATGCCTCCTTAAGTGCTAGAAGAGTGAGACTTCCTAGAGTCTGTGCCTTGATCCTTTCCTGAGAGACCAGTATTAGTTTCCAATACACCTCTGCAGGTTCAATGTATTCCTTGGACTTTCACATTGACGATGAAACACAGAAATCGCATCGGAATTAAATACAAAAGGCACAATGCCGCCTTAATTACAAGAATAAAGACTCTTGTTACAGCTGGTGCTTTGAGCATTCCCTGTGAGACCAGTAATAGTTTCCGATACACCACTGCAGGTTCAATGTATTCCTTGGACGTCCACATTCACGATGAAACACAGAAATTGCATCGGAATTAAATACAAATGCACAATGCCGACTTAAGTACAAGAATAGAGACACTTCTTGCAATCGGTGCTTTGAGCATTGCCTCTGAGAGCAGTATTAGTTTCTGATACACCACTGCAGGTTCAAGGTATACCTTGGACCTTCACATTCACTATGAAACACAGAAATCGCATCGGAATTAAATACAAAAAGCACAAGGAAGGCTTATGTACAAGAATAGAGACTCTTCTTACAGTCGGTGCTTTGAGCGTTCCCTGTGAGACCAGTATTAGTTTCCGATACACCACTGCAGGTTCAAAGTATTCCTTGGACCTTCACATTGACTATGAAACGCAGAAATCGCATCGGAATTAAATACAAAAGTCACAATGCCGCCTTAAGTACAAGAATAGAGACACTTCTTACAGTCGGTGCTTTGAGCATTCCCTCTGAGAGCAGTATTAGTTTTCGATACACCACTGCAGTTTCAGAGTATTCCTTGGACCTTCACACTGACTATGTAACACAGAAATCGCATCAGAAATAAATACAAAAGGCACAATGCCGCCTTAAGTACAAGAATAGAGACTCTTCTTACAGTCGGTGCTTTGAGCATTCCCTGTGAGACCAGTATTAGTTTCCGATACACCGCTGCAGGTTCAATGTATTCCTTGGACCTTCACATTGCCGATGAAACACAGAAATCGCATCGGAATTAAATACAAAAGGCACAATGCCGCCTTAAGTACAAGAATAGAGACTCTTCTTACAGTCGGTGCTTTGAGCATTCTCTGTGAGACCTTTATTAGTTTCCGATACACCACTGCAGGTTCAATGTGTTCCTTGGACATACACAATGATGATGAAACACTGAAATTACATGGGAATTAAATACAAAAGACAGAATCCCGCCTTAATGCAAGAAGATTGAGACTACTTAGAGTCCATTCTTTGATCCTTTCCTGTGAGACCAGTATTAGTTTCCGATACACCACTGCAGGTTCAATGTATTCCTTGGACTTTCACATTGACGATGAATCACAGAAATCGCTTCGGAATTAAATACAAAAGGCACAATGCCGCCTTAATTACAAGAATAGGGACTCTTCTAACAGTCGGTGATTTGAGCATTCCCTGTGAGACCAGTATTAGTTTCCGATACACCACTGCAGGTTCAATGTATTCGTTGGACCTTCACATTGACGATGAAACACAGAAATCGCATCGGAATTAAATACAAAAGGCACAATGCCACCTTCATTACAAGAATAGAGACTCTTCTTACAGTCGGTGCTTTGAGCATTCCCTGTGAGACCAGTATTAGCTTCCGATACACCACTGCAGATTCAATGTATTCCTTGGAGCTTCAGATTGACGATGAAACACAGAAATCGCATCGGAATTAAATACAAAAGGCACAATGCCGCCTTAAGTACAAGAACACAGACTCTTCTTACAGTCTGTGCTTTGAGCATTCCCTGTGAGACCAGTATTAGCTTTCGATACACCACTGCAGGTTCAATGTATTCCTTGGACCTTCACATTGACGATGAAGCACAGAAATCGCATCGGAATTTAATACAAAAGGCACAATGCCGCCTTAAATGCAAGAGTAGAGACTCTTCTTACAGTCGGTGCTTTGAGCATTCCCTGTCAGACCAGTATTAGTTTCTGATACACCACTGCAGGTTCAATGTATTCCATGGACATACACATTGACGATGAAGCACTGAAATTACATCGGAATTAAATACAAAAGGCACAATGCCGCCTTAAGTACAAGAACACAGACTCTTCTTACAGTCGGTGCTTTGAGCATTCCCTGTGAGACCAGTATTAGTTTCCGATACACCACTGCAGATTCAATGTATTCTTTGGAGCTTCACATTGACGATGAAACACAGAAATCGCAGCGGAATTAAATACAAAAAGCACAGTGCCGCCTTAAGTATGGGAGTAGAGACTGTTATTACTGTCGTTGCTTTGAGCATTCCCTGTGAGACCAGTATTAGATTCCGGTACACCACTGCAGGTCCAATGTATTCCTTGGAAATTCACATTGACGATGAAACACTGAAATTACATCGGAATAAAATACAAAAGGCACAATGCCGCCTTAATTGCAAGAAGAGTGAGACTTCTTGGAGTCTGCGCTTTGATCCTTTCCTGTGAGACCAGTATTAGTTTCCGATTCACCACTGCACGTTCAATGCATTCATTGGACCGTGACATTGAATATGAAAGACAGAAATCGTATCGGAATTAAACTCAAAAGACACTAAGCCGCCTTAAGTACACGAATACAGACACTTCTTACAGTCGGTCCTTTGAGCAATGTCTGTGAGACCTGTATCAGTTTGCGATACACCACTGCAGGTTCAATGTATTCCTTCGACCTTCACATTGACGACGAAACACAGAAATCGCATCGGAATTAAATACAAAAGGCGCAATGAAGCCTTAAGTACAAGAATAGGGACTCTTCTTACAGTCGGTGCTATGAGCATTCCCTGTGAGACCAGTATTAGTTTCCGATACACCACTGTAGATACAATGTATTCCTTGGATCTTCAAATTGACGATGAAACACAGAAATCGCATCGGAATTAAATACAAAAGTGACAATGCCGCCTTAAGTGCAAGAAGAGTGTGACTTCTTAGAGTCTGTGCTTTGATCTTTTCCTGTGAGACCAGTATTAGTTTCTGATACACCACTGCAGGTTCAATGTATTCCTTGGACCTTCACATTGACGATGAATCACAGAAATCGCATCGGAATTTAATACAAAAGGCACAATGGCGCTTTAAGTACAAGAATAGAGACTCTTCTTACAATCGTTGCTTTGAGCATTCCCTGTGAGACCAGTATTAGTTTCCGATACACCATTGCAGGTTCAATGTATTCCTTGGACATTCACATTGACGATCAAACACGGAAATTACATTGGAATTAAATACAAAAGGCACAATGCCGACTTAATTGCAAGAAGAGTGAGACTTCTTAGAGTCAGTGATTTGATCCTTTCCTGTGAGACCAGTATTAGTTTCCGAAACACCACTGCAGGTTCAATGTATTCCTTGGACCTTCACATAGGCGATGAAACATAGAAATCGCATCGGAATTAAATACAAAAGGCACAATGCCGCCTTAAGTACAAGAACACAGACTCTTCTTACAGTCTGTGCTTTGAGCATTCCCTGTGAGACCAGTATTAGTTTCCGATACACCACTGCAGTTTCAATGTATTCCTTGGACTTTCACATTGCCGAAGAGACACAGAAATCGCATCGGAATTAAATACAAAAGACACAATGCCGTCTTAAGTACAAGAATAAAGACTCTTCTTACAGTCGGTGCTTTGAGCATTTCCTGTGAGACCTGTATTAGTTTGCGATACTCCACTGCAGGTTCAATGTATTCCTTGCACCTTCACATTGACGATGAAACACAGAAATCGCATCGAAATTAAATACAAAAGGGACAATGCCGCCTTAAGTGCAAGAAGAGTGAGACTTCTTAGAGTCTGGGCTTTGATCCTTTCCTGTGAGACCAGTATTAGTTTCTGATACACAACTTCAGGTTCAATGTATTCATTGGACCTTCACATTGACGCTGAATCACGGAAGTCGCATCGGAATTAAATACAAAAGGCACAATGGCGCCTTAAGTACAAGAATAGAGACTCTTCTTACAGTCGGTGCTTTGAGCATTCCCTGTGAGACCAGTATTAGTTTCCGATACACCACTGCAGGTTCAATGTATTCCTTGGAGCTTCACATTGACAATGAAACACAGAAATCGCATCGGAATTAAATACAAAACGCACAATGCCGCCATAAGTGAGGGAGTAGAGACTCTTCTTACAGTCGTTGCTTTGAGCATTCCCTGTGAGACCAGTATTAGTTTCCGATACACCACTGCAGGTTCAATGTATTCCTTGGACATTCACATTGACGATCAAACACTGAAATTACATTGGAATTAAATACAAAAGGTAAAATGCCGCCTTAATTGCAAGAAGAGTGAGACTTCTTACAGTCAGTGATTTGATCCTTTCCTGTGAGACCAGTATTAGTTTCCGAAACACCAATGCAGGTTCAATGTATTCCTTGGACCTTCACATTGGCGATGAAACATAGAAATCGCATCGGAATAAAATACAAAAGGCACAATGCCGCCTTAAGTACAAGAACACAGACTCTTCTTACAGTCTGTGCTTTGAGCATTCCCTGTGAGACCAGTATTAGTTTCCGATACACCACTGCAGTTTCAATGTATTGCTTGGACTTTCACATTGCCGAAGAGACACAGTAATCGCATCGGAATTAAATACAAAAGACACAATGCCGTCTTAAGTACAAGAATAAAGACTCTTCTTACAGTCGGTGCTTTGAGCATTTCCTGTGAGACCTGTATTAGTTTCCGATACACCACTGCTGGTTCAATGTATTCATTGGACCTTCACATTGACGATGAAACACAGAAATCGCATCGGAATTAAATACAAAAGGCACAATGCCGCCATTAGTACAAGAACACAGACTCTTCTTACACTCTGTGCATTGAGCATTCCCTGTGAGACCAGTATTAGTTTCCGATACACCACTGCAGGTTCAATATATTCCTTGGACTTTCACATTGCCGAAGAAACACAGAAATCGCATCGGAATTAAATACAAAAGCACAATGCCGCCTTAAGTACAAGAATAGAGACTCTTCTTACAGTCGGTGTTTTGAGCATTCCCTGTCAGACCAGTATTAGTTTCTGATACACCACTGCAGGTTCAATGTATTCCATGGACATACACATTGACGATGAAACACTGAAATTACATCGGAATTAAATACAAAAGTCACAATGCCGCCTTAAGTGCTAGAAGAGTGAGACTTTCTAGAGTCTGTGCCTTGATCCTTTCCTGAGAGACCAGTATTAGTTTCCAATACACCACTGCAGGTTCAATGTATTCCTTGGACTTTCACATTGACGATGAAACACAGAAATCGCATCGGAATTAAATACAAAAGGCACAATGGCGCCTTAATTACAAGAATAAAGACTCTTCTTACAGCTGGTGCTTTGAGCATTACCTGTGAGACCAGTAATAGTTTCCGATACACCACTGCAGGTTCAATGTATTCCTTGGACGTCCATATTCACGATGAAACACAGAAATTGCATCGGAATTAAATACAAAAGGCACAATGCCGCCTTAAGTACAAGAATAGAGACACTTCTTACAATCGGTGCTTTGAGCATTGCCTCTGAGAGCAGTATTAGTCTCTGATACACCACTGCAGGTTGAAGGTATACCTTGGCCCTTCACAATCACTATGAAACACAGAAATCGAATCGGAATTAAATACAAAAAGTACAAGGAAGACTTATGTACAAGAATAGAGACTCTTCTTACAGTCGGTGCTTTGAGCATTCCCTCTGAGAGCAGTATTAGTTTTCGATACACCACTCCAGGTTCAAAGTATTCCTTGGACCTTCACATTGACTATGTAACACACAAATCGCATCAGAAATAAATACAAAAGGCACAATGCCGTCTTAAGTACAAGAATAGAGACTCTTCCTACAGTCGGTGCTTTGAGCATTCCCTGTGAGACCAGTATTAGTTTCCGATACACCGCTGCAGGTTCAATGTATTCCTAGGACCTTCACATTGCCGATGAAACACAGAAATCGTATCGGAATTAAATACAAAAGGCACAATGCCGCCTTAAGTTCAAGAATAGAGACTCTTCTTACAGTCGGTGCTTTGAGCATTCCCTGTGAGACCTTTATTAGTTTCCGATTCACCACTGCAGGTTCAATGTGTTCCTTGGACATACACAATGACGATGAAACACTGAAATTACATGGGAATTAAATACAAAAGACAGAATGCCGCCTTAATGCAAGAAGATTGAGACTTCTTAGAGTCCATTCTTTGATCCTTCCCTGTGAGACCAGTATTAGTTTCCGATACACCACTGCAGGTTCAATGTATTCCTTGGAGTTTCACATTGACGATGAAACACAGAAATCGCTTCGGAGTTAAATACAAAATGCACAATGCCGAAATTAATTACAAGAATAGGGACTCTTCTAACAGACGGTGCTTTGAGCATTCCCTGTGAGACCAGTATTAGTTTCCGATACACCACTGCAGATTCAATGTATTCCTTGGACCTTCACATTGACGATGAAATACAGAAATTGCATCGGAATTAAATACAAAAGGCACAATGCCACCTTAATTACAAGAATAGAGACATTTCTTACAGTCGGTGCTTTGAGCATTCCCTGTGAGACCAGTATTAGTTTCCGATACACCACTGCAGGTTTAATGTATTCCTTGGACATACACATTGACGATGAAATACTGAAATTACATCGGAATTAAATACAAAAGGCACAATGCCGCCTTAAGTGCTAGAAGAGTGAGACTACTTAGAGTCTGTGCCTTGATCCTTTCCTGAGAGACCAGTATTTGTTTCCATTACACCACTGCAGGTTCCATGTATTCCGTGGACTTTTACATTGACGATAAAACAAGGAAATCGCATCGGAATTAAATACAAAAGACACAATGCCGCCTTAATTACAAAAATATAGACTCTTCTTACTGTCGGTGATTTGAGCATTCCCTGTGAGACCAGTATTAGTTTCCGATACACCACTGCAGGTTCAATGTATTCATTGGATATTCACATTGACAATCAAACACTGAAATAACATTGCAATTAAATACAAAAGGCACAATGCCGCCTTAATTGCAAGAAGAGTGAGACTTCTTACAGTCAGTGCTTTGATCCTTTCCTGTGAGACCAGTATTAGTTTCCGATACACCACTGCTGGTTCAATGTATTCCTCGGAATTAAATACAAAAGTGACAATGCCGCCGTAAGTGCAAGAAGAGTGTGACTTCTTAGAGTCTGTGCTTTGATCTTTTCCTGTGAGACCAGTATTAGCTTCTGATACACCACTGCTGGTTCAATGTATTCCTTGGACCTTCACATTGACGATGAATCACGGAAATCGCATCGGAATTTAGTACTAAAGGCACAATGGCGCTTTAAGTACAGGAATACAGACTCTTCTTACAGTCGGTGCTTTGAGCATTTCCTGTGAGACCTGTATTAGTTATCGATACTCCACTGCAGGTTCAATGTATTCCTTGGACCTTCACATTGACGATGAAACACAGAAATCGCTTCGGAATTAAATACAAAAGGCACAATGCCGCCTTAAGTACAAGAACACAGACTCTTCTTACAGTCTGTGCTTTGAGCAATCCCTGTGAGACCAGTATTAGCTTTCGATACACCACTGCAGGTTCAATGTATTCCTTGGACCTTCACATTGACATGAATCACAGAAATCGCATCGGAATTTAATACAAAAGGCACAATGCCGCCTTAAATGCAAGAGTAGAGACTCTTCTTACAGTCGGTGTTTTGAGCATTCCCTGTCAGACCAGTATTAGTTTCTGATACACCACTGCAGGTTCAATGTATTCCATGGACATACACATTGACGATGAAACACTGAAATTACATCGGAATTAAATACAAAAGTCACAATGCCGCCTTAATTGCAAGAAGAGTGAGAGTTTTTATAGTCTGCGCTTTGATCCTTTCCTGTAAGACCAGTATTAGTTTCCGATTCACCACTGCACGTTCAATGCATTCATTGGACCGTGACATTGAATATGAAAGACAGAAATCGTATCGGAATTAAACTCAAAAGGCACTAAGCCGCCTTAAGTACACGAATACAGACTCTTCTTACAGTCGGTGCTTTGAGCATTTCCTGTGAGACCTGTATCAGTTTGCGATACACCACTTCAGGTTCAATGTATTCCTTCGACCTTCACATTGATGCCGAAACACAGAAATCGCATCGGAATTAAATACAAAAGGCACAATGAAGCCTTAAGTACAAGAGTAGAGACTCTTCTTACAGTCGGTGTAATGAGCATTCCCTGTGAGACCAGTATTAGTTTCCGATACACCACTGTAGATACAATGTATTCCTTGGACCTTCAAATTGACGATGAAACACAGAAATCGCATCGGAATTACATACAAAAGTGACAATAACGCCGTAAGTGCAAGAACAGTGTGACTTCTTAGAGTCTGTGCTTTGATCTTTTCCTGTGAGACCAGTATTAGTTTCTGATACACCACTGCTGGTTCAATGTATTCCTTGGACCTTCACATTGACGATGAATCACAGAAATCGCATCGGAATTTAGTACTAAAGGCACAATGGCGCTTTAAGTACAAGAATAGAGACTCTTCTTACAGTCGGTGATTTGAGCATTCCCTGTGAGACCAGTATTAGTTTCCGATACACCACTGCAGGTTCAATGTATTCCTCGGACCGTCACATTGACGATGAAACACAGAAATCGCAGCGGAATTAAATACAAAAAGCACAATGCCGCCTTAAGTAAGGGAGTAGAGACTCTCATTACTGTCGTTGCTTTGAGCATTCCCTGTGAGACCAGTATTAGATTCCGGTACACCTCTGCAGGTTTAATGTATTCCTTGGACCTTCACATTGACGATGAAACACAGAAATCGCATCGGAATTAAATACAAAAGGCACAATGCCGCCCTAAGTACAAGTACACAGACTCTTCTTACAGTCGGCGCTTTGAGCATTCCCTGTAACCCCTGTATTAGTTTCCGATATACCACTGCTGGTTTAATGTATTCCTTGGACCTTCACATTGACGATGAAACACAGAAATCGCATCGGAATTAAATACAAAAGGCACAATGCCGCCTTAAGTACAAGAATAGAGACTCTTCTTGCAGTCGGTGCTATGAGCATTCCCTGTGAAACCAGTATTAGCTTCAAATCTACCACGGCAGGTTCAATGTATTCCTTGGACCTTCACATTGACGATGAATCACTGAAATCGCATCGGTATTAAATACAAAAGGCACAATGCCGCCTTAAGTACAACAATAGAGAGTCTTCTTACAGTCGGTGCTTTGAGCATTCCCTGTGAGACCAGTATTAGTTTCCGATACACCACTGTAGATTCAATGTATTCCTTGGAGCTTCACATTGACGATGAAACACAGAAATCGCAGCGGAATTAAATACAAAAAGCACAATGCCGCCTTAAGTAAGGGAGTAGAGACTCTCATTACTGTCGTTGCTTTGAGCATTCCCTGTGAGACCAGTATTAGATTCCGGTACACCTCTGCAGGTCCAATGTATTCCTTGGAAATTCACATTGACGATGAAACACTGTAATTACATCGGAATTATATACAAAAGGCGCAATGCCGCCTTAATTGCAAGAAGAGTGAGACTTCTTAGAGTCTGCGCTTTGATCCTTTCCTGTAAGACCAGTTTTAGTTTCCGATTCACCACTGCACGTTCAATGCATTCATTGGACCGTGACATTGAATATGAAAGACAGAAATCGTATCGGAATTAAACTCAAAAGGCACTAAGCCGCCTTAAGTACACGAATACAGACTCTTCTTACAGTCGGTGCTTTGAGCATTTCCTGTGAGACCTGTATTAGTTTGCGATACTCCACTGCAGGTTCAATTTATTCCTTGGACCTTCACATTGACGATGAAACACAGAAATCGCATCGGAATTAAATACCAAAGGCACAATGCCGCCTTAAGTACAAGAAAACAGACTCTTCTTACAGTCTGTGCTTTGAGCAATCCCTGTGAGACCAGTATTAGCTTTCGATACACCACTGCAGGTTCAATGTATTCCTTGGACCTTCTCATTGACGATGAATCACAGAAATCGCATCGGAATTTAATACAAAAGGCACAATGCCGCCTTAAATGCAAGAGTAGAGACTCGTCTTACAGTCGGTGCTTTGAGCATTCCCTGTCAGACCAGTATTAGTTTCAGATACACCACTGCAGGTTCAATGTATTCCATGGACATACACATTGACGATGAAACACTGAAATTACATCGGAATTAAATACAAAAGTCACAATGCCGCCTTAATTGCAAGAAGAGTGAGAGTTCTTATAGTCTGCGCTTTGATCCTTTGCTGTAAGACCAGTATTAGTTTCCGATTCACCACTGCACGTTCAATGCATTCATTGGACCGTGACATTGATATGAAAGATAGAAATCGTATCGGAATTAATCTCAAAAGGCACTAAGCCGCTTTAAGTACACGAATACAGACTCTTCTTACAGTCGGTGCTTTGAGCATTTCCTGTGAGACCTGTATCAGTTTGCGATACACCACAGCAGGTTCAATGTATTCCTTCGACCTTCACATTGATGCCGCAACACAGAAATCGCATCGGAGTTAAATACAAAAGGCACAATGAAGCCTTAAGTACAAGAATAGAGACTCTTCTAACAGTCGGTGTAATGAGCATTCCCTGTGAGACCAGTATTAGTTTCCGATACACCACTGTAGATACAATGTATTCCTTGGACCTTCAAATTGACGATGAAACACAGAAATCGCATCGGAATTAAATACAAAAGTGACAATGCCGCCGTAAGTGCAAGAAGAGTGTGACTTCTTAGAGTCTGTGCTTTGATCTTTTCCTGTGAGACCAGTATTAGTTTCTGATACACCACTGCAGGTTCAATGTATTCCTTGGACCTTCACATTGACGATGAATCACAGAAATCGCATCGGAATTTATTACTAAAGGCACAATGGCGCTTTAAGTACAAGAATAGAGACTCTTCTTACAGTCGGTGATTTGAGCATTCCATGTGAGACCAGTATTAGTTTCCGATACACCACTGCAGGTTCAATGTATTCCTTGGAGCTTCACATTGACAATGAAACACAGAAATGGCATCGGAATTAAATACATTAGGCACAAGCCGCCTTAAGTGAGGGAGTAGACACTCTTCTTACAGTCGTTGCTTTGAGCATTCCCTGTGAGACCAGTATTAGTTTCCGATACACCACTGCAGGTTCAATGTATTCCTTGGACATTCACATTGACGACCAAACACTGAAATTACATTGGAATTAAATACAAAAGGCACAATGCCGACTTAATTGCAAGAAGAGTGAAACTTCTTAGAGTCAGTGATTTGATCCTTTCCTGTGAGACCAGTATTAGTTTCCGAAACACCGCTGCAGGTTCAATGTATTCCTTGGACCTTCACATTGGCGATGAAACACAGAAATCGCATCGGAATTAATTACAAAAGGCACAATGCCGCCTTAAGTACAAGAACACAGACTCTTCTTACAGTCTGTGCTTTGAGCATTCCCTGTGAGACCAGTATTAGTTTCCGATACACCACTGCAGGTTCAATGTATTCCTTGGACTTTCACATTGCCGAAGAGACACAGTAATCGCATCGGAATTAAATACAAAAGGCACAATGCCGTCTTAAGTACAAGAATAAAAAATCTTCTTACAGTCGGTGCTTTGAGCATTCCCTGTGAAACCAGTATTAGTTTCCGATACACCACTGCAGGTTCATTGTATTCCTTGGACCTTCACATTGACGATGAAACACAGAAATCGCATCGGAATTAAATACAAAAGGCACAATGCCGCCTTAAGTACAATAATAGAGACTCTTCTTACAATCGGTGCTTTGAGCATTCCCTGTGAGACCAGTATTACTATCTGATACACCACTGCAGGTACAATGTATTCGTTGGACATACACATTGACGATGAAACACTGAAATTACATCGGAATTAAATACAAAAGGCACAATGCCGACTTAAGTGCAAGAAGAGTGAGTCTTCTTAGAGTCTGTGCTTTAATCCTTTCCTGTGAGACCAGTATTAGTTTCCGATACACCACTGCAGGTTCAAAGTATTCCTTGGACCTTCACGTTGACGATGAAACACAGAAATCGCATCGGAATTAAATACAAAATGCACAATGCCGCCTTAAGTACAACAATACAGGCTCTTCTTACTGTCGGTGCTTTGAGCATTCCCTGTGAGACCAGTATTAGTTTCCGATACACCACCGCATGTTCAATGTATTCCTTGGACATACACATTGACGATGAAATACTGAAATTACATCGGAATTAAATACAAAAGGCACAATGCTGCCTTAAGTGCTAGAAGAGTGAGACTTCCTAGAGTCTGTGCCTTGATCCTTTCCTGAGAGACCAGTATTAGTTTCCGATACACCACTGCAGGTTCAATGTATTCCTTGGACTTTCACATTGACGATGAAACAAGAAAATCGCATCGGAATTAAACACAAAAGGCACAATGCCGCCTTAATTACAAGAATAGAGCCTCTTCTTACAGTCGGTGCTTTGTGCATTCCCTGTGAGACCAGTAATAGTTTCCGATACACCACTGCAGGTTCAATGTATTCCTTGGACGTCCATATTCACTATGAAACACAGAAATTGCATCGGAATTAAATACAAAAGGCACAATGCCGCCTTATGTACAAGAATAGAGACACTTCTTACAGTCGGTGTTTTGAGCATTCCCTCTGAGAGGAGTATTAGTTTCCGATACACCACTGCAGGTTCAAAGTATTCCTTGGACCTTCACATTGACTATGAAACACAGAAATCGCATCAGAAATAAATACATAAGGCACAATGACGCCTTAAGTACAAGAATAGAGACTCTTCTTAGAGTCGGTGCTTTGAGCATTCCCTGTGAGACCAGTATTAGTTTCCGATACACCACTGCAGGTTCAATGTATTCCTTGGACCTTCACATTGCCGATGAAACACAGAAATCGCATCGGAATCAAATACAAAAGGCATAATGCCGCCTTAAGTACAAGAATAGAGACTCTTCTTACAGTCGGTGCTTTGAGCATTCCCAGTGAGACCAGTATTAGTTTCCGATACACCACTGCATGTTCAATGTGTTCCTTGGACATACACAATGACGAAGAAACACTGAAATTACATTGGAATTAAATACAAAAGACAGAATGCCGCCTTAATGCAAGAAGATTGAGACTTCTTAGAGTCCATTCTTTGATCCTTTCCTGTGAGACCAGTAATAGTTTCCGATACACCACTGCAGGTTCAATGTATTCCTTGGACTTTCACATTGACGATGAAACTTAGAAATCGCTTCGGAATTAAATACAAAAGGCACAATGCCGCTTTAATTACAAGAATAGAGACTCTTCTAACAGTCGGTCCTTTGAGCATTCCCTGTGAGACCAGTATTAGTTTCCGATACACCACTGCAGGTTCCATGTATTTCTTGGACCTTCGCATTGACGATGAAACACAGAAATCGCATCGTAATTAAATACAAAAGGCACATTGCCGCCTTAAGTACAAGAATAGAGACTCTACTTACAGTCGGTGATTTGAGCATTCCCTCTGAAAGCAGTATTAGTTTCCGATACACCACTGCAGGTTCAAAGTATTGCTTGGAGCTTCACATTGACTATGAAACACAGAAATCCAATCGGAATTAAATGCAAAAGGCACTATGCCGCCTTAAGTACAAGAATAGAGACTCTTCTTACAGTCGGTGCTTTGAGCATTCCCTGTGAGACCAGTATTAGTTTCCGATACACCTCTGCAGGTTCAATGTATTCCCTGGACCTTCACATTGATGATGAAACACAGAAATCGCATCGGAATTAAATACAAAAGGCACAATGCCACCTTAAGTACAAGAATAGAGACTCTTCTTGCAGTCGGTGCTTTGAGCATTCCCTCTGAGAACAGTATTAGTTTCCGTACACCACTGCAGGTTCAAAGTATTCCGTGGTCCTTTACATTGACTATGAAACACAGAAATCGCATCGGAATTAAATACAAAAGGCACAATGCCGCCTTAAGTACAACAATAGAGAGTCTTCTTACAGTCGGTGCTTTGAGCATTTCCTGTGAGACCTGTATTAGTTTGCGATACTCCACTGCAGGTTCAATTTATTCCTTGGACCTTCACATTGACGATGAAACACAGAAATCGTATCGGAATTAAATACAAAAGGCACAATGCCGCCTTAAGTACAAGAACACAGACTCTTCTTACAGTCTGTGCTTTGAGCAATCCCTGTGAGACCAGTATTAGCTTTCGATACACCACTGCAGGTTCAATGTATTCCTTGGACCTTCTCATTGACGATGAATCACAGAAATCGCATCGGAATTTAATACAAAAGGCACAATGCCGCCTTAAATGCAAGAGTAGAGACTCTTCTTACAGTCGGTGATTTGAGCATTCCCTGTCAGACCAGTATTAGTTTCAGATACACCACTGCAGGTTCAATGTATTCCATGGACATACACATTGACGATGAAACACTGAAATTACATCGGAATTAAATACAAAAGTCACAATGCCGCCTTAATTGCAAGAAGAGTGAGAGTTCTTATAGTCTGCGCTTTGATCCTTTGCTGTAAGACCAGTATTAGTTTCCGATTCACCACTGCACGTTCAATGCATTCATTGGACCGTGACATTGAATATGAAAGACAGAAATCGTATCGGAATTAAACTCAAAAGTCACTAAGCCGCCTTAAGTACACGAATACAGACTCTTCTTACAGTCGGTGCTTTGAGCATTTCCTGTGAGACTTGTATCAGTTTGCGATACACCACTGCAGGTTCAATGTATTCCTTCGACCTTCACATTGATGCCGCAACACAGAAATCGCATCGGAATTAAATACAAAAGGCACAATGAAGCCTTAAGTACAAGAATAGAGACTCTTCTAACAGTCGGTGTAATGAGCATTCCCTGTGAGACCAGTATTAGTTTCCGATACACCACTGTAGATACAATGTATTCCTTGGACCTTCAAATTGACGATGAAACACAGAAATCGCATCGGAATTAAATACAAAAGTGACAATGCCGCCGTAAGTGCAAGAAGAGTGTGACTTCTTAGAGTCTGTGCTTTGATCTTTTCCTGTGAGACCAGTATTAGTTTCTGATACACCACTGCAGGTTCAATGTATTCCTTGGACCTTCACATTGACGATGAATCACAGAAATCGCATCGGAATTTATTACTAAAGGCACAATGGCGCTTTAAGTACAAGAATAGAGACTCTTCTTACAGTCGGTGATTTGAGCATTCCATGTGAGACCAGTATTAGTTTCCGATACACCACTGCAGGTTCAATGTATTCCTTGGAGCTTCACATTGACAATGAAACACAGAAATGGCATCGGAATTAAATACATTAGGCACAAGCCGCCTTAAGTGAGGGAGTAGACACTCTTCTTACAGTCGTTGCTTTGAGCATTCCCTGTGAGACCAGTATTAGTTTCCGATACACCACTGCAGGTTCAATGTATTCCTTGGACATTCACATTGACGATCAAACACTGAAATTACATTGGAATTAAATACAAAAGGCACAATGCCGACTTAATTGCAAGAAGAGTGAAACTTCTTAGAGTCAGTGATTTGATCCTTTCCTGTGAGACCAGTATTAGTTTCCGAAACACCGCTGAAGGTTCAATGTATTCCTTGGACCTTCACATTGGCGATGAAACACAGAAATCGCATCGGAATTAATTACAAAAGGCACAATGCCGCCTTAAGTACAAGAACACAGACTCTTCTTACAGTCTGTGCTTTGAGCATTCCCTGTGAGACCAGTATTAGTTTCCGATACACCACTGCAGGTTCAATGTATTCCTTGGACTTTCACATTGCCGAAGAGACACAGTAATCGCATCGGAATTAAATACAAAAGGCACAATGCCGTCTTAAGTACAAGAATAAAGACTCTTCTTACAGTCGGTGCTTTGAGCATTCCCTGTGAAACCAGTATTAGTTTCCGATACACCACTGCAGGTTCATTGTATTCCTTGGACCTTCACATTGACGATGAAACACAGAAATCGCATCGGAATTAAATACAAAAGGCACAATGCCGCCATAAGTACAAGAATAGAGACTCTTTTTACAGTCGGTGCTTTGAGCATTCCCTGTGAGACCAGTATTACTATCTGATACACCACTGCAGGTACAATGTATTCGTTGGACATACACATTGACGATGAAACACTGAAATTACATCGGAATTAAATACAAAAGGCACAATGCCGACTTAAGTGCAAGAAGAGTGAGTCTTCTTAGAGTCTGTGCTTTAATCCTTTCCTGTGAGACCAGTATTAGTTTCCGATACACCACTGCAGGTTCAAAGTATTCCTTGGACCTTCACGTTGACGATGAAACACAGAAATCGCATCGGAATTAAATACAAAATGCACAATGCCGCCTTAAGTACAACAATACAGGCTCTTCTTACAGTCGGTGCTTTGAGCATTCCCTGTGAGACCAGTATTAGTTTCCGATACACCACCGCATGTTCAATGTATTCCTTGGACATACACATTGACGATGAAATACTGAAATTACATCGGAATTGAATACAAAAGGCACAATGCCGCCTTAAGTGCTAGAAGAGTGAGACTTCCTAGAGTCTGTGCCTTGATCCTTTCCTGAGAGACCAGTATTAGTTTCCGATACACCACTGCAGGTTCAATGTATTCCTTGGACTTTCACATTGACGATGAAACAAGAAAATCGCATCGGAATTAAATACAAAAGGCACAATGCCGCCTTAATTACAAGAATAGTGCCTCTTCTTACAGTCGGTGCTTTGTGCATTCCCTGTGAGACCAGTAATAGTTTCCGATACACCACTGCAGGTTCAATGTATTCCTTGGACGTCCATATTCACTATGAAACACAGAAATTGCATCGGAATTAAATACAAAAGGCACAATGCCGCCTTATGTACAAGAATAGAGACACTTCTTACAGTCGGTGTTTTGAGCATTCCCTCTGAGAGGAGTATTAGTTTCCGATACACCACTACAGGTTCAAAGTATTCCTTGGACCTTCACATTGACTATGAAACACAGAAATCGCATCAGAAATAAATACATAAGGCACAATGACGCCTTAAGTACAAGAATAGAGACTCTTCTTAGAGTCGGTGCTTTGAGCATTCCCTGTGAGACCAGTATTAGTTTCCGATACACCACTGCAGGTTCAATGTATTCCTTGGACCTTCACATTGCCGATGAAACACAGAAATCGCATCGGAATTAAATACAAAAGGCATAATGCCGCCTTAAGTACAAGAATAGAGACTCTTCTTACAGTCGGTGCTTTGAGCATTCCCAGTGAGACCAGTATTAGTTTCCGATACACCACTGCATGTTCAATGTGTTCCTTGGACATACACAATGACGAAGAAACACTGAAATTACATTGGAATAAAATACAAAGGACAGAATGCCGCCTTAATGCAAGAAGATTGAGACTTCTTAGAGTCCATTCTTTGATCCTTTCCTGTGAGACCAGTAATAGTTTCCGATACACCACTGCAGGTTCAATGTATTCCTTGGACTTTCACATTGACGATGAAACTTAGAAATCGCTTCGGAATTAAATACAAAAGGCACAATGCCGCTTTAATTACAAGAATAGAGACTCTTCTAACAGTCGGTCCTTTGAGCATTCCCTGTGAGACCAGTATTAGTTTCCGATACACCACTGCAGGTTCCATGTATTTCTTGGACCTTCGCATTGACGATGAAACACAGAAATCGCATCGTAATTAAATACAAAAGGCACATTGCCGCCTTAAGTACAAGAATAGAGACTCTCCTTACAGTCGGTGATTTGAGCATTCCCTCTGAAAGCAGTATTAGTTTCCGATACACCACTGCAGGTTCAAAGTATTGCTTGGAGCTTCACATTGACTATGAAACACAGAAATCCAATCGGAATTAAATGCAAAAGGCACAATGCCGCCTTAAGTACAAGAATAGAGACTCTTCTTACAGTCGGTGCTTTGAGCATTCCCTGTGAGACCAGTATTAGTTTCCGATACACCTCTGCAGGTTCAATGTATTCCCTGGACCTTCACATTGATGATGAAACACAGAAATCGCATCGGAATTAAATACAAAAGGCACAATGCCACCTTAAGTACAAGAATAGAGACTCTTCTTGCAGTCGGTGCTTTGAGCATTCCCTCTGAGAACAATATTAGTTTCCGTACACCACTGCAGGTTCAAAGTATTCCGTGGTCCTTTACATTGACTATGAAACACAGAAATCGCATCGGAATTAAATACAAAAGGCACAATGCCGCCTTAAGTACAAGAATAGAGACTCTTCTTACAGTCGGTGCTTTGAGCATTCCCTCTGAGACTAGTATTAGTCTCCGATACACCACTGCAGGTTCAATGTATTCCTTGGACCTTCACATTGTCGATGAAACACAGAAATCGCATCGGAGTTAAATTCAAAAGGCACAATGCCGCCTTAAATACAAGAATAGAGACTCTTCTTACAAACGGTGTTTTGAGCATTCCCTGTGAGACCAGTATTAGTTTCTGATACACCACTGCAGGTTCAATGTATTCCTTGGACCTTCACATTGACGATGAAACACAGAAATCGCATCGGAATTAAATATAAAAGGCACAAGGCCGCCTTAAGTACAAGAATAGAGACTCTTCTTACAGTTGGTGTTTTGAGCATTCCCTGTGAACCAGTATTAGTTTCTGATACACCACTGCAGGTTCAAGGTATTCCTTGGACCTTCACATTGACTATGAAACACAGAAATCGCATCGGAATTAAAAACAAAAGGCACAATGCCGGCTTAAGTACAAGAATAGTTACTCCTCTTACAGTTAGTGCTTTGAGCATTCCCTGTGAGACCAGTATTACTTTCCGTTACACCACTGCATGTTCAATGTATTCCTTGGACTTTCACATTGACGATGAAACACAGAAATCGCATCGGAATTAAATACAAGAAGCACAATGCCGCGTAAAGTACAAGATCAGAGACTCTTCTACAGTCTGTGCCTTGAACACTCCCTGTGAGACCAGTATTAGTTTCCGATACACCACTGATGGTTCAATGTATTCCTTGGACATACACATTGACGATGAAACACTCAAATTACATCGGAATTAAATACAAAAGGCACAATGCCGCCTTAGGTGCCAGAAGAGTGAGACTTCTTAGTGTCTGTGCTTTGATCGTTTCCTTTGAGACCAGTATTAGTTTCCGATACACAACTGCAGGTTCAGTGTATTTCTTGGACCTTCACATTGACGATGAAACACAGAAATCGCATCGGAATTAAATACAAGAAGCACAATGCCGCGTAAAGTACATGTTTAGAGACTCTTCTACAGTCTGTGTCTTGAACACTCCCTGTGTGACCAGTATTAGTTTCCGATGCACCACTGCAGGCTCAATGTATTCCTTAGCCCTAAACATTGATGATGAAACACTGAAATTACATCGGAATTAAATATAAAAGGCACAATGACGCCTTTAGTGCAAGATGAGTGAGACTTCTTAGAATCTGTGCTTTGATCCTTTAATGTGAGACCAGTATTAGTTTCCGATACACGACTGCAGGTTCAAAGTATTCCTTGAACCTTCACATTGACTATGAAACACAGAAAGCGCATCGGAATTAAATACAAAAGCACAATGCCGCCTTAAGTACAAGAATAGAGACTCTTCTTACAGCCGGTGCTTTGAGCTTTCCCTGTGAGACCAGTATTAGTTTCCGCTACACCACTGCAGGTTCAAAGTATTCCTTGGACCTTCACATTGACTATGAAATACAGTAATCGCATCGGAATTATATGCAATAGGCACAAAGCCGCATTAAGTACATGAATAGAGACTCTTCTTACAGTCGGTGATTTGAGCATTTCCTGTGGGACCCGTATTAGTTTCCGATACACCACTGCAGGTTCAATGTATTCCTTGAACCTTCACATTGACGATGAAACACAGAAATCGCATCGGAATTAAATACAAAAGGCACAATGCCGCCTTTAGTACAAGAATAGAGACTCTTCTTACAGTCGGTGCTTTGAGCATTCCCTGTGAGACCAGTATTAGTTTCCGATACACCACTGCAGGTTCAATGTATTCCTTGGACATACACGTTGACGATGAAATACTGAAATTACATCGGAATTAAATACAAAAGGCACAATGCCGCCTTACTTACAAGAATAGAGACTCTTCTTACATTCGGTGCTTCAGCATTCCCTGTGAGACCAGTAATAGTTTCCGATTCACCACTGCAGGTTCAATGTATTCCTTGGACCTTCACATTGACGATGAAACACAGAAATCGCATCGCAATTAAATACAAAAGGCACATTGCCGCCTTAAGTACAAGAATAGAGACACTTCTCTCAGTCGGTGCTTTGAGCATTGCCTCTGAGACCAGTATTAGTTTCCGATACACCACTGCAGGTTCAAAGTATTCCTTGGACCTTCACATTGACTATGAAACACAGAAATCGCATCGGAATTAAATACAAAAGGCACAATGCCGCCTTAAGTACAAGAATAGAGACACTTCTTACAGTCGGAGCTTTAGCATTCCCTCGGAGAGCAGTATTAGTTTCCGATACACCACTGCAGGTTCAAAGTATTCCTTGGACCTTCACATTGACTATGAAACACAGAAATCGCGTCGGAATTAAATACAAAAGGCACAATGCCGCTTTAAGTACAAGAATAGAGACTCTTCTTACAGTCGGTGATTTGAGCATTCCCTGTGAGACCAGTATTTGTTTCCGATACACCACTGCAGTTTCAATGTATTCCCTGGACATACACAATGACGATGAAACACTGAAATTACATCGGAATTAAAAGCAAAAGACACAATGCCGCCTTAATGCAAGAAGAGTGAGACTTCTTAGAGTCCATTCTTTGAACCTTTCCTGTGAGACCAGTATTTGATTCCGATACACCACTGCATGTTCAATATATTCCTTGGACCTTCACATTGACGATGAAACACAGAAATCGCTTCGGAATTAAATACAAAAGGCAGAATGCCGCCTTAATTACAACAATAGAGACTCTTCCTACAGTCGGTGCTTTGAGCATTCCCTGTGAGACCAGTAATAGTTTCCGATACACCACTGCAGACTCAATGTATACCATGGACCTTCACAGTGACGATGAAACACAGAAATCGCATCGGAATTAAATAGAAAAGGCAAAATGCCGCCTTAAGTACAAGAATAGAGACACTTCTTACAGTCGGTGCTTTGAGCCATGCCTCTGAGAGCAGTATTAGTTTCCGATACGCCACTGCAGGTTCAAGGTATTCCTTGGACCTTCACATTGACTATGAAACACAGAAATCCCATCGGATTTAAATACAAAAAGCACAATGCCGCCTTAAGTACAAGAATAGTGACCCTTCTTACAGTCGGTGCTTTGAATATTCCCTGTGAGACCAGTATTAATTTCCGATAATCCACTGCAGCTTCAATGTATTCCTTGTCATACACATTGACGATGAAACACTGAAATTACATCGGAATTAAATACAAAAGGCACAATGCCGCCTTAAGTGCAAGAATAGAGACTCTTCTTACAGTCGGTGATTTTAGCATTCCCTGTGAGACCAGTATTAGTTTCCGATACACAACTGCGGGTTCAGTGTATTCCTTGGACCTTCATATTGACAATGAAACACAGAAATCGCATCGGAATTAAATACAAAAACACAATGCCGCCTTAAGTACAAGAATAGAGATTCTTGTTACTGTCGGTGCTTTGAGCGTTCCCTGTGAGACCAGTATTTGTTTCCGATACACCACTGCTGGCTCAATGTATTCCTTGGACCTTCACATTGACGATGAAGCACAAAAATTGCATCGGAATAAAGTACAGAACGCACAATGCCGACTTAAGTACAAGAATAGAAACTCTTCTTACTGTCGGTGCTTTGAGCGTTCCCTGTGAGACCAGTATTAGTTTCCGATACACCACTGCAGGTTCAATGTATTGCTTGGAGCTGCAAATTGACGATGAAACACAGAAATCGCATCGGAATTAAATACAAAAGGCACAATGCCGCCTTAAGTAAAGGAGTAGAGACCCTTCTTACAGTTGGTGCTTTGAGCATTCCCTGTGAGGCCAGTATTAATTTCCGATACACCACTGCAGTTTCAATGTATTCCTTGTCATACACATTGACGATGAAACACTGAAATTACATCGGAATTAAATACAAAATGCACAATGCCGCCTTAAGTGCAAGAACAGAGACTCTTCTTACAGTCGGTGCTTTGAGCATTCCCTGTGAGCCCAGTATTAGTTTCCGATACACAACTGAAGGTTCAGTGTATTCCTTGGACCTTCACATTGACGATGAAACGCAGAAATGGGATCGGAATTAAATACAAGAGGCACAATGCTGCCTTAAGATTAAGAATAGGGATTCTTCTTACAGTTGGTGCTTTGAGCATTCCTAGTGAGACCAGTATTAGTTTCCGATACACCACTGCAGGTTCAATGTATTCCTTCGAACATCAAGTTGACGATGAAACACAGAAATCGCATCGGAAATAATTACAAAAGGCACAATGCCGGCTTAAGTACAAGAATACAGACTCTTCTTAGAGTCGGTGCTTTGAGCATTCCCTGTGAGATCAGTATTAGTTTCCGATACACCATTGCTGGATCAATGTATTCCTTGGACATACACATTGACGATGAAACACTGAAATTACATCGGAATTAAATACAAAAGACAGAATGCCGCCTTAATGCAAGAAGAGTAAGACTTCTTAGAGTCCATTCTTTGATCCTTTCCTGTGAGACCAGTATTAGTTTCCGATACACCACTGCAGGTTCAATGTATTCCTTGGACCTTCACATTGAAGATGAAACACAGAAATCGCATTGGAATTAAATACAAAAGGCACAATGCCGCCTTAATTACAAGTATAGAGACTCTTCTTACAGTCGGTGCTTTGAGCATTCGATGTGAGATCAGTATTAGTTTCCGATACACCACTGCACGTTCAATGTATCCCTTGGACATTCACATTGACGATGAAACCAAGAAATCGCATCGGAATTAAATACAAAAGGCACAATGCCGCCTTAATTACAAGAATGGAGACTCTTCTTACAGTCGGTGATTTAAGCATTTCCTGTGAGACCAGTATTAGTTTCCGATACACCACTGCAGGTTCAAAGTATTCCTTGGACCTTCACATTGAGTATGAAACACAAAAATCGACGCGGAATTATATGCAAAAAGCACAATGCCGCCTTAAGTACAAGAATAGAGACTCTACTTACAGTCGGTGTTTTGT
Source organism: Schistocerca americana (assembly GCF_021461395.2). Lineage (NCBI taxonomy): Eukaryota > Metazoa > Arthropoda > Insecta > Orthoptera > Acrididae > Schistocerca > Schistocerca americana. Next base: position 1,265,482 of record NC_060119.1, read on the forward strand.
GCATTCCCTGTGAGACCAGTATTAGTTTCCAATTCACCACTGCAGGTTCAATGTATTCCTTGGACCTTCACATTGACGATGAAACACAGAAATCGCATCGGAATTAAATACAAAGGGCACAATGCCGCCTAAATTACAAGAATAGAGACTCTTCTTACATTCGGTGATTTGAGCATTGCCTCTGAGAGCAGTATTAGTTGCCGATACACCACTGCAGGTTCAAGGTGTTCCTTGGACCTTCACATTGACTATGAAACACAGAAATCGCATCGGGATTAGATACAAAAGGCACAAGGCCGCCTTAAGTACAAGAATAGAGACTCTTCTTACATTCGGTGCTTTGAGCATTCCCTGTGAGACCAGTATTAGTTTCCGATACACCACTGCAGGTTCAAAGTATTCCTTTTACCTTCACAGTAACTATGAAACACAGAAATCGCATCGGAATTAAATACAAAGGGCACAATGCCGCCTTAAATACAAGAATAGAGACACTTCTTACAGTCGGTGCTTTGAGCATTCCCTCTGAGAGCAGTATTAGTTTCCGATACACCATTGCAGGTTCAAAGTATTCCTTGGACCTTCACATTGACTACGAAACACAGAAATCGCATCGGAATTAAATACAAAAGGCACAAGGCCGCCTTAATTACAAGAATAGAGACTCTTCTTACAGTCGGTGCTTTGAGCATTCCCAGTGAGACCAGTATTAGTTTCCGATACACCACTGCATGTTCAATGTGTTCCTTGGACATACACAATGACGAAGAAACACTGAAATTACATTGGAATTAAATACAAAAGACAGAATGCCGCCTTAATGCAAGAAGATTGAGACTTCTTAGAGTCCATTCTTTGATCCTTTCCTGTGAGACCAGTAATAGTTTCCGATACACCACTGCAGGTTCAATGTATTCCTTGGACTTTCACATTGACGATGAAACTTAGAAATCGCTTCGGAATTAAATACAAAAGGCACAATGCCGCTTTAATTACAAGAATAGAGACTCTTCTAACAGTCGGTCCTTTGAGCATTCCCTGTGAGACCAGTATTAGTTTCCGATACACCACTGCAGGTTCCATGTATTTCTTGGACCTTCGCATTGACGATGAAACACAGAAATCGCATCGTAATTAAATACAAAAGGCACATTGCCGCCTTAAGTACAAGAATAGAGACTCTCCTTACAGTCGGTGATTTGAGCATTCCCTCTGAAAGCAGTATTAGTTTCCGATACACCACTGCAGGTTCAAAGTATTGCTTGGAGCTTCACATTGACTATGAAACACAGAAATCCAATCGGAATTAAATGCCAAATGCACAATGCCGCCTTAAGTACAAGAATAGAGACTCTTCTTACAGTCGGTGCTTTGAGCATTCCCTGTGAGACCAGTATTAGTTTCCGATACACCTCTGCAGGTTCAATGTATTCCCTGGACCTTCACATTGATGATGAAACACAGAAATCGCATCGGAATTAAATACAAAAGGCACAATGCCACCTTAAGTACAAGAATAGAGACTCTTCTTGCAGTCGGTGCTTTGAGCATTCCCTCTGAGAACAGTATTAGTTTCCGTACACCACTGCATGTTCAAAGTATTCCGTGGTCCTTTACATTGACTATGAAAAACAGAAATCGCATCGGAATTAAATACAAAAGGCACAATGCCGCCTTAAGTACAAGAATAGAGACTCTTCTTACAGTCGGTGCTTTGAGCATTCCCTCTGAGACTAGTATTAGTCTCCGATACACCACTGCAGGTTCAATGTATTCCTTGGACCTTCACATTGTCGATGAAACACAGAAATCGCATCGGAGTTAAATTCAAAAGGCACAATGCCGCCATAAGTACAAGAATAGAGACTCTTCTTACAAACGGTGTTTTGAGCATTCCCTGTGAGACCAGTATTAGTTTCTGATACACCACTGCAGGTTCAATGTATTCCTTGGACCTTCACATTGACGATGAAACACAGAAATCGCATCGGAATTAAATACAAAAGGCACAAGGCCGCCTTAAGTACAAGAATAGAGACTCTTCTTACAGTTGGTGTTTTGAGCATTCCCTGTGAGACCAGTATTAGTTTCCGATACACCACTGCAGGTTCAAGGTATTCCTTGGACCTTCACATTGACTATGAAACACAGAAATCGCATCGGAATTAAAAACAAAAGGCACAATGCCGGCTTAAGTACAAGAATAGTTACTCCTCTTACAGTTAGTGCTTTGAGCATTCCCTGTGAGACCAGCATTACTTTCCGATACACCACTGCATGTTCAATGTATTCCTTGGACATACACATTGACGATGAAACACTCAAATTACATCGGAATTAAATACAAAAGGCACAATGCCGCCTTAGGTGCCAGAAGAGTGAGACTTCTTAGTGTCTGTGCTTTGATCGTTTCCTTTGAGACCAGTATTAGTTTCCGATACACAACTGCAGGTTCAATGTATTTCTTGGACCTTCACATTGACGATGAAACACAGAAATCGCATCGGAATTAAATACAAGAAGCACAATGCCGCGTAAAGTACATGTTTAGAGACTCTTCTACAGTCTGTGCCTTGAACACTCCCTGTGTGACCAGTATTAGTTTCCGATGCACCACTGCAGGTTCAAAGTATTCCTTGGACCTTCACATTGACTATGAAATACAGTAATCGCATCGGAATTATATGCAATAGGCACAAAGCCGCATTAAGTACATGAATAGAGACTCTTCTTACAGTCGGTGATTTGAGCATTTCCTGTGAGACCCGTATTAGTTTCCGATACACCACTGCAGGTTCAATGTATTCCTTGAACCTTCACATTGACGATGAAACACAGAAATCGCATCGGAATTAAATACAAAAGGCACAATGCCGCCTTTAGTACAAGAATAGAGACTCTTCTTACAGTCGGTGCTTTGAGCATTCCCTGTGAGACCAGTATTAGTTTCCGATACACCACTGCAGGTTCAATGTATTCCTTGGACATACACGTTGACGATGAAATACTGAAATTACATCGGAATTAAATACAAAAGGCACAATGCCGTCTTAAGTGCTAGAGGAGTGAGACTTCTTAGTGTCTGTGCCTTGATCCGTTCCTGTGAGACCGGTATTAGTTTCTGATACACCACTGCAGGTTCAATCTATTCCTTGGACCTTCACATTGACGATGAAACACTGAAATCGCATCGGAACTAAATACAAAAGGCACAATGCCGCCTTAATTACAAGAATAGAGACTCTTCTTACATTCGGTGCTTCAGCATTCCCTGTGCGACCAGTAATAGTTTCCGATTCACCACTGCAGGTTCAATGTATTCCTTGGACCTTCACATTGACGATGAAACACAGAAATCGCATCGCAATTAAATACAAAAGGCACATTGCCGCCTTAAGTACAAGAATAGAGACACTTCTCTCAGTCGGTGCTTTGAGCATTGCCTCTGAGACCAGTATTAGTTTCCGATACACCACTGCAGGTTCAAAGTATTCCTTGGACCTTCACATTGACTATGAAACACAGAAATCGCATCGGAATTAAATACAAAAGGCACAATGCCGCCTTAAGTACAAGAATAGAGACACTTCTTACAGTCGGAGCTTTAGCATTCCCTCTGAGAGCAGTATTAGTTTCCGATACACCACTGCAGGTTCAAAGTATTCCTTGGACCTTCACATTGACTATGAAACACAGAAATCGCATCGGAATTAAATACAAAAGGCACAATGCCGCTTTAAGTACAAGAATAGAGACTCTTCTTACAGTCGGTGATTTGAGCATTCCCTGTGAGACCAGTATTTGTTTCCGATACACCACTGCAGTTTCAATGTATTCCCTGGACATACACAATGACGATGAAACACTGAAATTACATTGGAATTAAAAGCAAAAGACACAATGCCGCCTTAATGCAAGAAGAGTGAGACTTCTTAGAGTCCATTCTTTGAACCTTTCCTGTGAGACCAGTATTAGATTCCGATACACCACTGCATGTTCAATATATTCCTTGGACCTTCACATTGACGATGAAACACAGAAATCGCTTCGGAATTAAATACAAAAGGCAGAATGCCGCCTTAATTACAACAATAGAGACTCTTCCTACAGTCGGTGCTTTGAGCATTCCCTGTGAGACCAGTAATAGTTTCCGATACACCACTGCAGACTCAATGTATTCCATGGACCTTCACAGTGACGATGAAACACAGAAATCGCATCGGAATTAAATAGAAAAGGCAAAATGCCGCCTTAAGTACAAGAATAGAGACACTTCTTACAGTCGGTGCTTTGAGCATTGCCTCTGAGAGCAGTATTAGTTTCCGATACGCCACTGGAGGTTCAAGGTATTCCTTGGACCTTCACATTGACTATGAAACACAGAAATCCCATCGGATTTAAATACAAAAAGCACAATGCCGCCTTAAGTACAAGAATAGTGACCCTTCTTACAGTCGGTGCTTTGGATATTCCCTGTGAGACCAGTATTAATTTCCGATAATCCACTGCAGCTTCAATGTATTCCTTGTCATACACATTGACGATGAAACACTGAAATTGCATCGGAATTAAATACAAAAGGCACAATGCCGCCTTAAGTGCAAGAATAGAGACTCTTCTTACAGTCGGTGATTTTAGCATTCCCTGTGAGACCAGTATTAGTTTCCGATACACAACTGCGGGTTCAGTGTATTCCTTGGACCTTCATATTGACAATGAAACACAGAAATCGCATCGGAATTAAATACAACAACACAATGCCGCCTTAAGTACAAGAATAGAGATTCTTGTTACAGTCGGTGCTTTGAGCATTCCCTGTGAGACCAGTATTTGTTTCCGATACACCACTGCTGGCTCAATGTATTCCTTGGACCTTCACATTGACGATGAAGCACAAAAATTGCATCGGAATAAAGTACAAAACGCACAATGCCGACTTAAGTACAAGAATAGAAACTCTTCTTACTGTCGGTGCTTTGAGCGTTCCCTGTGAGACCAGTATTAGTTTCCGATACACCACTGCAGGTTCAATGTATTGCTTGGAGCTGCAAATTGACGATGAAACACAGAAATCGCATCGGAATTAAATACAAAAGGCACAATGCCGCCTTAAGTAAAGGAGTAGAGACCCTTCTTACAATTGGTGCTTTGAGCATTCCCTGTGAGGCCAGTATTAATTTCCGATACACCACTGCAGTTTCAATGTATTCCTTGTCATACACATTGACGATGAAACACTGAAATTACATCGGAATTAAATACAAAATGCACAATGCCGCCTTAAGTGCAAGAACAGAGACTCTTCTTACAGTCGGTGCTTTGAGCATTCCCTGTGAGCCCAGTATTAGTTTCCGATACACAACTGAAGGTTCAATGTATTCCTTGGACCTTCACATTGACGATGAAACGCAGAAATGGGATCGGAATTAAATACAAAAGGCACAATGCTGCCTTAAGATTAAGAATAGGGATTCTTCTTACAGTTGGTGCTTTGAGCATTCCTAGTGAGACCAGTATTAGTTTCCGATACACCACTGCAGGTTCAATGTATTCCTTCGAACATCAAGTTGACGATGAAACACAGAAATCGCATCGGAAATAATTACAAAAGGCACAATGCCGGCTTAAGTACAAGAATACAGACTCTTCTTACAGTCGGTGCTTTGAGCATTCCCTGTGAGATCAGTATTAGTTTCCGATACACCACTGCTGGATCAATGTATTCCTTGGACATACACATTGACGATGAAACACTGAAATTACATCGGAATTAAATACAAAAGACAGAATGCCGCCTTAATGCAAGAAGAGTAAGACTTCTTAGAGTCCATTCTTTGATCCTTTCCTGTGAGACTAGTATTAGTTTCCGATACACCACTGCAGGTTCAATGTATTCCTTGGACCTTCACATTGAAGATGAAACACAGAAATCGCATTGGAATTAAATACAAAAGGCACAATGCCGCCTTAATTACAAGTACAGAGACTCTTCTTACAGTCGGTGCTTTGAGCATTCGATGTGAGATCAGTATTAGTTTCCGATACACCACTGCACGTTCAATGTATCCCTTGGACATTCACATTGACGATGAAACCAAGAAATCGCATCGGAATTAAATACAAAAGGCACAATGCCGCCTTAATTACAAGAATGGAGACTCTTCTTACAGTCGGTGATTTAAGCATTTCCTGTGAGACCAGTATTAGTTTCCGATACACCACTGCAGGTTCAAAGTATTCCTTGGACCTTCACATTGAGTATGAAACACAAAAATCGACGCGGAATTAAATGCAAAAAGCACAATGCCGCCTTAAGTACAAGAATAGAGACTCTACTTACAGTCGGTGTTTTGTGCATTCCCTGTGAGACCAGTATTAGTTTCCAATACACCACTGCAGGTTCAATGTATTCCTTGGACCTTCACATTGACGATGAAACACAGAAATCGCATCGGAATTAAATACAAAAGGCACAATGCCGCCTAAATTACAAGAATAGAGACTCTTCTTACATTCGGTGCTTTGAGCATTCCCTGTGAGACCAGTAATAGTTTCCGATACACCACTGCAGGTTCAATGTATTCCTTGGACCTTCACATTCACGATGAAACACAGAAATCGCATCGGAATTAAATACAAAAGGCACAATGCCGCCTTAAGTACACGAATAGAGACACTTCTTACAGTCGGTGATTTGAGCATTGCCTCTGAGAGCAGTATTAGTTGCCGATACACCACTGCAGGTTCAAGGTGTTCCTTGGACCTTCACATTGACTATGAAACACAGAAATCGCATCGGGATGAGATACAAAAGGCACAAGGCCGCCTTAAGTACAAGAATAGAGACTCTTCTTACATTCGGTGCTTTGAGCATTCCCTGTGAGACCAGTATTAGTTTCCGATACACCACTGCAGGTTCAAAGTATTCCTTTTACCTTCACAGTGACTATGAAACACAGAAATCGCATCGGAATTAAATACAAAGGGCACAATGCCGCCTTAAATACAAGAATAGAGACACTTCTTACAGTCGGTGCTTTGAGCATTCCCTCTGAGAGCAGTATTAGTTTCCGATACACCACTGCAGGTGCAAAGTATTCCTTGGACCTTCACATTGACTATGAAACACAGAAATCGCATCGGAATTAAATACAAAAGGCACAAGGCCGCCTTAATTACAAGAATAGAGACTCTTCTTACATTCGGTGCTTTGAGCATTCCCTGTGAGACCAGTATTAGTTTCCGATTCACCACTGCAGGTTCAAAGTATTCCTTGGACTTTCACATTGACTATGAAACACAGAAATCGCATCGGAATTAAATACAAGAAGCAGAATGCCGCGTAAAGTACAAGATCAGACTCTTCTACAGTCTGTGCCTTGAACACTACCTGTGAGACCAGTATTAGTTTCCGATACAACACTGCAGATTCAGTGTATTCCTTGGACATACACATTGACGATGAAACACTGAAATTACATCGAAAATAAATACAAAAGTCACAATGCCGCCTTAAGTACAAGAATAGAGACTCTTCTTACAGTCGGTGTTTTGAGCATTCCCATTGAGACCAGTATTAGTTTCCGATACACCACTGCAGGTTCAATGTATTCCTTGGACCTTCACATTGACGATGAAACACAGAAATCGTATCGGAGTTAAATACAAAAGGCACAATGCCGCCTTAAGTACAAGAATAGAGACTCTTCTTACAGTCGGTGCTTTGAGCATTCCCTGTGAGACCAGTATTAGTTTCCAATACACCACTGCAGGTTCAGTGTATTCCTTGGACCTTCACATTCACGATGAAACAGAGAAATCGCATCGGAATTAAATACAAAAGGCACAATTTCGCCTTAAGTACAAGAATAGGGGCACTTCTTACAGTCGGTGCTTTGAGCATTCCCTCTGAGAGCAGTATTAGTTTCCGATACACCATTGCAGGTTCAAGGTATTCCTTGGACCTTCACATTGACTATGAAACACAGAAATCGCACCGGAATTAAATACAAAAGGCACAAGGCCGCCTTAAGTACAAGAACAGAGACTCTTCTTACAGTCGGTGCTTTGAGCATTCCCTGTGAGGCCAGTATTACTTTCCGATACACCACTGCAGGGTCAAAGTATTTCTTGGACATTCACATTGTCTATGAAACACAGAAATCGCATCGGAATTAAATGCAAAAGGCACAATGCCGCCTTAAGTACAAGAATAGAGACTCTTCTTACAGTCGGTGCTTTGAGCATTCCCTGTGAGGCCAGTATTAGTTTCCGATACACCATTGCAGGTTCAAAGTATTTCTTGGACATTCATATTGACTATGAAACACAGAAATCGCATCTGAATTAAATGCAAAAGGCACAATGCCACCTTAAGTACAAGAATAGAGACTCTTCTTACAGTCGGTGCTTTGAGAATTCCCTGTGAGACCAGTATTAGTTTCCGATACACCACTGCCTGTTCAATGTATTCCCTGGACCTTCACATTGACGATGAAACACAGAAATCGCATCGGAATTCAATACAAAAGGCACAATGCCGCCTTAAGTACAAGAATAGAGTCTCTTCTTACAGTCGGTGCTTTGAGCATTCCCTGTGAGACCAGTATTATGTTTCCGATACACCACTGCAGGTTCAATGTATTCCTTGGACATACACATTGACGATGAAATACTGAAATTACATCGGAATTAAATACAAAAGGCACAATGCCGCCTTAAGTGCTAGAAGACTAAGACTTCTTAGAGTCTGTGCCTTGATCCTTTCCTGTGAGACCAGTATTAGTTTCCGATACACCACTGCAGGTTCAGTGTATTCCTTGGACCTTCACATTGACGATGAAACACAGAAATCGCTTCGGAATTAAATGCAAAAGGCACAATGCCGCCATAATTACAAGAATATGGACTCTTCTAACAGTCGGTGCTTTGAGCATTCCCTGTGAGACCAGTAATAGTTTCCGATACACCACTGCAGGTTCAATGTATTCCTTGGACCCTCACGTTCGCGATGAAACACAGAAATCGCATCGGAATTAAATACAAAATGCACAATGCCGGCTTAAGTACAAGAATAGAGACTCTGCTTACAGTTAGTGCTCTGAGCATTCCTTGTGAGACCAGCATTAGTTTCCGATACACCACTGCAGGTTCAATGTATTCCTTGGACCTTCACATTGACGATGAAACACAGAAATCGCATCGGAATTAAATACAAGAAGCACAATACCGCGCTTAGCACAAGATCAGAGACTCATCTACAGTCTGTGCCTTGAACATTCCCTGTGAGACCAGTATTAGTTTCCGATACACCACTGCAGACTCAATGTATTCCTTGAACCTACACATTGACGATGAAACACTGAAACTACTTCGGAATTAAATACAAAGGCACAATGCCGCTTTAAGAGCAAGAAGAGTGAGACTTCTTAGAGGCTGTGATTTGATCCTTAAATGTGAAGCCAGTATTAGTTTGCGATACACCACTGCAGGTTGAATGTATTCCTTGGACCTTCACATTGACGATAAAACACAGAAATCGCATCGGAATTAAATACAAAAGGCACAATGCCGCCTTAAGTGCAAGAAGAGTGACTCTTCTTACAGTCTGTGATTTGAGCATTCCCTGTGAGACCAGTTTTATATACCAATGCACCAATGCAGGATTAATGTATTACTTGGTCCCACACATTGACGATGAAACACAGAGTTTGCATTGGATTTAAATACAAAAGGCAAAATGCCGCCGTAAGTACACAAATAGTGACTCTTCTTACAGTCTGTGCAATGAGCATTCCGTGTGAAACCAGTATTAGTTTCCGATAAACCACTGCAGGTTCAATGTATTAATTGGACCTTCACATTGACGATGAAACACAGAAATTGCATCGGAATTAAATACAAAAGCCACAATGCCGCCTTATGTACAAGAAGAGAGACTCTTCTATGAGTCTATACTTTGACCGTTTTCTGTGAGACCTGTACTAGAATCCGATGCACCACTGAAGGTTTAATGCATAACTCGGACCTTCACATTGACGATGAAACACAGAAATTGAATCGGAATTAAATACAAAAGGCACATTGCCGCCATAAGTACAAGAATAGACTCTTCTTACAGTCGGTGCTTTGAGCATTCCCTGTGAGACCAGTATTAGTTTCCGATACACTACTGAAGTTTCAATGTATTCCGTGGACCTCACATTAACGATGAAACACAGAAATCGCATCGGAATTAAATACAAAAGGAACAATGCCTCCTTAATTACAAGAATAGAGACTCTTGTTATAGTCGGTGCTTTGAGTATTCCCTGTGAGACCAGTATTAGTTTCCGATACACCACTGCATGTTCAATGTATTCCTTGAACCTTCACATTGACGATGAAACACAAAAATGACATCGGAATTAACTACAAAAATCACAAAACCGCCTTAGTACAAGAATTGTGACTCTTCTTACAGTCTGTGATTTGAGCATTCCCTGTGAGACCTGTATTAGTTTCCGATACACCACTGCAGGTTCAAAGTATTCCTTGGACCTTCACATTGACGATGAGACACAGAAGTTACATCGGAATTATATACAAAGGGCACAATGCCGCCTTAAGTACACGAAAAGGGACTCTTCTTACAGTCGGTACTTTGAGAATTCCCTGTGAGACCAGTATTAGACTCCGATACGCCACTGTAGGTTCAATGTATTCCTTGGACCTTCACATTGTCGATGAAACACTAAATGACATCGGAATTAAATACAAAAGGCACAATGCCGCCTTAAGTGCAAGAAGAGTGTGACTTTATAGTCTGTCCTTTGATCCTTTCCTGTGAGACCATTATTAGCTTCCGATACTTCACTGCAGGTTCAATGTATACCTTGGACCTTCACATTGGCGATGAAACACAGATACCGCATCGGAGTTAAATACAAAAGGCACAATGTCGCCTTAAGTGCAAGAAAAGAGACGCTTCTTACAGTCGGTGCTTTGAGCATTCCCTGTGAGACCATTACTAGTTTCTGATTGACCAATGCCGGGTCAATCTATTCCTAGGACTTTCACATTGACGAAGAAACACAGAAATCGCATCGGAGTTAAATACAAAAGCAAAATGCCGCCTTAAATACAAGAATAGAGACTCTTCTTACAGTCGGTGATTTGAGCATTCCCTGTGAGACCAGTATTAGTTTCAGATACACCACTGCAGGTTCAATGTATTCCTTGGACATACACATTGACGATGAAACACAGAAATTACATCGGAATTAAATACAAAAGGCACAATGCCGCCTTAAGTACAAGAATAGAGACTCTTCTTACAGTCGGTGCTTTGAGCATACCCTGTGAGACCAGTATTAGTTTCCGATACACCACTGCAGGCTCAATGTTTCCTTGGACGTTCACATTGACGACGAAACACAGAAACTGCAACGGAATTAAATACAAAAGGCACAATGCCGCCGTAAGTACAAGAATTGGGACTCGTCTTACGGTCGGTGTTTTAAGCATTCACTGTGAGACCAGTATTAGTTTCCGATACACCACTGCAGGTTCAATGTATTCCCAGGACCTTCACATTGACAATGAAACACAGAAATCGCATCGGAATTAAATACAAAAGACACAATGCCGCCCTAAGTACAAGAATAGAGACTCTTCTTACAGTCGGTAATTGAGCATTCCCTGTGAGACCAGTATTAGTATCCGATACACCACTGCAGGTTCAATGTATTCCTTGGACATTCACATTGACGATGAAACACTGAAATTACATCGGAATTATATACAAAAGACACTATGCCGCCTTAAGTGCAAGACGAGTGTGACTTCTTAGAGTCTGTGCTTTGATCCTTCCCTGTGAGACCCGAATTAGTGTCCGATACACCACTGCAGGTTTAATGTATTCCTTGGACCTTCACATTGACGATGAAACACAGAAATCGCATCGGAATTAAATACAAAAGGCCCAATGCCGCCATAAGTACAAGAATATAGAGACTTTTCTTACAGTCGGTGCTTTGAGCATTCCCTGTGAGACCAGTATTAGTGTCCGATACACCACTGCAGGTTCAATGTACTCCTTGGATCCTCACATTGTAGATGAAACACAGAAATCGCATTGGAATTAAATACAAAAGGCACAATGCCGCCTCAAGTTCGAGAATAGAGACTCATTTTACAGTCGGTGCTTTGAGCATTCCCTGTGAGCTCAATGTTAATTTCCGATACACCACTGCAGGTTCAATGTATATCTTGGACCTTCACATTGACGATGAAACTCAGATGTCGCTTCGGAATTAAATACAAAAGGAACAATGCCGTCTTAAGTACCAGAATGGAGACTCTTCTTACAGTCGGTGTTTTGAGCGTTCCCTGTGAGATCAGTATTAGTTTCCGATACACCACTGCCCGTTCAATGTATTCCTTGGACATAAACATTGACGATGAAACACTGTAATTGCATCGGAATTAAATACAAAAGGCACAATGCTGACTTAAAATCATGAATAGAGAATTACCTCACAGTCGGTGCTTTGAGAATTCCCTGTGAGACCAGTATTAGTTTCCGATACACCACTGCGGGTTTATTGTATTCCCTGGACCTTCACATTAACGATGAAACTCTGAAATTACATCGGAATTAAATACATAGGGCACAATTATGCCTTAAGTGCAAGAAGAGTGAGACTTCTTAGTCTGTGCTTTAATCCTTTCCTGTGAGACCAGTATTAGCTTCCCATACACCACTACAGGTTCAATGTATTCCTTGGACATTCACATTGGCGATGAAACACAGGAATCACATCGGAATTAAATACAAAAGGCACAATGTCGCCTTAAGTACATGAATAGAGACTCTTCTTACTGTCGGTTCTTTGAGCATTCCCTGTGAGACCAGAATTAGTTTCCGATACACCACTGCAGTTTCAAAGTATTCCTTGGACCTTCACATTGACGATGAAAGACAGAAATCGCATCGGAATTAAATATAAAAGGCACAATGTCGCCTTAAGTACAAGAATAGAGACTCTTCTTACAGTCGGTGCGTTGAGCATTCCCTTTGAGACCAGTATTAGTTTCCGATACACCACTGCAGGTTCAATGTATTCCTTGGTCCTTCACATTGACTATGAAACACAGAAATTACATCGGAAATAAATACAAAAGGCACAATGCCGCCTTAAGTGCATGAATAGAGACTCTTCTTACAGTCGGTGCTTTGAGCATTCCCTGTGAGACCAGTATTAGTTTCTGATAGACCACTGCCGGTTCAATCTATTCCTAGGACTTTCACATTGACGAAGAAACACAGAAGTCGCATCGGAAATAAATACAAAAGGCAAAATGCCGCCTTAAATACAAGAATACAGACTCTTCTTACAGTCGGTGCTTTGAGCATTCCCTTTGAGACGAGTATTAGTTTCCGATACACCACTGCAGGTTCAATGTATTCCTTTCATCTTCACATTGACGATGAAACACAGAAATAGCATCGGAATTAAATAAAAAAGGCACAATGCCCCCTAAGTAGAAGAATGGAGACTCTTCTTACGGTCGGTGCTTTAAGCATTCCCTGTGGGACCAGTATTAGTTTCCGATACACCACTGCAGGTTCAATGTATTCCCTGGACCTTCACATTGACAATGAAACACAGAAATCGCATCGGAATTAAATACAAAAGACACAATGCCGCCCTAAGTACAAGAATAGAGACTCTTCTTACAGTCGGTGCTTTGAGCATTCCCTGTGAGACCAGTATTAGTTCCCGATACACCACTGCAGGTTCAATGTATTCCTTGGACATACACATTGACGATGAAACACTGAAATTACATCGGAATTATATACAAAAGGCACTATGCCGCCTTAAGTGCAAGACGAGTGTGACTTCTTAGAGTCTGTGCTTTGATCCTTCCCTGTGAGACCCGAATTAGTGTCCGATACACCTCTGCAGGTTCAATGTATTCCTTGGACCTTCACATTGACGATGAAACACAGAAATCGCATCGGAATTAAATACAAAAGGCCCAATGCCGCCATAAGTACAAGAATAGAGACTTTTCTTAAAGTCGGTGCTTTGAGCATTCCCTGTGAGACCTTTATTAGTTTCCGATACACCACTGCAGGTTCAATGTATTCCTTGGACCTTCACATTGTAGATGAAACACAGAAATCGCATTGGAATTAAATACAAAAGGCACAATGCCGCCTCAAGTTCGAGAATAGAGACTCATTTTACAGTCGGTGCTTTGAGCATTCCCTGTGAGCTCAATATTAATTTCCGATACACCACTGCAGGTTCAATGTATTTCTTGGACCTTCACATTGACGATGAAACTCAGATGTCGCTTCGGAATTAAATACAAAAGGCACAATGCCGTTTTAAGTACAAGAATGGAGGCTCTTCTTACAGTCGGTGCTTTGAACGTTCCCTGTGAGATCAGTATTAGTTTCCGATACACCACTGCCCGTTCAATGTATTCCTTGGACATAAACATTGACGATGAAACACTGTAATTGCATCGGAATTAAATACAAAAGGCACAATGCTGACTTAAGTACATGAATAGAGAATTACCTCACAGTCGGTGTTTTGAGAATTCCCTGTGAGACCAGTATTAGTTTCCGATACACCACTGCGGGTTCATTGTATTCCCTGGACCTTCACATTGACGATGAAACTCTGAAATTACATCGGAATTAAATACAAAGGGCACAATGCCGCCTTAAGTGCAAGAAGAGTGAGACTTTGTAGTCTGTGCTTTGATCCTTTCCTGTGAGACCAGTATTAGCTTCCCATACACCACTGCAGGTTCAATGTATTCCTTGGACATTCACATTGGCGATGAAACACAGGAATCACATCGGAATTAAATACAAAAGGCACAATGTCGCCTTAAGTACAAGAATAGAGACTCTTCTTACTGTCGGTGCTTTGAGCATTCCCTGTGAGACCAGTATTAGTTTCCGATACACCACTGCAGTTTCAAAGTATTCCTTGGACCTTCACATTGACGATGAAAGACAGAAATCGCATCGGAATTAAATATAAAAGGCACAATGTCGCCTTAAGTACAAGAATAGAGACTCTTCTTACAGTCGGTGCGTTGAGCATTCCCTTTGAGACCAGTATTAGTTTCCGATACACCACTGCAGGTTCAATGTATTCCTTGGTCCTTCACATTGACGATGAAACACAGAAATTACATCGGAATTAAATACAAAAGGCACAATGCCGCCTTAAGTGCATGAATAGATACTCTTCTTACAGTCGGTGCTTTGAGCATTCCCTGTGAGACCAGTATTAGTTTCTGATAGACCACTGCCGGTTCAATATATTCCTAGGACTTTCACATTGACGAAGAAACACAGAAGTCGCATCGGAAATAAATACAAAAGGCAAAATGCCGCCTTAAATACAAGAATACAGACTCTTCTTACAGTCGGTGCTTTGAGCAGTCCCTTTGAGACCAGTATTAGTTTCCGATACACCACTGCAGGTTCAATGTATTCCTTACATCTTCACATTGACGATGAAACACAGAAATAGCATCGGAATTAAATAAAAAAGGCACAATGCCTCCTAAGTACAAGAATGGAGACTCTTCTTACGGTCGGTGCTTTAAGCATTCCCTGTGAGACCAGTATTAGTTTCCGATACACCACTGCAGCTTCAATGTATTCCTTGGACCTTCACATTGACGATGAAACACAGAAATCGCATCGGAATGACATACAAAAATCACAATGTCACCTTATGTACAAGAATACAGACTCTTCTTACAGTCGGTGTTTTAAGTATTCTCTGTGAGACCAGTTTTAGTTTGCGATTCACCACTGCAGGTTCAATCTATTCCTTTCATCTTCACATTGACGATGAAACACAGAAATAGCATCGGAATTAAATAAAAAAGGCACAATGCCTCCTAAGTACAAGAATAGAGACTCTTCTTACAGTCGGTGCATTGAGCATTCCCTGTGAGACCAGTATTAGTTTCCGATACACCACTGCAGGTTCAATGTATTCCTTGGACCTTCACATTGACGATAAAACATAGAAATCGCATCGCAATTACATACAAAAAGCACAATACCGCCTTAAGTACAAGAATAGAGACTCTTCTTACAGTCGGTGCTTTGAGCATTTCCTGTGAGACCAGCATCAGTTTCCGATACACCACTGCACGTTCAATGTATTCTTTGGACCTGCACATTGACGATGAAACACAGAAATCGCATCGAAATTAAATACAAAAGGCACAATGCCGCCCTAAGTACAAGAATAGAGACTCTTCTTACAGTCGGTGCTTTGAGCATTCCCTGTGAGACCAGTATTAGTTTCCGATACAACACTGCAGGTTCAATGTATTCCTTGGACCATCACATTGACGATGAAACACAGAAATCGCGTCGGAATTGATAACAAAAGGCACAATGCCGCCTTAAGTACATGAATAGAGGCTCTTCTTACAGTCGGTGCTTTGAGCATTCCCTGTGAGACCAGTATTAGTTTCCGATACTCCACTTCAGGTTCAATGTATTCCTTGGACATACACATTGACGATGAAATAACTGAAATTACATCGTAATTAAATACAAAAGGCACATTGGCGCCTTAAGTACAAGAATAGAGACTCTTATTACAGTCGGTGCTTTGAGCATTCCCTGTGAGACGAGTATTAGTTTCCGATACACCACTGCAGGTTCAATGTATGCCTTGGACCTTCTCATTGACGATGAAACACAGAAATCGCAACGCAATTACATACAAAAAGCACAATGCCCCCTTAAGTACAAGAATAGAGACTCTTCTTACAGTCGGTGCTTTGAGCATTTCCTGTGAGACCAGTATTAGTTTCCGATACTGCACGTTCAATGTATTCTTTGGACCTTCACATTGACGATGAAACACAGAAATTGCATCGGAATTAAATATAAAAGGCACAATGCCGCCTTAGGTACAAGAATAGAGACACTTCTTGCAGTCGGTGCTTTGAGCATTCCCTGTGAGACCAGTATTAGTTTCCTATACACCACTGCAGGTTCAATGTATTCCTTGGACATACACATTGACGATGAAACAGTGGGATTACATCGGAATTAAATACAAAAGGCACAATGGCGCCTGAAGTACAGGAATAGAGACTCTTCTTACAGTCGGTGCTTTGAGCATTCCCTGTGCGACCAGTATTAGTTTCCGATACACCTCTGCAGGTTCGCTGTATTACTTGGACCTTCACATTGACGATGAAACACAGAAATCGCATCGGAATTAAATACAAAAGGCACAATGCCGCCTTAAGTACAAGAATAGAGACTCTTCTTACAGTCGGTGATTTGAGCATTCCCTGTGAGACCAGTATTAGTTTCCGATACACCACTGCAGGTTCAATGTATTAATTGGACATATATATTGACGATGGAACACATAAATTACATCGGAATTAAATACAAGAGGCACAATGCCGCCTTAAGTACAAGAATGTAGACTCTTCTTACAGTCGGTGCTTTGAGCATTCCCTGTGAGACCAGTATTAGTTTCCGATACAGCACTGGAGGTTCAATGTATTCCTTGGACGTAAACATTGACGATGAAACACTGAGAACACATCGGAATTAAATATAAAAGGCACAATGCCGCCGTAAGTACAAGAATAGAGACACTTCTTACAGTTGGTGCTTTAAGCATTCCCTGTGAGATCAGGATTAGTTTCCAATACACCACTGCAGGTTCACTGTATTCCTTGGACGTAAACATTGACGATGAAACACTGAAATTACATGGGAATTAAATACAAAAGGCACAATGCCGCCTTAAGTACAAGAATAAAGACTCTTCTTACAGTCGGTGTTTGAGCATTCCCTGTGAGACCAGTATTAGTTTCCGAAACGCCACTGCACGTTCAATGTATTCCTTGGACCTTCACATTGACGGTAAAACAAAGAAATCGCAACGGAATTAAATACAAAAGGCTCAATGCCGCCTTAAGTACAAGAATAGAGACTCTTCTTACAGTCGGTGATTTTAGCATTCCCTGTTACACCAGTAATAGTTTCCGATACACCACTGCAGGTTCAATGTTCTCCTTGGACCTTCACATTGACGATGAAACACAGAAATCTCATCGGAATTAAATATAAAAGGCACAATGCCGCCTTAAGTACAAGAATAAAGACATTTCTTACAGTCGGTGCTTTGAGCATTCCCTGTGAGACCAGTGTTAGTTTCCAATACACCACTGCAGGTTCAATGTATTCCTTGGACATACAAGTTGACAATGAAACTCTGAGATTACATCGGAATTAAGTACAAAAGGCACAATGCCGTCAGATGTACAAGAATAGAGACTCTTCTTACAGTCGGTGCTTTAAGCATTCCCTGTGCGACCAGTATTAGTTTCCGATACACCACTGCAGGTTCAATGTATTACTTGGACCTTCACATTGACGATGAAACACAAAAATCGCATCGGAATTAAATTCAAAAGGCACAATGCGGTCTTAAGTACAAGAATAGAGACTCTTCTTACAGTCGGTGCTTTGAGCATTCCCTGTGAGACCAGTATCAGTTTAGGATACACCACTACAGGTTCAATGTATTTCCTTGGACCTTCACATTGACGATAAAACAAAGAAATCGCATCACAATTACATACAAAAGGCACAATGCCGCCTTAAGTACCAGAATAGAGACTCTTCTTACAGTCGGTGCTTTGAGCATTCCCTGTGAGTCCAGTATTAGTTTCCGATACACCGCTCCTGGTTCAATGTATTCCTTGGACATACACATTGACGACGAAACACTGAAATTACATCGGAATTAAATACGAAAGGCACAATGCCGCCTTAAGTGCATGAAGAGTGAGACTTCTTAGAGTCTGTGCTTTGATCTTTTTGTGTGAGACCAGTATTCGTTTCCGATACACCACTGCAGGTTCAATGTATTCCTTGGACCTTCACATTGACGATGAAACACAGAAATCGCATCGTAATTAAATACAAAAATCACAATGTCAACTTATGTACAAGAATACAGACTCTTCTTACAGTCGGTGTTTTGAGCATTCCCTGAGAGTCCAGTTTTAGATTCCGATACACCACTGCCAGTTCAATGTATTCCTTGGACGTTCACATTGAAGATGAAACACAGAAATCGCATCGGAATTAAATACAAAAGGCACAATTCGGCCTTAAGTACAAGAATAGAGACTGTTCCTACAGTCGGTGCTTTCAGCATTCCCTGTGAGACCAGTATTAGTTTCCAATACACCACTGCAGGTTCAATGTATTCCTTGGACATACACATTGACGATAAAACACTGAAATTACATCGGAATTAAATACAAATGGCACAATGCCGCTTTCAGTGTAAGAAGAGTGAGACTTCTTAGAGTCTGTGCTTTGTTCCTTTCCTGTGAGACCAGTATTAGTTTCCGATACACTACTGCAGGCTCAAAGTAATCCTTGGACCTTAGCATTGATGATGAAACACAGAAATTACATCGGAATTAAATTCAAAAGACACAATGCCGCCGTAAGTACAAGAATAGAGACTCTTCTTACAGTCGGTGCTTTGAGCATTCCCTGTGAGACCAGTATTAGTTTCCGATACACCACTGCAGGTTCAATGTAATCCTTGGACCTTCACATTTACGATGAAACACTGAAATTACATCGGAATTAAATACAAAAGGCACAATGCCGCCTTAAGTACAAGAATGTAAACTCTTCTTACAGTCGGTGCTTTGAGCATTCCCTGTGAGACCAGTATTAGTTTCCGATACAGCACTACAGGTTCAATGTATTCTTTGGACATAAAAATTGACGATGAAACACTGAAATTATCTCGGAATTAAATACAAAAGTCACATTGCCGCCTTAAGTGCAACAAGAGTGAGACTTCCTAGAATCTGTGCTTTGATCCTTTCCTGTGAGACCAGTATTAGTTTCCGATACACTACTGCAGGTTCAATGTTTTCCTTGGACCATCACATTTACGATGAAACACATAAATCGCATCGGAATTAAATACAAAAGACACAATGCCGCCTTAAGTACAAGAATAGAGACTCTTCTTACAGTCGGTGATTTTAGCATTCCCTGTTACACCAGTAATAGTTTCCGATACACCACTGCAGGTTCAATGTTCTCCTTGGACCTTCACATTGACGATGAAACACAGAAATCTCATCGGAATTAAATGTAAATGGCACAATGCCGCCTTAAGTGCAAGAATAGAGACACTTCTTACAGTCGGTGCTTTGAGCATTCCCTGTGAGACCAGTGTTAGTTTCCAATACACCACTGCAGGTTCAATGTATTCCTTGGACATACAAGTTGACAATGAAACTCTGAGATTACATCGGAATTAAATACAAAAGGCACAATGCCGTCAGATGTACAAGAATAGAGACTCTTCTTACAGTCGGTGCTTTAAGCATTCCCTGTGCGACCAGTATTAGTTTCCGATACACCACTGCAGGTTCAATGTATTACTTGGACCTTCACATTGACGATGAAACACAAAAATCGCATCGGAATTAAATACAAAAGGCACAATGCCGTCTAAAGTACAAGAATAGAGACTATTCTTACAGTCGGTGCTTTGAGCATTCCCTGTGAGCCAGTATTAGTTTCCGATAGACCACTGCACGTTCAATGTATTCCTTGGACCTTCACATTGACGATGAAACACAGAAATCGCATCGGAATTAAATACAAAAAACGCACCGCCAACTTAAGTACCAGAATAGAGACTCTTCTTACAGTCGGTGCTTTGAGCATTCCCTGTGAGACAAGTATTAGTTTCCGATACACCACTCCAGGTTCAATGTATTCCTTGGACATACACATTGACGATGAAACACTGAAATTACATCGGAATTAAATACGAAAGGCACAATGCCGCCTTAAGTGCATGAAGAGTGAGACTTCTTAGAGTCTGTGCTTTGATCTTTTTGTGTGAGACCAGTATTAGTTTCCGATACACCACTGCAGGTTCAATGTATTCCTTGGACCTTCACATTGACGTTGAAACACAGAAATCGCATCGTAATTAAATACAAAAATCACAATGTCACCTTATGTACAAGAATACAGACTCTTCTTACAGTCGGTGTTTTGAGCATTCCCTGAGAGTCCAGTTTTAGATTCCGATACACCACTGCCAGTTCAATGTATTCCTTGGACGTTCACATTGAAGATGAAAAACAGAAATCGCATCGGAATTAAATACAAAAGGCACAATTCGGCCTTAAGTACAAGAATAGAGACTCTTCTTACAGTCGGTGCTTTCAGCATTCCCTGTGAGACCAGTATTAGTTTCCAATACACCACTGCAGGTTCAATGTATTCCTTGGACATACACATTGACGATAAAACACTGAAATTACGTCGGAATTAAATACAAATGGCACAATGCCGCTTTCAGTGTAAGAAGAGTGAGACTTCTTAGAGTCTGTGCTTTGTTCCTTTCCTGTGAGACCAGTATTAGTTTCCGATACACTACTGCAGGCTCAAAGTAATCCTTGGACCTTAGCATTGATGATGAAACACAGAAATTACATCGGAAATAAATTCAAAAGACACAATGCCGCCGTAAGTACAAGAATAGAGACTCTTCTTACAGTCGGTGCTTTGAGCATTCCCTGTGAGACCAGTATTAGTTTCCGATACACCACTGCAGGTTCAATGCAATCCTAGGACCTACACATTTACGATGAAACACTGAAATTACATCGGAATTAAATACAAAAGGCACAATGCCGCCTTAAGTACAAGAAAGTAAACTCTTCTTACGGTCGGTGCTTTGAGCATTCCCTGTGAGACCAGTATTAGTTACCGATACGGCACTACAGGTTCAATGTATTCTTTGGACATAAAAATTGACGATGAAACACTGAAATTATCTCGGAATTAAATACAAAAGGCACATTGCCGCCTTAAGTGCAACAAGAGTGTGACTTCCTAGAATCTGTGCTTTGATCCTTTCCTGTGAGACCAGTATTAGTTTCCGATACACTACTGCAGGTTCAATGTTTTCCTTGGACCATCACATTTACGATGAAACACATAAATTGCATCGGAATTAAATACAAAAGGCACAATGCCGCCTTCAGTACAAGAATATAGACTCTTCTTACAGTCGGTGCTTTGAGCATTTCCTGTGAGACCAGTATTAGTTTCCGATACACCACTTCAGGTTCAATGTATTCCTTGGACCTTCACATTGACCATGAAACACAGAAATCACAACGGAATTAAATACAAAAGTCACAATGCCGCCTTAAGTACATGAATAGAGACATTTCTTACAGTCAGTGCATTCAACATTCCCTGTGAGACCAGTATTAGTTTCCGATACACCACTGCCGGTTCACTTTATTACTTGGACTTTATCATTGACCATAAAACACAGAAATCGCATTGCAATTACATACAAAAAGCACAATGCCACCTTAAGTACAAGAATAGAGACTCTTCTTACAGTCGGTGCTTTGAGCATTTCCTGTGAGACCAGTATTAGTTTCCGATACATCACTGCACATTCAATGAAATCTTTGGACCTTCACATTGACGACGAAACACTGAAATGGCATCGGAATTAAATACAAAAGGCACAATGCCGCCTTTCGTACAAGAATAGAGACTCTTCTTACAGTCGTTGCTTTCAGCATTCCCTGTGAGACCAGTATTAGTTTCCGATACACCACTGCAGGTTCAATGTATTCCTTGGAGATACATATTGACGATGAAACACATAAATTACATCGGAATTAAATACAAAAGGCACAATGCCGCCTTAAGTACAAGAATGTAGACTCTTCTTACACTCGGTGCTTTGAGAATTCCCTGTGAGACCAGTATTAGTTTCCGATACGGCACTGCAGGTTCAATGTATTCCTTGGACGTAAACATTGACGATGAAACACTGAGAACACATCGGAATTGAATATAAATGGCACAATGCCGCCTTAAATACAAGAATAGAGACACTTCTTACAGTTGGTACTTTGAGCATTCCGTGTGAGACCAGTATTAGTTTCCGATACACCACTGCACGTTCAATGTATTCCTTGGACCTTCACATTGACGATGAAACACTGAAATTACATCGGAATTAAATACAAAAGGCACAATGCCGCCTTAAGTGTATGAAGAGTGAGACTTCTTAGAGTCTGTGCTTTGATCCTTTTCTGTGAGACCAGTATTAGCTTCCGATACACTACTGCAGGCTGAAAGTAATCCTTGGACCTTAGCATTGATGATGAAACACAGAAATTCAATCGGAATTAAATTCAAAAGACACAATGCCGCCGTAAGTACAAGAATAGAGACTCTTCTTTCAGTCGGTGCTTTGAGCATTCCCTGTGAGACCAGTATTAGTATCCGATACACCACTGCATGTTCAATGTATTCCTCGGACCTTCACATTTACGATGAAACACATAAATCGCATCGGAATGAAATACAAAATTCACAATGCCGCCTTAAGTACAAGAATGGAGACTCTTCTTACAGTCGGTGCTTTGTTCATTCCCTGTGAGACCAGTATTAGTTTCCGATACACCACTTCAGGTTCTATGTATTCCTTGTACACACACATTGACGATGAAACACTAAAATTACATCGGAATTAAATTTTAAAACGCACAATGCCGCCTTATATACAAGAATAGAGACTCTACTTACAGTCGGTGCTTTGAGCAATCCCTATGAGACCAGTATTGGTTTCGATACACCACTGCACGTTCAATGAAATCTTTGGACCTTCACATTGACGATGAAACACAGAAATTGCATCGGAATTAAATACAAATGGCACAATGCCGCCTTTAGTACAAGAATAGAGACTCTTCTTACAGTCGTTGCTTTGAGCATTACCTGTGAGACCAGTATTAAATTTCCGATAGACCACTGCAGGTTCAATGTATTCCTTCGACCATAACATTGAAGATGAAACACAGAAATCTCTTCGGAATTAAATACAAAAGGCATAATGCCGCCTTAAGTACAAGAATAGAGACTCTTCTTACAGTCGGTGCTTTGAGCATTCCCTGTGGGACCAGTATTAGTTTCCAATACACCACTGAAGGTTCAATGAATCCTTGGACATACACATTGACGATGAAACACTGAAATTACATCGGAATTAAATGCAAAAGGCACAATGCCGCTTTAAATGCAAGAAGAGTGAGACTTCTTAGAGTCTGTGGTTTGATCCTTTAGTGTCAGACCAGTATTAGGTTCCGATACACCACTGCAGGTTCAATGTATTTCTTGGACATACACATTGACGATGAAACACTGAAATTACAACGGAATTAAATAAAAAAGGCACCATGCCCCTTTAAGTGCAAGAAGAGTGAGACTTCTTAGAGTCTGTGCTTTGATCCTTGCCTGTGAGACCAGTATTAGTTTCCGATACACCACCGCAGGTTCAATGTAGTCCTTTGACCTTCACATTGACGATGAAACACAGAAATCGGATCGGAATTAAATACTAAAGGCACAATGCAGCATTAAGTACAAGAATCGAGACTCTTCTTACAGTCGGTGGTTTGAGCAATCCCTGTGAGACCAGTATTAGTTTCCGATACACCACTGCAGGTTCGATGTATTCCTTGGACGTAAACATTGACGATGAAACACACAAATCGTATCGGAATTAAATACATAAGGCACAATGCCGCCTTAAGTACAAGAATAGAGTCTCTTCTTACAGTCTGTGCTTTGATCCTTTCCTGTGAGACCAGTATTAGTTTCCGATACACCACTTCAGGTTCAATGTAGTCCTTTGACCTTCACATTGACCATGAAACACAGAAATCGGATCGTAATTAAATACAAAAGGCACAATTCCGCCTTAAGTACAAGAATAGAGACTCTTCCTACAGTCTGTGCTTTGATCGTTTCCTGTGAGACCAGTATTAGTTTCCGATCCACCACTGCAGATTCAATGTATTCCTTTGACCTTCACATTGACGATGAAACACAGAATTCGCATCGGAATAAAATACAAAAGGCACAATGCCGCCTTAAGTATAAGAATAGAGATTCTTCTTACAGTCTGTGCTTTGATCCTTTCCTGTGAGACCAGTATTCGTTTCCGATACACCACTGCAGGTTCAACGTATTCCATTGACCCTCACATTGACGATGAAACACAGAAATCGCATTGGAATTAAATACAAAAGGCATAATGCAACCTTAAGTACAATATTAGAGACTCTTCTTACAGTCTGTGCGCTGATCCTTTCCTGTGAGACCAGTATTAGTTTCCGATACACCACTGCAGGTTCAATGTATTCCTTGGACATACACATTGTCGATAAAACACTGAAATTAAATCGGAATTAAATACAAAAGGCACAATGCCGCCTTAAGTGCAAGAGGAATGAGGCTTCTTAGAGTCTGGGCTTTGATCCCTTCCTGTGAGACCAGTATTATTTTCCGATACACGACTGCAGGTTCAATGTATTCCTTGGACCTTCACATTGATGATGAAACACAGAAATCGCATCGGAATTAAATACAAAAGGCACAATGCTGCCTTAGGAACAAGAATGTAGACTCTTCATACAGTCAGTGCTTTGAGAATTCATTGTTAGACAAGTATTAGTTTCCGATTCAACACTGCTGTTTCAATGTATTCCTTGGATCTTCACATTGACGATGAAACACAGAAAACACATTGGATTTAAATGCAAAAGGCACAATGCCGCCTTAAGAACAGGAATAGAGACTCTTCCTACAGTCGGTGCTTTGAGAATTTCCGGTGAGACCAGTATTAGTTTCCGATACACCACTGCAGGTTGAATGTATTCCTTGGACCTTCACATTGACGATAAAACACAGATATCGCATAGGAATTAAATACAAAAGCCACATTGCCCTCATAGGTACAAGAATAGAGACTCTCCTTACAGTCGGTGATTTAAGCATTCGTGTGAGACCAGTATTAGTTAACGATACACCACTGCAGGTTCAATGTATTCCTTGGACATACACATTGACGATGAAACATTGTATTTACATCGGAATTAAATACAAAAGGCACAATGCCGCCTTAAGTGTAAGAAGAGTGAGACTTCTTAGAGTCTGTGTTTGATCCTTTTCTGTGAGACCAGTATTAGTTTCCGATACACTACTGCAGGTTCAATGCAATCCTTGGACCTTCACATTGACGATGAAACACAGAAATCGCATCGGAATTAAAAACAAAAGGAACAATGCCGCCTTAAGTGCAAGAGGAATGAGGCTTCTTAGAGTCTGGGCTTTGATCCTTTCCTGTGAGACCAGTATTAGTTTCCGATACACCTCTGCAGGTTCAATGTATTCCCTGGACCTTCACATTGATGATAAAACACAGAAATCTCATCGGAATTAAATACAAATGGCACAATGCAGCCTTAAGTACAAGAATAGAGACACTTCTTACTGTCGATGCTTTGAGCATTCCCTGTGAGACCAGTATTTGTTTCCGATGTACCACTGCAGGTTCAATGTATTCCTTGGACATACACATTGACGATGAAACACAGAAATTACATCGGAATTAAATACAAAAGCCACAATACCGCCTTAAGGGCAAGAAGAGCGAGACTTCCTAAAGACTGTTCTTAGATCCTTTACTGTGAGACCAGTATTAGTTTCCGATACACCACTGCAGGTTCAATGTATTCCTTGGACCTTCACATTGACGATGAAACACAGAAATCCCATCAGAATTAAATACAAATGGCCAATGCCGCCTTAAGTACAAGAATAGAGACTCTTCTTACAGTCGGTGCTTTGAGCATTCCCTGAGAGACCAGTATTAGTTTCCGATTCACCACTGCCGGTTCAATGTATTCCTTCGACATTCACATTGACGAAGAAACACAGAAATCGCATCGGAATTAGATACAAAAGGCACAATGCCGCCTTAAGTACAAGAATAGAGACTCTTCTTACAGTCTGTGCTTTGATCCTTTCCTGTGAGACCAGTATTAGTTTCCGATACACCACTGCAGGTTCAATGTATTCCATTTACCCTCACATTGACGATGAAACACAGAAATCGCATCGGAATTAAATACAAAAATCACAGTGCAACCTTAAGTACAAGAATAGAGACTCTTCTTACAGTCTGTGCTTTGATCCCTTGCTGTGAGACCAGTATTAGTTTCCGATACACCACTGCAGGTTCAATGTATTCCTTGGACATACACATTGTCGATGAAACACTAAATTACATCGGAATTAAATACAAAAGGCACAATGCCGCCTTATGTACAAGAGGAATGAGGCTTCTTAGAGTGTGGGCTTTGATCCTTTCCTGTGAGACCAGTATTATTTTCCGATACACCACTGCATGTTCAATGTATTCCTTTGACCTTCACATTGACGATGAAACACAGAAATCGCATCGGAATAAAATACAAATGGCACAATGCCGCCTTAAGTACAAGAATAGAGACACTTCTTACAGTCGATGCTTTGAGCATTCCCTGTGAGACCAGTACTAGTTTTCGATACACCACTGCAGGTTAAATGTATTCCTTTGACCTTCCCATTGACGAAGACACACAGAAATCGCTTCGGAATTAAATACAAAAGGCACAATGCCGCCTTAAGTACAAGAATAGAGACTCTTCTTACAGTCAGTGCTTTGAGCATTCCCTGTGAGAGCAGTATTAGTTTCCGATACACCACTGCAGGTTCAATGCATTCCTTCGACATTCACATTGACGATGAAACACAGAAATCGCATCGAAATTAAATACAAAAGGCACAATGAAGCCTTAAGTACAAGGATAGAGACTTTCCTTATAGTCTGTGCTTTGATCCTTTATTGAGAGACCAGTATTAGGTTCCGATACACCACTGCAGGTTCAAAGTATTCCATTGACCCTCACATTGACGATGAAACACAGAAATCGCATCGGAATTAAATACAAAAGGCACAATACAACCTTAAGTACAAGAATAGAGACGCTTCTTACAGTCTGTGCTTTGATCCTTTCCTGTGAGACCAGTATTACTTTCCGATACACCACTGCAGGTTCAATGTATTCCTTGGACATACACATTGTCGATGAAACACTGAAATTACATCGGAATTAATTACAAAAGCCACAATGCCGCCTTAAGTGCAAGAAGAGTGAGAATTCTTAGAGTCTGTGCTTTGATCCTTTCCTGTGAGACCAGTATTAGTTTCCGTTACACCACTGCAGGTTCAATGTATTCCTTGGACCATCACATTGACGATGAAACACAGAAATCGCATCGGAATTAAATACGAAAGGCACAATGCCGCCTTAAGTACAAGAATAGAGACTCTTCTTACATTCGGTGCTTTGAGCATTCCCTGTGAGACCAGTATTAGTTTCCGATACACCACTGCAGGCTCAATGTATTCCTTCGGCATTCACATTGACGATGAAACACAGAAATCGCATCGGAATTAAATACAAACGGCACAATGAAGCCTTAAGTACAAGAATAGAGTCTCTTCTTACAGTCTGTGCTTTGATCCTTTCCTGTGAGCCCAGCATTAGTTTCCGATACACCACTGCAGGTTCAATGTATTCTCTTGACCTTCACATTGACGATGACACACAGAAATCGCATCGGAATTAAATACAAAACGCAGAATGCCGCCTTAAGTACGAGAATAGATATTCTTCTTACAGTCGGTGCTTTGAGCATTCCCTGTGAGACCAGTATTAGTTTTCGATACACCACTGCAGGTTCAATGTATTCCTTGGACCATCACATTGACGATGAAACACAGAAATCGCATTGGAATTAAACACAAAAAGCACAATGCCGCCTTAAGTACAAGAATAGAGACTCCTCTTAGAGTCGGTGCTTTGAGCATTGCCTGTGAGACCAGTGTTAGTTTCCGATACACCACTGCAAGTTCAATGTATTCCTTGGACCTTCACATTGACGATGAAATACAGAAATCGCATAGGAATTAAATATAAAAGGCACAATGCTGCCATAGGTACAAGAATAGAGACTCTCCTTACAGTCGGTGCTTTAAGCATTCCCTGTGAGAGCAGTATTAGTTTCCGATACACCTCTGCAGGTTCAATGTATTCCTTGGACATACACATTGACGATGAAACATTGTATTTACATCGCAATTAAATACAAAAGGCACAATGCCGCCATAGGCGCAAGAAGAGTGAGACTTCTTAGAGTCTGTGTTTGATTCTTTTCTGTGAGACCAGTATTAGTTTCCGATACACCACTGCAGGTTCAATGCAATCCTTAGACCTTCACATTGACGATGGAACACAGGAACCGCATCGGAATTAAATGCAAAAGGCACAACGCCGCGTTAAGTACAAGAATAGAGACTCTTTTTACAGTCTGTGCCTTGAACATTCCCTGTGAGACCAGTATTAGTTTCCGATACACCACTGCAGGCTCAATGTATTCCGTGGACCTTCACATTGACGATGAAACTCTGAAATTACATCGGAATTAAATACAACAGGCACAATGCCGCCTTAAGTGCAACAAGAGTGAGACTTCTTAGAGTCTGTGCTTTGATCCTTTCCTGTGAGCCCAGTATTAGTTTCCGATTCACCACTGCAGGTTCAATGTATTCCTTGCACCTTCACATTGACGATGAAACACAGAAATCGCATCAGAATGAAATACAAAAGGCACAATGCCGCCATAGGTACAAGATTAAAGACTCTTGTCACAGTCGGTGCTTCGAGCATTCCCTGTGAGACCAGTATTAGTTTCCGATACACCGCTGCAGGTTCGAAGTATTCCTTGGACCTTCACGTTGACGATGAAACACAGAAATCGTATCGGAATTAAATACAAAAGGCACAATGCCGCCTTAAGTACAAGAATCGAGATTCTTCTTCCAGTCGGTGATTTGAGCATTCCCTGTGAAACCAGTATTTGTTTCCGATACACCACTGCAGGTTCAATGAATTCCTTGGACCTTCACATTGACGATGAAACACAGATATGCCCTCGGAATTAAATGCAAAAGGCCCAATGCCGCCTTAAGTACAAGAATAGAGGTTGTTCTCATAGTCGGTGGTTTGAGCATTCTCTGTGAGACCAGTATTAGTTTCCGATACACCACTGCTGGTTCTTTGTATTCCTTGGACCATCTTATTGACGATGAAACACAGAAATCACATTGGAATTAAATACAAAACGCACAATGCCGCCTTAAGTACAAGAATAGAGAATCTTCTTACAGTCGGTGCTTTGAGCATTCCCTGTGAGACCAGTTTTAGTTTCCGATACAGCACTGCAGGTTCAATGTATTCCTTTTACATATACATTGACAATGAAACACTGATATTACGTCGGAATTAAATACAAAAGGCCCAATGCCGCCTTAGGTGGAAGAAGAGTGAGACTTCTTAGAGTATGTGCTTTGATCCTTTCCTGTGAGACAAGTTTTAGTTTCCGATACACCACCGCAAATTCAAGGTATTCCTTGGACCTTCACATGGACGCTGAAACATTGAAATTACGTCGTAATTAAATACAAAAGGCACAATGCTGCCTTAAGCACAAGAAGAGTGAGATTTCTTAGAGTATGTGCTTTGATCCTTTCCTGTGAGACCAGTTTTAGTTTCCGATACACCACTGCAGGTTCAATGTATTTCTTGGACCTTAACATTGACGATGGAACACAGAAATCGCATCGGAATTAAATACAAAAGGCACAATGCCGCCTTAAGTACATGAATAGAGACTCTTCTTACAGTCGGTGCTTTGAGCATTCCCTGTGAGACCAGTATTCGTTGCCGATACACCACTGCAGATTCAATGTATTCCTTGGACCTCCACACTGACGATGATACACTGATATCGCATCGGAATTGAATAGAAAAGGCACAATTTCGCCTTAAGTACAAGAATAGAGACTCTTCTTACAGTCGGTGCTTTGATCTATTCCTGTGAGACCAGTGTTAGTTTCCGATACACCACTGCAGGTTCAATGCATTCCTTGGACATACACATTGACGATGAAACACTGAAATTACACCGGAATTACATACAAAAGGCACAATGCCGCCTTAAGTGAAAGAAGAGAGAGACTTCTTAGAGTCTGTGCTTTGATCCTTTCCTATGAGACCAGTGTTAGTTTCCGATACACCACTGCAGGTTCAATGTAATCCTTTTACATACACATTGACGATGAAACACTGATATTACGTCGGAATTAAATACAAAAGGCACAATGCCGCCTTAAAAGCAAGAAGCGTGAGACTTGTTAAAGTCTGTGCTTTGATCCTTTCCTATGAGACCAGTATTAGTTTCCGATACACCACTGCAGGTTCAATGTATTCTTTTTACATACACATTGACGATGAAACACTGAAATTACATCGGAATTAAATACAAAAGGCACAATGCCGCCTTAAGTGCTATTAGAGTGAGACTTCTTAGAGTCTGTGCTTTGATCCTTTCCTGTGAGACTAGTATTAGTTTCCGATACACCACTGCAGGTTCAATGTATTCCTTGGACCTTCACATTAACGATGAAACACAAAAATCACATCGGAATTAAATACAAAAGGCACAATTCAGCTTCAAGTGCAAGAAGTGTGAGACTTCTTAGAGTCTGTGCTTTGATCCTTTCCTGTGAGACCAGTATTAGTTTCCGATACACCACTGCAGGATCAATGTATTCCTTGGACATTCACATTCACGATGAATCACTGACATTACATCGGAATTACATGCAAATGGCACAATGCCACCTTAAGTGCAAGAAGAGTGAGACTTCTAAGAGTCTGTGCTTTCATCCTTCCCTATGAGACCAGTATTAGTTTCCGATACACCACTGTTGGTTCATTGTATTCCTTTTACATACACATTGACAATGAAACACTGATATTACGTCGGAATTAAATACAAAAGGCCCAATGCCGCCTTAAGTGCAAGAAGAGTGAGACTTCTTAGAGTATGTGCTTTGATCCTTTCCTGTGAGACCAGTTTTAGTTTCCGATACACCACTGCAGGTTCAATGTTTTCCTTTTACATACACGTTGACGATGAAACACTGAAATTACATCGGAATTAAATACAATAGGCACAATGCCGTCTTAAGTGCATGAAGAGTGAGACTTCTTAGAGTCTGTGCTTTGATCTTTACCTATGAGACCAGTATCAGTTTCCGAAACACCTCTGCAGGTTCAATGTATTCCTTTTACTTACACATGGACGATGAAACACAGAAATCGCATCGGAATGAAATACAAATCGCACAATGCCGCCTTAAGCACCAGAAAAGAGACTCTTCCTACAGTCAGTGCCTTGAGCATTCAGTGTGAGACCAGTATAAGTTTCCGATACACCACTGCAGGTTCAATGTATTCCTTGGACCTTCACAATGACGATGAAACACAGAAATTGCATCGGAATTAAATACAAAAGGCACAATGCCGCCTTAAGTACAAGAATAGAGACTCTTCTAACAGTCGATGCTTTAAGCATTCCCTGTGAGACAAGTATTAGTTTCCGATACACCACTGCAGGTTCAATGTTTTTCTTGGACATACACATTGACGATGAAACACTGAAATTACATCGGAATTACATACAAAAGGCACAATGCCGCCTTAAGTGCAAGAAGATTGAGACTTCTTAGAGTCTGTGCTTTTATCCTTTCCTATGAGACTAGTATTAGTTCCCGATACACCACTGCACGTTTAATGTATTCCTTGGACCTTCCCATTGACGATGAAACACAGAAATCGCATGGGAATTAAAAACAAAAGGCGCAATGCCGCCTAAAGTGCAAGAAGAGTGAGCCTTCTTTGACTCTGTGCTTTGATCCTTTCCTGTGAGACCAGTAATAGTTTCCGATACACCACTGCAGGGTCAAAGTAATTCTTGGACCTTCACATTGACGATGAGACACAGAAATCGCATCGGAATTAAATACAAAAGGCACAATGGCGCCTTAAGTACAAGAATAGAGACTCTTCTTACGGTCTGTGCCTTGAACACTCCCTGTGAGACCAGTATTAGTTTTCGATACACCACTGCAGGCTCAATGTATTCCTTGGACCTTCACATTGACGATGATACACAGAAATTACATCGGAATTAAAAACAAAAGGCACAATGCCGCCTTCAGTGCAAGCAGAGTGAGACTTCATAGAGTCTGTGCTTTGATCCATTCCTGTGAGACCAGTATTAGTTTCCGATACACCACTGCAGGATCAATGTATTTCTTGGAACTTCACATTGACGATGAAGCACTGAAATTACATCGGAATTAATTACAAGAGGCACAATGCCGCCATAAATGCAAGAAGAGGGAGACTTCTTAGAGTCTGTGTTTGATTCGTTCCTATGAGACCAGTATTAGTTTCCGATACACCACTGCAAGTTCAATGTACTCCTTTTACATACACATTGACGATGAAACACTGAAATTACATCGGAGTTAAATACAATAGGCACAATGCCGCCTTAAGTTCAAGAAGAGTGAGACTTCTTAGAGTCTGTGCTTTGATCCTTTCCTATGAGACCAGTATTAGTTTCCGATGCACCACTGCAGGTTCAAAGAATTCCTTTTACATACACATTGACGATGATACACTGAAATTACATCGCAATTAAATACAAAAGGCACAATGCCGCCTTAAGTGCGAGAAGAGTGAGACTTCTTAGAGTCTGTGCTTTGATCTCTTCCTATGAGAACAGTATTACTTTCCGATACACCACTGCAGGTTCAATGTATTCCTTTTACTTACACATTGACGATGAAACACTGAAATTACATCGGAATTAAGTACAAAAGTCGCAATGCCGCCTTAAGTTCAAGAAGAGTGAGACTTCTTAGAGTCTGTGATTTGATCCTGTCCTATGAGACCAGTATTAGTTTCCGATACACCACTGCTGGTTCAATGTATTCCTTTTACATACACATTGATAATGAAACACTGATATTACATCGGAATTAAATACAAAAGGCACAATGCCGCCTTAAGTGCAAAAAGAGTGAGACTTCTTACAGTCTGTGCTTTGATTCTTTCCTGTGAGACCAGTATTAGTTTCCGATACACCACTGCAGGTTCAATGTATACCCTGGACCTTCACATTGACGATGAAACACAGAAATAGCATCGGAATAAATTACAAATCGAAAAATGCCGCCATAAAAAAAAGAAAAGAGACTCTTCTCAGTGTCGGTGATTTGAGCATTCCCTGTGAGACCAGTATTAGTTTCCGATACACCACTGCAGGTTAAATGTATTCCTTGGACCTTCACTTTGACGATGAAACACAGAAATCGCATCGGAATTAAATACAAAAGGCACAATGCCGCCTTAAGTACAAGAATAGAGACTCTTCTTAGAGACGGTGCTTTGATCCATTCCTGTGAGACCAGTATTAGTTTCCCATACACCACTGCAGGTTCAATGTATTCCTTGGACATTCACATTGACAATGAAACACTGAAATTACATGGGAATTACATACAAAAGGCACAATGCCGCCTTAAGTGCAAGAAGAGTGAGACTTCTTAGAGTCTGCGCTTTGATCCTTTCCAATGAGACCAATATTAGTTTCAGATACATCACTGCATTTTCAATGTATTCCTTTTGCATACACATTGAATATGAAACATTGAAATTACATCGGAATTAAATACAAAAGGCAAAATGCCGCCATAAGTGCAAGAAGAGTGAGACTTCTTAGAGTCTGTGCATTGATCCTTTCCTGTGAGACCAGTATTAGTTTCCGATACACCACTGCAGGTTCAATGTATTCATTTTTCTTACACATTGACGATGAAACACTGAAATTACATCGGAATTAAATACAAAAGGCGCAATGCCGCCTGAAGTTCAAGAAGAGTGGGACTTCTTAGAGTCTGTGATTTGATCCTGTCCTATGAGACCAGTATTAGTTTCCGATACACCACTGCAGGTTCAATGTATTCCTTGCAAATACACATTGACGATGAAACACTGAAATTACATCGGAATTTAATACAAAAGGCAGAATGCCGCCTTATGTGCAAGAAGAGTGAGACATCTTAGAGTCTGTGTTTTCGTCCTTTCGTGTGAGACCAGTATTAGTTTCCGATACACCACTGCAGGTTCAATGTATTCCTTGGACATTCACTTTGACGATGAAACACAGATATCGCGTCGGAATTAAATAGAAAAGGCACAATGCCGCCTTAAGTACAAGAATAGAGACTCTTCTTACAGTCGGTGCTTTGAGCATTCCCTGTGAGACCAGTATTAGTTTCCGATACACCACTGCAGGTTCAATGTATTCCTTAGACATACACATTGACGATGAAACAATGAAATTAAATCGAATTAAATACAAAAGGCAAAATGCCGCCTTAAGTGCAAGAAGAGTGAGACTTCTTAGGGACTCTGCTTTGATCCTTGCCTGTGAGACCAGTATTAGGTTCCGATACACCACTGCAGGTGCAATGTATTCCTTGGACCTTCACAATGACGGTGAAACACAGAAATCGCATCGGAATTAAATACAAAAGGCACAACGCCGAATTAAGTACAAGAATAGAGACTCTTCCTACAGTCGGTGCTTTGAGCATTCCCTGTGAGACCAGTATTAGTTTCCGATACAACACTGCAGGTTCAATGTTTTCCTTGGACATACACATTGACGAAGAAACACTGAAATTACATCGGAATTAAATACAAAAGTCACAATGCCGCTTTAAGTGCAAGAAGAGTGAGACATCTTAGTGTCTGTGATTTGATCCTTTCCTGTGAGACTAGTATTAGTTTCCGATACACCACTGCGGGTTCAATGTATTCCTTGGACCTTCACATTGACGATGAAGCACAGAAATCGCATCGGAAGTAAATACAAAAGGCGCAATGGAGCCTTAAGTACAAGAATCGAGACTCTTCTTACAGTCGGTGGTTTGAGCAATCCCTGTGAGACCAGTATTAGTTTCTGATACACCACCGCAGGTTCAATGTATTCCTTGGTCATACACATTGACGATGAAACATTGTATTTACATCGGAATTAAATACAAAAGGCACAATGCCGCCTTAAGTGTAAGAAGAGTGAGACTTCTTAGAGTCTGTGTTTGATCCTTTTCTGTGAGACCAGTATTAGTTTCCGATACACTACTGCAGGTTCAATGCAATCCTTGGACCTTCACATTGACGATGAAACACAGAAATCGCATCGGAATTAAAAACAAAAGGAACAATGCCGCCTTAAGTGCAAGAGGAATGAGGCTTCTTAGAGTCTGGGCTTTGATCCTTTCCTGTGAGACCAGTATTAGTTTCCGATACACCTCTGCAGGTTCAATGTATTCCCTGGACCTTCACATTGATGATAAAACACAGAAATCTCATCGGAATTAAATACAAATGGCACAATGCAGCCTTAAGTACAAGAATAGAGACACTTCTTACTGTCGATGCTTTGAGCATTCCCTGTGAGACCAGTATTTGTTTCCGATGTACCACTGCAGGTTCAATGTATTCCTTGGACATACACATTGACGATGAAACACAGAAATTACATCGGAATTAAATACAAAAGCCACAATACCGCCTTAAGGGCAAGAAGAGCGAGACTTCCTAAAGACTGTTCTTAGATCCTTTACTGTGAGACCAGTATTAGTTTCCGATACACCACTGCAGGTTCAATGTATTCCTTGGACCTTCACATTGACGATGAAACACAGAAATCCCATCAGAATTAAATACAAATGGCCAATGCCGCCTTAAGTACAAGAATAGAGACTCTTCTTACAGTCGGTGCTTTGAGCATTCCCTGAGAGACCAGTATTAGTTTCCGATTCACCACTGCCGGTTCAATGTATTCCTTCGACATTCACATTGACGAAGAAACACAGAAATCGCATCGGAATTAGATACAAAAGGCACAATGCCGCCTTAAGTACAAGAATAGAGACTCTTCTTACAGTCTGTGCTTTGATCCTTTCCTGTGAGACCAGTATTAGTTTCCGATACACCACTGCAGGTTCAATGTATTCCATTTACCCTCACATTGACGATGAAACACAGAAATCGCATCGGAATTAAATACAAAAATCACAGTGCAACCTTAAGTACAAGAATAGAGACTCTTCTTACAGTCTGTGCTTTGATCCCTTGCTGTGAGACCAGTATTAGTTTCCGATACACCACTGCAGGTTCAATGTATTCCTTGGACATACACATTGTCGATGAAACACTAAATTACATCGGAATTAAATACAAAAGGCACAATGCCGCCTTATGTACAAGAGGAATGAGGCTTCTTAGAGTGTGGGCTTTGATCCTTTCCTGTGAGACCAGTATTATTTTCCGATACACCACTGCATGTTCAATGTATTCCTTTGACCTTCACATTGACGATGAAACACAGAAATCGCATCGGAATAAAATACAAATGGCACAATGCCGCCTTAAGTACAAGAATAGAGACACTTCTTACAGTCGATGCTTTGAGCATTCCCTGTGAGACCAGTACTAGTTTTCGATACACCACTGCAGGTTAAATGTATTCCTTTGACCTTCCCATTGACGAAGACACACAGAAATCGCTTCGGAATTAAATACAAAAGGCACAATGCCGCCTTAAGTACAAGAATAGAGACTCTTCTTACAGTCAGTGCTTTGAGCATTCCCTGTGAGAGCAGTATTAGTTTCCGATACACCACTGCAGGTTCAATGCATTCCTTCGACATTCACATTGACGATGAAACACAGAAATCGCATCGAAATTAAATACAAAAGGCACAATGAAGCCTTAAGTACAAGGATAGAGACTTTCCTTATAGTCTGTGCTTTGATCCTTTATTGAGAGACCAGTATTAGGTTCCGATACACCACTGCAGGTTCAAAGTATTCCATTGACCCTCACATTGACGATGAAACACAGAAATCGCATCGGAATTAAATACAAAAGGCACAATACAACCTTAAGTACAAGAATAGAGACGCTTCTTACAGTCTGTGCTTTGATCCTTTCCTGTGAGACCAGTATTACTTTCCGATACACCACTGCAGGTTCAATGTATTCCTTGGACATACACATTGTCGATGAAACACTGAAATTACATCGGAATTAATTACAAAAGCCACAATGCCGCCTTAAGTGCAAGAAGAGTGAGAATTCTTAGAGTCTGTGCTTTGATCCTTTCCTGTGAGACCAGTATTAGTTTCCGTTACACCACTGCAGGTTCAATGTATTCCTTGGACCTTCACATTGACGATGAAACACAGAAATCGCATCGGAATTAAATACGAAAGGCACAATGCCGCCTTAAGTACAAGAATAGAGACTCTTCTTACATTCGGTGCTTTGAGCATTCCCTGTGAGACCAGTATTAGTTTCCGATACACCACTGCAGGCTCAATGTATTCCTTCGGCATTCACATTGACGATGAAACACAGAAATCGCATCGGAATTAAATACAAACGGCACAATGAAGCCTTAAGTACAAGAATAGAGTCTCTTCTTACAGTCTGTGCTTTGATCCTTTCCTGTGAGCCCAGCATTAGTTTCCGATACACCACTGCAGGTTCAATGTATTCTCTTGACCTTCACATTGACGATGACACACAGAAATCGCATCGGAATTAAATACAAAACGCAGAATGCCGCCTTAAGTACGAGAATAGATATTCTTCTTACAGTCGGTGCTTTGAGCATTCCCTGTGAGACCAGTATTAGTTTTCGATACACCACTGCAGGTTCAATGTATTCCTTGGACCATCACATTGACGATGAAACACAGAAATCGCATTGGAATTAAACACAAAAAGCACAATGCCGCCTTAAGTACAAGAATAGAGACTCCTCTTAGAGTCGGTGCTTTGAGCATTGCCTGTGAGACCAGTGTTAGTTTCCGATACACCACTGCAAGTTCAATGTATTCCTTGGACCTTCACATTGACGATGAAATACAGAAATCGCATAGGAATTAAATATAAAAGGCACAATGCTGCCATAGGTACAAGAATAGAGACTCTCCTTACAGTCGGTGCTTTAAGCATTCCCTGTGAGAGCAGTATTAGTTTCCGATACACCTCTGCAGGTTCAATGTATTCCTTGGACATACACATTGACGATGAAACATTGTATTTACATCGCAATTAAATACAAAAGGCACAATGCCGCCATAGGCGCAAGAAGAGTGAGACTTCTTAGAGTCTGTGTTTGATTCTTTTCTGTGAGACCAGTATTAGTTTCCGATACACCACTGCAGGTTCAATGCAATCCTTAGACCTTCACATTGACGATGGAACACAGGAACCGCATCGGAATTAAATGCAAAAGGCACAACGCCGCGTTAAGTACAAGAATAGAGACTCTTTTTACAGTCTGTGCCTTGAACATTCCCTGTGAGACCAGTATTAGTTTCCGATACACCACTGCAGGCTCAATGTATTCCGTGGACCTTCACATTGACGATGAAACTCTGAAATTACATCGGAATTAAATACAACAGGCACAATGCCGCCTTAAGTACAAGAATCGAGATTCTTCTTCCAGTCGGTGATTTGAGCATTCCCTGTGAAACCAGTATTTGTTTCCGATACACCACTGCAGGTTCAATGAATTCCTTGGACCTTCACATTGACGATGAAACACAGATATGCCCTCGGAATTAAATGCAAAAGGCCCAATGCCGCCTTAAGTACAAGAATAGAGGTTGTTCTCATAGTCGGTGGTTTGAGCATTCTCTGTGAGACCAGTATTAGTTTCCGATACACCACTGCTGGTTCTTTGTATTCCTTGGACCATCTTATTGACGATGAAACACAGAAATCACATTGGAATTAAATACAAAACGCACAATGCCGCCTTAAGTACAAGAATAGAGAATCTTCTTACAGTCGGTGCTTTGAGCATTCCCTGTGAGACCAGTTTTAGTTTCCGATACAGCACTGCAGGTTCAATGTATTCCTTTTACATATACATTGACAATGAAACACTGATATTACGTCGGAATTAAATACAAAAGGCCCAATGCCGCCTTAGGTGGAAGAAGAGTGAGACTTCTTAGAGTATGTGCTTTGATCCTTTCCTGTGAGACAAGTTTTAGTTTCCGATACACCACCGCAAATTCAAGGTATTCCTTGGACCTTCACATGGACGCTGAAACATTGAAATTACGTCGTAATTAAATACAAAAGGCACAATGCTGCCTTAAGCACAAGAAGAGTGAGATTTCTTAGAGTATGTGCTTTGATCCTTTCCTGTGAGACCAGTTTTAGTTTCCGATACACCACTGCAGGTTCAATGTATTTCTTGGACCTTAACATTGACGATGGAACACAGAAATCGCATCGGAATTAAATACAAAAGGCACAATGCCGCCTTAAGTACATGAATAGAGACTCTTCTTACAGTCGGTGCTTTGAGCATTCCCTGTGAGACCAGTATTCGTTGCCGATACACCACTGCAGATTCAATGTATTCCTTGGACCTCCACACTGACGATGATACACTGATATCGCATCGGAATTGAATAGAAAAGGCACAATTTCGCCTTAAGTACAAGAATAGAGACTCTTCTTACAGTCGGTGCTTTGATCTATTCCTGTGAGACCAGTGTTAGTTTCCGATACACCACTGCAGGTTCAATGCATTCCATGGACATACACATTGACGATGAAACACTGAAATTACACCGGAATTACATACAAAAGGCACAATGCCGCCTTAAGTGAAAGAAGAGAGAGACTTCTTAGAGTCTGTGCTTTGATCCTTTCCTATGAGACCAGTGTTAGTTTCCGATACACCACTGCAGGTTCAATGTAATCCTT
The DNA here is from genome assembly GCF_021461395.2 of Schistocerca americana. NCBI lineage: Eukaryota > Metazoa > Arthropoda > Insecta > Orthoptera > Acrididae > Schistocerca > Schistocerca americana. The sequence goes on from NC_060119.1 coordinate 1,306,262, forward strand.
TTACATACACATTGACGATGAAACACTGATATTACGTCGGAATTAAATACAAAAGGCACAATGCCGCCTTAAAAGCAAGAAGCGTGAGACTTGTTAAAGTCTGTGCTTTGATCCTTTCCTATGAGACCAGTATTAGTTTCCGATACACCACTGCAGGTTCAATGTATTCTTTTTACATACACATTGACGATGAAACACTGAAATTACATCGGAATTAAATACAAAAGGCACAATGCCGCCTTAAGTGCTATTAGAGTGAGACTTCTTAGAGTCTGTGCTTTGATCCTTTCCTGTGAGACTAGTATTAGTTTCCGATACACCACTGCAGGTTCAATGTATTCCTTGGACCTTCACATTAACGATGAAACACAAAAATCACATCGGAATTAAATACAAAAGGCACAATTCAGCTTCAAGTGCAAGAAGTGTGAGACTTCTTAGAGTCTGTGCTTTGATCCTTTCCTGTGAGACCAGTATTAGTTTCCGATACACCACTGCAGGATCAATGTATTCCTTGGACATTCACATTCACGATGAATCACTGACATTACATCGGAATTACATGCAAATGGCACAATGCCACCTTAAGTGCAAGAAGAGTGAGACTTCTAAGAGTCTGTGCTTTCATCCTTCCCTATGAGACCAGTATTAGTTTCCGATACACCACTGTTGGTTCATTGTATTCCTTTTACATACACATTGACAATGAAACACTGATATTACGTCGGAATTAAATACAAAAGGCCCAATGCCGCCTTAAGTGCAAGAAGAGTGAGACTTCTTAGAGTATGTGCTTTGATCCTTTCCTGTGAGACCAGTTTTAGTTTCCGATACACCACTGCAGGTTCAATGTTTTCCTTTTACATACACGTTGACGATGAAACACTGAAATTACATCGGAATTAAATACAATAGGCACAATGCCGTCTTAAGTGCATGAAGAGTGAGACTTCTTAGAGTCTGTGCTTTGATCTTTACCTATGAGACCAGTATCAGTTTCCGAAACACCTCTGCAGGTTCAATGTATTCCTTTTACTTACACATGGACGATGAAACACAGAAATCGCATCGGAATGAAATACAAATCGCACAATGCCGCCTTAAGCACCAGAAAAGAGACTCTTCCTACAGTCAGTGCCTTGAGCATTCAGTGTGAGACCAGTATAAGTTTCCGATACACCACTGCAGGTTCAATGTATTCCTTGGACCTTCACAATGACGATGAAACACAGAAATTGCATCGGAATTAAATACAAAAGGCACAATGCCGCCTTAAGTACAAGAATAGAGACTCTTCTAACAGTCGATGCTTTAAGCATTCCCTGTGAGACAAGTATTAGTTTCCGATACACCACTGCAGGTTCAATGTTTTTCTTGGACATACACATTGACGATGAAACACTGAAATTACATCGGAATTACATACAAAAGGCACAATGCCGCCTTAAGTGCAAGAAGATTGAGACTTCTTAGAGTCTGTGCTTTTATCCTTTCCTATGAGACTAGTATTAGTTCCCGATACACCACTGCACGTTTAATGTATTCCTTGGACCTTCCCATTGACGATGAAACACAGAAATCGCATGGGAATTAAATACAAAAGGCGCAATGCCGCCTAAAGTGCAAGAAGAGTGAGACTTCTTTGACTCTGTGCTTTGATCCTTTCCTGTGAGACCAGTAATAGTTTCCGATACACCACTGCAGGGTCAAAGTAATTCTTGGACCTTCACATTGACGATGAGACACAGAAATCGCATCGGAATTAAATACAAAAGGCACAATGGCGCCTTAAGTACAAGAATAGAGACTCTTCTTACGGTCTGTGCCTTGAACACTCCCTGTGAGACCAGTATTAGTTTTCGATACACCACTGCAGGCTCAATGTATTCCTTGGACCTTCACATTGACGATGATACACAGAAATTACATCGGAATTAAAAACAAAAGGCACAATGCCGCCTTCAGTGCAAGCAGAGTGAGACTTCATAGAGTCTGTGCTTTGATCCATTCCTGTGAGACCAGTATTAGTTTCCGATACACCACTGCAGGATCAATGTATTTCTTGGAACTTCACATTGACGATGAAGCACTGAAATTACATCGGAATTAATTACAAGAGGCACAATGCCGCCATAAATGCAAGAAGAGGGAGACTTCTTAGAGTCTGTGTTTGATTCGTTCCTATGAGACCAGTATTAGTTTCCGATACACCACTGCAAGTTCAATGTACTCCTTTTACATACACATTGACGATGAAACACTGAAATTACATCGGAGTTAAATACAATAGGCACAATGCCGCCTTAAGTTCAAGAAGAGTGAGACTTCTTAGAGTCTGTGCTTTGATCCTTTCCTATGAGACCAGTATTAGTTTCCGATGCACCACTGCAGGTTCAAAGAATTCCTTTTACATACACATTGACGATGATACACTGAAATTACATCGCAATTAAATACAAAAGGCACAATGCCGCCTTAAGTGCGAGAAGAGTGAGACTTCTTAGAGTCTGTGCTTTGATCTCTTCCTATGAGAACAGTATTACTTTCCGATACACCACTGCAGGTTCAATGTATTCCTTTTACTTACACATTGACGATGAAACACTGAAATTACATCGGAATTAAGTACAAAAGTCGCAATGCCGCCTTAAGTTCAAGAAGAGTGAGACTTCTTAGAGTCTGTGATTTGATCCTGTCCTATGAGACCAGTATTAGTTTCCGATACACCACTGCTGGTTCAATGTATTCCTTTTACATACACATTGATAATGAAACACTGATATTACATCGGAATTAAATACAAAAGGCACAATGCCGCCTTAAGTGCAAAAAGAGTGAGACTTCTTACAGTCTGTGCTTTGATTCTTTCCTGTGAGACCAGTATTAGTTTCCGATACACCACTGCAGGTTCAATGTATACCCTGGACCTTCACATTGACGATGAAACACAGAAATAGCATCGGAATAAATTACAAATCGAAAAATGCCGCCATAAAAAAAAGAAAAGAGACTCTTCTCAGTGTCGGTGATTTGAGCATTCCCTGTGAGACCAGTATTAGTTTCCGATACACCACTGCAGGTTAAATGTATTCCTTGGACCTTCACTTTGACGATGAAACACAGAAATCGCATCGGAATTAAATACAAAAGGCACAATGCCGCCTTAAGTACAAGAATAGAGACTCTTCTTAGAGACGGTGCTTTGATCCATTCCTGTGAGACCAGTATTAGTTTCCCATACACCACTGCAGGTTCAATGTATTCCTTGGACATTCACATTGACAATGAAACACTGAAATTACATGGGAATTACATACAAAAGGCACAATGCCGCCTTAAGTGCAAGAAGAGTGAGACTTCTTAGAGTCTGCGCTTTGATCCTTTCCAATGAGACCAATATTAGTTTCAGATACATCACTGCATTTTCAATGTATTCCTTTTGCATACACATTGAATATGAAACATTGAAATTACATCGGAATTAAATACAAAAGGCAAAATGCCGCCATAAGTGCAAGAAGAGTGAGACTTCTTAGAGTCTGTGCATTGATCCTTTCCTGTGAGACCAGTATTAGTTTCCGATACACCACTGCAGGTTCAATGTATTCATTTTTCTTACACATTGACGATGAAACACTGAAATTACATCGGAATTAAATACAAAAGGCGCAATGCCGCCTGAAGTTCAAGAAGAGTGGGACTTCTTAGAGTCTGTGATTTGATCCTGTCCTATGAGACCAGTATTAGTTTCCGATACACCACTGCAGGTTCAATGTATTCCTTGCAAATACACATTGACGATGAAACACTGAAATTACATCGGAATTTAATACAAAAGGCAGAATGCCGCCTTATGTGCAAGAAGAGTGAGACATCTTAGAGTCTGTGTTTTCGTCCTTTCGTGTGAGACCAGTATTAGTTTCCGATACACCACTGCAGGTTCAATGTATTCCTTGGACATTCACTTTGACGATGAAACACAGATATCGCGTCGGAATTAAATAGAAAAGGCACAATGCCGCCTTAAGTACAAGAATAGAGACTCTTCTTACAGTCGGTGCTTTGAGCATTCCCTGTGAGACCAGTATTAGTTTCCGATACACCACTGCAGGTTCAATGTATTCCTTAGACATACACATTGACGATGAAACAATGAAATTAAATCGAATTAAATACAAAAGGCAAAATGCCGCCTTAAGTGCAAGAAGAGTGAGACTTCTTAGGGACTCTGCTTTGATCCTTGCCTGTGAGACCAGTATTAGGTTCCGATACACCACTGCAGGTGCAATGTATTCCTTGGACCTTCACAATGACGGTGAAACACAGAAATCGCATCGGAATTAAATACAAAAGGCACAACGCCGAATTAAGTACAAGAATAGAGACTCTTCCTACAGTCGGTGCTTTGAGCATTCCCTGTGAGACCAGTATTAGTTTCCGATACAACACTGCAGGTTCAATGTTTTCCTTGGACATACACATTGACGAAGAAACACTGAAATTACATCGGAATTAAATACAAAAGTCACAATGCCGCTTTAAGTGCAAGAAGAGTGAGACATCTTAGTGTCTGTGATTTGATCCTTTCCTGTGAGACTAGTATTAGTTTCCGATACACCACTGCGGGTTCAATGTATTCCTTGGACCTTCACATTGACGATGAAGCACAGAAATCGCATCGGAAGTAAATACAAAAGGCGCAATGGAGCCTTAAGTACAAGAATCGAGACTCTTCTTACAGTCGGTGGTTTGAGCAATCCCTGTGAGACCAGTATTAGTTTCTGATACACCACCGCAGGTTCAATGTATTCCTTGGTCATACACATTGACGATGAAACACTGAAATCGCATCGGAATTAAATACAAAATGCACAATGCCGCCTTAAGTACAAGAATAGAGACTCTTCTTGCAGTCGGTGATTTGAGCATTCCCTGTCAGACCAGTATTAGTTTCCGATACACCATTGCACTTTCAATGTATATCTTGGACCTTCACATTTACGATGAAACACAGAAATCTCATCGGAATTAAATACAAAAGGCACAATGCCGCCATAAGTACAAGAATCGAGACTCTTCTTACGGTCGGTGCTTTGAGCAATCCCTGGGAGACCAGTATTAGTTTCCGATACACCACTGCAGGTTCAATGTTTTCCTTGGACATACAAATTAACGATGAAACACTGAAATCGCATCGGAATTAAATACAAAATGCACAATGCCGCCTTAAGTACAAGAATAGAGACTCTTCTTGCAGTCGGTGATTTGAGCATTCCCTGTCAGACCAGTATTAGTTTCCGATACACCACTGCACTTTCAATGTATATCTTGGACCTTCACATTGACGATGAAACACCGAAATTACATCGGAATTAATTACAAGAGGCACAATTCCGCCATAAATGCAAGAAGAGTGAGAATTCTTAGATTCTGTGCTTTGATCCTTTCCTGTGAGACCTGTATTAGTTTCCGATACACCACATCAGGTTCAATGTATTCCTTGGTCCATCACATTGACGATGAAACACAGAAATCGCATCGGAATTAAAACAAAACGCACAATAACGCCTTAAGTACAAGAATAGAGACTCTTCTTACAGTCGGTACTTTGAGAATTCCCTGTGAGACCAGTATTAGGTTCTGATACACCACTGCAGGATCAATGTATTCCTTGGACATACACCATTGAGGATGAAACACAGAAATCGCATTAGAATTAAATACAAAAGGCACAATGCCGCCTTAAGTACAAGATTAGAGACTCTTCTTACAGTCGGTGCTTTGATCCATTCCTGTGCGACCAGTATTAGTTTCCGATACACCACTGCAGGTTCATTGTATTCCTTGGACATTCACATTGACAATGAAACACTGAAATTACATCGGAATTAAATACAGAAGTCACAATGCCGCCTTAAGTGCAAGAAGAGTGACACTACTTAGAGTCTGTGCATTGATCCTTTCCTGTGAGACCAGTATTAGTTTCCGATACACCACTGCAGGTTCAATGTATTGCATTTTCCTACACATTGACGATGAAACACTGAAATTACATCGTAATTAAATACAAAAGGCGCAATGCCGCCTGAAGTTCAAGAAGAGTGAGACTTCATAGAGTCTGTGATTTGATCCTTTCCTATGAGACCAGTATTAGTTTCCGATACACCACTGCAGGTTCAATGTATTCCTTCTACATACACATTGAATATGAAACACTGAAATTACATCGGAATTAAATACAAAAGGCAAAATGCCGCCTTAAGTGCAAGAAGAGTGAGACTTCTTAGAGTCTGTGCATTGATCCTTTCCTGTGAGACCAGTATTAGTTTCCGATACACCACTGCAGTTTCAATGTATTCCTTTTACATACACATTGATGATGAAACACTGAAATTACATCGGAATTAAATACAAGAGGCACAATGCCGCCTTAAGTACAAGAATAGAGCCTCTTCTCAGTGTCGGTGCTTTGAGCATTCCCTGTGACACCAGTATTAGTTTCCGATACACCACTGCAGGTTCAATGTATTCCTTGGACTTACACATTGACGATTAAACACTGAATTTACATCGGAATTACATACAAAAGGCACAATGCCGCCTAAAGTGCAAGAAGAGTGAGACTTCTTTGACTCTGTGCTTTGATCCTTTCCTGTGAGACCAGTAATAGTTTCCGATACACCACTGCAGGGTCAAAGTAATTCTTGGACCTTCACATTGACGATGAGACACAGAAATCGCATCGGAATTAAATACAAAAGGCACAATGGTTCCTTAAGTACAAGAATAGAGACTCTTCTTACAGTCTGTGCCTTGAACACTCCCTCTGGGACCAGTATTAGTTTTCGATACACCACTGCAGGCTCAATGTATTCCTTGGACCTTCACATTGACGATGATACACAGAAATTACATCGGAATTAAAAACAAAAGGCACAATGCCGCCATTCAGTGCAAGCAGAGTGAGACTTCATAGAGTCTGTGCTTTGATCCATTCCTGTGAGACCAGTATTAGTTTCCGATTCACCACTGCAGGATCAATGTATTTCTTGGACTTTCACATTGACGATGAAACACTGAAATTACATCGGAATTAATTACAAGAGGCACAATGCCGCCATAAATGCAAGAAGAGTGAGACTTCTTAGCCTCTGTGTTTGATTCGTTCCTATGAGACCAGTATTAGTTTCCGATACACCACTGCAAGTTCAATGTACTCCTTTTACATACACATTGACGATGAAACACTGAAATTACATCGGAGTTAAATACAATAGGCACAATGCCGCCTTAAGTTCAAGAAGAGTGAGACTTCTTAGAGTCTGTGCTTTGATCCTTTCCTATGAGACCAGTATTAGTTTCCGATACGTCACTGCAGGTTCAATGTATTCCTTTTACATACACATTGACGATGAAACACTGAAATTACATCAAAATTAAATACAAAAGGCACAATGCCCCCTTAAATGCAAGAAGAGTGAGAATTCTTAGATTCTGTGCTTTGATCCTTTCCTGTGAGACCTGTATTAGTTTCCGATACACCACATCAGGTTCAATGTATTCCTTGGTCCATCACATCGACGATGAAACACAGAAATAGCATCTGAATTAAAACAAAACGCACAATGCCGCCTTAAGTACGAGAATAGAGACTCTTCTTACAGTCGGTGTTTTGAGCATTCCCTGTGTGACCAGTATTAGGTTCTGATACAACACTGCAGGTTCAACGTATTCCTTGGACCTTCACATTGACGATGAAACACAGAAATCGCATCGGAATTAAATACAAAAGGCACTATGCCTTATTAAGTATAAGAATAGAGACTCTTATTACAGTCGGTTCTTTGATTCTTTCCTGTGAGACCAGTATTAGTTTCTGATACACCACTACAGGTTCAATGTATTCCTTGGACATGCACATTGACGTTGAAACACTGAAATTACATCGGAATTAAATACAAAAGGGACAATGCCGCCTTAAATGCAAGAAGAGTGAGACTTCTTAGTGTATGTGCTTTGATCCTTTCCTATGAGACCAGTATTAGTTTCCTATGCACCACTGCAGGTTCAAAGTATTCCTTTTACATACACATTGACGATGATACACTGAAATTACATCGGAATTAAATACAAAAGGCACAATGCCGCCTTAAGTGCAAGAAGAGTGAGACTTTTTAGAGTCTGTGCTTTGATCTCTTCCTATGAGAACAGTATTACTTTATGATACACCACTGCAGGTTCAATGTATTCCTTTTACTTACACATTGACGATGAAACACTGACATTACATCGGAATTAAGTACAAAAGGCGCAATGCCGCCTTAAGTTCAAGAAGAGTGGGACTTCTTAGAGTCTGTGATGTGATCCTGTCCTATGAGACCAGTATTAGTTTCCGATACACCACTGCAGGTTCAATGTATACCCTGGACCTTCACATTGACGATGAAACACAGAAATAGCATCGGAATAAATTACAAAATGCAAAATGCCGCATTAAGTACAAGAAAAGAGACTCTTCTCAGTGTCGGTGCTTTGAGCATTCCCTGTGATACCAGTATTAGTTTCCGATACACCACTGCAGGTTCAATGTATTCCTTGGACCTTCACTTTGACGATGAAACACAGAAATCGCATCGGAATTAAATACAAAAGGCACAATGCCGCCTTAAGTACAAGAATAGAGACTCTTCTTACAGTCGGTGCATTAAGCATTCCCTGTGAGACCAGTATTCGTTTCCGATACACCACTGCAGGTTCAATGTATTCCTTGGACCTTCACATGGACGATGAAACACAGATATCGCGTCGGAATTAAATAGAAAAGGCACAATGCCGCCATAAGTAAAAGAATAGAAACTCTTCTTACAGTCGGTACTTTGAGCATTCCCTGTGAGACCAGTATTAGGTTCTGACACACCACTACAGGTTCAATGTATTCCTTGGACATACACATTGAGGATGAAACACAGAAATCGCATTAGAATTAAATACAAAAGGCACAATGCGCCTTAAGTACAAGAATAGAGACTCTTCTTAGAGTCGGTGCTTTGATCCATACCTGTGAGACCAGTATTAGTTTCCCATACACCACTGCAGGTTCAATGTATTCCTTGGATATTCACATTGACAATGAAACACTGAAATTACATCGGAATTACATACAAAAGGCACAATGCCGCCTTAAGTGCAAGAAGAGTGAGACTTCTTAGAGTCTGCGCTTTGATCCTTTCCAGTGAGACCAATATTAGTTTCCGATACATCACTGCATTTTCAATGTATTCCTTTTCCATACACATTGAATATGAAACTTTGAAATTACATCGGAATTAAATACAAAAGGCAAAATGCCGCCTTAAGTGCAAGAGAAGTGAGACTTCTTAGAGTCTGTGCATTGGTCCTTTCCTGTGAGACCAGTATTAGTTTCCGATACACCACTGCAGGTTCAATGTATTCATTTTTCTTACACATTGACGATGAAACACTGAAATTACATCGGAATTAAATACAAAAGGCGCAATGCCGCCTGAAATTCAAGAAGAGTGAGACTTCTTAGAGTCTGTGATTTGATCCTGTCCTATGAGACCAGTATTAGTTTCCGATACACTACTGCAGGTTCAATGTATTCCTTGCAAATACACATTGACGATGAAACACTGAAATTACATCGGAATTAAATACAAAAGGCAGAATGCCGCCTTATGTGCAAGAAGAGTGAGACATCTAAGAGTCTGTGTTTTGGTCCTTTCCTGTGAGACCAGTATTAGTTTCCGATACACCACTGCAGGTTCAATGTATTCCTTGGACATTCACTTTGACGATGAAAAACAGATATCGCGTCGGAATTAAATAGAAAAGGTACAATGCCGCCTTAAGTACAAGAATAGAGACTCTTCTTACAGTCGGTGCTTTGAGCATTCCCTGTGAGACCAGTATTAGTTTCCGTTACACCACTGCAGGTTCAATGTATTCCTTAGACATACACATTGACGATGAAACAATGAAATTAAATCGAATTAAATACAAAAGACAAAATGCCGCCTTAAGTGCAAGAAGAGTGAGACTTCTTAGGTACTGTGCTTTGATCCTTGCCTGTGAGACCAGTATTAGGTTCCGATACACCACTGCAGGTGCAATGTATTCCTTGGACCTTCACAATGACGATGAAACACAGAAATCGCATCGGAATTAAATACAAAAGGCACAACGCCGAATTAAGTACAAGAATAGAGACTCTTCCTACAGTCGGTGCTTTGAGCATTCCCTGTGAGACCAGTATTAGTTTCCGATACTACACTGCGGGTTCAATGTTTTCCTTGGACATACACATTGACGATGAAACACAGAAATCGCATCGGAAGTAAATACAAAAGGCGCAATGGAGCCTTAAGTACAAGAATCGAGACTCTTCTTACAGTCGGTGGTTTGAGCAATCCCTGTGAGACCAGTATTAGTTTCTGATACACCACCGCAGGTTAAATGTATTCCTTGGTCATACACATTGACGATGAAACACAGAAATCGCATCGGAATTGAATACAAAAGGCTCAATGCCGCATTAAGTACAAGTATAGAGACTCTTCTTACAGTCGGTGCTTTGAACATTCCCTGTGAGACCAGTATTAGTTTCCGACACACCACTGCAGGTTGAATGACTTCCTTGGACCTTCACATTAACGATGAAACACAGAATTCTCATCGGAATTAAATACAAAAGGCACAATGCCGCCATTAGTACAAGAATCGAGACTCTTCTTACGGTCGGTGCTATGAGCAATCCCTGGGAGACCAGTATTAGTTTCCGATACACCACTGCAGGTTCAATGTTTTCCTTGGACATACAAATTTACGATGAAACACTGAAATCGCATCGGAATTAAATACAAAATGCACAATGCCGCCTTAAGTACAAGAGTAGAGACTCTTCTTGCAGTCGGTGATTTGAGCATTCCCTGTGAGACCAGTATTAGTTTCCGATACACCACTGCACTTTCAATGTATATCTTGGACCTTCACATTGACGATGAAACACTGAAATTACATCGGAATTAATGCAAGAAGAGTAACACTTCTTAGAGTCTGTGCTTTGATCCTTTCCTATGAGCACAGTATTAGTTTCCGATACACCACTGCAGGTTCAATGTATTCGTTTTTCTTACACATTGACTATCAAACACTGAAATTACATCGGAATTAAATACAAAATGCACAATGCCGCCTTAACTGCAACAACAGTGGGACTTCTTAGGGTCTGTGCTTTGATCTTTTCCTATGAGACAAGTATTAGTTTCCGATACACCACTGCAGGTTCAATGTATTCCTTTTACATACACATTGACGATGAAACACTAACATTACATCGGAATAAAATACAAAAGGCACAATGGCGCCTTAAGTGCAAGAAGAGTGAGACTTCTTAGGGTCTGTGCTTTGATCTTTTCCTATGAGACCAGTATTAGTTTCCGATACACCACTGCACGTTCAATGTATTCCATTTACTTACACATTGATGATGAAACACTGAAATTACATTGGAATTGAATACAAAAGTCACAATGCCGCCTTAAGTTCTAGAAGAGTGAGACTTCTTAGAGTATGTGATTTGATCCTTTCCTATGAGACCAGTATTAGTTTCCGATACATCACTGCAGGTTCAATGTATTCCTTTTACATACACATTGAGGATGAAACACGGAAATTACATCGGAATTAAATACAAAAGGCAAAATGCCGCCTTAAGTGCCAGAAGAGTGAGACTTCTTAGAGTCTGTGCATTGATCCTTTCCTGTGAGACCAGTATTAGATCCCGATACACCACTGCAGGTTCAATGTATTCCTTTTACATACACATTGATGATGAAACACTGAAATTACATCGGAATTAAATACAAAAGGCACAATGCCGCCTTAAGTGCAAGAAGAGTGAGACTTCTTAGAGTCTGTGCTTTGATCCTTTCTTATGAGACCAGTATTAGTTTCCGGTACACCACTGCAGGTTCAATGTATACCTTGGACCTTCACATTGACGATGAAACACAGAAATCGCATCGGAATAAAATACAAAACGCAAAATGCCGCCTTAAGTACAAGAATAGAGACTCTTCTCAGTGTCGGTGCTTTGTGCATTCCCTGTGAGATTAGTATTAGTTTCCGATTGACCACTGCAGGTTCAATGTATTCCTTGGAAATACACATTGACGATAAAACACTGAATTTACATCGGAATTAAATACAAAAGGCAGAATGCCGCCTTAAGTGCAAGAAGAGTGAGACTTCTTAGAGTCTGTGTTTTGATCCTTTCCTGTGAGAGAAGTATTAGTTTCCGATACACCACTGCAGGTTCAATGTATTCCTTGGACCTTCACTTTGACGATGAAACCCAGAAATTGCATCGGAATTAAATACAAAAGGCACAATGCCGCCTTAAGTACAAGAATAGAGACTCTTCTTACAGTCGGTGCTTTAAGCATTCCCTGTGAGACCAGTATTCGTTTCCGATACACCACTGCAGGTTCAATGTATTTCATGGACCTTCACATTGACAATGAAGCACAGAAATCGCATCTTAATTAAATACAAAAGGTGCAATGCCGCCTTAAGTACAAGAATAGAGACTCTTCTTACAGTCGGTGCTTTGAGCATTCCCTGTGAGACCAGTATTAGTTTCCGATACAACACTGGAGGTTCAATGTTTTCCTAGGACATACACAAGACGAAGAAACACTGAAATTACATTGGAATTAAATACAAAAGTCACAATGCCGCTTTAAGTGCAAGAAGAGTGAGACTTCTTCGAGTCTGTGCCTTGATCCTTTCCTGTGAGACCAGTATTAGTTTCCGATACACCACCGTGGGTTCAATGTAATCCTTGGACCTTCACATTGACGATGAAACACAGTAATCGCAGCGGAAGTAAATACAAAAGGCACAATGCAGCCTTAAGTACAAGAATCGAGACTCTTCTTACAGTCGGTGGTTTCAGCAATCCCTGTGAGACCAGTATTAGTTTCTGATACACCACTGCAGGTTCAATGTATTCCTTGGTCATACACATTGACGATGAAACACAGAAATCGCATCGGAATTAAATACAAAAGGCACAATGCTGCCTTAAGTAGAAGAATAAAGACTCTTCTTACAGTCGGTGCTTTGAGCATCCCCTGTGAGACCAGTATTAGTTTCCGATACACAACTGCACTTTCAATGTATAACTTGGAACTTCACATTGACGATGAAACACAGATATCGCATCGGAATTAAATACAAAAGGCACAATGCCGCCTTAAGTACGAGAATAGAGACTCTTCTTACAGTCGGTGCTTTGATCCATTTCTGTGAGACCAATATTATTTTCCGATACACCACTGCAGGTTCAATGTATTCCTTGGACATACACATTGACGATGAAACACTGAATATACATCGGAATTTAACACAAAAGGCAGAATGCAGCCTTAAGTGCAAGAAGAGTGAGACTTCTTAGAGTCTGCGCTTTGATCATTTCCTATGAGACCAATATTAGTTTCCGATACATCACTGCAGGTTCAATGTATTATTTTTACATACACATTGAGGATGAAACACTGAAATTACATCGGAACTAAATACAAAAGGCACATTGTTGCCATAAGTGCAAGAAGAGTCGAACCTCTTAGAGTCTGTGCATCGATCCTTTCCTGTGAGACCAGTATTAGTTTCCGATACACCACTGCAGGTTCAATGTATTCCTTGGACCTTCACATTGACGTTGAAACACAGAAATCGCATCGGAATTAAATACAAAAGGCACAATGCCGCATCAGGTACAAGAATAGAGACTCTTCTTACAGGCGGTTCTTTGATCCTATCCTGTGAGACCAGTATTAGTTTCCGATACACCACTGCAGGTTCAATGTATTCCTTGACCATTCACATTGACGATGAAACACTGAAATTACATCGAAGTTAAATACAAAAGGCACAATGCCGCCTTAAATGCAAGAAGAGTGAGACTTCTTAGAGTCTGTGCTTTGATATTTTCCTATGAGACCAGTATTAGTTTCCGATACACCACTGCAGGTTCAATGTATTCTTTTTGTATACACATTGACGATGAAACACTAACATTACATCGGAATAAAATACAAAAGGCACAATGCCGCCTTAAGTGCAAGAAGAGTGAGACTTCTTAGAGTCTGTGCTTTGATCCTTTCCTGTGAGAGCAGTATTAGTTTCCGATACACCACTGCAGGTCCAATGTATTCCTTTTACATACACATTGACGATGAAACACTGAAATTACATCGGAATTATATGCAAAAGGCAAAATGCCGTCTTAAGTGCAAGAAGAGTGAGACTTCTCAGAGTCTGTGTTTGATCCTTTCGTGACAGACCAGTATTACTTTCCGATACACCACTGCAGGTTCAATGTATTCCTTGGACTTTCGCATTGACGATGAAATACAGAAAGCGCATCGGAATTACATACAATAGGCACAATGCCGCCTTTAGTACAGGAATAAAGACTCTTCTTACTGTCGGTGTTTTGATCCCTTCCTGTGAGACCAGTATTAGTTTCTGATACACCACTGCAGGTTCAATGTATTCCTTGGACTTTCACATTGACGATGAAACACTGAAATTACATCGGAATTACATACAAAAGGCACAATGCCGTCTTAAGTGCAAGAAGAGTGAAACTTCTTAGAGTCTGTGCTTTGATACTTTCCTGTGAGACCAGTATTAGTTTCCGATAGACCACTGCAGGTTCAATGTATTCATTGCAAATACACATTGAAGATAAAACACTGAAATTACATCGGAATAAAATACAAAAGGCAAAATGAAGCCTTAAGTGCAAGAAGAGTGAGACCTCTTAGAGTCTGTGCTTTGATACTTTCCTGTGAGACCAGTATTAGTTTCCGATAGACCACTGCAGGTTCAATGTATTCCTTTTACATACACATTGATGATGAAACACTGAAATTACATCGGAATTAAGTACAAAATCACAATGCCGCCTTAAGTACAAGAATAGAGACTCTTCTTACAGTAGATGCTTTAAGCATTCCCTGTGAGACCAGTATTCGTTTCCGATACACCACTGCAGGTTCAATGTATTCCTTGGACCTTCACATTGACAATGAAACACAGATATCGCGTCGGAATTAAGTAGAAAGGGCACAATGCCGCCTTAAGTACAAGAATCGAGACTCTTCTTACAGTCGGTGTTTTGAGCATTCCCTGTGGGACCAGTATTACTTTCCGATACACCACTGCACTTTCAATGTATACCTTGGACCTTCACATTGACGATGAACCACAGATATCGCATTGGAATTAAATTCAAATGGCACAATGCCGCCTTAAGTACGAGAATAGAAACTCTTCTTACAGTCGGTGCTTTGATCCATTTCTGTGAGACCAATATTAATTTCCGATACACCACTGCTGGTTCAATGTATTCTTTTTACATACACATTGATGATGAAACGCTGAAATTACATCGGAATTAAATACAAATGGCACAATGCCGCCTTAAGAGCAAGAAGAGTGAGACTTCTTAGAGTCTGTGCATTGATCCTTTCCTTTGAGACCAGTATTAGTTTCCGATACACCACTGCAGGTTCAATGTTTTCCTTGGACATTCACATTGACGATGAAACACTAAAATTAAATCGGAATTGAATACAAAAGGCACAATGCCGCCTTAAGTGCAAGAAGAGTGATACTTCTTAGAGTCTATGCTATGATACTTTCCTGTGGGACCAGTATTAGTTTCCGATACACCACTGCAGGTTCAATTAATTCCTTGCAACTTCACATTGACGATGAAACACAGAAATCGCATCGGAATTAAATACAAAAGGCACAATGCCGCCTTAAGTACGAGAATAGAGACCCTTCTTACAGTCTGTGCTTTGATCCATTTCTGTGAGACCAATATTATTTTCCGATACACCACTGCAGGTTCAATGTATTCCTTGGACATTCACATTGACAATGAAACACTGAAATTACATCGGAATTACATACAAAAGGCACAATGTCGCCTTAAGTACAAGAATATAGACTCTTCTTACAGTCGGTGCTTTAAGCATTCCCTGTGAGACCAGTATTCGTTTCCGATACACCACTGCTGGTTCAATGTATTCCTTGGACCTTCACATTGACGATGAAACACAGATATCGCGTCGCAATTAAATAGAAAAGGCACAATGCCGCCTTAAGTACAAGAATAGACACCCTTCTTACAGTCGGTGCTTTGAGCATTCCCTGTGAGACCAGTATTAGTTTCCGATACACCAACTGCAATTTCAATGTATTCCTTGGACATACACATTGACGATGAAACACTGAAATTACATCGGAATTAAATACAAAAGGCACAATGCCGCCTTAAGTGCAAGAAGAGTGAGACTTCTTAGAGTCTGTGGTTTGTTCCTTTCCTGTGAGCCCAGTATTAGTTTCCGATACACCACTGCAGGTTCAATGTATTCTTTTTACATACACATTGATGATGAAACACTGAAATTACATCGGAATTAAATACAAAAGGCACAATGCCGCCTTAAGTGCAAGAAGAGTGAGACTTCTTAGAGGCTGTGTTTTGATAATTTCCTGTGAGACCAGTATTAGTTTCCAATACACCACTGCGGGTTCAATGTATTCCTTGGACCTTAACATTGACAATGAAACACAGAAATCGCATCTTAATTAAATACAAAAGGCGCAATGCCGCCTTAAGTACAAGAATAGAGACTCTTCTTACAGTCGGTGCTTTGAACATTCCCTGTGAGGCAAGTATTAGCTTCCGATACACCACTGCAGTTTCAATGTATTCCTTGGACCTTCACATTGACGATGAAACACAGATATCGCATCGGAATTAAATACAATAGGCACAAGTCCGCCTTAAGTACGAGAATAGAAACTCTTCTTACGGTCGGTGCTTTGATCCATTTCTGTGAGACCAATATTAGTTTCCGATACACCACTGCAGGTTCAATGTATTCCTTGGACTTTCACATTGACGATGAAACACTGAAATTACATCGGAATTACATACAAAAGGCACAATGCCGTCTTAAGTGCAAGAAGAGTGAAACTTCTTAGAGTCTGTGCTTTGATCCTTTCCTGTGGGACCAGTATTATTTTCCGATACACCACTGCAGGTTCAATGTATTCCTTGGACATACACATTGACGATGAAGCACTGAATATACATCGGAATTTAACACCATAGGCACAATGCAGCCTTAAGTGCAAGAAGAGTGAGACTTCTTAGAGTCTGCGCTTTGATCAATTCCTATGAGACCAATATTAGTTTCCGATACATCACTGCAGGTTCAATGTATTCTTTTTACATACACAATGAGGATGAAACACTGGAATTACATCGGAATTAAATACAAAAGGCACATTGTTGCCTTAAGTGCAAGGAGAGTGGAACTTCTTAGAGTCTGTGCATCGATCCTTTCCTGTGAGACCAGTATTAGTTTCCGATACACCACTGCAGGTTCAATGTATTCCTTGGACCTTCACATTGACGATGAAACACAGATATCGCATCGGAATTAAATACAAAATGCACAATGCCGCATCAGGTACAAGAATAGAGACTCTTCTTACAGTCGGTTCTTTGATCCTATCCTGTGAGACTAGTATTAGTTTCCGATACACCACTGCAGGTTCAATGTATTCCTTTTACTTACACATTGACGATGAATCACTGAAATTACATCGGAATAAAATACAAAAGGCACAATGCCGCCTTAAGTGCAAGAAGTGTGGGACTTCTTAGAGTCTGTGCTTTGATCCTTCCCTCTGAGACCAGTATTAGTTTCCGATTAGTAATCGCATCGGAATTAAATACAAAAGGCACAATGCCGCCTTAAGTACAAGAATAGAGACTCTTCTTACAGTCGATGCTTTAAGCATTCCCTGTGAGACCAGTATTCGTTTCCGATACACCACTGCAGGTTCAATGTATTCCTTGGACCTTCACATTGACGATGAAACACAGATATCGCGTCGCAATTAAGTAGAAAGGGCACAATGCCGCCTTAAGTACAAGAATCGATACTCTTCTTACAGTCAGTGCTTTGAGCATTCCCTGTGGGACCAGTATTAGTTTCCGATACACCACTGCAGGTTCAATGTTTTCCCTGGACATACACATTTACGATGAAACACTGAAATCGCATCGGAATTAAATACAAAGGCCACAATGCCGCCTTAAGTACAAGAATAGAGACTCATTAAGCAGTCGGTGATTTGAGCACTCCCTGTGGGACCAGTATTAGTTTCCGATACACCACTGCACTTTCAATGTATACCTTGGACCTTCACATTGACGATGAACCACAGATATCGCATCGGAATTAAATTCAAATGGCACAATGCCGCCTTAAGTACGAGAATAGAAACTCTTCTTACAGTCGGTGCTTTGATCCATTTCTAAGAGACCCATATTAATTTCCGATACACCACTGCAGGTTCAATGTATTCTTTTTACAATACATTGAGGATGAAACACTGAAATTACATCGGAATTAAATACAAATGGCACAATGCCGCCTTAAGAGCAAGAAGAGTGAGACTTCTTAGAGTCTGTGCATTGATCCTTTCCTTTGAGACAAGTATTAGTTTCCGATACACCACTGCAGGTTCAATGTTTTCCTTGGACATTCACATTGACGATGAAACACTAAAATAACATCGGAATTAAATACAAAAGGCTCAATGCCGCCTTAAGTGCAAGAAGAGTGAGACTTCTTAGAGTCTGTGCTTTGATCCTTTCCTGTGGGACCAGTATAAGTTTCCGATACACCACTGCAGGTTCAATGTATTCCTTGGAACTTCACATTGACAATGAAACACAGAAATCGCCTCGGAATTAAATACAAAAGGCACAATGCCGCCTCAAGTACGAGAATAGAGACTCTTCTTACAGTTGGTGTTTTGAGCATTCCCTGTGAGACCAGTATTAGTTTCCGATACATCACTGCAGGTTCAATGTATTCCTTAGACATACACATTGACGATGAAACACTGAAATTAAATCGAATTAAATACAAAAGCCACAATGCCGCATTAAGTACAAGAATAGAGACTCTTCTTACAGTCGGTGCTATGAACATTCCCTGTGAGGCAAGTAATAGATTCCGATACACCACTGCAGTTTCAATGAATTCCTTGGACCTTCACATTTACGATGAAACACAGAAATCGCATCGGATTTATATACAAAAGGCACAATGCCGCCTTAAGTACAAGAATCGAGACTCTTCTTACGGTCGGTGCTTTGTGCATTCCCTGGGAGACCAGTATTAGTTTCCGATACACCACTGCACTTTCAATGTATACCTTGGATTTTCACATTGACGATGAAACACAGATATCGCATCGGAATTAAACACAATAGGCACAATGCCGCCGTAAGTACGAGAATAGAGACACTTCTTTCAGTCGGCGCTTTCATCCATTTCTGTGAGACCAATATTAGTTTCCGATACACCACTGCAAGTTCAATGTATTCCTTGGACATTCACATTGACGATGAAACACTGAAATTACATCGGAATTAAATACAAAAGGCACAATGCCGCCTTAAGTGCAAGAAGAGTGAGACTTCTTAGAGTCTGTGCTTTGATCCTTTCCTGTGGGACCAGTTTCAGTTTCCGATACACCACTGCAGGTTCAATGTATTCATTGGGCCTTCACATTGACGATGAACACAGAAATCGCATCGGAATTAAATACAAAAGGTACAATGCCGCCTTAAGTACATGAATAGAGACTCTTCTTACAGTCGGAGCTTTGAGCATTCCCTGTGAGTCCAGTATTAGTTTCCGATACACCACTGCACTTTCAATGTGTAACTTGGAACTTCACATTGACGATGAATGACAGATATCGCATCGGAATTAAATACAAAAGGCACAATGCCACCTTAAAAACAAGAATAGAGACTCTTCTTACAGTCGGTGCTTTGATCCATTTCTGTGAGACCAATATAATTTTCCGATACACCACTGCAGTTTAAATGTATTCCTTGGACATACACATTCACGTTGAAACACTGAATATATATCGGAATTAAACACAAAAGGCACAATGCAGCCATAAGTGCAAGACGAGTGAGACTTGTTAGAGTCTGTGCTTTGATCCTTTCCTGTGAGACCAGTATTAGTTGCCGATACCCCACTGCAGGTTCAATGTATTCCTTGGACCTTCACATTGACGATGAAACACAGAAATCGCATCGGAATTAAATACAAAAGACACAATGCCGCATTAAGTACAAGAATAGAGACTCTTCTTACAGTCGGTTCTTTGATCCTTTCCTGTGAGACCAGTAAGAGTTTCCGACACACCACTGGAGGTTCAATACATTCCTTTTACTTACACATTGACGATGAAACACTGAAATTACATCGGAATTAAATACAAAAGGCAAAATGCCGTCTTCAGTGCAAGAAGAGTGAGACTTCTTAGAGTCTGTGCTTTGATCCTTTCGTGACAGACCAGTATTAGTTTCCGATACACCACTGCAGGTTTAATGTATTACTTGGACCTTCGCATTGACGATAAAATACAGAAATCGCATCGGAATTAAATACAAAAGGCACAATGCCGCCTTTAGTACAAGAATAGAGACTCGTCTTACTGTCGGTGTTTTGATCCCTTCCTGTGAGACCAGTATTAGTTTCCGATACACCACTGCAGGTTCAATGTATTCCTTTGACATTCACATTGACGATGAAACACTAAAATTACATCATAATTACATAGAAAAGGCACAATGCCGCCTTAAATGCAAGATGAGTGAGACTTCTTAGAGTCTGTGTTTTGATCCTTTCCTATGAGAACAGTATTAGTTTCCGAATCACCACTGCAGCTTCAATGTATTCCTTTTACTTACACATTGACGATGAAACACTGAAATTACATCGGAAATAAAGACAAAAGGCACAACGCCGCCTTAAGTGCAAGAAGAATGAGACTTCTTAGGGTCTGTGCTTTGATCCTTTCCTGTGAGACTAGTATTAGTTTCCGATACACCACAGCAGGTTCAATGTATACCTTGGACCTTCACATTGACGATGAAACACAGAAATCGCATCGGAATAAAATACAAAACGCAAAATGCCGCCTTAAGTACAAGAATAGAGACTCTTCTCGGAGTCGGTGCTTTGAGCATTCCCTGTGAGACCAGTATTACTTTCCGATACACCACTGCAGGTTCAATGTATTCATTGCAAATACACATTGACGATGAAACACAGAAATCGCATCGGAATTAAATACAAAAGGCACAATGCCGCCTTATGTACGAGACTAGAGACTCTTCTTACTGTCGGTGCTTTGATCCATTTCTGTGAGACCAATTTTATTTTCCGATACACCACTGCAGGTTCAATGTATTGTTTTTACATACACATTGACGATGAAACACTAACATTACATCGGAATCAAATACAAAAGGCACAATGCCGCCTTAAGTGCAACAAAAGTGAAACTTCTTAGAGTCTGTGATTTGATCCCTTCCTATGAGACCAGTATTAGTTTCCGATACACCGCTGCAGGTTCAATGTATTCCTTGGACATCCACATTGACGATGAAACACAGAAATTACATCGGAATTAAATACATAAGGCACAATGACGCCATAAATGCAAGAAGAGTGAGACTTCTTAGAGTCTGTGCTTTGATCCTTTCGTGTGAGACCAGTATTAGTTTCCGATACACCACTGGAGGTTCATTGTATTCCTTGGACATTCACATTGACTATGAAACACTGAAATTACATCAAAATTAAATACAAAAGGCACAATGCCGCCTTAAATGCAAGATGAGTGAGACTTCTTAGTGTCTGTGTTTTGGTCCTTTCCTGTGAGACCAGTATTAGCGTCCGATACACCACTGCAGGTTTACTGTATTCCTTGGACCTTCACTTTGAAGTTGAAACACAGAAATCGCAATGGAATTGAAAACAAAAGGCGCAATGCCGCCTTAAGTACATGAATCGAGACTCTTCTTACAGTCGGTGCTTTGAGAATTCCCTGTGAGACCAGTATTAGTTTCCGATACACCACTGCAGGTTCAATGTATTCCTTGGAGATACACATTGACGATGAAACACTGAAATTACATCGGAATTAAATACAAAAGGCAAATTGCCGCATTAAGTGCAAGAAGAGTGAGACTTCTTAGAGTCTGTGATTTGATCCTTACCTATGAGAACAGTATTAGTTTCCGATACACCACTGGAGGTTCAATGTCTTCCATTTAGTTACACATTGGCGATGAAACACTGAAATTACATCTGAATTAAATACAAAAGGCACAATGCCGCCTTAAGTTCAAGAAGAGTGAGACTTCTTAGAGTCTGTGATTTGATCTTTTCCTATGAGACCAGTATTAGTTTCCGATACACCACTGCAGGTTCAATGTATTCCTTTTACTTACACATTGACGATGAAACACTGAAATTACATCGGAATTAAAGACAAAAGGCACAACGCCGCCTTAAGTGCAAGAAGAATGAGACTTCTTAGGGTCTGTGCTTTGATCCTTTCCTCTGAGACCAGTATTAGTTTCCGATACAGCACAGCAGGTTCAATGTATACCTTGGACCTTCACATTGACGATGAAACACAGAAATCGCATCGGAATAAAATACAAAACGCAAAATGCCGCCTTAAGTACAAGAATAGAGACTCTTCTTGCAGTAGGTGCTTTAAGCATTCCCTGTGAGACCAGTATTCGTTTATGATACACCACCGCAGGTTCAATGTATTCCTTGACCTTCACATTGGCGATGAAACACAGATATCGCGTCGGAATTAAGTAGAAAAGGCACAATACCGCCTAAAGTACAAAAATCGAGACTCTTCTTACAGTCGGTGCTTTGAGCATTCCCTGTGGGACCAGTATTAGTTTGCGATACACCACTGCGGTTCAATGTTTTCCTTGGACACTCACATTTACGATGAAACACTGAAATCGCATCGGATTTAAATACAAAAGGCACAATGCCGCCTTAAGTACAAGAATAGAGACCCTTTTTGCAGTCGGTGATTTGAGCATTCCCTGTGGTACCAGCATTAGTTTCCGATACACCACTGCACTTTCAATGTATACCTTGGACCTTTACATTGACGATGAACCACAGATATCGCATCGGAATTAAAAACAAAAGGCACAATGCCGCCTTAAGTGCAAGAACAGTGAGACTTCTTAGAGTCTGTGCATTGATCCTTTACTTTGAGACCAGTATTAGTTTCCAATACACCACTACAGGTTCAATGTTTTCCTTGGACATTCACATTGACGATGAAACGCTGAAATTACATCGGAATTAAATACAAAAGGCACAATGCCGCCTTAAGTGCAAGAAGAGTGAGACTTCTTAGAGTCTGTGCTTTGATCCTTTCCTGTGGGACCAGTATTAGTTTCCGATACACCACTGCAGGTACAATGTATTCCTTGGACCTTCACATTGACGATGAAACACAGAAATCGCATCGGAATTAAATACAAAAGGCACAATGCCGCCTTAAGTACGAGAATAGAGACTCTTCTTACAGTCGGTGCTTTGATCTATGTCTGTGAGACCAATATTACTTTCCGATACACCACTGCAGGTTCAATGTATTCCTTGGACATTCACATTGACGATGAATCACTGAAATTACATCGGAGTTAAATACAAAAGGCACAATGCCGCCTTAAATGCAAGGAGAGTGAGACTTCTTAGAGTCCGTGCTTTGATCCTTTCCTATGGGACCAGTATTAGTTTCCGATACACCACTGCAGGTTCAATGTATTCCTTTTACATACACATGGACGATGAAACACTAACACTACATGGGAATAAGTACAAAAGGCACAATGCCGCCTTAAGTGCAAGAAGAGTGAGACTTCTTAGAGTCTGTGCTTTGATCCTTTCCTATGAAACCAGTATTAGTTTCGGATACACCACTGCAGGTTCAATGTATTCCTTTTACATACACATTGACGATGAAACACTGAAATTACATCGGAATTAAATGCAAAAGGCAAAATGCCGTCTTAAGTGCAAGAAGAGTGATACTTCTTAGAGTCTGTGCTTTGATCCTTTCCTGACAGACCAGTATTACTTTCCGATACACCACTGCAGGTTCAATGTATTCCTTGGACTTTCGCATTGACGATGAAATACAGAAATCGCATCGGAATTAAATACAAAAGGCCCAATGCCGCCTTTAGTACAAGAATAGAGACTCGTCTTACTGTCGGTGTTTTGATCCCTTCCTGTGAGACCAGTATTTGTTTCCGATACACCACTGCAGGTTCAATGTATTCCTTTGACATTCACATTGACGATGAAACACTGAAATTACATCATAATTACATAGAAAAGGCACAATGACGCCTTAAATGCAAGAAGAGTGAGACTTCTTAGAGTCTGTGCTTTGATCCTTTCCTATGAGAACAGTATTAGTTTCCGATACACCACTGCAGGTTCAATGTATTACTTTTACTTACACATTGACGATGAAACACTGAAATTACATCGGAATGAAATACATAATTCACAATGCCGTTTTAAGTGCAAGAAGAATGAGACTTCTTAGGGTCTGTGCTTTGATCTTTTCCTATGAGACCAGTATTAGTCTCCGATACACCACTGCAGGTTCAATGTATTCCTTTTACTTACACATTGACGATGAAACACTGAAATTACATCGAAATTCAATACAAAAGGCACAATGCCGCCTTAAGTTCAAGAATAGTGAGACTTCTTTGAGTCTGTGATTTGATCCTTTCCTATGAGACCAGTATTAGTTTCCGATACACCACTGCCGGTTCAATGTATTCCTTTTCCATACACATTGATGATGAAACACTGAAATTACATCGGAATTAAATACAAAAGGGCACAATGCCGCCTTAAGTGCAAGAAGAGTGAGACTTCTTAGAGTCTGTGCTTTGATCCTTTCCTCTGAGGCAAGTATTAGTTTCCGATACACCACAGCAGGTTCAATGTATACCTTGGACCTTCACATTGACGATGAAACACAGAAATCACGTCGGATTAAAATACAAAACGCATAATGCCGCCTTAAGTACAAGAATAGAGACTCTACTCAGAGTCGGTGCTTTGAGCGTTCCCTGTGAGACCAGTATTAGTTTCCGATACACCACTGCAGGTTCAATGTATTCAATGCAAATACACATTGACGATGAAACACTGAAATTACTTCGGAATTAAATACAAAAGGAATAATGCCGCCTTAAGTGCAAGAAGAGTGACACTTCTTACAGTCTGTGCTTTGATCCTTTCCTGTGAGACCAGTATTAGTTTCCGATACACCACTGCAGGGTTAATGTATTCCTTGGACCTTGACATTGACGATGAAACACAGAAATCGCATCGGAATTAAATACAAAAGCCACAATGCCGCCTTAAGTACAAGAATAGAGACTCTTCTTACAGTCGGTGCTTTAAGTATTCCCTGTGAGACGAGTATTCGTTTCCGATACACCACCGCAGGTTCAATGTATTCCTTGGACCTTCACATTGACGATGAACAACAGATATCGCATCGGAATTAAAAACAAAAGGCACAATGCCGCATTAAGTGCAAGAACAGTGAGACTCATTAGAGTCTGTGCATTGATCCTTTCCTTTGAGACCAGTATTAGTTTCCGATACACCACTACAGGTTCAATGTTTTCCTTGGACATTCACATTGACGATGAAGCGCTGAAATTACATCGGAATTAAAAACAAAAGGCAAAATGCCGCCTTAAGTGCAAGAAGAGTGAGACTTCTTAGTGTCTGTGATTTGATACTTTCCTGACAGGCCAGTATTAGTTTCCGATACACCACTGTAGGTTCAATGTATTCCTTGGACCTTCGCATTGACGATGCAATACAGAAATCGCATCGGAATTAAATACAAAAGGCACAATGCCGCCATTAGTACAAGAACAGAGACACTTCTTACTGTAGGTGTTTGATCCCTTCCTGTGAGACCAGTATTAGTTTTCGATACACCACTGCAGGTTCAATGTATTACTTTGACATTCACATTGACGATGAAACACTGAAATTACATCATAATTACATAGAAAAGGCACAATGTCGCCTTAAATGCAAGAAGAGTGAGATTTCTTAGAGTCTGTGCGTTGATCCTTTCCTATGAGAACAGTATTAGTTTCCGATACACCAATGCAGGTTCAATGTATTCCTTGGACATTCACATTCACGATGAAACACTGAAATTACATCAAAATTAAATACAAAAGGCACAGTGCCGCCTTAAATGCAAGATGAGTGAGACTTCTTAGTGTCTGTGCTTTTTTCCTTTCCTGTGCGACCAGTATTAGCTTCCGATACACCACTGCAGGTTTAATGTATTCCTTGGACCTTCACTTTGAAGATAAAACACAGAAATCGCAATGGAATTTAAAACAAAAGGCGTAATGCCGCCTTAAGTACATGAATCGAGACTGTTCTTACAATCGGTGCTTTGAGAATTCCCTGTGAGACCAGTATTAGTTTCCGATACACCACTGGAGGTACAATGTATTCCTTGGAGATACACATTGACGATGAATCACTGAAAGTACATCGGAATTAAGTACAAAAGGCACAATTCCGCATTAAGTGCAAGAAGACTGAGACTACTTAGTGTCTGTGCTTTTGGTCCTTTCCTGTGAGACCAGTATTAGTTTCCGATACACCACTTCAGGTTCAAAGTAATCCTTGGACTTTCACATTGGCGATGAAACACAGAAATCGCATCGGAATTAAATACAAAAGGCACAATGCCGCCTTAAGTACAAGAATAGAGACTCTTCTTACAGTCGGTGCATTGATCCTTTCCTGTGAGACCAGTATTAGTTACCGTTACACCACTGCAGGTTCAATGTATTCCTTGGACATTCACATTGGCGATGAAACACTGAAATTACATTGGAATT
The DNA here is from genome assembly GCF_021461395.2 of Schistocerca americana. Classification (NCBI taxonomy): domain Eukaryota; kingdom Metazoa; phylum Arthropoda; class Insecta; order Orthoptera; family Acrididae; genus Schistocerca; species Schistocerca americana. Next base: position 1,333,218 of record NC_060119.1, read on the forward strand.
AAATACAAAAGGCACAATGCCGCCTTTAGTGCAAGAAGAGTGAGACTTCTAAGAGTGTGTGCTTTGATGCCTTCCTGTGAGACCAGGTTTCCGATACACCACTGCAGGTTCAATGTATTCCTTGGACATTCACATTGACGATCAAACATTGAAATTACATCAAAATTAAATACAAAAGGCACAATGCCGCCTTAAATGCCAGAAGAGAGAGACTTCTTAGTGTCTGTGCTTTGGTCTTTCCTGTGACACCAATATTAGTTTCCGATACACCACTGCAGGTTCAAAGTAATCCTTGGACATTCACATTGGCGATGGAACACAGAAATCGCATCGGAATTAAATACAAATGGCACAATGCCGCCTTAATCACAAGAATAGAGTCTCTTCTTATAGTCGGTACTTTAAGCAGCTCCTGTGAGACCAGTATCAGTTCCTGATACACCACTGCAGGTTCAATGTATTCCTCGGAACTTCACATTGACGATGAAACACTGAAATTACATCGGAATTAAATACAAAAGGCACAATGCCGCCTTAAGAGCAAGAAGAGTGAGACTTCCAAGAGTCTGTGCTATGATCCTTTCCTGTGAGACCAGTATTAGTTTCCGATTCACCACTGCAGGTTCAATGTATTCCTTGGACCTTTACATTGACGATGAAACACTGAAATTACCTCTTAATTAAATACAAAAGGCATAATGACGCCATAAGTACAAGAAGAGTGAGACTTCTTAGAGTATGTGCTTTGATCCTTTCCTGTCAGGCAAGTATTAGTTTCCGATACACCACTGCAAGTTCAATGTATTCCTTGGACGTTCACATTGACGATGAAACACTGAAATTACATCGGATTTAAGAACAAAAGGCACAATGCCGCATTAAGATCAAGAAGAGTGAGACTTCTTAGAGTCTGTGTTTTGTTCCTTTCCTATGAGACCAGTATTACTTTCCGATACACCACTCAGTTTCAATGTATTCCTTTTACATACACATTGACGATGAAACACTTAAATTACATCGGAATTAAATACAACAGGCACAATGCCCCCTTAAGTGCAAGAAGAGTGAGATTTCTTAGATTCTGTGCTTTGATGCTTTCCTGTGAGACAAGTATTAGTTTCATATACACCACTGCAGGTTCAATGTAGTTCCCTTGGACAATCACATTTACGACGAAACACAGAAATCGCATCGGAATTAAATACAAAAGGCACAATGCCGCCTTAAGTACGAGAATAGAGGCTTTTTTTACAGTCGGTGCTTTGATACATTTCTGTGAGACCAATATTAGTTTCCGATACACCACTGCAGGTTCAATGTATTCCTTGGACATTCACATTGACGATGAAACACTGAAATTACATCGGAATTAAATACAAAAGGAATAATGCCGCCTTAAGTGCAAGAAGAGTGAGACTTCTTAGAGTCTGTGCTTTGATCCTTTCCTGTGAGACAAGTATTAGTTTCCGATACACCTCTGCAGGTTCAATGTATTCCTTGGACCTTCACATTGACGATGAAACCAAGAAATTACATCGGAATTAAATACAAAAGGCACAATGACGCCCTAAATGCAAGAAGAGTGAGACTTCTTAGAGTCTCTGCTTTTCCTTTTCTGTGAGACCAGTATTAGTTTCCAATACACCACAGCAGGTTCAATGTATTCCTTGGATATTCACATTGACGATGAAACACTGAAATTACATCAAAATTAAATACAAAAAGTCACAATGCCGCATTAACTGCAAGAAGAGTGAGACTTCTTAGAGACTGTGCATTGATCCTTTCCTGTGAGACCAGTACTAGTATCCGATACACCACTGCAGGTTCAATGTATTCCTTGGACATTCACATTGACGATGAAAAACTGCAATTACATCTGAGTTAAATACAAAAGGCACAATGCCGCCTTAAGTACAAGAATATAGACTCTTCTTACAGTCGGTTCTTTGATCCCTTCCTGTGACACCAGTATTAGTTTCCGATACACCACTGCAGGTTCAAAGTAATCCTTGGACCTTTACATTGGCAATGAAACACAGAAATCGCATCGGAATTAAATACAAAAGGCACAATGCCGCCTTAAGTACAAGAATAGAGACTCTTCTTACAGTCGGTGATTTGATCCTTTCCTATGAGACCAGTATTAGTTACCGTTACACCACTGCAGGTTCAATGTATTCCGTGGACATTCACATTGACGATGAAATACTGAAATTACATCGGAATTAAATACAAAAGGCACAATGATGCCTTAAGTCCAAGAAGAGTGAGACTTCGTAGAGTCTGTGCTTTAATCCTTTCCTGTGAGACCAGTATAAGGTTTCGATACACCACTGCGGGTGCAATGTATTCCTTGGACCTTCATATTGACGATGAAACACAGAAACCGCATCGGAATTAAATATAAAAGGCACAATGCCGCCTTAAGTACGAGAATAGAGACTCTTCTTACAGTCGGTGCTTTGATCCATTTCTGTGAGTCCAATATTAGATTCCGATACATTACTGCAGGTTCAATGTATTCCTTGGACACTCACATTGACAATGAAACACTGAAATTACATCGGAATTACATACAAAATGCACAATGACGCCTGAAGTGCAAGAAGAGTGAGACTTCTTAGTGTCTGCGCTTTGATCCTTTCCTATGAGATCAATATTAGTTTCCGATACATCACTGCAGGTTCAATTTATTCTTTTTACATACTCATTGAGGATGAAATACTAGAATTACCTCGGAATTAAATACAAAAGTCACAATGCCGCCTTAAATGCAAGAAGAGTGAGACTTCTTAGAGTCTGTGCATTGATCCTTTCCTGTGAGACCAGTATTAGTTTCCGATACACCACTGCAGGGTCAATGTATTCCTTAGACCTTCACATTGACGATGAAACACGGAAATTACATTGGAATTAAATACAAAAGGCACAATGCCGCCTTTTGTGCAAGACGAGTGAGACTTCTAAGAGTCTGTGCTTTGATCCTTTCCTGTGAGACCAGTATTAGTTTCCGATACACCACTGCAGGTTCAATGTATTCCTTTTACATACACATTGACGATGAAACACTAACATTAAATCGGAATTAAATACAAAAGGCACAATGCCGCCTTAAGTGCCAGAAGACTGAGACTTCGTAGGGTCTGTGAATTGATCCTTTCCAATGAGACCAGTATTAGTTTCCGAACACCACTGCAGGTTCAATGTGTTCCTTTTACATACACATTGACGATGAAACACTGAAATTACATCGGAATTAAATACAAAAGGCATAATGTCGCCTTAAGTGCAAGAAGCGTGAGACTTCTTAGAGTCTGTGCTTTGATCCTTTCCTGTGAGACCAGTATTAGTTTCCGATACACCACTGCAGGTTCAATGTATTCCTTGGACCTTCACATTGACGATGAAACACAGAAATTCCATCGGAATTAAATACGAAAGGCACAATGACGCCTTAAATGCAAGAAGAGTGAGACTTCTTAGATTCTGTGCTTTGATCCTTTCCTGTGAGACCAGTATTAGTTTCCGATACACCACTGCAGGTTCAATGTATTCCTTGGACATTCACATTGACGATGAAACACTGAAATTACATCTGAATTAAATACAAAAGGCACAACGCCGCATTAAATGCAAGAAGAGTGAGACTTCTTAGAGTCTGTGCTTTGATCCTTTCCTATGAGACCAGTATTAGTTTCCGATACACCACTGCAGGTTCAATGTATTCCTTGGACCTTCACATTGACGACGAAACGCAGATATCACATCGGAATTAAATACAAAAGGCACAATGCCATCTTAAGTACAAGAATATAGACTCTTCTTAGAGACGGTGCTTTGATCCTTTCCTATGAGAACAGTATTAGTTTCCGATACACTACTGCAGGTTCAATGAATTCCTTTTACATACACATTGACGATGAAACACTGAAATTACATAGGAAATAAATACAAAAGGCACAATGCCGCCTTAAGTGCAAGAAGAGTGAGACTTATTGGAGTCTGTGCTTTGATTCTTTCCTATGAGACCAGTATTAGTTTCCGATACACCACTGCAGGTTCAATGTATTTCTTGGACCGTCACATTGACGACGAAACACAGAAATCGCATCGGAATGAAATACAAAAGGCACAATGCCGCCTTAAATGCAAGAAGAGTGAGACTTCTTAGAGTCTGTGCTTTGATCCTTTCCTATGAGACCAGTATTAGTTTCCGATACACCACTGCAGGTTCAATGTATTCCTTTTGCATACACATTGACGATGAAACACTAACATTACATCGGAATTAAATACAAAAGACACAATGCCACCTTAAGTGCAAGAAGACTGAGACTTCTTAGAGTCTGTGATTTGATCCTTTCCTATGAGACAAGTATTAGTTTCCGAACACAACTGCAGGTTCAATGTGTTCCTTTTACATACACATTGACGATGAAACACTGAAATTACATCAGAATTAAATACAAAAGGAATAATGCCGCCCTACGTGCAAGAAGAGTGAGACTTGTTAGAGTCTGTGCTTTGATCCTTTCCTGTGGGACCAGTATTAGTTTCCGATACACCACTGCAGGTTCAATGTATTCCTTTGACATTCACATTGACGATGAAACACTGAAATTACATCAAAATTAAATACAAAAGGCGCAATGCCGCATTAAATGCAAGGAGAGTGAGACTTCTTACAGACTGTGCATTGATCCATTCCTATGAGACCAGTACTAGTTTCCGATACACCACTGCATGTTCAATGTATTCCTTGGACATTAACATTGACGATGAAAAACTGCAATTACATCGGAATTAAATACAAAAGGCACAATGCCGCCTTAAGTACAAGAATATAGACTCTTCTTACAGTCGGTTCTTTGATCCTTTCCTGTGACGCCAGTATTAGTTTCCGAACACCACTGCAGGTTCAATGTATTCCTTGGAAATTCACATTGACGATGAAACACTGAAATTATATCGCAATTAAATACAAAAGGCACAATGCCGCCTTAAATGCAAGAAGAGAGAGACTTCTTAGAGTCTGTGCTTTGATCGTTTCCTATGAGAACAGTATTAGTTTCCGATACACCACTGCAGGTTCAATGTATTCCATTTACATAAACATTGACGATGAAACACTAACATTACATCGGAATTAAATACGAAAGGCACAATGCCGCCTTAAGTGCAAGAAGAGTGAGACTTCTTAGAGTCTGTGATTTGATCCATTCCTATGAGACCAGTATTAGTTTCCAAACACCACTGCAGGTTCAATGTGTTCCTTTTACATACACATTGACGATGAAACACTGGAATTACATCGGAATTAAATACAAAAGGAATAATGCCGGATTAAGTGCAAGAAGAGTGAGACTGCGTAGAGTCTGTGCTTTGATCCTTTCCTGTGAGACCAGTATTAGTTTCCGATACACCACTGCAGGTTCAATGTATTCGTTGGACATTCACATTGACGATGAAACACTGAAATTACATCAAAATTAAATACAAAAGGCACAATGACGCATTAAATGCAAGAAGAGATAGACTTCTTAGAGTCTGTGCATTGATCCTTTCCTATGAGACCAGTACTAGTTTCCGATACACCACTGCAGGTTCAATGTATTCCTTGGACCTTCACATTGATGATGAAACACTGAAATTACCTCGGAATTAAATACAAAAGGCACAATGACGCCGTAAGTACTAGAAGAGTGAGACTTCTTAGAGTATGTGCGTTACTCCTTTCCTGTCAGGCAAGTATTAGTTTCCGATATACCACCGCAAGTTCAATGTATTCCTTGCACGTTCACATTTACGATGAAACACTGAAATTACATCAGAATTAAAAACAAAAGCCACAATGCCGCATTAAGTTCAAGAAGAGTGAGACTTCTTAGAGTCTGTACTTTGATCCTTTCCTATGAGACCAGTATTACTTTCCGATACACCACTCAGTTTCAATGTATTCCTTTTACATACACATTGACGATGAAACACTGAAATTACATCGGAATTAAATACAACAGTCACAATGCCCCCTTAAGTGCAAGAAGAGTGAGATTTCTTAGATTCTGTGCTTTGATGCTTTCCTATGAGACAAGTATTAGTTTCATGTACATCACTGCAGGTTCAATGTATTCCTTGGACAATCACATTGACGATGAAACACAGAAATCGCATCGGAATTAAATACAAAAGGCACAATGCCGCCTGAAGTACAAGAATAGAGTCTCTTCTTACAGTCGGTGCTCTGAGCAGCCCCTGTGAGACCAGTATTGGTTTCCGATACACCACTGCAGGTTCAACGTATTCCTTTTACATACACATTGACCATGAAACACTAACATTAAATCGGAATTAAATACAAAAGGCACAATGTCGCCTTAAGTGCAAGAAGAGTGAGACTTCTTAGGGTCTGTGATTTGATGCATTCCTATGAGACCAGTATTAATTTCCGAACACCACTGCAGGTTCAATGTGTTCCTTTTACATACACATTAACGATGAAACACTGAAATTACATCGGAATTAAATACAAAAGGAATAATGCCGCCTTAAGTGCAAGAAGCGTGAGACTTCTTAGAGTCTGTGCTTTGATCCTTTCCTGTGAGACCAGTATTAGTTTCCGATACACCACTGCAGGTTCAATGTATTCCTTGGACCTTCACATTGACGATGAAACACAGAAATTACATCGGAATTAAATACGAAAGGCACAATGACGCATTAAATGCAAGAAGAGTGTGACTTCTTAGATTCTGTGCTTTGATCCTTTCCTGTGAGACCAGTATTAGTTTCCGATACACCACTGCAGGTTCAATGTATTCCTTGGACATTCACATTGACGATGAAACACTGAAATTACATCTGAATTAAATACAAAAGGCACAATGCCGCATTAAATGCAAGAAGCGTGAGACTTCTTAGAGTCTGTGCTTTGATCCTTTCCTATGAGACCAGTATTAGTTTCCGATACACCACTGCAGGTTCAATGTATTCCTTGGACTTTCACATTGACGACGAAACACAGAGATCACATCGGAATTAAATACGAAAGGCACAATGCCATCTTAAGTACAAGAATATAGGCTCTTCTTAGAGTCGGTGCTTTGATCCTTTCCTATGAGACCAGTATTGGTTTCCGATACACTACTGCAGGTTCAATGAATTCCTTTTACATACACATTGACGATGCAACACTGAAATTACATAGGAAATAAATACAAAAGGCACAATGACGCCTTAAGTGCAAGAAGAGTGAGACTTACTGGAGTCTGTGCTTTGATTCTTTCCTATGAGACCAGTATTAGATTTCGATGCACCACTGCAGGTTCAATGTATTTCTTGGTCCGTCACATTGACGACGAAACACAGAAATCGCATCGGAATTAAATACAAAAGGCACAATGCCGCCTTAAATGCAAGAAGAGTGATACTTCTCAGAGTCTGTGCTTTGATCCTTTCCTATGAGACCAGTATTAGTTTCCGATACACCACTGCTGGTTCAATGTATTCCTTTTGCATACACATTGACGATGAAACACTAACATTACATCGGAATTAAATACAAAAGGCACAATGCCACCTTAAGTGCAAGAAGACTGAGACTTCTTAGAGTCTGTGATTTGATCCTTTCCTATGAGACCAGTATTAGTTTCCGAACACAACTGCAGGTTCAATGTGTTCCTTTTACATACACATTGACGAGGAAACACTGAAATTACATCGGAATTAAACACAAAAGGAATAATGCCGCCTTAAACGCAAGAAGAGTGAGACTTCTTAGAGTCTGTGCTTTGATCCTTTCCTATGAGACCAGTACTAGTTTCCGATACACCATTGCAAGTTCAATGTATTCCTTGGACATTCACATTGATGATAAAAAACTGCAATTACATCGGAATTAAATACAAAAGGCACAATGCCGCCTTAAGTACAAGAAAATTGACTCTTCTTACAGTCGGTTATTTGATCCTTTCCTGTAAGGCCAGTATTAGTTTCCGAACACCACTGCAGGTACAATGTGTTCCTTTTACATACACATTGACGATTAAACACTGAAATTACATCGGAATTAAATACAAAAGGAATAATGCCGCCTTAAGTGCAAGAAGAGTGAGACTTCGTAGAGTCTGTGCTCTGATCCTTTCCTGTGAGACCAGTATTAGTTTCCGATACACCACTGCAGGTTCAATGTATTCCTTGGACATTCACATTGACGATCAAACACTAAAATTACATCGGAAATAAATACAAATGGAACAACGCCGCCTTAAGTGCAAGAAGAGTGAGACCTCTTAGCGTCTGTGCTTTGATCCTTTACTATGAGACCAGTATTAGTTTCCGATACACCACTGCAGGTTCAATGTATTCCTTGGACAAACACATTGACGATGAAACACTGAATTTACATCGGAATTGCATACGAAAGGCACAATGCTGCCTTAAGTGCAAGAAGAGTGAGCCTTATTTGACTCTGTGCTTTGATCCTTTCCTGTGAAACCATTATTAGTTACCGATACACCGCTGCCGGCTCAATGTATTCCTTGCACCTTCACATTGACGATGAAACACTGAAATTACATTGGAATTAAATACAAGAGGCACAATGCCCCATTAAGTGCAAGAAGAGTGAGACTTCTTAAATTCTGTGCTTTGATCCTTTCCTGTGAGACAAGTATTAGTTTCATATACACCACTGCAGGTTCAATGTATCCATTGGACAATCACATTGACGATGAAACACAGAAATAGCATCGGAATTAAATACAAAAGGCACAATGCCGCCTTAAGTACAAGAATAGAGACTCTTCTTACAGTCGGTGCTTTGAGCAGTCCCTGTGAGACCAGTATTAGTTTCCGATGCACCACTGCCGGCTCAATGTATTCCTCGGACCTTCACATTGACGATGAAACACTGAAATTACATCGGATTTAAATACAAAAGGCACAATGCCGCCCTAAGTGCAAGAAGAGTGAGACTTCTTAGAGTTTGTGCTTTGATCCCTTCCTGTGAGACCAGTATTACTTTCCGATACACCACTGCAGATTCAATGTATTCCTTTTACATACACATTGACGATGAAACACTGAAATTACATTGGAATTAAATACAAGAGGCACAATGCCCCATTAAGTGCAAGAAGAGTGAGACTTCTTAAATTCTGTGCTTTGATCCTTTCCTGTGAGACAAGTATTAGTTTCATATACACCACTGCAGGTTCAATGTATCCATTGGACAATCACATTGACGATGAAACACAGAAATCGCATCGGAATTAAATACGAAAGGCACAATGCCGCCTTAAGTACGAGAATAGGGACTCTTCTTACAGGCGGTGGTTTGATCCGTTTCTGTGAGACCAATATTAGTTTCCGATACACCACTGCAGGTTCAATGTATTCCTTGGACATTCACATTGACGATGAAACACTGAAATTACATCGGAATTACATACAAACGGCACAATGCCGCCTTAAGTGCAAGAAGAGTGAGACTTCTTAGAGTCTGTGCTTTGATCCTTTCCTATGACACCAGTATTAGTTTCCGATACACCACTGCAGGTTCAATGTATTCCTTTTACATAGACATTAACGATGAAACACTAACATTACATCGGAATTAAATACAAAAGGCACAATGCCGCCTTATGTGCAAGAAGAGTGAGACTTCTTAGAGTCTGTGATTTGAACCTTTCCTATGAGACCAGTATTAGTTTCCGAACACCACTGCAGGTTCAATGTATTCCTTTTACATACACATTGACGATGAAACACTGATATTACATCGGACTTAAATACAAAAGGAATAATGCCGCCTTATGTGCAAGAAGAGTGAGACTTCTTAGAGTCTGTGCTTTGATCCTTTCCTGTGAGTCCAGTAGTATTTTCCGATACACCACTGCAGGTTCAATGTATTCCATGGACCTTCGCATTGACAATGAAATACAGAGATCGGATCGGAATTAAATACAAAAGGCACAATGCCGCCTTTAGTATAAGAATAGAGTTTCTGCTTACTGTTGGTGTTTGATACTTTCCTGTGAGCCCAGTATTTGTTTCCGATACACCATTGCAGGTTCAATGTATTCCTTGGACATTCACAATGACGATGAAACACTGAAAGTACATCAGAATTACATAAAAAATTCACAATGCCGCCTTAAATGCAAGAAGAGTGAGACTTCTTAGAGTCTGTGTTTTGATCCTTTCCTATGAGAACAGTATTAGTTTCCGATACGTCACAGCAGGTTCAATGTATTCCTTTCACATACACATTGACGATGAAACACAGAAATTACATCGGAATTATATAGAAAAGGCACAATGCCGCCTTAAGTACAAGAACAGAGACTTTTCTTACAGTCTGAGCATTGATCCTTTCTTGTGAGACCAGTATTAGTTTCCGATACACCACTGCACGTTCAATGTATTCCTTGGACATTCGCAATGACGATGAAACACTGTAATTACTTCGGAATTAAATACAAAAGGCACAATGCCGCCTTAAATACAAGAATATAGACTCTTCTTACAGTCGGTGCTTTGATCCTTTCCTGTGAGACAAGTATTAGTTTCCGATACACCACTGCAGGTTCAATGTATTCCTTGGACATTCACATTGACGATGCAACACTGAAATTACATCGGAATTAAAAACAAAAGCACAATGCTGCCTTAAATGCAAGAAGAGTGAGACTTCTTAGAGTCTGTGCTTTGATCCTTTCCTATGAGGCCAGTATTAGTTTCCGATACACCACTGCAGGTTCAATGTATTCCTTTTACATACACATTGACGATGAAACACTGAAATTACATTGGAATTAAATACAAAAGGCACAATGCCACCTTAAGTGCAAGAAGAGTGAGACTTCTTGGAGTCTGTGCTTTGATTCGTTCCTATGAGACCAGTATTAGTTTCCGATACACCACTGCAGGTTCATAGTATTTCTTGGACCTTCACATTGACGACGATACACACAAATCGCATCGGAATTTAATACAAAGGGCTCAATGCCGCCTTAAGTAAAAGAATATAGACGCTTCTTACAGTCGGTGCTTTGATCGTTTCCTGTGAGATTAGTACTAGTTTCCGATACACCACTGCAGGTTCAATGTATTCCTTTGAAATTCACATTGACGATCAAACACTAAAATTACATCGGAATTAAATACAAATGGCACAATGCCGCCTTGAGTGCAAGAAGAGTGAGACTTCTTAGAGTCTGTGCTTTGATACTTCCTATGAGACCAGTATTAGTTGCCGATACACCACTGCAGGTTCAATGTATTTCTGGGACCTTCACATTGACAGCGAAACACAGAAATCTCATCGGAATTAAATACAAAAGTCACAATGCCGCCTTAAGTACTAGAATATGGACTCTACTTACAGTCGGTGCTTTGATCCTTTCCTGTGAGACCAGTAATAGTTTCCGATACACCACTGCAGGTTCAATGTTTTCCTTGGACATTCACATTAACGATGAAACACAGAAATCGCATCGGAATTAAATACAAAAGGCACAATGCCGCCTTAAGTACGAGAATAGAGACTCTTCTTATAGTCGGTGGTTTGATCCATTTCTGTGAGACCAATATTAGTTTCCGATACACCACTGCAGGTTCAATGTATTCCTTGGACATTCACATTGACGATGAAACACTGAAATTACATCGGAATTACATACAAAAGGCACAATGCCGCCTTAAGTGCAAGAAGAGTGAGACTTCTTAGAGTCTGTGATTTGATCCTTTCCTATGAGACCAGTATTACTTTCCGATACACCACTCAGTTTCAATGTATTCCTTTTACATACACATTGACGATGAAACACTGAAATTACATCGGAATTAAATACAACAGTCACAATGCCCCCTTAAGTGCAAGAAGAGTGAGATTTCTTAGATTCTGTGCTTTGATGCTTTCCTATGAGACAAGTATTAGTTTCATATACATCACTGCAGGTTCAATGTATTCCTTGGACAATCACATTGACGATGAAACACAGAAATCGCATCGGAATTAAATACAAAAGGCACAATGCCGCCTGAAGTACAAGAATAGAGTCTCTTCTTACAGTCGGTGCTCTGAGCAGCCCCTGTGAGACCAGTATTGGTTTCCGATACACCACTGCAGGTTCAATGTATTCCTTTTACATACACATTGACCATGAAACACTAACATTAAATCGGAATTAAATACAAAAGGCACAATGTCGCCTTAAGTGCAAGAAGAGTGAGACTTCTTAGGATCTGTGATTTGATCCATTCCTATGAGACCAGTATTAATTTCCGAACACCACTGCAGGTTCAATGTGTTCCTTTTACATACACATTGACGATGAAACACTGAAATTACATCGGAATTAAATACAAAAGGAATAATGCCGCCTTAAGTGCAAGAAGCGTGAGACTTCTTAGAGTCTGTGCTTTGATCCTTTCCTGTGAGACCAGTATTAGTTTCCGATACACCACTGCAGGTTCAATGTATTCCTTGGACCTTCACATTGACGATGAAACACAGAAATTACATCGGAATTAAATACGAAAGGCACAATGACGCATTAAATGCAAGAAGAGTGTGACTTCTTAGATTCTGTGCTTTGATCCTTTCCTGTGAGACCAGTATTAGTTTCCGATACACCACTGCAGGTTTAATGTATTCCTTGGACATTCACATTGACGATGAAACACTGAAATTACATCTGAATTAAATACAAAAGGCACAATGCCGCATTAAATGCAAGAAGAGTGAGACTTCTTAGAGTCTGTGCTTTGATCCTTTCCTATGAGACCAGTATTAGTTTCCGATACACCACTGCAGGTTCAATGTATTCCTTGGACTTTCACATTGACGACGAAACACAGAGATCACATCGGAATTAAATACGAAAGGCACAATGCCATCTTAAGTACAAGAATATAGGCTCTTCTTAGAGTCGGTGCTTTGATCCTTTCCTATGAGACCAGTATTGGTTTCCGATACACTACTGCAGGTTCAATGAATTCCTTTTACATACACATTGACGATGCAACACTGAAATTACATAGGAAATAAATACAAAAGGCACAATGACGCCTTAAGTGCAAGAAGAGTGAGACTTACTGGAGTCTGTGCTTTGATTCTTTCCTATGAGACCAGTATTAGATTTCGATGCACCACTGCAGGTTCAATGCATTTCTTGGTCCGTCACATTGACGACGAAACACAGAAATCGCATCGGAATTAAATACAAAAGGCACAATGCCGCCTTAAATGCAAGAAGAGTGAGACTTCTCAGAGTCTGTGCTTTGATCCTTTCCTATGAGACCAGTATTAGTTTCCGATACACCACTGCTGGCTCAATGTATTCCTTTTGCATACACATTGACGATGAAACACTAACATTACATCGGAATTAAATACAAAAGGCACAATGCCACCTTAAGTGCAAGAAGACTGAGACTTCTTAGAGTCTGTGATTTGATCCTTTCCTATGAGACCAGTATTAGTTTCCGAACACAACTGCAGGTTCAATGTGTTCCTTTTACATACACATTGACGATGAAACACTGAAATTACATCGGAATTAAACACAAAAGGAATAATGCCGCCTTAAACGCAAGAAGAGTGAGACTTCTTAGAGTCTGTGCTTTGATCCTTTCCTATGAGACCAGTACTAGTTTCCGATACACCATTGCAAGTTCAATGTATTCCTTGGACATTCACATTGATGGTAAAAAACTGCAATTACATCGGAATTAAATACAAAAGGCACAATGCCGCCTTAAGTACAAGAAAATTGACTCTTCTTACAGTCGGTTATTTGATCCTTTCCTGTAAGGCCAGTATTAGTTTCCGAACACCACTGCAGGTACAATGTGTTCCTTTTACATACACATTGACGATTAAACACTGAAATTACATCGGAATTAAATACAAAAGGAATAATGCCGCCTTAAGTGCAAGAAGAGTGAGACTTCGTAGAGTCTGTGCTCTGATCCTTTCCTGTGAGACCAGTATTAGTTTCCGATACACCACTGCAGGTTCAATGTATTCCTTGGACATTCACATTGACGATCAAACACTAAAATTACATCGGAAATAAATACAAATGGAACAACGCCGCCTTAAGTGCAAGAAGAGTGAGACCTCTTAGCGTCTGTGCTTTGATCCTTTACTATGAGACCAGTATTAGTTTCCGATACACCACTGCAGGTTCAATGTATTCCTTGGACAAACACATTGACGATGAAACACTGAATTTACATCGGAATTGCATACGAAAGGCACAATGCTGCCTTAAGTGCAAGAAGAGTGAGCCTTATTTGACTCTGTGCTTTGATCCTTTCCTGTGAAACCATTATTAGTTACCGATACACCGCTGCCGGCTCAATGTATTCCTTGCACCTTCACATTGACGATGAAACACTGAAATTACATTGGAATTAAATACAAGAGGCACAATGCCCCATTAAGTGCAAGAAGAGTGAGACTTCTTAAATTCTGTGCTTTGATCCTTTCCTGTGAGACAAGTATTAGTTTCATATACACCACTGCAGGTTCAATGTATCCATTGGACAATCACATTGACGATGAAACACAGAAATAGCATCGGAATTAAATACAAAAGGCACAATGCCGCCTTAAGTACAAGAATAGAGACTCTTCTTACAGTCGGTGCTTTGAGCAGTCCCTGTGAGACCAGTATTAGTTTCCGATGCACCACTGCCGGCTCAATGTATTCCTCGGACCTTCACATTGACGATGAAACACTGAAATTACATCGGATTTAAATACAAAAGGCACAATGCCGCCCTAAGTGCAAGAAGAGTGAGACTTCTTAGAGTTTGTGCTTTGATCCCTTCCTGTGAGACCAGTATTACTTTCCGATACACCACTGCAGATTCAATGTATTCCTTTTACATACACATTGACGATGAAACACTGAAATTACATTGGAATTAAATACAAGAGGCACAATGCCCCATTAAGTGCAAGAAGAGTGAGACTTCTTAAATTCTGTGCTTTGATCCTTTCCTGTGAGACAAGTATTAGTTTCATATACACCACTGCAGGTTCAATGTATCCATTGGACAATCACATTGACGATGAAACACAGAAATCGCATCGGAATTAAATACGAAAGGCACAATGCCGCCTTAAGTACGAGAATAGGGACTCTTCTTACAGGCGGTGGTTTGATCCGTTTCTGTGAGACCAATATTAGTTTCCGATACACCACTGCAGGTTCAATGTATTCCTTGGACATTCACATTGACGATGAAACACTGAAATTACATCGGAATTACATACAAAAGGCACAATGCCGCCTTAAGTGCAAGAAGAGTGAGACTTCTTAGAGTCTGTGCTTTGATCCTTTCCTATGACACCAGTATTAGTTTCCGATACACCACTGCAGGTTCAATGTATTCCTTTTACATAGACATTAACGATGAAACACTAACATTACATCGGAATTAAATACAAAAGGCACAATGCCGCCTTATGTGCAAGAAGAGTGAGACTTCTTAGAGTCTGTGATTTGAACCTTTCCTATGAGACCAGTATTAGTTTCCGAACACCACTGCAGGTTCAATGTATTCCTTTTACATACACATTGACGATGAAACACTGATATTACATCGGACTTAAATACAAAAGGAATAATGCCGCCTTAAGTGCAAGAAGAGTGAGACTTCTTAGAGTCTGTGCTTTGATCCTTTCCTGTGAGTCCAGTAGTATTTTCCGATACACCACTGCAGGTTCAATGTATTCCATGGACCTTCGCATTGACAATGAAATACAGAGATCGGATCGGAATTAAATACAAAAGGCACAATGCCGCCTTTAGTACAAGAATAGAGTTTCTGCTTACTGTTGGTGTTTGATACTTTCCTGTGAGCCCAGTATTTGTTTCCGATACACCATTGCAGGTTCAATGTATTCCTTGGACATTCACAATGACGATGAAACACTGAAAGTACATCAGAATTACATAAAAAATTCACAATGCCGCCTTAAATGCCAGAAGAGTGAGACTTCTTAGAGTCTGTGTTTTGATCCTTTCCTATGAGAACAGTATTAGTTTCCGATACGTCACAGCAGGTTCAATGTATTCCTTTCACATACACATTGACGATGAAACACAGAAATTACATCGGAATTATATAGAAAAGGCACAATGCCGCCTTAAGTACAAGAACAGAGACTTTTCTTACAGTCTGAGCATTGATCCTTTCTTGTGAGACCAGTATTAGTTTCCGATACACCACTGCACGTTCAATGTATTCCTTGGACATTCGCAATGACGATGAAACACTGTAATTACTTCGGAATTAAATACAAAAGGCACAATGCCGCCTTAAATACAAGAATATAGACTCTTCTTACAGTCGGTGCTTTGATCCTTTCCTGTGAGACAAGTATTAGTTTCCGATACACCACTGCAGGTTCAATGTATTCCTTGGACATTCACATTGACGATGCAACACTGAAATTACATCGGAATTAAAAACAAAAGCACAATGCTGCCTTAAATGCAAGAAGAGTGAGACTTCTTAGAGTCTGTGCTTTGATCCTTTCCTATGAGGCCAGTATTAGTTTCCGATACACCACTGCAGGTTCAATGTATTCCTTTTACATACACATTGACGATGAAACACTGAAATTACATTGGAATTAAATACAAAAGGCACAATGCCACCTTAAGTGCAAGAAGAGTGAGACTTCTTGGAGTCTGTGCTTTGATTCGTTCCTATGAGACCAGTATTAGTTTCCGATACACCACTGCAGGTTCAATGTATTTCTTGGACCTTCACATTGACGACGATACACACAAATCGCATCGGAATTTAATACAAAGGGCTCAATGCCGCCTTAAGTAAAAGAATATAGACGCTTCTTACAGTCGGTGCTTTGATCGTTTCCTGTGAGATTAGTACTAGTTTCCGATACACCACTGCAGGTTCAATGTATTCCTTTGAAATTCACATTGACGATCAAACACTAAAATTACATCGGAATTAAATACAAATGGCACAATGCCGCCTTGAGTGCAAGAAGAGTGAGACTTCTTAGAGTCTGTGCTTTGATACTTCCTATGAGACCAGTATTAGTTGCCGATACACCACTGCAGGTTCAATGTATTTCTGGGACCTTCACATTGACAGCGAAACACAGAAATCTCATCGGAATTAAATACAAAAGTCACAATGCCGCCTTAAGTACTAGAATATGGACTCTACTTACAGTCGGTGCTTTGATCCTTTCCTGTGAGACCAGTAATAGTTTCCGATACACCACTGCAGGTTCAATGTTTTCCTTGGACATTCACATTAACGATGAAACACAGAAATCGCATCGGAATTAAATACAAAAGGCACAATGCCGCCTTAAGTACGAGAATAGAGACTCTTCTTATAGTCGGTGGTTTGATCCATTTCTGTGAGACCAATATTAGTTTCCGATACACCACTGCAGGTTCAATGTATTCCTTGGACATTCACATTGACGATGAAACACTGAAATTACATCGGAATTACATACAAAAGGCACAATGCCGCCTTAAGTGCAAGAAGAGTGAGACTTCTTAGAGTCTGCGCTTTGATCCTTTCCTATGAGACCAATTTTAGTTTCCGATACGTCACTGCAGGGTCAATGTATTCTTTTTACATACACCTTGAGGATGAAACACTGAATTTACATCGGAATTAAATACAAAAAGAACAATGCCGCCTTAAGTGCAAGAAGAGTGTGACCTCTTAGAGTCTGTGCTTTGATCCTTTCCTATGACACCAGTATTAGTTTCCGATACACCACTGCAGGTTCAATGTATTCCTTTTACATACACATTAACGATGAAACACTAACATTACATCGGAATTAAATACAAAAGGCACAATGCCGCCTTATGTGCAAGAAGAGTGAGACTTCTTAGAGTCTGTGATTTGAACCTTTCCTATGAGACCAGTATTAGTTTCCGAACACCACTGCAGGTTCAATGTATTCCTTTTACATACACATTGACGATGAAACACTGATATTACATCGGACTTAAATACAAAAGGAATAATGCCGCCTTAAGTGCAAGAAGAGTGAGACTTCTTAGAGTCTGTGCTTTGATTCTTTCCTGTGAGACCAGTATTATTTTCCGATACACCACTGCAGGTTCAATGTATTCCTTGGACCTTCGCATTGACAATGAAATACAGAAATGGGATCGGAATTAAATACAAAGGGCACAATGCCGCCTTAAGTACAAGAATATGGACTCTACTTACAGTCGGAGCTTTGATCCTTTCCTGTGAGACCAGTAATAGTTTCCGATACACCACTGCAGGTTCAATGTATTCCTTAAACATTCACATTGACGATGAAAAACTGATATTACATCCGAATGAAATACAAAGGGCACAATGCCGCCTTAAATGCAAGAAGAGTGAGACTTCTTAGAGTCTGTGCTTTGATCCTTTTCTGTGAGACCAGTTTCAGTTTCCGATACACCACTGCAGGTTCAATGTATTTCTTAGAAATTCACATTGACGATGAAACACTAAAATTACATCGGAATTAAATACAAATGGCACAATGCCGCCTTAAGTGCAAGAAGAGTGAGACTTCTTAGCGTTTGTGCTTTGATACTTTCCTATGAGACCAGTGTTAGTTTCCGATACACCACTGCAGAATCAATGTATTTCTTGGATCCTCACATTGACAACGAAACACAGAAATCTCATCCGAATTAAATACAAAAGGCACAATGCCGCCTTAAGTACAAGAATATTGACTCTCCCTTCAGTCGGTGCTTTGATCCTTTCCTGTGAAACCAGTATTAGTTTCCGATACACCACTGCAGGTTCAGTGTATTCCTTGGACATTCACATTGACGATGAAACACTGAAATTACATCAAAATTAAATACAAAAGGCACAATGCCGCATTAAATGCAAGAAGAGTGAGACTTCTTACAGACTGTGCATTGATCCTTCCCTATGAGACCAGTAATACTTTCCGATACACCACTGCAGGTTCAATGTATTCCTTGAACATTCACATTGACGATGAAACACTGAAACTACATCAAAATTAAATACAAAAGACACAATGACGCATTAAATACAAAAAGAGTGAGACTTCTTAGAGTCTGTGCATTGATCCTTTCCTGTGAGACCAGTACTAGTTCCCGATACACCACTGCAGGTTCAATGTATTAATCGGACATTCCCAATGACGATGAAACACTGAAATTACTTCGGAATTAATTACAAAAGGCACAATGCCGCCTTATGTGCAAGAAGAGTGAGACTTCTTAGAGTCTGTGCTTTGATCCTTTCCTATGAGAACAGTATTAGTTTCCGATACACCACTGCAGGTTCAATGTATTCCATTTACATAAACATTGACGATGAAACACTAACATTATATCGGAATTAAATACAAAAGGCACAATGCCGCCGTAAGTGCAAGAAGAGTGAGACTTCTTAGAGTCTGTGCTTTGATCATTTCCTATGAGACCAGTATTAGTTTCCGATACGTCACAGCAGGTTCAATGTATTCCTTTTACATACACATTGACGATGAAACACAGAAATTACATCGGAATCATATAGAAAAGGCACAATGCCGCCTTAAGTACAAGAACAGAGACTTTTCTTACAGTCTGAGCTTTGATCCTTTCTTGTGAGACCAGTATTAGTTTCCGATACACCACTGCACGTTCAATGTATTCCTTGGACATTCATATTGACGATGAAACACTGAAATTACATCGGAATTAAATACAAAAGGCAAAATGCCGCCATAAATGCAAGAAGAGTGAGACTTCGTAGAGTCTGTGCTTTGATCCTTCCCTATGAGACCAGTATTAGTTTCCGATACACCTTTGCAGGTTCAATGCATTCCTTTTTCATACACATTGACGATGAAACACTGAAATTACATCGGAATTACGTACAAAAGGCACAATGCCGCCTTACGTGCTAGAAGGGTGAGACTTCTTAGAGTCTGTGGTTTGATCCTTTCCTGTGAAACCAGTATTAGTTTCCGATACACCACTGCAGGTTCAATGTATTCCTAGGACATTCACATTGACGATGAAGCATAGAAATCGCATCGGGATTAAGTACAAAAGGCTCAATGCCGCCTTAAGTACAAGAATAGAGACTCTTCTTCCAGTCGGTGCTTTGAGCATTCCCTGTGAGACCAGTATTAGTTTCCGATACACCACTGCAAGTTCAATGTATTCCTTGGACCTTCACATTGACGATGAAACACAGAAATCGCATCGGAATTAAATACAAAAGGCACAATGCCGCCTTAAGTACAAGAATAGAGACTCTTCTTACAGTCGGTGCTTTGATCCTTTCCTGTGAGACCAGTATTAGTTTCCGACACACCACTGCAGGTTCAATGTATTCCTTGGACATTCACATTGACGATGAACCACTGAAATTACATCGGAATTAAATACAAAAGTCACAATGACGCCTTAAATGCAAGAAGAGTGAGACACCTTAGAGTCTGTGCTTTGATCCTTTCCTATGAGACCAGTATTAGATTCCGATATACCACTGCAGGTTCAATGTATTCGTTTTACGTACACATTGCCAATGAAACACTGAAATTACATCGGAATTAACCTTAAAAGGCACAATGCCTCCCTAAATGCAAGAAGAGTGAGACTTCCTGGAGTCTGTACTTTGATCCTTTCCTATGAGACCAGTATTAGCTTCCGATACACCACTGCAGGTTCAATGTATTCCTTTTACATACACATTGACGATGAAACACTGAAATTACATCGGAATTAAATACAAAAGGCGCAATGCCACCTTAAGTGCAAGAAGAGTGGGACTTCTTAGTGTCAGTGCTTTGATCCAATCCCGTGAGACCAGTATTAGTTTCCGATAAACCACTGCAAGTTCAATGTATTCCTAGGACCTTCGCATTGACGATGAAACACAGAAATCGCATTGGAATTATATGCAAAAGGCACAACGCCACCATAAGTGAAAGAATTGAGACTCTTCTTACAGTCGCTGCTTTGATCCGTTCCTGTGAGACCAGTATTTGCTTCCGATACACCACTGCCGGTTCAATGTATTCCTTGGAAATTCACATTGACGATGAAACACTGAAATTTCATCGGAATTAAATACAAAAGGCACAATGCCGCCTTAAATGCAAGAGGAGTGAGACTTCTAGAGTCTGTGCTTTGATCCAATCCTATGAGACCAGTATTAGTTTCCGATACACCACTGCAGGTTCAATGTATTCCTTTTACATACACATTGACGATGAAACACTGAAATTACATCGGAATTAAATACAAAAGGCACAATGCCGCCTTAAGTGCAAGAAGAATGAGACTTCATTGAGTCTGTGCTTTGATCCTTTCCTGTGAGACCAGTTTTAGTTTCCGATACACCACTGCAGGTTCAATGTATTGCTTGGACCTTCACATTGAAGATGAAACAAAGAGAACGCATAGGGATTAAATACAAAAGGCACAACGCCGCCTTAAGTACAAGAATAGAGACCCTTCTTACAGTCGGTGCTCTGATCCTTTCCTGTGAGACCAGTATTAGTTTCCGATACACCACTGCAGGTTCAATGTATTCCTTTTACATACACATTGACGATGAAACACTGAAAGTACATTGGAATTAAATACAAAAGGCACAATACCGCCTTAAATGCAAGAAGAGTGAGACTTCTTACAGTCTGTGCTTTGATCCTTTCCTGTGAGACCAGTATTAGTTTCCGATACACCACTGCAGGTTCAATGTATTCGTTTTACATACACATTGACGATGAAACACTGAAATTACATCGGAATTAAATACAAAAGGTTAAATGCCGCCTTAAGTGCAAGAAGCGTGAGACTTCTTAGAGTCTGTGCTTCGATCCTTTCCTATGAGACCAGTATTAGTTTCCGATACACCACTGCAGGGTCAATCTATTCCTTGGACCTTCACATTGACGATGAAACACAGAAATCGCATTGGAATTATATAAAAAAGGAACAACGCCCCCTTAAGTACAAGAATTGAAACTCTTCTTACAGTCGGTGCTTTGATCCTTTCCTGTGAGACCAGTATTAGTTTCCGATACACCACTGCAGGTTCAATGTATTTCTTGGACATTCACATTGACGATGAAACACTGAAATTACATCGGAATTAAATACAAAAAGGCACAATGCCGCCCTAAATGCAAGAAGAGTGAGACTTAGTAGAGTCTGTGCTTTGATCCTTTCCTATGAGACCAGTATTAGTTTCCGATACACCACTGCAGGTTCAATGTATTCCTTTTACATACACATTGACGATGAAACACTGAAATTACATCGGAATTAAATACAAAAGGCACAATGCCGCCTTAAATGCAAGATGAGTGAGACTTCTTAGAGTCTGTGCTTTGATCCTTTCCTATGAGACCAGTATTAGTTTCCGATACACCACTGCAGGTTCAATGTATTCCTTGGACATTCACATTGACGATGAAACACAGAAATCGCATCGGAATTAAATACAAAAGGCACAATGCCGCCTTAACTACAAGAATAGAGACTCTTCTTACAGTCGGTGCTTTGATCCTTTCCCGTGAGACCAGTATTCGTTTCCGATACACCACTGCTGGTGCTATGTATTCCTTGGACATTCATATTGACGATGAAACACTGAAATTACATCGGAATTAAATACAAAAGGCACAATGACGCCTTAAGTGCAAGAAGAGTGAGACTTCTTAGAGTATGTGCTTTGATCCTTTCCTGTGAGACCAGTGTTAGTTTCCGATACTCCACTGCAGGTTCAGTGTATTCCTTTTACATACTCTTTGACGATGAAACATTGAAATTACATCGGAATTAAATACAAAAGGCATAATGCCGCCTTAAGTGCAAGAAGAGTGAGACACCTTAGAGTCAGTGATTTGATCCTTTCCTGTGAGACCAGACTTAGTTTCCGATACACCACTGCGGGTTCAATGTATTCCTTGGACCTTCACATTGACGATGAAACACTGAAATCGCATCGGAATTAAATACAGAAGGCACAACGCCGCCTTAAGTACAAGAATTGAGACTCTTCTTACAGTCGGTGCTTTCATCCTTCCCTGTGAGACCAGTATTCGTTTCCGATACACCACTGCTGGTTCTATGTATTCCTTGGACATTCATATTGACGATGAAACACTGAAATTACATCGGAATTAAATTCAAAAGGCACAATGCCGACTTAAGTGCAAGAAGAGTGAGACTTCTTAGAGTCTGTGCTTTGATCCTTTCCTGTGAGACCAGTGTTAGTTTCCGATACTCCACTGCAGGTTCAATGTATTCCTTTTACATACACTTTAACGATGAAACACTGAAATTACATCGGAATTAAATACAAAAGGCACAATGCCGCCTTAAGTGCAAGAAGATTGAGACTTCATTGAGTCTGTGCTTTGATCCTTTCCTGTGAGACCAGTTTTATTTTCCGATACACCACTGCAGGTTAAATGTATTGCTTGGACCTTCACATTGAAGATTAAACACAGAGAACGCATCGGGATTAAATACAAAAGGCACATCGCCGCCTTAAGTACAAGAATAGAGACACTTCTTACAGTCGGTGCTCTGATCCTTTCCTGTGAGACCAGTATTAGTTTCCGATACACCACTGCAGGTTCAATGTATTCGTTTTACATACACATTGACGATGAAACACTGAAATTACATCGGAATTAAATACAAATGGCAAAATTCCGCCTTAAGAGCAAGATGAGTGAGACTTCTAAGAGTCTGTGCTTCGATCCTTTCCTATGAGACCAGTATTAGTTTCCGATACACCACTGCAGGGTCAATGTATTCCTTGGACCTTCACATTGACGATGAAACACAGAAATCGCATCGCAATTAAATACAAAAGGCACAATGCCGCCTTAAGTACTAGAATAGAGACTCTTCTTACAGTCGGTGTTTTGATCCTTTCCTGTGAGACCAGTATTAGTTTCCGATACACCACTGCAGGTTCAATGTATTCCTTGGACATTCACATTTACGATGAAACACTGAAGTTACATCGGAATTAAATACAAATGGCAAAATTCCGCCTTAAGAGCAAGATGAGTGAGATTTCTTAGAGTCTGTGCTTTGATCCTTTCCTATGAGACCAGTATTAGTTTCCGATACACCACTGCAGGTTCAATGTATTCCGTTTACATACACACTGACGATGAAACACTGAAATTACATCGAAATTAAATACAAAGGCACAATGCCGCCTTAAGTGTAAGAAGAGTAGACTTCTTAGCGTCTGTGCTTTGATCCTTCCCTGTGAGACCAGTATTAGTTTCCGATACACCACTGCACGTTCAATGTATTCCTTGGACCTTCACATTGACGATGAAACTCTGATATTACTTCGGAATTAGATACAAAAGGCACAATGCCGCCTTAAGTGCAAGAAGAGTGAGACTTCTTAGGGTCTGTGCTTTGATCCTTTCCTATGAGACCAGTATTAGTTTCCGATACAACACAGCAGGTTCAATGTATTCCTGTTACATACACATTGACGATGAAACACTGAAATTACATCGGAATTAAATACAAAAGTCACAATGCCGCCTTAAGTACAAGAGTAGAGACTCTTCTTACGGTCTGAGCTTTGATCCTTTCCTGTGAGACCAGTATTAGATTCCGATACACAACTGCACGTTCAGTGTATTCCTTGGACATTCCCAATGACGATGAAACACTGAAATTACTTCGGAATTAAATACAAAAGGCACAATGCCGCCTTAAGTGCAAGAAGAGTGAGACTTCTTAGAGTCTGTGCTTTGATCCTTTCCTATGAGAACAGTATTAATTTCCGATACACCACTGCAAGTTCAATGTATTCCTTTTACATACACATTGACGATGAAACACTTAAATTACATCGGAATTAAGTACAAAAGGCACAATGCCACCTTACGTGCAAAAGGACTGAGTCTTCTTAGAGTCTGTGCTTTGATCCTTTCCTATGAGACCAGTATTAGTTTCCGATACACCACTGCAGGTTCAATGTATTCCTTTTACATACACATTGACGATGAAACACTGAAATTGTGGTGTCACGGCCAGACACCACACTTGCTAGGTGGTAGCTTAAATCGGCCGCAGTCCATTTAGTACTTGTCGGACCCGCGTGTCGCCACTGTGTGATCGCAGACCTAGCGCCACCACAAATCAGGTCTCGAGAGATGATATAGCACTCGCCCCAGTTGTACGAGGAGATTGCTAGCGACCATACGGACGAAGCCTTCCTCTCATTTGCCGAGAGCCAGTTAGAATAGCCTTCTGCTGAGTCCATGGCTACGACTTAGCAAGGCGCCATTAGCCTTACCTACTTTGAGAGTTATAGTATAAATGTCTCAAGAAGAATGCTGTAGTCATCAAATAATAAAGTTAAGTATAATGCAGCTACGTACTTTTCTTGCTACCATTCAATAGTTATCCTGTTCCAGAATTGACGCCCGTCTGCGTGAGTGTGTACGCGTGCCTTTCTATCGGCTACCGTCACTGTGGACTGGCTGCCTTGTAAGTCCACTTCAGAAATTACATCGCAATTAAGTACAAAAGGCACAATGCCGCCTTACGTGCAAGAAGGGTGAGACTTCTTAGAGTCTGTGATTTGATCCTTTCCTGTGAGACCAGTATTAGCTTCCGATACACCACTGCGGGTTCAATGTATTCCTTGGACATTCACATTGACGATGAAACACAGAAATCACATCGGAATTAAATACAAAAGGCACAATGCCGCCTTAACTACAAGAATAGAGACTCTTCTTACAGTCGGTGCTTTGATCCTTTCCTGTGAGACCAGTATTAGTTTCCGATACACCACTGCAGGTTCAATGTATTCCTTGGACATTCACATTGACGATGAAACACTGAAATTACATCGGAATTAAATACAAAAGGCACAATGCCGCCTTAAATGCAAGAAGAGTGAGACACCTTAGAGTCTGTGCTTCGATCCTTTCCTATGCGACCAGTATTAGTTTCCGATACACCACTGCAGGTTCAATGTATTCGTTTTACGTACACATTGCCAATGAAACAATGAAATTACATCGAAATTAAATACAAAAGGCACAATGCCGCCTTAAATGCAAGAAGAGTGGGACTACTTAGCGTCTGTGCTTTGATCCTTTCCTGTGAGACCAGTATTAGTTTCCGTTACACTACTGCACGTTCAATGTATTCCTTGGCCTTCACATTGACGATGAAACACTGATATTACTTCGGAATTAAATACAAAAGGCACAATGCCGCCTTAAGTGCAAGAAGAGTGAGACTTCTTAGAGTCTGTGCTTTGATCCTTTCCTATGAGACCAGTATTAGTTTCCGATACAACACAGCAGGTTCAATGTATTCCTTTTACATACACATTGACGATGAAACACTGAAATTACATCGGATTTAAATACAAAAGGCACAATGACGCCTTAAGTACAAGAATGGAGACTCTTCTTACAGTCTTAGCTTTGATCCTTTCATGTGAGACCAGTATTAGTTTCCGATACACCACTGCACGTTCAATGTATTCCTTGTACATTCCTAATGACGATGAAACACTGAAATTACTTCGGAATTAAATACAAAAGCCACAATGCCGCCTTAAGTGCAAGAAGAGTGAGACTTCTTAGAGTCTGTGCTTTGATCCTTTCCTATGAGAGCAGTATTAATTTCCGATACACCACTACAGGTTCAATGTATTCCTTTTACATACACATTGACGATGAAACACTGAAATTACATCTGAATTAAGTACAAAAGGCACAATGCCACCTTACGTGCAAAAGGACTGAGACTTCTTAGAGTCTGTGCTTTGATCCTTTCCTATGAGACCAGTATTAGTTTCCGATACACCACTGCAGGTTCAATGTATTCCTTTTACATACACATTGACGATGAAACACTGAAATTGTGGTGTCACCGCCAGACACCACACTTGCTAGGTGGTAGCTTAAATCGGCCGCAGTCCATTTAGTACTTGTCATACCCGCGTGTCGCCACTGTGTGATCGCAGACCTAGCGCCACCACAAAACAGGTCTCGAGAGACGATATAGCACTCGCCCCAGTTGTACGAGGAGATTGCTAGCGACCATACGGACGAAGCCTTCCTCTCATTTGCCGAGAGCCAGTTAGAATAGCCTTCTGCTAAGTCCATGGCTACGACCTAGCAAGGCGCCATTAGCCTTACCTACTTTCAGAGTTATAGTACAAATGTCTCAAGAAGAATGCTGTAGTCATCAAATAATAAAGTTAAGTATAATGCAGCTACGTACTTTTCTTGCTACCATTCAATAGTTATCCTGTTCCAGAATTGACGCCCGTCTGCGTGAGTGTGTACGCGTGCCTTTCTATCGGCTACCGTCACTGTGGACTGGCTGCCTTGTAAGTCCACTTCAGAAATTACATCGCAATTAAGTACAAAAGGCACAATGCCGCCTTACGTGCAAGAAGGGTGAGACTTCTTAGAGTCTGTGATTTGATCCTTTCCTGTGAGACCAGTATTAGTTTCCGATACACCACTGCAGGTTCAATGTATTCCTTGGACATTCACATTGACGATGAAACACAGAAATCACATCGGAATTAAATACAAAAGGCACAATGCCGCCTTAACTACAAGAATTGAGACTCTTCTTACAGTCGGTGCTTTGATCCTTTCCTGTGAGACCAGTATTAGTTTCCGATACACCACTGCAAGTTCAATGTATTCCTTGGACATTCACATTGACGATGAAACACTGAAATTACATCGGAATTAAATACAAAAGGCACAATGCCGCCTTAAATGCAAGAAGAGTGAGACACCTTAGAGTCTGTGCTTCGATCCTTTCCTATGCGACCAGTATTAGTTTCCGATACACTACTGCAGGTTCAATGTATTCGTTTTACGTACACATTGCCAATGAAACAATGAAATTACATCGAAATTAAATACAAAAGGCAGAATGCCGCCTTAAATGCAAGAAGAGTGGGACTACTTAGCGTCTGTGCTTTGATCCTTTCCTGTGAGACCAGTATTAGTTTCCGATACACTACTGCACGTTCAATGTATTCCTTGGCCTTCACATTGACGATGAAACACTGATATTACTTCGGAATTAAATACAAAAGGCACAATGCCGCCTTAAGTGCAAGAAGAGTGAGACTTCTTAGAGTCTGTGCTTTGATCCTTTCCTATGAGACCAGTATTAGTTTCCGATACAACACAGCAGGTTCAATGTATTCCCTTTACATACACATTGACGATGAAACACTGAAATTACATCGGAATTAAATACAAAAGGCACAATGACGCCTTAAGTACAAGAATGGAGACTCTTCTTACAGTCTTAGCTTTGATCCTTTCCTGTGAGACCAGTATTAGTTTCCGATACACCACTGCACGTTCAATGTATTCCTTGTACATTCCTAATGACGATGAAACACTGAAATTACTTCGGAATTAAATACAAAAGCCACAATGCCGCCTTAAGTGCAAGAAGAGTGAGACTTCTTAGAGTCTGTGCTTTGATCCTTTCCTATGAGAGCAGTATTAATTTCCGATACACCACTGCAGGTTTAATGTATTCCTTTTACATACACATTGACGATGAAACACTGAAATTACATCGGAATTAAGTACAAAAGGCACAATGCCACCTTCAGTGCAAAAGGAGTGAGACTTCTTAGAGTCTGTGCTTTGATCCTTTCCTATGAGACCAGTATTAGTTTCCGATACACCACTGCAGGTTCAATGTATTCTTTTAGATACACATTGACGATGAAACACTGAAATTACATCGCAATTAAGTACAAAACGCACAATGCCGCCTTAGGTGCAAGAAGGGTGAGACTTCTTAGAGTCTGTGATTTGATCCTTTCCTGTGAGACCAGTATTAGTTTCCGATACACCACTGCAGGTTCAATGTATTCCTTGGACATTCACATTGACGATGAAACGCAGAAATTGCAACGGAATGAAATACAAAAGGCACAATGCCGCCTTAACTACAAGAATAGAGACTCTTCTTACAGTCGGTGCTTTGATCCTTTCCTGTGAGACCAGCATTAGTTTCCGATACACCACTGCAAGTTCAATGTATTCCTTGGACATTCACATTGACGATGAAACACTGATATTACATCGGAATTAAATACAAAAGGCACAATGCCGCCTTAAATGCAAGAAGAGTGAGACACCTTAGAGTCTGTGCATTGATCCTTTCCGATGAAAACCAGTATTAGTTTCCGATACACCACTGCAGGTTAAATGTATTCGTTTTAGGTACACATTGTAAATGAAACACTGAAATTACATCGGAATTAAATACAAAAGGCACAATGCCGCCTTAAATGCAAGAAGAGTGAGACTTCTTAGCGTCTGTGCTTTGATCCTTTCCTGTGAGACCAATATTAGTTTCCTATACACCACTGCAAGTTCAATGTATTCCATGGACACTCACATTGACGATGAAACACTGAAATTACATCGGAATTAAATACAAAAGGCACAATGCCGCCTTAAATGCAAGAAGAGTGAGACACCTTAGAGTCTGTGCTTTGATCCTTTCCTATGCGACCAGTATTAGTTTCCGATACACCACTGCAGGTTCAATGTATTCCGTTTATATACACATTGACGATGAAACACCGAAATTACATCGGAATGAAATACAAAGGCACAATGCTGCCTTAAGTGCAAGAAGAGTGAGACTTCTTAGAGTCTGTGCTTTGATCCTTTCCTGCGAGACCAGTATTAGTTTCCGATACACCACTGCACGTTCAATATATTCCTTGGACTTTCACATTGACGATGAAACACTGATATTACTTCGGAAATAAATACAAAAGGCACAATGCCGCCTTAAGTGCAAGAAGATTGAGACTTCTTGGAGTCAGTGCTTTGATCCTTTCCGATGAGACCAGTATTAGTTTCCGATACAACACAGCAGGTTCAATGTATTCCTTTTACATACACATTGACGATGAAACTCTGAAATTACATCGGAATTAAATACAAAAGGCACAATGCCGCCGTAAGAGCAAGATGAGTGAGACTTCTTAGAGTCTGTGCTTTGATCCTTTCCTATGAGACCAGTATTAGTTTCCGATACACCACTGCAGGTTCAATGTATTCCTTTTACATACACATTGACGAGGAAACACTGAAATTACATCGGAATTAAATACAATATGCACAATGCCGCCTTAAGTGCAAGAAGAGTGGGTCTTCTTAGAGTCAGTGCTTTGACCCTATAATGTGAGACCAGTATTAGTTTCCGATACACCACTGCAGGTTCATTGTATTCCTTGGACCTTCACATTGACGATGAAACACAGAAATCGCATTGGAATTATATAAAAAAGGCACAACGCCCCCTTAAGTACAAGAATTGAGACTCTTCTTACAGTCGGTGCTTTGATCCTTTCCTGTGAGACCAGTATTAGTTTCCGATACACCACTGCAGGTTCAATGTATTCCTTGGACATTCACATTGACGATGAAACACTGATATTACATCGGAATTAAATACAAAAGGCACAATGCTGCCTTAAATGCAAGAAGAGTGAGACTTCGTAGAGTCTGTGCTTTGATCCTTTCCTATGAGACCAGTATTAGTTTCCGATACACCACTGCAGGTTCAATGTATTCCTTGGACCTGCACATTGACGATGAAACACAGAAATCGCATCGGAATTAAATACAGCAGGCACAACGCCGTCTTAAGTACTAGAATTGAGACTCTTCTTACAGTCGGTGCTTTGATACTTTCCCGTGAGACCAGTATTCGTTTCCGATACACCACTGCTGGTTCTATGTATTCCTTGGACATTCATATTGACGATGAAATACTGAAATTACATCGGAATTCAATTCAAAAGGCACAATGACGCCTTAAGTGCAAGAAGAGTGAGACTTCTTAGAGTATGTGCTTTGATCCTTTCCTGTGAGACCGGTGTTAGTTTCCGATACTCCACTGCAGGTTCAGTGTATTCCTTTTACATACTCTTTGACGATGAAACACTAAAATTACATCGGAATTAAATACAAAAGGCATAATGCCGCCTTAAGTGCAGGAAGAATGAGACTTCTTAGAGTCATTGATTTTAACCTTTCCTGTGGGACAAGACTTAGTTTCCGATACACCACTGCGGGTTCAATGTATTCCTTGGACCTTCACATTGAAGATGAAACACAGAAATCGCATCGGAATTAAATACAGAAGGCACAACGCCGCCTTAAGTACAAGAAGAGTGAGACTTCTTAGAGTCTGTGCTTTGATCCTTTCCTGTGAGACCAGTATTCGTTTCCGATACACCACTGCTGGTTCTCTGTATTCCTTGGACATTCATATTGACGATGAAACACTGAAATTACATCGGAATTAAATTCAAAAGGCACAATGCCGACTTAAGTGCAAGAAGAGTGAGACTTCTTAGAGTCTGTGCTTTGATCCTTTCCTGTGAGACCAGTGTTATTTTCCGATACTCCACTGCAGGTTCAATGTATTCCGTTTACACACACTTTAACGATGAAACACTGAAATTACATCGGAATTAAACACAAAAGGCACAATGCCGCCTTAAGTGCAAGAAGATTGAGACTTCATTGAGTCTGTGCTTTGTTCCTTTCCTGTGAGACCAGTTTTAGTTTCCGATACACCACTGCAGGTTCAATGTATTGCTTGGACCTTCACATTGAAGATGAAACACAGAGAACGTATCGGGATTAAATTCAAAAGGCACATCGCCGCCTTAAGTACAAGAATAGAGTCACTTCTTACAGTCGGTGATCTGTCCTTTCCTGTGAGACCAGTATTAGTTTCCGATACACCACTGCAGGTTCAATGTATTCCTTTTACATACACATTGACGATGAAACACTTAAATTACATCGGAATTAAGTACAAAAGGCACAATGCCACCTTAAGTGCAAAAGGAGTGAGACTTCTTAGAGTCTGTGCTTTGATCCTTTCCTATGAGACCAGTATTAGTTTCCGATACACCACTGCAGGTTCAATGTATTCCTTTTACATACACATTGACGATGAAACACTGAAATTGTGGTGTCACCGCCAGACACCACACTTGCTAGGTGGTAGCTTAAATCGGCCGCGGTCCGATTAGTAGTTGTCGGACCCGCGTGTCGCCACTGTGTGATCGCAGACCTAGCGCCACCACAAGGCAGGTCTCGAGAGACGATATAGCACTCGCCCCAGTTGTACGAGGAGATTGCTAGCGACCATACGGACGAAGCCTTCCTCTCATTTGCCGAGAGCCAGTTAGAATAGCCTTCTGCTAAGTCCATGGCTACGACCTAGCAAGGCGCCATTAGCCTCACCTACTTTGAGAGTTATAGTATAAATGTCTCAAGAAGAATGCTGTAGTCATCAAATAATAAAGTTAAGTATAAAGCAGCTACGTACTTTTCTTGCTACCATTGAATAGTTATCCTGTTCCAGAATTGACGCCCGTCTGCGTGAGTGTGTACGCGTGCCTTTCTATCGGCTACCGTCACTGTGGACTGGCTGCCTTGTAAGTCCACTTCAGAAATTACATCGCAATTAAGTACAAAAGGCACAATGCCGCCTTACGTGCAAGAAGGGTGAGAATTCTTAGAGTCTGTGATTTGATCCTTTCCTGTGAGACCAGTATTAGTTTCCGATACACCACTGCAGGTTCAATGTATTCCTTGGACATTCACATTGACGATGAAACACAGAAATCGCATCGGAATTAAATACAAAAGGCACAATGCCGCCTCAAATGCAAGAAGAGTGAGACACCTTAGAGTCTGTGCTTCGATCCTTTCCTATGCGACCAGTATTAGTTTCCGATACACCACTGCAGGTTCAATGTATTCGTTTTACGTACACATTGCCAATGAAACAATGAAATTACATCGAAATTAAATACAAAAGGCACAATGCCGCCTTAAATGCAAGAAGAGTGAGACTTCTTAGCGTCTGTGCTTTGATCCTTTCCTGTGAGACCAGTATTAGTTTCCGATACACTACTGCACGTTCAATGTATTCCTTGGCCTTCACATTGACGAAGAAACACTGATATTACTTTGGAATTAAATACATAAGGCACAATGCCGCCTTAACTACAAGAATGGAGACTCTTCTTACAGTCGGTGCTTTGATCCTTTCCTGTGAGACCAGCATTAGTTTCCGATACACCACTGCAAGTTCAATGTATTCCTTGGACATTCACATTGACGATGAAACACTGATATTACATCGGAATTAAATACAAAAGGCACAATGCCGCCTTAAATGCAAGAAGAGTGAGACACCTTAGGGTCTGTGCTTTGATCCTTTCCTATGAGACCAGTATTAGTTTCCGATACACCACTGCAGGTTCAATGTATTCCGTTTATATACACATTGACGATGAAACACCGAAATTACATCGGAATGAAATACAAAGGCACAATGCTGCCTTAAGTGCAAGAAGAGTGAGACTTCTTAGAGTCTGTGCTTTGATCCTTTCCTGTGAGACCAGTATTAGTTTCCGATACACTACTGCACGTTCACTATATTCCTTGGACTTTCACATTGACGATGAAACACTGATATTACTTCGGAAATAAATACAAAAGGCACAATGCCGCCTTAAGTGCAAGAAGATTGAGACTTCTTAGAGTCAGTGCTTTGATCCTTTCCGATGAGACCAGTATTAGTTTCCGATACAACACAGCAGGTTCAATGTATTCCTTTTACATACACATTGACGATGAAACACTGAAATTACATCGGAATTAAATACAAAAGGCACAATGCCGCCGTAAGAGCAAGATGAGTGAGACTTCTTAGAGTCTGTGCTTTGATCCTTTCCTATGAGACCAGTATTACTTTCCGATACACCACTGCAGGTTCAATGTATTCCTTTTACATACACATTGACGAGGAAACACTGAAATTACATCGGAATTAAATACAATATGCATAATGCCGCCTTAAGTGCAAGAAGAGTGGGACTTCTTAGAGTCAGTGCTTTGACCCTATAATGTGAGACCAGTATTAGTCTCCGATACACCACTGCAGGTTCAATGTATTCCTTGGACCTTCACATTGACGATGAAACACAGAAATCGCATTGGAATTATTTAAAAAAGGCACAACGCCCCCTTAAGTACAAGAATTGAGACTCTTCTTACAGTCGGTGCTTTGATCCTTTCCTGTGAGACCAGTATTAGTTTCCGATACACCACTGCAGGTTCAATTTATTCCTTGGACATTCACATTGACGATGAAACATTGAAATTACATCGGAATTAAATACAAAAGGCACAATGCTGCCTTAAATGCAAGAAGAGTGAGACTTCGTAGAGTCTGTGCTTTGATCCTTTCCTATGAGACCAGTATTAGTTTCCGATACACCACTGCAGGTTCAATGTATTCCTTTTACACACACATTGACGATGAAACACTAAAATTACATCGGAATTAAATACAAAAGGCATAATGCCGCCTTAAGTGCAAGAAGAATGAGACTTCTTAGAGTCAGTGCTAGATCCTTTCCTGTGAGACCAGACTTAGTTTCCGATACACCACTGCAGGTTCAATGTATTCCTTGGACCTGCACATTGACGATGAAACACAGAAATCGCATCGGAATTAAATACAGCAGGCACAACGCCGTCTTAAGTACAAGAATTGAGACTCTTCTTACAGTCGGTGCTTTGATACTTTCCCGTGAGACCAGTATTCGTTTCCGATACACCACTGCTGGTTCTATGTATTCCTTGGACATTCATATTGACGATGAAATACTGAAATTACATCGGAATTCAATTCAAAAGGCACAATGACGCCTTAAGTGCAAGAAGAGTGAGACTTCTTAGAGTATGTGCTTTGATCCTTTCCTGTGAGACCAGTGTTAGTTTCCGATACTCCACTGCAGGTTCAGTGTATTCCTTTTACATACTCTTTGACGATGAAACACTGAAATTACATCGGAATGAAATACAAAGGCACAATGCTGCCTTAAGTGCAAGAAGAGTGAGACTTCTTAGAGTCTGTGCTTTGATCCTTTCCTGTGAGACCAGTATTAGTTTCCGATACACCACTGCACGTTCAATATATTCCTTGGACTTTCACATTGACGATGAAACCCTGATATTACTTCGGAAATAAATACAAAAGGCACAATGCCGCCTTAAGTGCAAGAAGATTGAGACTTCTTAGAGTCAGTGCTTTGATCCCTTCCGATGAGACCAGTATTAGTTTCCGATACAACACAGCAGGTTCAATGTATTCCTTTTACATACACATTGACGATGAAACACTGAAATTACATCGGAATTAAATACAAAAGGCGCAATGCCGCCGTAAGAGCAAGATGAGTGAGACTTCTTAGAGTCTGTGCTTTGATCCTTTCCTATGAGACCAGTATTACTTTCCGATACACCACTGCAGGTTCAATGTATTCCTTTTACATACACATTGACGAGGAAACACTGAAATTACATCGGAATTAAATACATTATGCATAATGCCGCATTAAGTGCAAGAAGAGTGGGACTTCTTAGAGTCAGTGCTTTGACCCTATAATGTGAGACCAGTATAAGTCTCCGATACACCACTGCAGGTTCAATGTATTCCTTGGACCTTCACATTGACGATGAAACACAGAAATCGCATTGGAATTATATAAAAAAGGCACAACGCCCCCTTAAGTACAAGAATTGAGACTCTTCTTACAGTCGGTGCTTTGATCCTTTCCTGTGAGACCAGTATTAGTTTCCGATACACCACTGCAGGTTCAATTTATTCCTTGGACATTCACATTGACGATGAAACATTGAAATTACATCGGAATTAAATACAAAAGGCACAATGCTGCCTTAAATGCAAGAAGAGTGAGACTTCGTAGAGTCTGTGCTTTGATCCTTTCCTACGAGACCAGTATTAGTTTCCGATACACCACTGCAGGTTCAATGTATTCCTTTTACACACACATTGACGATGAAACACTGAAATTACATCGGAATTAAATACAAAAGGCATAATGCCGCCTTAAGTGCAAGAAGAATGAGACTTCTTAGAGTCAGTGCTAGATCCTTTCCTGTGGGACCAGACTTAGTTTCCGATACACCACTGCGGGTTCAATGTATTCCTTGGACCTTCACATTGAAGATGAAACACAGAAATCGCATCGGAATTAAATACAGAAGGCACAACGCCGCCTTAAGTACAAGAAGAGTGAGACTTCTTAGAGTCTGTGCTTTAATCCTTTCCTGTGAGACCAGTATTCGTTTCCGATACACCACTGCTGGTTCTCTGTATTCCTTGGACATTCATATTGACGATGAAACACTGAAATTACATCGGAATTAAATTCAAAAGGCACAATGCCGTTTTAAGTGCAAGAAAAGTGAGACTACTTAGAGTCTGTGCTTTGATCCTTTCCTGTGAGACCAGTGCTAGTTTCCGATACTCCACTGCAGGTTCAATGTATTCCGTTTACATACACTTTAACGATGAAACACTGAAATTACATCGGAATTAAGCACAAAAGGCACAATGCCGCCTTAAGTGCAAGAAGATTGAGACTTCATTGAGTCTGTGCTTTGATCCTTTCCTGTGAGACCAGTTTTAGTTTCCGATACACCACTGCAGGTTCAATGTATTGCTTGGACCTTCACATTGAAGATGAAACACAGAGAACGCATCGGGATTAAATTCAAAAGGCACATCGCCGCCTTAAGTACAAGAATAGAGACACTTCTTACAGTCGGTGATCTGTCCTTTCCTGTGAGACCAGTATTAGTTTCCGATACACCACTGCAGGTTCAATGTATTCCTTTTACATACACATTGACGATGAAACACTTAAATTACATCGGAATTAAGTACAAAAGGCACAATGCCACCTTAAGTGCAAAAGGAGTGAGACTTCTTAGAGTCTGTGCTTTGATCCTTTCCTATGAGACCAGTATTAGTTTCCGATACACCACTGCAGGTTCAATGTATTCCTTTTACATACACATTGACGATGAAACACTGAAATTGTGGTGTCACCGCCAGACACCACACTTGCTAGGTGGTAGCTTAAATCGGCGGCGGTCCAATTAGTAGTTGTCGGACCCGCGTGTCGCCACTGTGTGATCGCAGACCTAGCGCCACCACAAGGCAGGTCTCGAGAGACGATATAGCACTCGCCCCAGTTGTACGAGGAGATTGCTAGCGACCATACGGACGAAGCCTTCCTCTCATTTGCCGAGAGCCAGTTAGAATAGCCTTCTGCTAAGTCCATGGCTACGACCTAGCAAGGCGCCATTAGCTTTACCTACTTTGAGAGTTATAGTATAAATGTCTCAAGAAGAATGCTGTAGTCATCAAATAATAAAGTTAAGTATAAAGCAGCTACGTACTTTTCTTGCTACCATTCAATAGTTATCCTGTTCCAGAATTGACGCCCGTCTGCGTGAGTGTGTACGCGTGCCTTTCTATCGGCTACCGTCACTGTGGACTGGCTGCCTTGTAAGTCCACTTCAGAAATTACATCGCAATTAAGTACAAAAGGCACAATGCCGCCTTACGTGCAAGAAGGGTGAGACTTCTTAGAGTCTGTGATTTGATCCTTTCCTGTGAGACCAGTATTAGTTTCCGATACACCACTGCAGGTTCAATGTATTCCTTGGACATTCACATTGACGATGAAACACAGAAATCGCAATCGGAATTAAATACAAAAGGCACAATGCCGCCTCAAATGCAAGAAGAGTGAGACACCTTAGAGTCTGTGCTTCGATCCTTTCCTATGCGACCAGTATTAGTTTCCGATACACCACTGCAGGTTCAATGTATTCGTTTTACGTACACATTGCCAATGAAACAATGAAATTACATCGAAATTAAATACAAAAGGCACAATGCCGCCTTAAATGCAAGAACAGTGAGACTTCTTAGCGTCTGTGCTTTGATCCTTTCCTGTGAGACCAGTATTAGTTTCCGATACACTACTGCACGTTCAATGTATTCCTTGGCCTTCACATTGACGAAGAAACACTGATATTACTTCGGGATTAAATACAAAAGGCACAATGCCGCCTTAACTACAAGAATAGAGACTCTTCTTACAGTCGGTGCTTTGATCCTTTCCTGTGAGACCAGCATTAGTTTCCGATACACCACTGCAAGTTCAATGTATTCCTTGGACATTCACATTGACGATGAAACACTGATATTACATCGGAATTAAATACAAAAGGCACAATGCCGCCTTAAATGCAAGAAGAGTGAGACACCTTAGAGTCTGTGCTTTGATCCTTTCCTATGAGACCAGTATTAGTTTCCGATACACCACTGCAGGTTCAATGTATTCCGTTTATATACACATTGACGATGAAACACCGAAATTACATCGGAATGAAATACAAAGGCACAATGCTGCCTTAAGTGCAAGAAGAGTGAGACTTCTTAGAGTCTGTGCTTTGATCCTTTCCTGTGAGACCAGTATTAGTTTCCGATACACCACTGCACGTTCAATATATTCCTTGGACTTTCACATTGACGATGAAACACTGATATTACTTCGGAAATAAATACAAAAGGCACAATGCCGCCGTAAGTGCAAGAAGATTGA
Source organism: Schistocerca americana (assembly GCF_021461395.2). Taxonomy (NCBI): domain Eukaryota; kingdom Metazoa; phylum Arthropoda; class Insecta; order Orthoptera; family Acrididae; genus Schistocerca; species Schistocerca americana. The sequence goes on from NC_060119.1 coordinate 1,371,825, forward strand.
GACTTATTAGAGTCAGTGCTTTGATCCATTCCGATGAGACCAGTATTAGTTTCCGATACAACACAGCAGGTTCAATGTATTCCTTTTACATACAAATTGACGATGAAACACTGAAATTACATCGGAATTAAATACAAAAGGCACAATGCCGCCGTAAGAGCAAGATGAGTGAGACTTCTTAGAGTCTGTGCTTTGATCCTTTCCTATGAGACCAGTATTACTTTCCGATACACCACTGCAGGTTCAATGTATTCCTTTTACATACACATTGACGAGGAAACACTGAAATTACATCGGAATTAAATACAATATGCATAATGCCGCCTTAAGTGCAAAAAGAGTGGGACTTCTTAGAGTCAGTGCTTTGACCCTATAATGTGAGACCAGTATTAGTCTCCGATACACCACTGTAGGTTCAATGTATTCCTTGGACCTTCACATTGACGATGAAACACAGAAATCGCATTGGAATTATATAAAAAAGGCTCAACGCCCCCTTAAGTACAAGAATTGAGACTCTTCTTACAGTCGGTGCTTTGATCCTTTCCTGTGAGACCAGTATTAGTTTCCGATACACCACTGCAGGTTCAATTTATTCCTTGGACATTCACATTGACGATGAAACATTGAAATTACATCGGAATTAAATACAAAAGGCACAATGCTGCCTTAAATGCAAGAAGAGTGAGACTTCGTAGAGTCTGTGCTTTGATCCTTTCCAATGAGACCAGTATTAGTTTCCGATACACCACTGCAGGTTCAATGTATTCCTTTTACATACACATTGAAGATGAAACACTGAAATTACATCGGAATTAAATACAAAAGGCATAATGCCGCCTTAAGTGGAAGAAGAATGAGACTTCTTAGAGTCAGTGCTAGATCCTTTCCTGTGAGACCAGACTTAGTTTCCGATACACCACTGCAGGTTCAATGTATTCCTTGGACCTGCACATTGACGATGAAACACAGAAATCGCATCGGAATTAAATACAGCAAGCGCAACGCCGTCTTAAGTACAAGAATTGAGACTCTTCTTACAGTCGGTGCTTTGATACTTTCCCGTGAGACCAGTATTCGTTTCCGATACACCACTGCTGGTTCTATGTATTCCTTGGACATTCATATTGTCGATGAAACACTGAAATTACATCGGAATTCAATTCAAAAGGCACAATGACGCCTTAAGTGCAAGAAGAGTGAGACTTCTTAGAGTATGTGCTTTGATCCTTTCCTGTGAGACCAGTGTTAGTTTCCGATACTCCACTGCAGGTTCAGTGTATTCCTTTTACATTATCTTTGACGATGAAACACTGAAATTACATCCGAATTAAATACAAAAGGCATAATGCCGCCTTAAGTGCAAGAAGAATGAGACTTCTTAGAGTCAGTGATTTGATCCTTTCCTGTGGGACCAGACTTAGTTTCCGATACACCACTGCGGGTTCAATGTATTCCTTGGACCTTCACATTGAAGATGAAACACAGAAATCGCATCGGAATTAAATACAGAAGGCACAACGCCGCCTTAAGTACAAGAATTGAGACTCTTCTTACAGTCGGTGCTTTCATCCTTTCCTGTGAGACCAGTATTCGTTTCCGATACACGACTGCTGGTTCTATGTATTCCTTGGACATTCATATTGACGATGAAACACTGCAATTACATCGGAATTAAATTCAAAAGGCACAATGCCGCCTTAAGTGCAAGAAGATTGAGACTTCATTGAGTCTGTGCCTTGATCCTTTCCTGTGAGACCTGTTTTAGTTTCCGATACACCACTGCAGGTTCAATGTATTGCTTGGACCTTCACATTGAAGATGAAACACAGAGAACGCATCGGGATTAAATTCAAAAGGCACATCGCCGCCTTAAGTACAAGAATAGAGACACTTCTTACAGTCGGTGATCTGTCCTTTCGTGTGAGACCAGTATTAGTTTCCGATACACCACTGCAGGTTCAATGTATTCGTTTTACATACACATTGACGATGAAACACTGAAATTACATCGGAATTAAATACAAAAGGCTCAATGCCGCCTTAAGTGCAAGAGGAGTTAGACTTTTTAGAGTCTGTGCTTCGATCCTTTCCTATGAGACCAGTATTAGTTTCCGATACACCACTGCAGGGTCAATGTATTCCATGGACCTTCACATTGACGATGAATCACAGAAATCGCATCGCAATTAAATACAAAAGGCACAATGCCGCCTTAAGTACTAGAATAGAGACTCTTCTTACAGTCGGTGTTTGGTCCTTTCCTGTGAGACCAGTATTAGTTTCCGATACACCAATGCAGGTTCAATGTATTGCTTGGACATTCACATTGACGATGAAACACTGAAATTACATCGGAATAACATACAAATGGCAAAATTCCGCCTCAAGAGCAAGATGAGTGAGACTTCTTAGAGTCTGTGCTTTGATCCTTTCAAATGAGACCAGTATTAGTTTCCGACACACCACTGCAGGTTCAATGTATTCCGTTTACATACACATTGACGATGAAACACTGAAATTACATCGAAATTAAATACAAAGGCACAATGCCGCCTTAAGTGTAAGAAGAGTAGACTTCTTAGCGTCTGTGATTTGATCCTTTCCTGTGAGACTAGTATTAGTTACCGATACACCACTGCACGTTCAATGTATTCCTTGGACCTTCACATTGACGATGAAACTCTGCTATTCCTTCGGAATTAGATACAAAAGGCACAATGCCGCCTTAAGTGCAAGAAGAGTGAGACTTCTTAGAGTCTGTCCTTTGATCCTTTCCTATGAGACCAGTATTAGTTTCCGATACAACACAGCAGGTTCAATGTATTCCTTTTACATACACATTGACGATGAAACACTGAAATAACATCGGAATTAAATACAAAAGGCACAATGCCGCCTTAAGTACAAGAATAGAGACTCTTTTTACAGTCTGTGCTTGGATCCTTTCCTGTGAGACCAGTATTAGTTTCCGATACACCACTGCACGTTCAGTGTATTCCTTGGACATTCCCAATGACGATGAAACACTGAAATAACATCGGAATTAAATACAAAAGGCACAATGCCGCCTTAAGTGCAAGAAGAGTGAGAGTTCTTAGAGTCTGTGCTTTGATCCTTTCCTATGAGACCAGTATTAATTTCCGATACACCACTGCAGGTTCAATGTATTCCTTTTACATACACATTGATGATGAAACACTTAAATTACATCGGAATTAAGTACAAAAGGCACAATGCCACCTTAAGTGCAAAAGGAGTGAGACTTCTTAGAGTCTGTGCTTTGATCCTTTCCTATAAGAGCAGTATTAGTTTCCGATACACCACTGCAGGTTCAATGTATTCCTTTTACATACACATTGACGATGAAACACTGAAATTGTGGTGTCACCGCCAGACACCACACTTGCTATTTGGTAGCTTAAATCGGCCGCGGTCCATTTAGTACCTGTCGGACCCGCGTGTCGCCACTGTGTGATCGCAGTCCTAGCGCCACCACAAGGCAGGTCTCGAGAGACGATATAGCACTCGCCCCAGTTGTACGAGGAGATTGCTAGCGACCATACGGACGAAGCCTTCCTCTCATTTGCCGAGAGCCAGTTAGAATAGCCTTCTGCTAAGTCCATGGCTACGACCAAGCAAGGCGCCATTAGCCTTACCTACTTTGAGAGTTATAGTATAAATGTCTCAAGAAGAATGCTGTAGTCATCAAATAATAAAGTTAAGTATAAAGCAGCTACGTACTTTTCTTGCTACCATTGAATAGTTATCCTGTTCCAGAATTGACGCCCGTCTGCGTGAGTGTGTACGCGTGCCTTTCTATCGGCTACCGTCACTGTGGACTGGCTGCCTTGTAAGTCCACTTCAGAAATTACATCGCAATTAAGTACAAAAGGCACAATGCCGCCTTACGTGCAAGAAGGGTGAGACTTCTTAGAGTCTGTGATTTGATCCTTTCCTGTGAGACCAGTATTAGTTTCCGATACACCACTGCAGGTTCAATGTATTCCTTGGACATTCACATTGACGATGAAACACAGAAATCGCATCGGAATTAAATACAAAAGGCACAATGCCGCCTTAACTACAAGAATAGAGACTCTTCTTACAGTCGGTGCTTTGATCCTTTCCTGTGAGACCAGTATTAGTTTCCGATACACCACTGCAAGTTCAATGTATTCCTTGAACATTCACATTGACGATGAAACACTGAAATTACATCGGAATTAAATACAAAAGGCACAATGCCGCCTTAAATGCAAGAAGAGTGAGACACCTTAGAGTCTGTGCTTGGAGCCTTTCCTATGCGACCAGTATTAGTTTCCGATACACCACTGCAGGTTCAATGTATTCGTTTTACGTACACATTGCCAATGAAACAATGAAATTACATCGAAATTAAATACAAAAGGCACAATGCCGCCTTAAATGCAAGAAGAGTGAGACTTCTTAGCGTCTGTGCTTTGATCTTTTCCTGTGAGACCAGTATTAGTTTCCGATACACTACTGCACGTTCAATGTATTCCTTGGCCTTCACATTGACGATGAAACACTGATATTACTTCGGAATTAAATACAAAAGGCACAATGCCGCCTTAAGTGCACGAAGAGTGAGACTTCTTAGAGTCTGTGCTTTGATCCTTTCCTATGAGACCAGTATTAATTTCCGATACACCACTGCAGGTTCAATGTATTTCTTTTACATACACATTGACGATGAAACACTAAAATTACATCGGAATTAAGTACAAAAGGCACAATGCCACCTTAAGTGCAAAAGGAGTGAGACTTCTTAGAGTCTGTGATTTGATCCTTTCCTATGAGACCAGTATTAGTTTCCGATACACCACTGCAGGTTCAATGTATTCCTTTTAGATACACATTGACGATGAAACACTGAACGTACATCGCAATTAAGTACAAAAGGCACAATGCCGCCTTACGTGCAAGAAGGGTGAGACTTCTTAGAGTCTGTGATTTGATCCTTTCCTGTGAGACCAGTATAAGTTTCCGATACACCACTGCAGTTTCAATGTATTCCTTGGACATTCACATTGACGATGAAACACAGAAATCGCAACGGAATTAAATACAAAAGGCACAATGCCGCCTTAACTACAAGAATACAGACTCTTCTTACAGTCGGTGCTTTGATCCTTTCCTGTGAGACCAGCATTAGTTTCCGATACACCACTGCAAGTTCAATGTATTCCTTGGACATTCACATTGACGATGAAACACTGATATTACATCGGAATTAAATACAAAAGGCACAATGCCGCCTTAAATGCAAGAAGAGTGAGACACCTTAGAGTCTGTGCTTTGATCCCTTCCTATGAGACCAGTATTAGTTTCCGATAAACCACTGCAGGATCAATGTATTCCGTTTATATACACATTGACGATGAAACACCGAAATTACATCGGAATGAAATACAAAGGCACAATGCTGCCTTAAGTGCAAGAAGATTGAGACTTCTTAGAGTCAGTGCTTTGATCCTTTCCGATGAGACCAGTATTACTTTCCGATACAACACAGCAGGTTCAATGTATTCCTATTACATACACATTGACGATGAAACACTGATATTACTTCGGAATTAAATACAAAAGGCACAATGCCGACTTAAGTGCAAGAAGATTGAGACTTCTTAGAGTCCGTGCTTTGATCCTTTCCGAGCAGACCAGTATTAGTTTCCATACACTACTGCAGGTTCAATGTATTCCTTTTAAATACACATTGACGATGAAACACAGAAATTACATCGGAATTAAATACAAAAGGCTCAATGCCGCCTTAAATCCTAGAAGAGTGAGACTTCATTAGAGTCTGTGCTTTGATCCTTTCCTATGAGACCAGTATTAGTTTCCGATAGACCACTGCAGGGTCAATTTATTCCTTGGACCTTCACATTGGCGATGAAACACAGAAATCGCATCGGAATTAAATACCAAAGGCACAATGCCGCCTTAAGTACAAGAATAGAGATTCTTCTTATAGTCGGTGCTTTGATTCTTTCCTGTGAGACCAGTATTAGTTTCCGATACACCACAGCAGGTTCAATGTATTCCTTGGACATTCACATTGACGATGAAACACTGAAATTACATCGGAATTAAATACAAAAAGCACAATGCCACCTTAAGTGCAAGAAGAGTGAGACTTCTTAGAGTCTTTGCTTTGATCCTTTCCTATGAGACCAGTATTAGTTTCCGATACACCACTGCAGGTTCAATGTATTCCGTTTACATACACATTGACGATGAAATACTGAAATTACATCGGAATTAAATACAAAGGCACAATGCCGCCTTAGGTGCAAGAAGAGTGAGACTTCTTAGAGTCTGTGCATTGATCCTTTCCTGTGAGACCAGTATTAGTTTCCGATGCAGCACTGCACGTTCAATGTATTCCTTGGACATTCACATTGACGATGAAACACTGATATTACATCGGAATTAAATACAAAAGGCACAATGCCGCCTTAAATGCAAGAAGAGTGAGACACCTTAGAGTCTGTGCTTTGATCCCTTCCTATGAGACCAGTATTAGTTTCCGATACACCACTGCAGGTTCAATGTATTCGTTTTACGTACACATTGTAAATGAAACACAGAAATTACATCGGAATTAAATACAAAAGGCAAAATGCCGCCTAATGTATAAGAATAGAGACTCTTCTTACAGTCGGTGCTTTGATCCTTTCCCGTGAGGACAGTATTAGTTTCGGATACACTATAAAATAAATAAAATAAATGGATGAATATATATTGTTGTTTTAAATATGTTAATTATTCTATCTGTATGATGGTGATTGTGATTGCAATGGGATTTGCTTATCTGGAGCGTGGACGTTTCATTATTCGTTATCAGACGCTTGATAATGGCTTTTTCGTAAAGGCAATGTTACTCGTAGTTGACCGTGAAATAAAACTGAATAATCGGACTTCGTAATTAAATCGTTTCCAAAGACTGCTGCGGTAGGCGCGGACTCATAATCTAAATCTCAATATTACAATAATTTGGCAGCCATGCCAATACGTCGTATAGAGGTGATTGTCTACTAAACATAAAATAGTTACACAGTTAGTTAAATCAGATATATTCAATGAATAAGCCTACAGTTCATAATCCTACTTACTTTTATAAATATAAATTCTTTACAGAATCGAGTGCCTAGTGTGGTTGCAACTCGCAGTATTCTTCTACAACATGAAATATGGCGGTGTGCCAGACAATAAAATAAAATACGTGCTTCTCGCACCACTTCAACCAGAGCTCTCCTTTTCTTAATCAAACATAAGAGTAACGTAATTGTGCTTTTGTTTTATCAGCGACACAGCGCTGCAGTTGTGTGCCATAGGCTTTATTTATTTGTCACTGATTATTTATCTAATTAATATTTCGCGTTTCCGAGGAAACTCACGTTCGGCATGCAAATGTGCCTTTATATTGCCCCCTCAATTGCGAGGCGAAAGGACACACCTGCAGGCGAGCAATTCACCTAAAGGCACAAGAAAATCTAAGTTATCTACAACTATTTATATGACTTACATTACACATTATACACATTATATACAAAATTTGAATGACGCGGGTGCGCCGTAATAGTTCTTATGTTGGCAGATAGAGTGCGCGCATGCGCAGAAGCGTCTGTGTAACTGCGGCACTGCCGTTATTTCGTACAGTTAGATCACGCGGCACAGTATTGCAGTTCATATTGTTCGTGTGCGCGCGTTTTTCAGTCGTTGCACAAAGAAAATATTCAACCAAGATTACATATGAAGACTACATTCTATGACAGGTAACTTAGTTTTAAATTTACAATATTTGTTATAACACAATACAACTTAGATTGTTGAATGTTCTTAGTTACATAGTATTGTTTTGAAATACTTCAAAGAAAAATGTCCGTATTTTTCAGGTGCGTTGACCTATACACATCGTGTCGTTATTACAGTTCATATTCATCCGCTGCACAATAATTTTTTACAGGTTAGTAATGTCGTGGTAAAGTTTTTTTTTATCACAGTAACATCGTTGTATAACAACGTGATTAATACATAAGCGTGTCCATTTCTCATTTCCATTATAGTCGTAGTGATGCAGTTCGTTGTGACTAAAAGCATTGCTTATTACAGATCAGACGTGACCCGTCGAGTAATTGGTCCACGTGCAGTTCGTTTTTTACATTCCGTGGAAGCTTGGTTTCAGAACCTAGGACGGCACATAGCTGGCGTTGATCCTTGGACAGTCCAGGTAAGAGTGTCCGTCACATTTCGAGAACATTTCATTCCCTGAAGTTCCAACCAAAATTCTTCCACCCGTCGTGTTGTTTTCTGGACAGGCACTTTGTGTCCATTTAATCCAGTTAACATCTTGAAGTTGGGTACTGTAGTAATGTCACTAGACGATGCACGAATTATGCACTTCACATTTTCAGTTTTTTGCTGAATATAGCTCACCTAAATGTTCGTAGTTATTAATCAAGGAAATCGTTCATCGCGTTCACATAGATACGCTACATAATGAATGGCATTAACAGTTTCTTTCACATAGGTTTCCGCGTAGTTGCAGAGTTAGTAATGTTCGTTAATGTCCGTAAACAGTGGTTCACTATGCAATGTCTTTTTGGCACTCGTTTTGTTCAAATTTTTACATAGTAACAGTTACACTATACATCAGTTAAAAAAATAAGTAATTATACATACACACGTCACATATTTTCTTAGCATAAACATAATATAGTTGCACATAAACATGTTTACATCATCATTACATCGCTATAGGTTATTACATTGTGTCACATTTGATTACATGAATTGCAGATATTTACATCCTCTTTAGCGGTTTTGCTGGGATATTATCGATGGTTTTTTTTTGTGATGTCATCTGAAATTAAGATAGGTTAGACACAACATTCATTACATCAGTAGGCAAGACCAGGCGTTTTCACTACTCAATAAATATTCAAAATAGTAAGAGAGAGAAAATGTTCGATTCCTCGCGTTTTGTGCGTGTGTGTAGAGTGTCTGTGTGGCCTTGACTACTGATAGATGCTTTTCGTGTTGAGAGATGTGCGTCTAATCTATTTCTCAAAGTAAAAGATCGCTTCACAGATGACGTCTGTCAGTTCGTCAGGTGTCACACCAAGTCAGTGGTACCTTCAGTAACAAATGTTTCGTGAAAAATTAATATGTCATCCACTGCTACGTAATCATAAATTTTACTTTAATATTCCGTCTTTCAGGTGGAGGCGCGCGCTGAAAGAAGAGTTCTTCTGTCTTCAACTGCGTCACTGGAACCGCTGAAATGAAAATTTCTATACTACTTATTATCTGTGTTGTAACAACAGAGTTTTTCGAGTTGCTTAGCAATATTTTGATGGGTATGACCTTGACATTATTCAGCATGAAATGCTCTAAGATCTCGGTGTGCGTATAGCCCTATAATTTTGTTAGTTCTAGGATGTTGTAACAGATACGCACCAGGATGCGGTATGTTAACAATTATATAAGGTCCTTCATATAGCAGACGCCACTTAGCGTTGCGTCGTTTGAGTGCTACAGATTTATGATGAGTACGAAGTAGTACAAGCATTCCTACCTCGAATTTTTGTTTTCTTTTTATTATGTTTCTGTGATGTATGTTTCGTATTTGTGCGTGATGTGTCAATGTAGTCAATACTTCTTTTATTTTCTGTTCAGGTGTGATTTCCATGTCTGACAACTTAGGTAATGGTTCTATCCACTGATCGTTCTGTTTGCAATTGAACATGATCTCGTTAGGTGTGTAATTCGTATCGTAAATATTCAAGTTATTGTGTACGTCTTCGAAAAGACTTAGGTAGGACACCCAATTAGTATGTTTTGATGAAATACAGGTCCTCATGAATCGATTTAATTCTCCGAAGAGTCTCTCAGTCTCGTTACATTGTGGACTAAACCTCGAAATAAATATACTTTTGATGTTATTGTCCTTCAAGAAATTTCTCCATTTGTACCCAGAGTAGTATGCTGCATTATCTGATAGAATTTCTTTAGGTTTTCCCACGTGCGTCAGGTAATCACTTGAGAATCTTTGTATTATAGCATTTGCAGTGGCGGATTTTAAAGCATAAAGTTTTACATGTTTAGAAAATATATCGTAAAAAGCTAAGATATATTTGACGCCTCCAGAGCTTGCTGAATGCGGTCCACTGATGTCAGTACACAGAATTTCCAGGGGTTTACTAGGTAAAATAGAATGTAAATCTGTTTTTGTGGATAAATTCTGAGGTTTTGATTTTTGACATATGACACATGTTTTTAGTTCCCTGTAAATTTTTCTTCTCATATTGCTAAAATAACAGTATGTGCTGAGCTTTGCCAAACACTTTTTCGTCCCATAATGACCCCAAACTAAGTGTGTGTGCCAAATTAGATTACGTTCAGACTCTTTGGGAATGCATACACACCAGTTAGTAGCATTTGGATGTCGGCGGTAAAATAACACATCGTTGTGTAACTTGTAATACTTAGTCAAAGGATGATTGTGTTTTTCTACCAGTAATGTTATTATCTTATACCAGTGAGGATCAGATTTTTGTAATTCAGCCATGTTTCTGCACATATCAATATAATATTGGTGATACTGCTTGTCTTGCATTAAGAGAATCCTGTAGTCATTTATATTTTCTAAGTCACTGTTGGTATCATTCATACCTTGTGGAAGTCTAGACAAAGTGTCTGCAATGGTGTTGTCCTTACCTCTTATGTACTTAATTTCAAAAGAGTAGTTCTGAAGTGTAACTGCCCATCGTGATAGTCTAGGATGTACAAGTTTACAAGTTAACAAAAATGTCAGGGCCTGGTGATCGGTGTAAATTACCGTATGTTTTCCAAATAAATAATAATTGAATTTCTTGAATGCCTATACTATGGAAAGTGTTTCTAACTCAGTAGTGGAGTATGTACGCTCACATTCAGTTAGAGTGCGACTCGCAAACCCAATAATACTTATCTGTTCCTCCTCTTTTTTCTTTACAACTTGAAATAAGCAACAGCCCAAGCCAGTAAGTGAAGCGTCACAAGTCATACAAAAATCTAAATTGAAATCTGGATGGCTCAATATGTTAGCATTCACTAAAGCATGTTTAATTGTATTAAAGTCAGTCTGGCACTGTTCCGACCAGATCCAAACTTGATTCTTTCTGAGTAGATTTAGCAGATGTTTACTGTTCAAAAGTGGTTGTGGCAAAAAACGTCTGAAAAATGAACATAGCCCAAGGAATGATTTTAACTGCTTTTTAGTTCGAGGGCTAGGAAAGTTTCTGATAGCATCTAATTTATTGGGATCCGGGCGTATGCCCTGTGAATTAATGATATGTCCTAAATACTTTATCTCACTGCAACCAAATTTTGATTTTCTTAGGTTGGCTGTGACTCCAGCTTGTGCAAATTTTTCTAAAATTCTTTGAAGTGTGTCAACGTGTTCATTCCAAGATCGTGTAGCTATCAGTATATCATCTACATAGTGTGTGACTGTCTCAACTAAATCGTCGCCAAGCACGGTATCCAGGGCTGTAATGAATACCCCCGAGCTGACATTCAGTCCGAAGGGTACAACACAAAAGTGATAGGTTCGCCCCCCGAACATAAATGCAGTATATTTCCGAGAATCAGGAGTGATACCCACCTGCCAAAACGAATTAGCGAGATCTATTGTGGAAAAATATTTTGCATCTAGAAATTTCTGTAATTGCTCTTCTAAATTTTCAGGTTTTGTGTGAACCGGTAAAATTATTTCATTAATAGCTCGTGCGTCTAACACTAACCTAATGCTTCCATTTGATTTTTTGACAACAAGTAGAGGACTACAATAAGGTGAGGTGGATGGTTCAATGACCTTCCAGTCTAACATTTGTTTTAATTCTTGCCACACAGCAGGTCGTTGAGATAACGGTACGTTATATGTCTTATGGTAGAAGATCTTGTGAGGCTTAACTTCAATCTTGTACACATACGTGTTGATAACACGTAATCGTTTGGTAAAAACTTGTAAATATTTGGATAACACTTCCTGTAGTTTTATACGTTCATGTACACTGAGAGCTGTAGCTTCACTTATCTTATGATCAAGCAATGTTTTCAAGTCCATTAGCTCTGTGTCAGATGAGTGTGTCTGCATGTCTTGAATGTCTTTGTCAAGTACTAACTGAACCTTGTACCCTGTACAGTGTTTGTCATGCTTTAGAGTTCTCCTGTCCAAATCAATAATAATTACACTGCTTTTATCATTTAAAATACATTTACCTTTGGAGAAGTCTATAATGCAGTCCTTCTCGCTCATAATATCTATTCCTAATATGCAATTTGTCACAAGGTTTTGTACAACCAGGAATGGCCATTGTACGGTTCCATTACCTATTTTAACGTTTACAAAAACTTGCTTCGTAACCCTACATGACTTATTACCTAGTGCAGTAGTTATTTTACAGTTTTGGGCAGGAAACTCAGGCACAGGTTCAAATTCACACATCTTTTTATAGAAATTAAAGGACAAAACGCTCACAGCTGCACCTGTATCTAGGATAATAGTAGATGGAATCCCACCTACTACACCAGTAGTAGATGCTAAAACAATTTCATTTGTGTTTAAACGACATTGTGTACTGTCTTGTAACAGTTCATATGATATATTGTTATTGTGGTTGTATCTTATAAATGAAACAGGTAGTTTTTGTTTAGAATTACTCGGCATATCATTATTCTGTTGTTCAAGTGTGGTGTCAAATAACTGATTAACATTGAAGTCGCCCCCCAAGAATTCTTCAGCCACGACCTGGGGCAAAGTAGTGACTGTTTCTAGTTTGTTGGATTATCATTTGTACTAGGTACTGACACAGATTGAGGTTGTGCATCAGGTGTCATTTCTATTATATTCACATTCGGATATTGCCTATTATGATCTCCAAACTTTTGCGGTTGTTGTTGCTGTTGCGCATTATAACTTACCTGTCGGTCGTAAGGTATGCTCCAATTTTGACCTGGTGGCTGCTGTGGTAAAGCAGAGTTTGAATGAAAGTACTGATCGTTACGAGTCCAACCTTGATGCTGTCCTGGCTCGTAGTTATTATTATTTCTATTTCTGTTTGTGTTTTTGTTATTACCTTTGTATCCGTTGTTACCGTTGTAGTTATTACCGCGGTGCCTTTTGTATGGATTGCCGCATGAAATGTTATTACTGTTGTAACTATTGTTTGCATTGGAATACGCGTGTTGATTTTGATTTCCGTACTGAGACGGCATGTGAGTTTGCTGTTTTTGCTGTACCGCGTATCCAACTGTGGGCGCGCCAGAATTGATTTGGCAAGCCTGCATGTTTTGCATACCACTAGTGTAAACATCGTGGCTGCTGTTTTGCCGCGCGAAGCGCTGATCTTCAAGTAACATGTCAACCGAATCTAAAGCTGTTAAAAAATAATCTGAATCGTCATCCGGGATATGTAGGAGTTTTTCTTTAATGTTGAAAGGCAATTTGGCCTTCAACGCACGGAGTATATCACGCGTTGCGACTGGTTCGTCTAAAAAATGTCCCATGTTCAAGTATTTTTCAAAATATCTGCGTAAGTTACCATTTTTACTGTTAAAAGTTTCAGGTACTAAAATTTGTCTTCTGAGTCGCTCCTGGACGGATTGCGACCAGAATTTGTTCAGAAAAGCACGCTCAAACTCACTGTACATGGTACATACGTCAGCTTGACTGTATGCCCAGACAGCTGCATCGCCTTGGATGTAACCGACAATATATGATATCTTTTTCCGGTCACTCCAAGTGCGTCGAAATGCGTTACTAAAAGATTTAAGAAAAATCACCGGATGAATGGTTCGTTTTTCTGGGATAAAAATCTGAAATTGCCTGTGTTTCATTAAGCTTTCATCTTCCTTCGCATTGTGATATGGATTTATTCCACTGTAATTACTGGTATGTTCAGCTGGCGAGTAATTACGATAATGTTGCTGTGGTTTACCATGATAATAGCTTGTGTTTGTGTTTCCACATCGTGGTATGTGTTGTAGTCGTGGTGTGTTTTGTTCTTGTGTATTTGTCGTGTGCGGAATGTTTGTATCATACTCGAATGTATATTGGTTTCTGAACTGTACATTTTGACTGATATTTTCGTTACATTCAGACTGTAGTTGATCGGTGAATTGTCTCATGGGTGCAGTGACGGATTGTACTGCGTCACTGATCAGCTGTTTGTTATTAGTAATGTATTGCGCTACGGAGTCGTGCATAATTGTTGGTAAATTTTCACGTAATCATCTATCAAAATGTTTGTCTTTGTTCTCAACCCAATCATGAAATTCTTTATTAATATTTTGAAAATGAGCTGTGGCATCTGATTGTAAGATGTCAGTCAGGTCTTGTTCAACATTGTCAAATTTATTCTGTACGTCAATAATTCGTTTTTCAAGATAGTCATGTACTGAAGGATATGTTTGAATTTGTTCAGTAAGAACTTCACACGTGACATTAAGGTTTTTTACTTGTGTCTGTAAAAGTGCTACGTCAGTTGTAGTCTTTTCTTGTCTCGTATTGAGCTGGGAAAATTTAGTACTGAGTTCAGTCATCTGTTTGGTCAGTGTGGCGTCTATAATGTTCCACACGCTTACATAAAGTGTCATTACCTATCTTGATTGCTATGAGATCAGATTTGATTTCGTCGTTTTGTGTTTTTAACTGTTCATTTTGTGTCTCTAATTGTGCCTTTAAGGTTGCCATGTTTTCGGCGTTCTGTTTCCTTATGGTTGCCATATTTTCTGCGTTTTGTTTCACTAGCATTTGTAACATGTCGGCAATGTTTACCGTTTGCAAGGTCTCTGCCCCCGCCGCGTCATTAGACGTGACGTCATGCATTAACATGGGCTCTGATTGAGATTTTGAAATTTTTGTAGTGGACGGCCTATTGTCAAAATTTTCGTCAACACTTGCGTCAATGTTTGATGAATCGTCACTACCGGTTGCTGTCGTAAAGTCATTCTCTAACACTTGTCTCACGTCCGAGTCGGATTGCGTCTGAATAGTACGTCCTTGCTGTTCCATTTTTGCGTATTGTTTTCTAGTTATTACCATGCCACACGTGATATATGTTTCAAGAAAATTTTTGACACTGATTTTAAAATAAAATGTAGTTGAGCATGAATCGCTCGTAGCAACAATGGCTGTCTGTTAATTTAAAAATAGAAACTGAATTTGAGATTATTGGTAATGGCTGCTGGCCATGTTACATGATATCGTACAGAAGTCGGCCATATTGTACACTCGTGTATTGGTATTGTTGCATACGTTATTGTTTAGGGAAAAGTACTGAGAATAAAATTTATCACTGAAACTGTTATGCAGAAAAGAAACACTACAGAATTTACTGAAAAGCTAATACACCGAATTATACGTCTGGTCAAGCCTGCTAATGCAAAAATGCTGCGTCTTACCTTATTTTGCTGGAAGTTTCATTGCGTCTTCCCGCAAAATTTCAGAATTGGAAAATATCTTCAGATTTTGTTATCTCTCGTACATTGACGTCCAGGTCCAGAAAGTTGATTTTTTACATGAAACAAAGAGAACAATGTAACAAATGACAAAATAACAAGTCCGACACGCAGTCGCCAATATAAAATAAATAAAATAAATAATATATATATTGTTATTTTAAATATGTTAATTATTCTATCTGTATGATGGTGATTGTGATTGCAATTGGATTTGCTTATCTGGAGCGTGGACGTTTGATTATTCGTTATCAGACGCTTGACAATGGCTTTTTCATAAAGGCAATATTACTCGTAGTTGACGGTGAAATAAAACTGTATAATCGGACTTCGTAATGAAATCGTTTCCAAAGACTGCTGCGGTAGGTGCGGACTCATAATCTAAATCTCAATATTACAATAATTTGCCAGCCATGCCAATACGTCGTACAGAGGTGATTGTCTACTAAACATAAAAAAGTTACACAGTTAGTTAAATCAAATATATTCAATGAATAAGCCTACAGTTCATAATCCTACTTACTTTTATAAATATAAATTCTTTACAGAATCGAGTGCCTAGTGTGGTTGCAACTCGCAGTATTCTTCTATAACATGAAATATGGCGGTGTGTCAGACAATAAAATAAAATACGTGCTTTCCACACCACTTCAACCAGAGCTCTCTCCTTCTTTAATCAAACATAAGAGTAACGTAATTGTGCTTTTGTTTTATCAGCGACACAGCGCTGCAGTTGTTTGCCATAGGCTTTATTTATTTGTCACTGATTATTTATCTAATTAATATTTCGCGTTTCCGAGGATACTCACGCTCGGCATGCATATGTGCCTTTATAACACCTCTGCAGGTTCAATGTATTCCTTGGACATTCACATTGACGATGAAACACTGAAATTGCATCGGAAATAAATACAAAAGGCACAATGCCGCCTTAAGTGCAAGAAGAGTGAGACTTCTTAGAGTCTGTGCTTTGATCCTTTCCTATGAGACCAGTATTAGTTTCCGATACCCCACTGCACGTTCAGTATATTCCTTGGACCTTCACATTGACGATGAAACACTGATATTACTTCGGAATTAAATACAAAAGGCACAATGCCGCCTTAAGTGCAAGAAGATTGAGACTTCTTAGAGTCAGTGCTTTGATCCTTTCCGATGACACCAGAATTAGTTTCCGATACACCACTGCAGGTTCAATGTATTCCTTTTACATACACATTGACGATGAAACACTGAAATTACATCGGAATTAAATACAAGAAGTACAATGCCGACTTAAGTATAAGAATAGAGACTCTTCTTACTGTCTGTGCTTTGATCCTTTACTATGTGACCAGTATTAGTTTCCGATACACCACATCATATTCAATGTATTCCTTCTACATACACATTGACGATGTAGCACTGAAATTACATCGGAATTAAATACAAAAGGCA
Source organism: Schistocerca americana (assembly GCF_021461395.2). Classification (NCBI taxonomy): domain Eukaryota; kingdom Metazoa; phylum Arthropoda; class Insecta; order Orthoptera; family Acrididae; genus Schistocerca; species Schistocerca americana. Next base: position 1,388,796 of record NC_060119.1, read on the forward strand.
AAATGCCACCTTAAGTACAAGAATAGAGACTCTTCTTGCAGTCTGAGCTTTGATCCTTTCCTGTGAGACCAGTATTAGTTTCCGATACACCACTGCACGTTCAATGTATTACTTGGACATTCACATTGACGATGAAACACTGAAATTACTTCGAAACTAAATACAAAAGGCACAATGTCGCCTTAAGTGCAAAAAGAGTGAGACTTCTTAGAGTCTGTGCTTTGATCCTTTCCTATGAGACCAGTATTAGTTTCCGATACACCACTGCAGGTTCGATGTATTCCTTTTACATACACATTGACGATGAAACACTGAAATTACATCTGATTTAAATACAAAAGGCACAATGCCGCCTTAAGTGCAAGAAGAGTGAGACTTCTTAGAGTCTGTGCTTTGATCTTTTCCTATGAGACCAGTATTAGTTTCCGATACACCACTGCAGGTTCAATGTATTCCTTGGACATTCATATGGACGATGAAACACTGAAATAACATCGGAATTAAATACAAAAGGCACAATGCTGCCTTAAGTGCAAGAAGAGTGAGACTTCTTAGAGTCGGTGCTTTGATCCTTTCCTATGAGACCAGTATTAGTTTCCGATACACCATTGCACGTTCAATGTATTCCTTGGACATTCACATTGACGATGAAACACTGAAATTACATCGGAATTAAATACAAAAGGCACAATGTCGCCTTAAGTGCAAGCAGAGTGAGACTCCTTAGAGTCTGTGCTTTGATTCTTTCGTATGAGACCAGTATTAGTTTCCGATAACCCACTGCAGGTTCAATGTATTCCGTTTACACACACATTGACGATGAAACACTGAAATTACATCTGAATTAAATACAAATGGCACAATGCCGCCTTAAGTGCCAGAAGAGTGAGACTTCTTAGTGTCTGTGCTTTGATCCTTTCCTATGAGACCAGTATTAGTTTCCGATACACCACTGCAGGTTCAATGTATTCCTCTTAAATACACATTGACGTAGAAACACTGAAATTACATCGGAATTAAATACAAAAGGCACAATTCCGCCTTAAATCCTAGAAGAGTGAGACTTCATTAGAGTCTGTGCTTTGATCCTTTCCTATGAGACCAGTATTACTTTCCGATACACCACTGCAGGGTCAATGTATTCCTTGGACCTTCACATTGGCGATGAAACACAGAAATCGCATCGGAATTAAATACAAAAGGCACAATGCCGCCTTAAGTACAAGAATAGAGACTCTTCTTATAGTCGGTGCTTTGATCCTTTCCTGTGAGACCAGTATTAGTTTCCGATACACCACTGCAGGTTCAATGTATTCCTTGGACATTCACATTGACGATGAAACACTGAAATCACATCGGAATTAAATACAAAAAGCACAATGCCACCTTAAGTGCAAGAAGAGTGAGACTTCTTATAGTCTTTGCTTTGATCCTTTAATATGAGACCAGTATTAGTTTCCGATACACCACTGCAGGTTCAATGTATTCCGTTTACATACACATTGGCAATGAAACACTGAAATTACATTGGAATTAAATACAAAGGCACAATGCCGCCTTAGGTGCAAGAAGAGTGAGACTTCTTAGAGTCTGTGCATTGATCCTTTCCTGTGAGACCAGTATTAGTGTCCGATACAGCACTGCACGTTCAATGCATTCCTTGGACCTTCACATTGGCGATGAAACACAGAAGTCGCATCGGAATTAAATAGAAAAGGCACAATGCCGCCTTAAGTACGAGAATAGAGACTCTTCTTATAGTCGGTGCTTTGATCCTTTCCTGTGAGACCAGTATTAGTTTCGGATACACCACTGCAGGTTCAATGTGTTCCTTTGACATTCACATTGACGATGATAGACTGAAATTGCATCGGAATTAAATACAAAAGGCACAATGCCGCCTTAAGTGCAAGAAGAGTGAGACTTCTTAGAGTCTGTGCTTTGATCCTTTCCTATGAGAACAGTATTAGTTTCCGAACACCCACTGCAGGTTCAATGTATTCCGTTTACATACACATTGACGATGAAACACTGAAATTACATCGGAATTAAATACAAAAGGCATAATGCCGCCCTAAGTGCAAGAAGAGTGAGACTTCTTAGTGTCTGTGCTTTGATCCTTTCCTATGAGACAAGTATTAGTTTCCGATACACCACTGCAGGTTCAATGTATTCCTTGGACATTCACAGTAACGATGAAACACTGAATTTACATCGGAATTAAATGCAAAAGGCACAATGCCGCCTTTAGTGCAAGGTGAGTGAGACTTCTTAGAGTCTGTGCTTTGATCCTTTCCTATGAGACCAGTATTAGTTTCTGATACACCACTGCAGGTACAATGTATTCCTTTTACATACACATTGACGATGAAGCACTGAAATTACATCGGAATTAAATACAAAAGGCAAAATGCCGCCTTAAGTACAAGAATAGAGACTCTTCTTACAGTTAGAGCTTTGATCCTTTCCTGTGAGACCAGTATTAGTTCCCGATACACCACTGCACGTCCAATGAATTCCTTGGACATTCACATTGACGGTGAAACACTGAAATTACTTCGTAATTAAATACAAAAGGCACAATGCCGCCTTAAGTGCAAGAAGAGTGAGACTTCTTAGAGTCTGTGCTTTGATCCTTTCCTATGAGACCAGTATTAGTTTCCGATACAACACTGCAGGTTCTATGTATTCCTTTTACATACACATCGACGATGAAACACTGAAATTACATCGGAATTAAATACAAAAGGCACAATGCCGCCTTAAGCGCAAGAAGAGTGAGACTTCTTAGAGTCTGTGATTTGATCCTTTCCTATGAGACCAGTATTAGTTTCCGATACACCACTGCAGGTTCAATGTATTCCGTTTACATACACATTGACGATGAAACACTGAAATTACATCGGAATTAAATACAAATGGACCAATGCCACAATAAGTGCAAGAAGAGTGAGATTTCTTATTGTCTGTGCTTTGATTCTTTCCTATGAGACCAGTATTAGTTTCCGATACACCACTGCAGTTTCAATGTATTGCTTTTACATACACATTGACGATGATACACTGAAATTACATCGTAATTAAATACAAAAGGCACAATACCGCATTAAATGCAAGTAGAGTGAGACTTATTACAGTCTGCGCTTTGATACTTTCCTATGAGACCAGTATTAGTTTCCGATACACCACTGCAGGTTCAATGTAATCCTTTTACATACACATTGACGATGAAACACTGAAATTACATCGGAATTGAATACAAAAGGCACAATGTCGCCTTAAATGCAAGAAGAGTGAGACTTCTTAGAGTCTGTGCTTTGATCCTTTCCTATGAGACCAGTATTAGTTTCCGATACACCACTGCAGGGTCAATGAATTCCTTGGAGCTTCACATTGACGATGAAACACAGAAATCGCATCGGAATTAAATACAAAAGGCACAATGCCGCCTTAAGTACAAGAATAGAGACTCTTCTTACAGTCGGAGCTTTGATCGTTTCCCGTGAGACCAGTATTAGTTTCGGATACACCACTGCAGCTTCAATGTATTCCTTGGACATTCACATTGACGATGAAACACTGAAATTGCATCGGAACTAAATACAAAAGGCACAATGCCGAATTAAGTGCAAGAAGAGTGAGACTTCTTAGAGTCTGTGCTTTGATCCTTTCCTATGAGACCAGTATTAGTTTCCGATAACCCACTGCAGGTTCAATGTATTCCGTTTACATACACATTGACGATGAAACACTGAAATTACATCGGAATTAAAAACAAGAGGCACAATGCCGCCTTAAGTACAAGAATAGAGACTCTTCTTACAGTCGATGCTTTGATCCGTTCCTGTGAGACCAGTATTAGTTTCCGATACACCACTGCTGGTTCAATGTATTCCTTGGACATTCTTAATTACGATGAAACACTGAAATTACATCGGAATTAAATACAAAAGGCTCAATGCCACCTTAAGTGCAAGGAGAGTGAGACTTCTTAGAGTCTGTGCTTTCCTATGAGACCAGTATTAGGTTCCGATACATCACTGCAGGTTCAATGTATTCCGTTTACGTACACATTGACGATGAAACACTGAAATTACATCGGAATTAAATACAAAAGGCACATTGTCGCCTTAAGTGCAAGAAGAGTGAGACTTCTTAGAGTCTGTGCATTGATCCTTTCCTGTGAGACCAGTATTAGTTTCCGATACACTACTGCACGTTCAATGTATTCTGTGGACCTTCACATTGACGATGAAACACTGATGTAATTTCGGAATTAAATACAAAAGGCACAATGCCGCCATAAGTGCAAGAAGAGTGAGACTTCTTATAGTCTGTGCTTTGATCCATTCCTATGACACCAGTATTACTTTTCGATACACCACTGCAGGTTGAATGTATTCCATTTACATACACATTGATGACGAAACACTGAAATTACGTCGGAATTAAATACAAAAGGCACAATGCCGCCTTAAGTGCAAGAAGCGTGAGACTTCTTAGAGTCTGTGCTTTGATCCTTTCCTATGACACCATTATTAGTTTCCGATAACCCACTGCAGGTACAATGATTTCCGTTTACATACACATTGACGATGAAACACTGAAATTACATCGGAATTAAATACAAAAGGCACTATGCCGCCTTAAATGCAAGAAGAGTGTGACTTCTTAGAGTCTGTGCTTTGATCCTTTTCTATGAGACCAGTACTAGTTTCCGATACACCACTGCAGGTTCAATGTATTCCGTTTACATACACATTGACGATGAAACTCTGAAATTACATCGGAATTAAATACAAAAGGCACAATGCCGCCTTAAGTGCAAGAAGAGTGAGACTTCTTAGAGTCTGTGCTTTGATCCTTTCCTGTCAGACCAGTGTTGGTTTCCGATACACCACTACTGGTTCAATGTATTCCTTGGTCCTTCACATTGACGATGAAACACTGAAATTACATCGGAATTAAATAAAAAAGGCACAACGCCGCCTTAAGTGCAAGAAGAGTGAGATTTCTTAGAGTCTGTGCTTTGATCCTTTCCTATGAGACCAGTATTAGTTTCCGATACACCACTGCAGGTTCAATGTATTTCTTGGACATTCACATTGACGATGAAACACTGAAATTACATCGTAATTAAATACAAAAGGCACAATGCCGCCTTAAGTGCAAGAAGAGCGAGACTACTTAGAGTCTGTGCTTTCATCCTTTCCTATGAGACCATTATTAGTTTCCGATAACCCACTGCAGGTTCAATGTATTCCGTTTACATACAAATTGACGATGAAACACTGAAATTACATCGGACTTAAATTCAAAAGGCACTATGCCGCCTTAAATGCAAGAAGAGTGTGACTTCTTAGACTCTGTGCTTTGATCCTTTCCTATGAGACCAGTATTAGCTTCTGATAACCCACTGCAGGTTCAATGTATTCCGTTTACATACATATTGACGATGAAACACTGAAATTACATCGGAATTAAATACAAAAGGCACAATGCCGCCGTAACTGCAAGAAGATTGAGACTTCATAGAGTCTGTGCTTTGATCCTTTCCTATGAGACCAGTTTTAGTTTCCGATATTGCAGGTTCGATGTATTCCTTGGACCTTCACATTGGCGATGAAACACAGAAATCGCATCGGAATTATACACAAAAGCCACAATGCCGCCTTAACTATAAGAATAGAGACTCGTCTTACAGTTGGTGCTTTGATCCTTTCCTGTGAGTCCAGTATTAGTTTCCGATACACCACTTCAGGTTCAATGAATTCCTTGGACATTCACATTGACGATGAAACACTGAAATTGCATCGGAATTAAATACAAAAGGCACAATGCCGCCTTAAGTGCAAGAAGTGTGAGACTTCTTAGAGTCTGTGCTTTGATCCCTTCCAATAAGACCAGTATTAGTTTCCGATACCCCCCGGCAGGTTCTATGTATTCCGTTTACATACTCATTGACGATGAAACACTGAGATTACATCGGAATTAAATACAAAAGGCACAATGCCGCCCTACGTGCAAGAAGAGTGAGACTCCTTAGTGTCTGTGCTTTGATACTTTCCTATGAGACTAGTATTAGTTTCCGATAACCCACGGCAGGTTCAATGTATTCCGTTTACATACACATTGACGATGAAACACTGAAATTACATCGGAATTAAATACAAAAGGCACAATGCCGCCCTAAGTGCAAGAAGAGTGATACTCCTTAGTGTCCGTGCTTTGATCCTTTCCTGTGAGACCAGTATTAGTTTCCGATACACAACTGCAGGGTCAATGTATTCCTTGGACCTTCACATTGACGATGAAACACAGAAATCGCATCGGAATTAAAAATAAAGGCACAAGGCCGCCTGAAGTAAAAGATTAGAGACTCTTCTTACAGTCGGTGCTTCGATCCTTTCCTTTGAGACCAGTATTAGTTTCCGATACACCACTGCTGGTTCAATGTATTCCTTGGACATTCATAATTACGATGAAATACTGAAATTACATCGGAATTAAATACAAAAGGCACAATGCCGCCTTAAGTGCAAGGAGAGTGAGACTTCTTAGAGTCTGTGCTTTCCTATGAGACCAGTATTAGATTCCGATACACCACTGCAGGTTCAATGTATTCCTTGGACCTTCACATTAACGATGAAACACAGAAATCGCATCGGAATTAAATACAAATGCCACAATGCCGCCTTAACTATAAGAATAGAGACTCTTCTTACAGTCGGTGCTTTGATCCTTTCTTGTGAGTCCAGTATTAGTTTCTGTTACAACACTGAAGGTTCAATTTATTCCTTGGACATTCACATTGACGATGAAACACTGAAATTACATCGGAATTAAATACAAAAGGCACAATGCCACCTTAAGTGCAAGAAGAGTGAGACCTCTTAGAGTCTGTGCTTTGATCCTTTCCTGTGAGATAAGTTTTAGTTTCCGATACACTACTGCAGGTTCAATGTATTCCTTGGTCCTTCACATTGACGATGAAACACTGAAATTACTTCGGAATTAAATACAAAAGCCACAATGCCGCCTTAAGTGCAAGAATAGAGACTCTTCTTACAGTCGGTGCTTTGAGCATTCCCTGTGAGACCAGTATTAGTTTCCGATATACCACTGCAGGTTCAATGTATTCCTTGCACCTTCACAATGACGATGAAACACAGAAATCGCATCGAAATTAAATACAAATTTAAAAACGCCGCCTTCATTACAAGAATAGAGGCTCTTCTTACAGTCGGTGCTTTGATCTTTTCCTGCGAGACCAGTATTAGTTTCCAACACACGACTGCAGGTTCAATGTATCCTTGGACATACATATTGACGATGAAACACTGAAATTCCATCGGAATTAAATACAAATGGCACATTGCCGCCTTAAGTGCAAGAAGAGTGAGACTTCTTTGAGTCTGTGCTTTGATCCTTTGGTGTGAGACCAGTATTAGTTTCCGATACACCACTGCATGTTCAATGTATTCCTTGGACATTCACATTGACGATGAAACACTGAAATTACATCGGAATTAAATACAAAAGGCACAATGCCGCCTTAACTGCAAGAAGAGTGAGACTTCTTAGAGTCTGTGTTTTGATCCTTTCCTGTGAGATATGTTTTAGTTTCCGATACACTACTGCAGGTTCAATGTATTCCTTGGTCCTTCACATTGACGATGAAACACTGAAATTACTTCGGAATTAAATACAAAAGCCACAATGCCGCCTTAAGTGCAAGAAGAGTGGGACTATTTTGAGTCTGTGCTTTAATACTTTCCTGCGAGACCAGTATTAGTTTCCGATACACCACTGCAGGTTCAATGCATTCCTTGGACCTTCACATTGATGATGAAACACAGAAATCGCATCGGAATTAAATACAAATGGCACAGTGCCGCCTTAAGTACATGAATAGAAGCTCTTCTTACAGTCGGAGCTTTGAGCATTCCCTGTGAGACCAGTATTAGTTTCCGATACACCACTGCAGGTTCAATGTATTCCTTGCACCTTCACATTGACGATGAAATACAGAAATCGCATCGAAATTAAATACAAAACTCATAACGCCGCCTTAATTACAAGAATAGAGACTCTTCTTACAGTCGGTGCTTTGATCTTTTCCTGTGAGACCAGTATTAGTTTCCGACACACCACTGCAGGTTCAATGTATCCTTGGACATACACATTGATAATGAAACACTGAAATTCCATCAGAATGAAATACAAATGGCACATTGCCGCCTTAAGTGCAAGAAGAGTGAGACTTCTTAGAGTCTGTGCTTTGATCCTTTAGTGTGAGACCAGTATTAGTTTCCGATACACCACTGCATGTTCAATGTATTCCTTGGACCTACACATTGACGATGAAATACCGAAATCGCATCGGAATTAAATACAAAATACACAATGCCGCCTTAAGTACAAGAATAGATACTCTTCTTACAGTCTGTGCTTTGATCTTTTCCTGTGAGACCAGTATTAGTTTCCGATACACCACTGCAGGTTCAATCTATTCCTTGGACATACACATTGACGATGAACAACTGAAATTACATCGGAATTAAATACAAAAGGCACAATGCCGCCATAAGTGCAAGCAGAGCGAGACTTATTACAGTCCGTGCTTTGATAATTTCCTGTGAGACCAGTATTAGTTTCCGATACACCACTGCAGGTTCAATGTATTCCATGGACCTACACATTGACGATGAAACACCGAAATCGCATCGGAATTAAATACAAAATACACAACGCCGCCATAATTACAAGAACAGAGACTCACCTTACAGTCGGTGCTTTGATCTTTTCCTGTGAGACCTGTATTAGATTCCGATACACCACTGCTGGTTCAATGTATTCATTGGACGTTCACATTGACGATGAAACACTGAAATTGCATCGGACGTAAATACAAAAGGCACAATTCGCCTTAAGTACAAGAATAGAGACTCTTCTTACAATCGGTGTTTGATCCTATCCTGTGAGACCAGTATTATTTTCCGATACACCACTGCAGGTTCAATGTATTCCTTGGACATTCACATTGACGATGAAACACTGAAATTACATAGGAATTAAATACAAAAGGCACAATGCCGCCTTAAGTGCAAGAAGAGTGAGACTTCTCAGAGTAGGTGCTTTGATCCTTTCCTATGAGACCATTATTAGTTTCCGATACACCACTGCACTTTCAATTTATTCCGTTAACATACACATTGACGATTAAACACTGAAATTACATCGGATTTAAGTACAAAGGCACAATGCCGCGTTAAGTGCAAGATGAGTGAGACTTCTTAGAGTCTGTGCTTTGATCCTTTCCTGTGAGACCAGTATAAGTTTCCGATACACCACTGCACGTTCAATGTATTCCTTGCACCTTTACATTGACGATGAAACACTGATATTACTTCGGAATTAAATACAAAAGGCACAATGCCGCCTTAAGTGCAAGAAGAGTGAGACTTCTTAGAGTCTGTGCTTTTGTCCTTTCCTATGAGACCAGTATTAGTTTCCGATAACCCACTGCAGGTTCAATGTATTCCGATTAGATACACATTGACGATGAAACACTGAAATTACATCGTAAATAAATACAAAAGGCACAATGCCGCCTTAAGTGCAAGAAGATTGAAACTTCTTAGAGTCTGTGCTTTGATCCTTTCCTGTGATACCAGTATTAGTTTCCGATACACCACTGCAGGTTCAATGTATTCCTTGGACATACACATTGACGGGAAAACACTGAAATTACATTGGAATTAAATATAAAAGGCACAATGTCGCCTTAAGTGCAAGAAGAGTGAGACTTCTTAGAGTCTGTGGTTTGATCCTTTCCTGTGAGACCTGTATTAGTTTCCGATACACCACTGCACGTTCAATGTATTCCTTTGACCTTCACATTGACGATGAAACACAGAAATCGCATCGGAATTATATAAAAAAGGCACAATGCCGCCTTAAGTACAAGAATAGAGACTGTTCTTACAGTCGGTGTTTGGCACACTGGACTCGCATTCGGGAGGACGACGGTTCAATCCCGTCTCTGGCCATCCTGATTTAGGTTTTCCGTGATTTCCCTAAATCGTTTCAGGCAAATGCCGGGATGGTGCCTTTGAAAGGGCACGGCCGATTTCCTTCCCAATCATTCCCTAGCCCGAGCTTGCGCTCCGTCTCTAATGACCTCGTTGTCGACGGGACGTTAAACACTAACCACCACCACCACCATCGGTGTTTGATCCCTTCCTGTGAGACCAGTATTAGTTTCCGATACACCACTGCAGGTTCACTGTATTCCTTCGACATTCACATTAATGATGATACACTGAAAATACATAGGAATTAAATACAAAAGGCACAATGCCGCCTTAAGTGCAAGAAGAGTGAGCCTTCTTAGAGTCTGTGCTTTGATCCTTTCCTATGAGACCATTATTAGTTTCCGATACACCACTGCAGGTTCAATATATTCCGTTTACATACACATTGACGATGAAACACTGAAATTACATCGGAATTAAATACAAAGGCACAATGCCGCGTTAAGTGCAAGAAGAGTGAGACTTCTTAGAGTCTGTGCATTGATCCTTTCCTATGAGACCAGTATTACATTCCGATACACCACTGCAGGTTCAGTGTATTCCTTTTACATACACATTGACGATGAAACACTGAAATTACATCGGAATTAAATACAAAAGTCACAATGCCGCCTTAAGTGTAAGAAGAATGAGTCTTCTTAGAGCCTGTGCTTTCATCCTTTCCTATGAGACCAGTATTAGTTTCCGATACACCATTGCAGGTTCAATGTATTCCGTGGACATTCACATTGACGATGAAACACTGAAATTACATAGGAATTAATTACAAAAGGCAGAATGCCGCCTTAAGTGCAAGAAGAGTGAGACTTCTTAGAGTCTGTACTTTGATCCTTTCCTATGAGACCAGTATTAGTTTCCGATAACCCACTGCAGGTTCAATGAATTCCTTTTACATACACATTGACGATGAAACTCTGAAATTACATCGGAATTTAATACAAAAGGCATAATGCCGCCTTAACTGCAAGAAAAGTGAGACCTCTTAGAGTCTGTGTTTTGATCCTTTCCTGTGAGACCAGCATAAGTTTCCGATACACCACTGCAGGTTCAATGAATTCCTTGGACCTTCACATTGACGATGAAACACTGAAATCGCATCGGAATTAAATACAAAAGGCACAATGCCGCCTTAAGTACAAGAATAGAGACTCTTTTTACAGTCGGTGCTTTGATCCTTTCCTATGAGGCCAGTATTGGTTTCCGATACACCACTGCAGGTTCAATGTATTCCTTGGACCTTCACATTGACGATGAAACACAGAAATCGCATCGGAATTAAATACAAAAAGCACAATGCCGCCTTTAGTACAAGAATAGAGACTCTTCTTACAGTCGGTGCTTTGATCCTTCCCTGTGAGACCAGTATTAGTTTCCGATACACCACTGTAGGTCTAATTTATTCCTTGGACCTTCACATTGACGATGAAACACAGAAATCGCAACGGAATTAAATACAAAAGGCACAATGCCGACTTAAGTATAAGAATAGTGACTCTTCTTACAGTCGGTGCTTTGATCCTCTCCTGTGAGACCAGTATTAGATTCCGATACACAACTGCAGGTTCAATGTATTCCCTTTACATACACATTGACGATGAAACACTGAAATTACATCGGATATAAATACAAAAGGCACAATGCCGCCTTAAGTGCAAGAAGAGTGAGACTTCTTAGAGTATGTGCTTTCATCCTTTCCTATGACACCAGTATTAGTTTCCGATTCACCACTGCAGGTTCAATGAATTCCCTTTACATGGACATTGACGATGAAACTCTGAAATTACATCGTAATTTAATACAAAAGGCATAATGCCGCCTTAACTGCAAGAAAAGTGAGACCTCTTAGAGTCTGTGTTTTGATCCTTTCCTGTGAGACCAGCATAAGTTTCCGATACACCACTGCAGGTTCAATGTATTCCTTGGACCTTCACATTGACGATGAAACACAGAAATCGCATCGGAATTAAATAGAAAAGGCACAATGCCACCTTAAGTACAAGAATAGAGTCACATCTTACAGTCGGTGCTTTGATCTGTTCCTGTGAGACCAGTATTAGTTACCGATACACAACTGCAGGTTCAATGTATTCCCTTTACATACACATTGACGATGAAACACTGAAATTACATCGGATGTAAATACAAAAGGCACAATGCCGCCTTAAGTGCAAGAAGAGTGAGACTTCTTAGAGTCTGTGCTTTCATCCTTTCCTATGACACCAGTATTAGTTTCCGATTCACCACTGCAGGTTCAATTAATTCCTTTTACATACACATTGACGATGAAACTCTGAAATTACAACGGAATTTTAATACAAAAGGCATAATGCCGCCTTAAGTGCAAGAAAAGTGAGACCTCTTAGAGTCTGAGTTTTGATCCTTTCCTGTGAGACCAGCATATGTTTCCGATACACCACTGCAGGTTCAATGTATTCCTTGGACCTTCACATTGACGATGAAACACTGAAATCGCATCGGAATTAAATACAAAAGGCACAATGCCGCCTTAAGTACAAGAATAGAGACTCTTCTTACAGTCGGTACTTTGTCCTTTCCTATGAGGCCAGTATTGGTTTCCGATACACCACTGCAGGTTCAATGTATTCCTTGGACCTTTACATTGACGATGAAACACAGAAATCGCATCGGAATTAAATACAAAAAGCACAATGCCGCCTGTAGTACAAGAATAGAGACTCTTGTTACAGTCGGTGTTTTGATCCTTTCCTGTGAGACCAGTATTAGTTTCCGATACACCACTGTAGGTCTAATGTATTCCTTGGACCTTCACATAGACGATGAAACACAGAAATCGCAACGGAATTAAATACAAATTGCACAATGCCGCCTTAAGTACAAGAATAGAGACTCTTCTTACACTCGGTGCTTTGAACCTTTCCTATGAGACCAATTTTAGTTTCCGATACGCCACTGCAGATTCAATGTATTCCTTTTACATACACATTGATGATGAAACACTGAAATTACATCAGAATGAATTACAAAAGGCACAATGCCGCCTTAAGTGCAAGAAGAGTGAGACTTCTTAGAGTCTGTGCTTTGATCCTTTCCTGTGAGACCAGTATTAGCCCCCGATACACCACTGCAGGTTCAATGTATTCCTTGGACCTTCACATTGACGATGAAACACAGACATCACATCGGAATTAAATACAAAAGGCACAATGCCGCCTCTAGTACAATAATAGATACTCTTCTTTCAGTCGGTGCTTTGATCCTTACCTGTGAGACCAGTATAAGTTTCCGATAGACCACTGCAGGTTCAATGTATTCCTTCGACCTTCACATTGACGATGAAACACTGAAATCGCATCGGAATTAAATACGAAAGGCACAATGCCGCCCTAACTACAAGAATAGAGACTCTTCTTACAGTCGGTGCTTTGATCCTTTCCTATGAGACCAGTTTTAGTTTCCGATACACCACCGCAGATTCAATGTATTCCATGGACCTTCACATTGACGATGAAACACAGAAATCACATCGCAGATAAATACAACAGGCACAATGATGCCTTTAATAAAAGAATAGAGACTCTTCTTACAGTCGGTGCTTTGATCGTTTCCTGTGAGACCAGTATTAGTTTTCGATACACCAGTGCAGGTTCAATGTATTCCTTGGACATTCACATTGACGATGAAACACAGAAATCGCATCGGAATGAAATACAAAAGGCACAATGCCGCCTTAAGTAAAAGAATAGAGACTCTTCTTACTGTCGGTGCTTTGATCCGTTCCTGTGAGACCAGTACTAGCTTCCTATACACAACTGCAGGTTCAATGTATTCCCTTTACATACACATTGACGATGAAACACTGAAATTACATCGGATATAAATACAAAAGACACAATGCCGCCTTAAGTGCAAGAAGAGTGAGACTTCTTAGAGTCTGTCCTTTCATCCTTTCCTATGACACCAGTATTAGTTTCCGATTCACCACTGCAGGTTCAATGAAGTCCTTTTACATACACATGGACGATGAAACTCTAAAATTACATCGGAATTAAATACAAAAGGCACAATGCCGCCTTAAGTACAAGAATAGAGACTCTTCTTACAGACGGTGCTTTGATCCTTTCCTATGAGGCCAGTATTAGTTTCCGATACACCACTGCAGGTTCAATGTATTCCTTGGACCTTCACATTGACGATGAAACACAGAAATCGCATCGGAATTAAATACAAAAAGCACAATGCCGCCTTCAGTACAAGAATAGAGACTCTTCTTACAGTCGGTGCTTTGATCCTTTCCTGTGAGACCAGTATTAGTTTCCGATACACCACTGTAGGTCTAATGTATTCCTTGGACCTTCACATTGACGATGAAACACAGAAATCGCAGCGGAATTAAATACAAATGGCACAATGCCGCCTTAAGTACAAGAATAGAGACTCTTCTTACACTCGGTGCTTTGATCCTTTCCTATGAGACCAGTTTTAGTTTCCGATACACCACTGCAGATTCAATGTATTCCTTTTACATAAACACATGGACGATGATACACTGAAATTACATCAGAATGAAATACAAAAGACACAATGCCGCCTTAAGTGCAAGAAGAGTGAGACTTCTTAGAGTCTGTGCTTTGATCCTTTCCTGTGAGACCAGTATTAGCTTCCGATACACCACTGCAGGTTCAATGTATTCCTTGGGCCTTCACATTGACGATGAAACACAGAAATCACATCGGAATTAAATGCAAAAGGCACAATGCCGCCTTTAGTACAATAATAGATACTCTTCTTTCAGTCGGTGCTTTGATCCTTTCCTATGAGACCAGTTTTAGTTTCCGATACACCACTGCAGATTCAATGTATTCCTTTTACATAAACACATTGACGATGATACACTGAAATTACATCAGAATGAAATACAAAAGGCACAATGCCGCCTTAAGTGCAAGAAGAGTGAGACTTCTTAGAGTCTGTGCTTTGATCCCTTCCTATAAGACCAGTATTAGTTTCCGATAACCCACTGCCGGTTCAATGTATTCCGTTTACATACACATTGACGATGAAACACTGAAATTACATCGGAATTAAATACAAAAGGCACAATGCCGCCCTAAGTGCAAGAAGAGTGAGACTCCTTAGTGTCTGTGCTTTGATCCTTTCCTATGAGACCAGTATTAGTTTCCGATAACCCACTGCATGTTCAATGTATTCCGTTTACATACACATTGACGATGAAACACTGAAATTACATCGGAATTAAATACAAAAGGCACAGTGCCGCCTTAAATGCAAAAAGAGTAAGACTGCTTACAGTCTGTGCTTTGATCCTTTCCTATGAGACCAGTATTAGTTTCCACTACACCTCTGCAGGTTCAATGTATTCCTTTTACATACACATTAACGATGAAAGACTGAAATTACATCGGAATTAAATACAAAAGGCACAATGCCGCCTTAAATGCAAGAACAGTGGGACTTCTTAGAGTCTGAGCTTTGATCCTTTCCAATGAGACCAGTATTAGTTTCCGATACACCACTGCAGGGTCAATGTATTCCTTGGACCTTCACATTGACGATGAAACACAGAAATCGCATCGGAATTAACAACAAAAGGCACAATGCCGCCTGAAGTACAAGAATAGAGACTCTTCTTACAGTCGGTGCTTCGTGCCTTTCCTGTGAGACCAGTATTAGTTTCCGATACACCACTGCTGGTTCAATGTATTCCTTGAACATTCGTAATTACGATGAAATACTGAAATTACATCGGAATTAAATACAAAAGGCACAATGCCGCCTTAAGTGCAAGGAGAGTGAGACTTCTTAGAGTCTGTGCTTTCCTATGAGACCAGTATTAGATTCCGATACACCACTGCAGGTTCAATGTATTCCGTTTACATACACATTGACGATGAAACGATGAAATTACATCGGAATGAAATACAAAGGCACAATGCCGCGTTAAGTGCAAGAAGAGTGAGACTTCTTAGAGTCTGTGGTTTGATCCTTTCCTGTGAGACCAGTATTAGTTTCCGATACACCAATGCACGTTCAATGTATTCCTTGGACCTTCACATTGACGATCAAACACAGAAATCGCATCGGAATTAAATACAAAAAGCACAATGCCGCCTTTAATACAAGAATAGAGACTCTTCTTACAGTCGGTGCTTTGATCCTTTCCTGTGAGACCAGTACTAGTTTCCGATACAACACTGTAGGTCTAATGTATTCCTTGGACCTTCACATTGACGATGAAACACAGAAATCGCAACGGAATTAAATACAAATGGCACAATGCCGCCTTAAGTACAAGAATAGAGACTCTTCTTACACTCGGTGCTTTGATCCTTTCCTATGAGACCAGTTTTAGTTTCCGATACACCACTGCAGATTCAATGTATTCCTTTTACATAAACACATTGACGATGATACACTGAAATTACATCAGAATGAAATACAAAAGGCACAATGCCGCCTTAAGTGCAAGAAGAGTGAGACTTCTTAGAGTCTGTGCTTTGATCCTTTCCTGTGAGACCAGTATTAGCTTCCGATACACCACTGCAGGTTCAATGTATTCCTTGGACCTTCACATTGACGATGAAACACAGAAATCACATCGGAATTAAATACAAAAGGCACAATGCCGCCTTTAGTACAATAATAGATACTCTTCTTTCAGTCGGTGTTTTGATCCTTTCCTGTGAGACCAGTATTAGTTTCCGATAGACCACTGCAGGTTCAATGTATCCCTTCGACCTTCACATTGACGATGAAACACTGAAATGGCATCGGAATTAAATACGAAAGGCACAATGCCGCCTTAACTACAAGAATAGAGACTCTTCTTACAGTCGGTGCTTTGATCCTTTCCTGTGAGTCCAGTATTAGTTTCCGATTCACCACTGCAGGTTCAAAGTATTCCTTGGACATTCACATTGACGATGAAACACTGAATATGCATCGGAATTAAATACAAAAGGCACAATGCCGCCTTAAGTGCAAGAAGTGTGAGACTTCTTAGAGTCTGTGCTTTGATCCCTTCCTATAAGACCAGTATTAGTTTCCGATAACCCACTGCCGGTCAATGTATTCCGTTTACATACACATTGACGATGAAACACTGAAATTACATCGGAATTAAATACAAAAGGCACAATGCCGCCTTAAGTGCAAGAAGTGTGAGACTTCTTAGAGTCTGTGCTTTGATCCCTTCCTATAAGACCAGTATTAGTTTCCGATAACCCACTGCCGGTTCAATGTATTCCGTTTACATACACATTGACGATGAAACACTGAAATTACATCGGAATTAAATACAAAAGGCACAATGCCGCCCTAAGTGCAAGAAGAGTGAGACTCCTTAGTGTCTGTGCTTTGATCCTTTCCTATGAGACCAGTATTAGTTTCCGATAACCCACTGCATGTTCAATGTATTCCGTTTACATACACATTGACGATGAACCACTGAAATTACATCGGAATTAAATACAAAAGGCACAATGCCGCCCTAAGTGCAAGAAGAGTGATACTCCTTAGAGTCTGTGCTTTGATCCTTTCCTATGAGATCAGTATTAGTTTCCGATACACCACTGCAGGTTCGATGTATTCCTTTTACATACATATTGACGATGAAACACTGAAATTACATCGGAATTAAATACAAAAGGCACAATGCCGCCCTAAGTGCAAGAAGAGTGATACTCCTTAGAGTCTGTGCTTTGATCCTTTCCTATGAGACCAGTATTAGTTTCCACTACACCACTGCAGGTTCAATGTATTCCTTTTACATACACATTAACGATGAAAGACTGAAATTACATCGGAATTAAATACAAAATCACAATGCCGCCTTAAATGCAAGAACAGTGGGACTTCTTAGAGTCTGTGCTTTGATCCTTTCCTATGAGACCAGTATTAGTTTCCGATACACCACTGCAGGGTCAATGTATTCCTTGGACCTTCACATTGACGATGAAACACAGAAATCGCATCGGAATTAACAACAAAAGGCACAATGCCGCCTGAAGTACAAGAATAGAGACTCTTCTTACAGTCGGTGCTTCGTGCCTTTCCTGTGAGACCAGTATTAGTTTCCGATACACCACTGCTGGTTCAATGTATTCCTTTAACATTCGTAATTACGATGATATACTGAAATTACATCGGAATTAAATACAAAAGGCACAATGCCGCCTTAAGTGCAAGGAGAGTGAGACTTCTTAGAGTCTGTGCTTTCCTATGAGACCAGTATTAGATTCCGATACACCACTGCAGGTTCAATGTATTCCGTTTACATACACATTGACGATGAAACGATGAAATTACATCGGAATGAAATACAAAGGCACAATGCCGCGTTAAGTGCAAGAAGAGTGAGACTTCTTAGAGTCTGTGGTTTGATCCTTTCCTGTGAGACCAGTATTAGTTTCCGATACACCACTGCACGTTCAATGTATTCCTTGGACCTTCACATTGACGATGAAACACTGATATAACTTCGGAATTAAATACATAAGGCACAATGCCGCCCTAAGTGCAAGAAGAGTGAGACTTCTTAGAGTCTGTGCTTTGATCCATACCTATGACTCCAGTATTACTTTTCGATACACCACTGAAGGTTTAATGTATTCCTTTTACATACACATTGACGATGAAACACTGAAATTACGTCGGAATTAAATACAAAAGGCACAATGCCGCCTTAAGTGCAAGATGATTGAGACTTCATAGAGTCTGTGCTTTGATCCTTTCCTATGAGACCAGTTTTAGTTTCCGATACACCACTGCAGGTTCATGTTATTCCTTTGACCTTCACAGTGACGATGAAACACAGAAATCGCATCGGAATTAAATACCAAAGCCACAATGCCGCCTTAACTATAAGAATAGAGACTCTTCTTACAGTCGGTGCTTTGATCCATTCCTGTGAGTCCAGTATTAGTTTCTGATACAACACTGAAGGTTAAATGTATTCCTTGGACATTCACATTGACGATGAAACACTGAAATTACATCGGAATTAAATACAAAAGGCACAATGCCGCCTTAAGTGCAAGAAGAGGGAGACGTCTTAGAGTCTGTGCTTTGATCCTTTCCTATGAGACCATTATTAGATTCCGATAACCCACTGCAAGTTCAATGTATTCCGTTTACATACACATTGACGATGAAACACTGAAATTACATCGGAATTAAATACAAAAGGCACTATGCCGCCTTAAATGCAAGAAGAGAGTGACTTCTTAGAGTCTGTGCTTTGATCCTTTCCTATGAAACCAGTATTAGTTTCCGATACACCACTCCAGGTTCAATGTATTCCGTTTACATACACATTGACGATGAAACACTGAAATTACATCGGAATTAAATACAAAAGGCACAATGCCGCCTTAAGTGCAAGAAGAGTGAGAGTTCTTAGATTCTGTGCTTTGATCCTTTCCTGTGAGACCAATTTTAGCTTCCGATACACCACTGCAGGTTCAATGTATTCCTTGGATCTTCACATTGATGATGAAACACAGAAATCTCATCGGAATTAATTACAAATGGCACAGTGCCGCCTTAAGTACAAGAATAGAGACTCTTCTTACAGTCGGTGCTTTGAGCATTCCCTGTGAGACCAGTATTAGTTTCCGACATACCACTGCAGGGTCAATGTATTCCTTGCACCTTCACATTGACGATGAAACACGGAAATCGCATCGAAATTAAATACAAATTTCAAAACGCCGCCTTAATTACAAGAACAGAGGCTCTTCTTACAGTCGGTGTTTTGATCTTTTCCTGTGAGACCAGTATTAGTTTCCGACACACGACTGCAGGTTCAATGTATCCTTGAACATACACATTGACGATGAAACACCGAAATCGCATCGGAATTAAATACAAAAGGCATAACGCCGCCTTAATTACAAGAATAGAGACTCACCTTACAGTCGGTGCTTTGATATTTTCCTGTGAGACCTGTATTAGATTCATATACACCACTGCTGGTTCAATGTATTCCTTGGACCGTCACATTGACGATGAAACACTGATATAACTTCGGAATTAAATACAAAAGGCACAATGCCGGCTTAAGTACAAGAAGAGTGAGACTTTTTAGAGTCTGTGCTTTGATCCATTCCTATGACTCCAGTATTACTTTTCGATACACCACTGCAGGTTTAATGTATTCCTTTTACATACACATTGACGATGAAACACTGAAATTACGTCGGAATTAAATACAAAAGGCACAATGCCGCCTTAAGTGCAAGAAAATTGAGACTTCATAGAGTCTGTGCTTTGATCCTTTCCTATGAGACCAATTTTAGTTTCCGATACACCACTGCAGGTTCAATGTATTCCTTGGTCCTTGACATTGACGATGAAACACAGAAATCGCATCGGAATTAAATACAAAAGCCACAATGCCGCGTTAACTATTAGAATAGAGACTCTTCTTGCAGTCGGTGCTTTGATCCTTTCCTGTAAGTCCAGTATTAGTTTCCGATACACCACTGAAGGTTCAATGTATTCCTTGGACACTCACATTCACGATGAAACACTGAAATTACATCGGAATTAAATACAAAAGGCACAATGCCGCCTTAAGTGCAAGAAGAGTGAGACTTCTTAGAGTCTGTGCTTTGATCCTTTCCTATGAGACCATTATTAGTTTCCGATAACCCACTGCAGGTTCAATGTATTCCGTTTACATACACATTGACGATGAAACACTGAAATTACATTGGAATTAAATACAAAAGGCACTATGCCGTCTTAAATGCAAGAAGAGAGTGACTTCATAGAGTCTGTGCTTTGCTTGTTTCCTATGAGACCAGTATTAGTTTCCGATACACCACTGCAGGATCAATGTATTCCGTTTACATACACATTGACGATGAAACACTGAATTTACATCGGAATTAAATACAAAAGGCACAATGCCGCCTTAAGTGCAAGAAGAGTGAGACATCTTAGAGTCTGTGCTTTGATCCTTTCCTGTGAGATAAGTTTTAGTTTCCGATACACTACTGCAGGTTCAATGTATTCCTTGGTCCTTCACATTGACGATGAAACACTGAAATTACTTCGGAATTAAATACAAAAGCCACAATGCCGCCTTAAGTGCAAGAAGAGTGAGACTATTTTGAGTCTGTGCTTTAATACTTTCCTGCGAGACCAGTATTAGTTTCCGATACACCACTGCAGGTTCAATGTATTCCTTGGACCTTCACATTGATGATGAAACACAGAAATCGCATCGGAATTAAATACAAATGGCACAGTGCCGCCTTAAGTACAAGAATAGAGACTCTTCTTACAGTCGGAGCTTTGAGCATTCCCTGTGAGACCAGTATTAGTTTCCGATACACCACTGCAGGTTCAATGTATTCCTTGCACCTTCACATTGACGATG
Organism: Schistocerca americana; assembly: GCF_021461395.2. Taxonomy (NCBI): domain Eukaryota; kingdom Metazoa; phylum Arthropoda; class Insecta; order Orthoptera; family Acrididae; genus Schistocerca; species Schistocerca americana. The sequence goes on from NC_060119.1 coordinate 1,410,279, forward strand.
AAATACAGAAATCGCATCGAAATTATATACAAAACTCATAACGCCGCCTTAATTACAAGAATAGAGACTCTTCTTACAGTCGGTGCTTTGATCTTTTCCTGTGAGACCAGTATTAGTTTCCGACACACCACTGCAGGTTCAATGTATCCTTGGACATACACATTGACGATGAAACACTGAAATTCCATCGGAATTAAATACAAATGGCACATTGCCGCCTTAAGTGCAAGGAGAGTGAGACTTCTTAGAGTCTGTGCTTTGATCCTTTAGTGTGAGACCAGTATTAGTTTCCGATACACCACTGCATGTTCAATGTATTCCTTGGACCTACACATTGACGATGAAATACCGAAATCGCATCGGAATTAAATACAAAATGCACAATGCCGCCTTAAGTACAAGAATAGATACTCTTCTTACAGTCTGTGCTTTGGTCTTTCCCTGTGAGACCAGTATTAGTTTCCGATACACCACTGCAGGTTCAATGTATTGCTTGGACATACACATTGACGATGAAACACTGAAATTACATCGGAATTAAATACAAAAGGCAAAATGCCGCCTTAAGTGCAAGCAGAGCGAGACTTATTAGAGTCTGTGCTTTGATCCTTTCCTGTGAGACCAGTATTAGTTTCCGCTACACCACTGCAGGTTCAATGTATTTCTTGGACCTACACATTGACGATGAAACACCGAAATCGCATCGGAATTAAATACAAAAGGCATAACGCTGCCATAATTACAAGAATAGAGACTCACCTTACAGTCGGTGCTTTGATCTTTTCCTGTGAGACCTGTATCAGATTCCGATACACCACTGCTGGTTCAATGTATTCATTGGACCTTCACATTGACGATGAAACACTGAAATTACATAGGAATTAAATACAAAAGGCACAATGCCGCCTTAAGTGCAAGAAGAGTGAGACTTCTTACAGTAGGTGCTTTGATCTTTTCCTATGAGACCATTATTAGTTTCCGATACACCACTGCAGGTTCAATTTATTCCGTTAACATACACATTGACGATTAAACACTGAAATTACATCGGATTTAAGTAGGAAGGCACAATGCCGCGTTAAGTGCAAGAAGAGTGAGACTTCTTAGAATCTGAGCTTTGATCCTTTCCTGTGAGACCAGTATTAGTTTCCGATACACCACTGCACGTTCAATGTATTCCTTGCACCTTCACATTGACGATGAAACACTGATATTACTTCGGATTTAAATACAAAAGGCACTATGCCGCCTTAAGTGCAAGAAGAGTGAGACTTCTTAGAGTCTGTGCTTTTATCCTTTCCTATGAGACCAGTATTAGTTTCCGATAACCCACTGCAGGTTCAATGTATTCCGATTACATACACATTGACGATGAAACACTGAAATTACATCGTAAATAAATACAAAAGGCACAATGCCGCCTTAAGTGCAAGAAGAGTGAGACTTCTTAGAGTCTGTGCTTTGATCCTTTCCTGTGAGACCAGTATTAGTTTCCGATACACCACTGCAAGTTCAATGTTTTCCTTGGACATACACATTGACGAGAAAACACTGAAATTACTTTGGAATTAAATACAAAAAGCACAATGTCGCCTTAAGTGCAAGAAGAGTGAGACTTCTTAGAGTCTGTGGTTTGATCCTTTCCTGTGAGACCAGTATTAGCTTCCGATACACCCCTGCACGTTCAATGAATTCCTTGGACCGTCACGTTGACGATGAAACACAGAAATCGCATCGGAATTATATACAAAAGGCACAATACTACCTTAAGTACAAGAATAGAGACTGTTCTTACAGTCGGTGTTTGGCACATTGGACTCGCATTCAGGAGGACGACGGTTCAATCCCGTCTCCGGCCATCCTGATTTAGGTTTTCCGTGATTTCCCTAAATCGTTTCAGGCAAATGCCGGGATGGTGCCTTTGAAAGGGCACGGTCGATTTCCTTCCCAATCCTTCCCTACCCCGAGCTTGCGCTCCGTCTCTAATGACCTCGTTGTCGACGGGACGTTAAACACTAACCACCACCACCACCATCGGTGTTTGATCCATTCCTGTGAGACCAGTATTAGTTTCCGATACACCACTGCAGGTTCACTGTGTTCCTTGGACATTCACATTAATGATGAAACACTGAAAATACATAGGAATTAAGTACAAAACGCACAATGCCGCCTTATGTGCAAGAAGAGTGAGACTTCTTAGAGTCTGTGCATTGATCCTTTCCTGTGAGACCAGTATTAGTTTCCGATACACCACTGCACGTTCAATATATTCCTTGGACCTTCCCATTGACGATGAAACAATGATATTACTTCGAAATTAAATACAAAAGGCACAATGCCGCCCTAAGTGCAAGAAGAGTGAGACTTCTTAGAGTCTGTGCTTTGATCCTTTCCTATGAGACCAGTATTTCTTTCCGATACACCACTGCAGGTTCAATGTATTCCTTTTACATACACATTGACGATGAAACACTGAAATTACATCGGAATTAAATACAAAAGTCACAATGCCGCCTTAAGTGTAAGAAGAGTGAGTCTTCTTAGAGTCTGTGCTTTGATCCATTCCTATGAGACCAGTATTAGTTTCCGATACACCATTGCAGGTTCAATGTATTCCTTGGACATTCACATTGACGATGAAACACTGAAATTACATAGGAATTAATTACAAAAGGCACAATGCCGCCTTAAGTGCAAGAAGAGTGAGACTTCTTAGAGTCTGTGCTTTGATCCTTTCCTATGAGACCAGTATTAGTTTCCGATAACCCACTGCAGGTTCAATGTATTCCGAATTCATACACATTGACGATGAAACACTAAAATTACATCGGAATTAAATACAAAAGGCACAATGCCGCCTTAAGTGCAAGAAGAGTGTGATTTCTTAGAGTCTGGGCTTTCATGCTTTCCTATGATACCAGTTTTAGTTTCCGATACACCACTGGAGGTTCAATGTATTCCGTTTACATACTCATTGAAGATGTAACACTGAAATTACATCGGAATTAAATACAAAAGGCACAATGCCGCCTTAAGTGGAAGAAGAGTGAGACTTCTAAGAGTCTGTGCTTTGATCCTGTCCTGTGAGACCAGTATTATTTTACAATACACATCTGCAGGTTCAATGTATTCCTTGGACATACACATTGACGAGAAAACACTGAAATTACATCAGAATTAAATACAAAAGGCACAATGCTGCCTTAAGTGCAAGCAGAGTGAGACTTCTTAGAGTCTGTGGTTTGATACTTTCCAGTGAGGCCAGTATTAGTTTCCGATACACCACTGCAGGTTCAAAGTATTCCTTGGCCCTTCACATTGGCGATGAAACACAGAAATCGCATCGGAATTATATACAAAAGGCACAATGCCGCCTTAAGTACAAGAATAGAGACTCTTCTTACTGTCGGTGCTTTGATCCTTACCTGTGAGAGCAGTATTAGTTTCCGATACACAAGTGCAGGTTCAATGTATTCCTTGGACATTCCCATTGACGATGAAACACTGAAATTACATTGGAATTAAATACAGAAGGCATAATGCCGCCTTAAGTGCAAGAAGAGTGAGACTTCTTAGAGTCTGTGCTTTGATCCTGTCCTTCTAGACCAGAATTTTTTTCCGATACACCACTGCAGGTTCAATGTATTCCGTTTACAAATACATTGACGATGAAACCCTGAAATTACATCGGAATTAAATACAAAAGGCACAATGCCGCCGTAAGTGCAAGAAGAGTGAGACTCCTTAGAGTCTGTGCTTTGATCCATTCCAGTGAGACCAGTATTAGTTTCCGATACACCACTGCAGATTCAGTCTATTCCTTGGACCATCACATTGACGATGAAACACAGAAATCGCATCGGAATTAAATACAAAAGGCACAATGCGGCATTAAGTACAAGAATAGAGACTCTTATTACAGTCGGTGCTTTGAGCATTCCCTGTGAGACCAGTATTAGTTTCCGATACACCACTGCAGGTTCAATGTATTCCTTGGACCCTCTCATTGACGATGGAACACAGAAATCGCATCGGAATTAAATACAAATGGCACACTGACACCATAAGTACAAGTATAGAGACTCTTCTTACAGTCGGTGCTTTGATCCATTCCTGTGAGACCTGTATTAGTTTCCGGTACACCACTGCAGTTCAATATATTCCTTGGACATTCACATTGACGATGAAACACTGAAATTACATCGGAATTAAATACAAAAGGCACAATGCCGCCTTAAATGCAAAATGAGTGAGACTTCTTAGAGCCTGTGCTTTGATCCTTTCCTATGACACCAGTATTAGTTTCCGATTCACCACTGCAGGTTCAATGTATTCCTTTTACATACACATTGAAGATGAAACACTGAAATTACACCGGAATTAAATACAAAAGGCACGATGCCGCCTTAAGTGCCAGAAGAGTGAGACTTCTTAGAGTCTGTGTTTTGATCCATTCCAGTGAGACCAGTATTAGTTTCCGATACACCACTGCTGGTTCAATGTATTCCTTTTACATACACATTGACGTTGAAAAACTGAAATTACATAGCAATTAAATACAAAAGGCCAAATGCCGCCTTAAGTGCAAGAAGAGTGAGACTTCATAGGGTCTGTGCTTTGATCCTTTCCTGTGAGACCAGTATTAGTTTCCGATACACCACTGCAGGTTCAATGTATTCCTTGGACATTCACATTGTCGATGAAACACAGAAAACGCATAGGGATTAAATACAAATGGCACAACTCCGCCTTATGTACAAGAATAGACACTCTTCTTAAAGTCGCTGCTTTGATCCTTTCCTGTGACATCAGTATTAGTTTCCGATACACCAATGCAAGTTCAATGTTTTCCTTGGACATTCACATTGACGTTGAAACACTGAAATTACATCCGAATTAAATTCTAAAGGCACAAAGCCGCCTTAAATGCAAGAAGAGTGAGACTTCTTAGAGTCTGTGCTTTGATCCTTTCCTATGAGACCAGTTTTAGTTTCCGATATACCACTGAAGATTCAATGTATTCCTTTTACATACACATTGAGGATGAAACACTGAAATTACATCGCAATTGAACACAAAAGGCACAGTGCCGCCTTAAGTGCAAGAAGAGTGAGACTTCTTAGAGTCTGTGCTTTGATCCTTTCCTGTGAGACCAGTATTAGTTTCCGATACACCACTGCAGGTTCAATGTATTCCTCGAACCTTCACATTGACGGTGAAACACAGAAATCGCATCGGAATTAAATACAAAAGGAACAATGCCGCGTTAAGTACAAGAATAGAGACTCTTCTTACAGTAGGTGCTTTGATGCTTTCCTATGACACCAGTATTAGTTTCCGATACACCACTGCACGTTCAATGTATTCCTTTTACATACACATTGACGATGAAACACTGAAATTACATCGGAATTAAATTCAAAAGGCACAATGCCGTCTTAAGTGCAAGAAGAGTGAGACTTCTTAGAGTCTGTGCTTTGATCCTTTCCTGTGAGACAAGTATTAGTTTCCGACACACCACTGGAGGATCAATGTATTCTTTGGACCTTCACATTGACGATGAAACACAGAAATCGCATCGGAATAAAATACAAAAGGTATTATGGCTCCTTAAGTACAAGAATAGAGACTCTTCTTACAGTCGGTGCTTTGATCCTTTCCTGTGAGACCAGTATTAATTTCCGATACAACACTGCAGGTTCAATGTATTCCTTGGACATTCACATTGACGATGTATGACTGAAACTACATCGGAATTAAATACAAAAGGCACAATGCCGCCTTAAATGCAATAAGAGTGAGACTTTTTAGAGTCTGTGCTTTCATCCTTTCCTATGACATCAGTATTAGTTACGAATTCACCACTGCAGGTTCAATGTATTCCTTTTACATACACATTGACGATTAAACACTGAAATTACATCGGAATTTAATACTAAAGGCACAATGCCGCCTTAAGTGCAAGAAGAGTAAGACTTCTTAGAGTCTGTGCTCTGATCCTTTCCTATGACACCAGTATTAGTTTCCGATACACCACTGCAGGTTCAATGTATTCCTTGTACCTTCACATTGACGATGAAACACAAGAATCGCATCGGAATTAAATACAAAAGGCACAATGCCGCCTTAAGTACGAGAATACAGACTCTTCTTACAGTCGGTGCTTTGATCCTTTCCTGTGAGACCAGTATTAGTTTCCGATACACCACTGCAGATTCAATGTATTCCTTGGACCTTCACATTGACGATGAAACACAGAAATCGCATCGGAATTAAATACAAAAGGCACAATGCCGCCTTAAGTACAAGAATACAGACTCTTCTTACAGTCGGTGCTTTGATCCTTTCCTGTGAGAACAGTATTAGTTTCCGATACACCACTGCAGGTTCAATGTATTCCTTGGACTTTCACATTGACGATGAAACACAGAAATCGCATCGGAATTAAATACAAAAGGCACAATGCCGCCTTAAGTACAAGAATAGAGACTCTTCTAACAGTCGGTGCTTTGATCCATTCCTGTGAGACAAGTATTAGTTTCGGATACACCATTTCAGGTTCAATGTATTCCTTGGACCTTCACATTGACGATGAAACACAGAAATCGCATCGGAATTAAATACAAAAGGCACAATGCCGCCTTAAGTACCAGAATAGAGACTCTTCTTACAGTCGGTTCTTTGATCCCTTCCTGTGAGACCAGTATTAGTTTCCGATACACTACTGCAGGTTCAATGTTTTGCTTTTACATACACATTGACGATGAAAAACTGAAGTAACATCGGAAATAAATATAAAAGGCATTATGCCGCCATAAGTGCAAGAAGAGTGAGACTTCTTAGACTCTGTGCTTTGATCCTTTCCTGTGAGACCAGTATTAGTTTCCGATACACCACTGCAGGTTCAATGTATTCCTTGGACCTTCACATTGACGATGAAACACAGAAATCGCATTGGAATTAAATACAAAAGGCACAATGCCGCCTTAAGTACGAGAATAGAGACTCTTCTTACTGTCGGTGCTTTGATCCGTTCCTGTGAGACCAGTACTAGCTTCCGATACACCACTGCATGTTCAATGTATTCCCTGGCCCTTACATTTACGATGAAACACAGAAATCGCATCGGAATTAAATACAAAAGGCACAATGCCGACTTAAGTATAAGAATAGTGACTCTTCTTACAGTCGGTGTTTTGATCCTCTCCTGTGAGACCAGTATTAGATTCCGATACACCTTTTCCGGTTCAATGTATTCCTTGGACCTTCACATTGACGGTGAAACACAGAAATCGCATCGGACCTAAATAGAAAAGGCACAATGCCGACTTAAGTATAAGAATAGTGACTCTTCTTACAGTCGGTGCTTTGATCCCTTCCTGTGAGACCAGTATTAGTTTCCGATACACAACTGCAGGTTCAATGTATTCCCTTTACATACACATTGACGATGAAACACTGAAATTACATCGGATATAAATACAAAAGGCACAATGCCGCCTTAAGTGCAAGAAGAGTGAGACTTCTTAGAGTCTGTGTTTTCATCCTTTCCTATGACACCAGTATTAGTTTCCGATTCACCACTGCAGGTTCAATGAATTCCTTTTACATACACATTGACGATGAAACTCTGAAATTACATCGGAATTTAATACAAAAGGCATAATGCCGCCTTAAGTGCAAGAAAAGTGAGACTTCTTAGAGTCTGTGTTTTGATCCTTTCCTGTGAGACCAGCATCAGTTTCCGATACACCGCTGCAGGTTTAATGTATTCCTTGGACCTTCACATTGACGATGAAACACTGAAATCGCATCGGAATTAAATACAAAAGGCACAATGCCGCCTTAAGAACAAGAATAAAGACTCTTCTTACAGTCGGTGCTTTGATCCTTTCCTATGAGGCCAGTATTAGTTTCCGATACACCACTGCAGGTTCAATGTATTCCTTGGACATACACATTGACGATGAAACGCTGAAATCGCATCGGAATTAAATACGAAAGGCACAATGCCGCCTTAACTACAAGAATAGAGACTCTTCTTACAGTCCGTGCTTTGATCCTTTCCTATGACACCAGTGTTAGTTTCCGACACACCACTGCAGGTGCAATGTATTCCTTGGACCTTCACGTTGACGAGGAAACATAGAAATCGCATCGGAATTAAATACAAAAGGCACAATGCCGCCTTAAGTAAAAGAATAGAGACTCTTCTTACAGTCGGTGCTTTGATCCTTTCCTATGAGACCGGTTTTAGTTTCCGATACACCACCGCAGGTTCAATGTGTTCCTTTTACATACACATTGACGATGAAACACTGAATTTACATCGGAATTAAATACAAAAGGCACAATGCCGCCTTAACTGCAAGAAGAGTGAGACTTCTTAGAATCTGTGCTTTGATCCTTAACTGTGAGACCAGTATTAGTTTCCGATACACCACTGCAGGTTCAATGTATTCCATGGACCTTCACATTGACGATGAAACACAGAAATCACATCGGAGATAAATACAACAGGCACAATGATGCCTTAAGTAAAAGAATAGAGACTCTTCTTATAGTCGGTGCTTTGATCCTTTCCTGTGAGACCAGTATTAGTTTCCGATACACCACTGCAGGTTCAAAGTATTCCTTGGACCTTCACATTGACGATGAAACACTGAAATCACATCGGAGATAAATACAACAGGCACAATGCCGCCTTAAGTGCAAGAAGAGTAAGACTTCTTAGAGTCTGTGCTTTGATCCTTTCCTGTGGGTCCAGTATTAGTTTCCGATACACCACTACAGGTTCAATGTATTCCTTGGACATACACATTGACGATGAAACACAGAAATCGCATCGGAGTGAGATACAAAAAGCACAATGCCGACTTAAGTGCAAGAAAGGTGAGACTTCTTACAGTCTGTGCTTTGATCCTTTCCTGTGAGACCAGTATTAGTTTCCGATACACGACTGCAGGTTCAATGTATTCCTTGGACATACGCATTGACAAGGAAACACTGAAATTACATCGGAATTAAATACAAAAAGCACAATGCAGCTTAAGTGTAAGAAGAGTGAGACTTCTTAGAGTCTGTGGTTTGATCCTCTCCTGTGCGACCAGTATTAGTTTCCGATACACCACTGCATGTTCAATGTATTCCCTGGCCCTTACATTTACGATGAAACACAGAAATCGCATCGGAATTAAATACAAAAGGCACAATGCCGACTTACGTATAAGAATAGTGACTCTTCTTACAGTCGGTGTTTTGATCCTCTCCTGTGAGACCAGTATTAGATTCCGATACACCTTTTCCGGTTCAATGTATTCCTTGGACCTTCACATTGACGGTGAAACACAGAAATCGCATCGGACCTAAATAGAAAAGGCACAATGCCGCATTAAGTACAAAAATAGAGTCACATCTTACAGTCGGTGCTTTGATCCCTTCCTGTGAGACCAGTATTAGTTTCCGATACACAACTGCAGGTTCAATGTATTCCCTTTACATACACATTGACGATGAAACACTGAAATTACATCGGATATAAATACAAAAGGCACAATGCCGCCTTAAGTGCAAGAAGAGTGAGACTTCTTAGAGTCTGTGCTTTCATCCTTTCCTATGACACCAGTATTAGTTTCCGATTCACCACTGCAGGTTCAATGAATTCCTTTTACATACACATTGACGATGAAACTCTGAAATTACATCGGAATTTAATACAAAAGGCATAATGCCGCCTTAAGTGCAAGAAAAGTGAGACTTCTTAGAGTCTGTGTTTTGATCCTTTCCTGTGAGACCAGCATCAGTTTCCGATACACCGCTGCAGGTTTAATGTATTCCTTGGACCTTCACATTGACGATGAAACACTGAAATCGCATCGGAATTAAATACAAAAGGCACAATGGCGCCTTAAGAACAAGAATAAAGACTCTTCTTACAGTCGGTGCTTTGATCCTTTCCTATGAGGCCAGTATTAGTTTCCGATACACCACTGCAGGTTCAATGTATTCCTTGGACATACACATTGACGATGAAACACTGAAATCGCATCGGAATTAAATACGAAAGGCACAATGCCGCCTTAACTACAAGAATAGAGACTCTTCTTACAGTCCGTGCTTTGATCCTTTCCTATGACACCAGTGTTAGTTTCCGACACACCACTGCAGGTGCAATGTATTCCTTGGACCTTCACGTTGACGAGGAAACATAGAAATCGCATCGGAATTAAATACAAAAGGCACAATGCCGCCTTAAGTAAAAGAATAGAGACTCTTCTTACAGTCGGTGCTTTGATCCTTTCCTATGAGACCGGTTTTAGTTTCCGATACACCACCGCAGGTTCAATGTGTTCCTTTTACATACACATTGACGATGAAACACTGAATTTACATCGGAATTAAATACAAAAGGCACAATGCCGCCTTAACTGCAAGAAGAGTGAGACTTCTTAGAATCTGTGCTTTGATCCTTAACTGTGAGACCAGTATTAGTTTCCGATACACCACTGCAGGTTCAATGTATTCCATGGACCTTCACATTGACGATGAAACACAGAAATCACATCGGAGATAAATACAACAGGCACAATGATGCCTTAAGTAAAAGAATAGAGACTCTTCTTATAGTCGGTGCTTTGATCCTTTCCTGTGAGACCAGTATTAGTTTCCGATACACCACTGCAGGTTCAAAGTATTCCTTGGACCTTCACATTGACGATGAAACACTGAAATCACATCGGAGATAAATACAACAGGCACAATGCCGCCTTAAGTGCAAGAAGAGTAAGACTTCTTAGAGTCTGTGCTTTGATCCTTTCCTGTGGGTCCAGTATTAGTTTCCGATACACCACTACAGGTTCAATGTATTCCTTGGACATACACATTGACGATGAAACACAGAAATCGCATCGGAGTGAGATACAAAAAGCACAATGCCGACTTAAGTGCAAGAAAGGTGAGACTTCTTACAGTCTGTGCTTTGATCCTTTCCTGTGAGACCAGTATTAGTTTCCGATACACGACTGCAGGTTCAATGTATTCCTTGGACATACGCATTGACAAGGATACACTGAAATTACATCGGAATTAAATACAAAAAGCACAATGCAGCTTAAGTGTAAGAAGAGTGAGACTTCTTAGAGTCTGTGGTTTGATCCTCTCCTGTGCGACCAGTATTAGTTTCCGATACACCACTGCAGGTTCAATGTATTCCTTGAACATACACATTGAGTATGAAACACAGAATTCCCATCGCAATTAAATACAAAAGGCACAATGCGCCTTAAGTACAAGAATAGGGACTCTTCTTACAGTCGATGCTTTGATCCTTTCCTGTGAGACCAGGATTAGTTTCCGATACACCACTGCAGGTTCAGTGTATTATTGGACATTCACATTGACGATGAAACACAGGAATCGCATCGCAATTAAATACAAATGGCACAATGCCGCATTAAGTGCAAGAAGAGTAAGACTTCTTAGAGTCTGTGCTTTGATCCTTTCCTGTGAGACCAGTATTAGTTTCCGATACACGATTGCAAGTTCAATGTATTCCTTGGACCTTCACATTGACGATGAGACACAGAAATCGCGTCGGAATTAAATACAAAAGGCTTAATGCTGCCTTATGTATAACAATAGAGACTATTCTTGCAGTCGGTGTTTTGAGCATTTCCCGTGAGACCAGTATTAGTTTCCGATACACCACTGCAGGTTCAACGTATTCCTTCGACCTTCACATTGACGATGAAACACTGAAATCGCATCGGAATGAAATACAAAAGGCACAATGCCGCCTTAACTACAAGAATAGAGACTCTTCTTGCAGTCGGTGATTTGATCCTTTCCTATGATACCAGTATTAGTTTCCGACACACCACTGCAGGTTCAACGTATTCCTTGGACCTTCACGTTGACGATGAAACACAGATATCGCTTCGGAATGAAATACAAAAGGCACAATGCCGCCTTAGGTAAAAGAATGAAGACTCTTCTTACAGTCGGTGCTTTGATCCTTTCCTATGAGACCAGTTTTAGTTTCCGATACACCACTGCAGGTTGAATGTATTCCTTTTACACACACATTGACGATGAAACAGTGAAATTACATCGGAAATAAATACAAAAGGCACAATACCGCCTTAAGTGCAAGAAGAGTGAGACTTCTTATAGTCTGTGCTTTGATCCTTTCCTGTGAGACCAGTATTAGTTTCCGATACACCACTGCAGGTTCAATGTGTTTCTTGGATCTTCACATTGACGATGAAGCACAGAAATCGCATCGGAATTAAATACAAAATGCACAATGCCGCCTTAAGTGCAAGAATAGAGACTCTTCTTTCATTCGGTGCTTTGATCCTTTCCTGTGAGACCAGTATTAGTTACCGATACACCAGTGCAGGTTCAATGTATTCCTTTTACATACACATTGACGATGAAACACTAAATTTACATCGGAACTAAATACAAAAGGCGCAATGCCGCCTTAAGTGCAAGAGGAGTAAGACTTCTTAGAGTCTGTGCTTTGATCCTTAACTGTGAGACCAGTATTAGTTCCCGATACACCACTGCAGGTTCAATGTATTCCTTGGACATACACGTTGACGATGATACAAAGAAATCGCATCGGAATTAAATACGAAAGGCACAATGCAGCCTTAAGTGCAAGAAGAGTCACACCTCTTAGAGTCTGTGCTTTGATCCTATCCTGTGAGACCAGTATTAGTTTCCGATACACCACTGCAGGTTCAAAGTATTCCATGGACCTTCACATTGACGATGAAACACTGAAATCACATCGGAGATAAATACAACAGGCACAATGCCGCCTTAAGTGCAAGAAGAGTAAGACTTCTTAGAGTCTGTGCTTTTATCCTTTCCTGTGAGTCCAGTAATAGTTTCCGATACACCACTGCAGGTTCAATGAATTCCTTGGACATACACATTGACGATGAAACACAGAAATCGCATCGGAGTGAGATACAAAAAGCACAATGCCGACTTAAGTGCAAGAAGTGTGACTTCTTATAGTCTGTGCTTTGATCCTTTCCTGTGAGATCAGTATTAGTTTCCGATACACGACTGCAGGTTCAATGTATTCCTTGGACATACGCATTGACAAGGAAACACTGAAATTACATCGGAATTACATACAAAAAGCATAATGCAGCTTAAGTGTAAGAAGAGTGAGACTTCTTAGAGTCTGTGGTTTGATCCTCTCCTGTGCGACCAGTATTAGTTTCCGATACACCACTGCAGGTTCAATGTATTCCTTGAACATACACATTGAGTATGAAACACAGAAATCCCATCGCAATTAAATACAAAAGGCACAATGCCGCCTTAAGTACAAGAATAGGGACTCTTCTTACAGTCGGTGCTTTGATCCTTTCCTGTGAGACCAGTATTAGTTTCCGATACACCACTGCAGGTTCAATGTATTATTGGACCTTCACATTGACGATGAAACACCGGAATCGCATCGGAATTAAATACAAGAGGCACAATGCCGCATTAAGTGCAAGAAGAGTAAGACTTCTTAGAGTCTGTGCTTTGATCCTTTCCTGTGAGACCAGTATTAGTTTCCGATACACGATTACAGGTTCAATGTATTCCTTGGACCTTCACATTGACGATGAAACACAGAAATTGCGTCGGAATTAAATACAAAAGGCACAATGCTGCCTTAGGTATAACAATAGAGACTATTCTTACAGTCGGTGTCTTGAGCATTCCCTGTGAGACCAGTATTAGTTTCCGATACACCACTGCATGTTTAATGTATTCCTTTGACCTTCACGTTGACGATGAAACACAGATATCGCATCGGAATTAAATACAAAAGGCACAATGCCGCCTTAAGTAAAAGAATAGAGACTCTTCTTACAGTCGGTGTTTTGATCCTTTCCTATGAGACCAGTTTTAGTTTCCGATACACCACCGCAGGTTCAATGTATTCCTTTTACATACACATTGACGATGAAACACTGAATTTACATCGGAATTAATTACAAAAGGCACAATGCCGCCTTAAGTGCAAGAAGAGTGAGACTTCTTAGTGTCTGTGCTTTGATCCTTTCCTATGACACCAGTATTAGTTTCCGATTCACCACTGCAGGTTCAATGAATTCCTTTTACACACACATTGACGATGAAACTGTGAAATTACATCGGAATTTAATACAAAAGGCATAATGCCGCCTTAAGTGCAAGAAAAGTGAGACTTCTTAGAGTCTGTGTTTTGATCCTTCCCTGTGAGACCAGCATCAGTTTCCGATACACCACTGCAGGTTTAATGTATTCCTTGGACCTTCACATTGACGATGAAACACAGAAATCGCATTGGAATTAAATACAAAAGGCACAATGCCGCCTTAAGTACGAGAATAGAGACTCTTCTTACTGTCGGTGCTTTGATCCGTTCCTGTGAGACCAATACTAGCTTCCGATACACCACTGCATGTTCAATGTATTCCCTGGCCCTTACATTTACGATGAAACACAGAAATCGCATCGGAATTAAATACAAAAGGCACAATGACGACTTAAGTATAAGAATAGTGACTCTTCTTACAGTCGGTGTTTTGATCCTCTCCTGTGAGACCAGTATTAGATTCCGATACACCTTTTCCGGTTCAATGTATTCCTTGGACCTTCACATTGACGGTGAAACACAGAAATCGCATCGGAACTAAATAGAAAAGGCACAATGCCGCATTAAGTACAAGAATAGAGTCACATCTTACAGTCGGTGCTTTGATCCCTTCCTGTGAGACCAGTATTAGTTTCCGATACACAACTGCAGGTTCAATGTATTCCCTTTACATACACATTGACGATGAAACACTGAAATTACATCGGATATAAATACAAAAGGCACAATGCCGCCTTAATTGCAAGAAGAGTGAGACTTCTTAGAGTCTGTGCTTTCATCCTTTCCTATGACACCAGTATTAGTTTCCGATTCACCACTGCAGGTTCAATGAATTCCTTTTACATACACATTGACGATGAAACTCTGAAATTACATCGGAATTTAATACAAAAGGCATAATGCCGCCTTAAGTGCAAGAAAAGTGAGACTTCTTAGAGTCTGTGTTTTGATCCTTTCCTGTGAGACCAGCATCAGTTTCCGATACACCACTGCAGGTTTAATGTATTCCTTGGACCTTCACATTGACGATGAAACACTGAAATCGCATCGGAATTAAATACAAAAGGCACAATGCCGCCTTAAGAACAAGAATAGAGACTCTTCTTACAGTCGGTGCTTTGATCCTTTCCTATGAGGCCAGTATTAGTTTCCGATACACCACTGCAGGTTCAATGTATTCCTTGGACCTTCACACTGACGATGAAACACTGAAATCGCATCGGAATTAAATACGAAAGGCACAATGCCGCCTTAACTACAAGAATAGAGACTCTTCTTACAGTCCGTGCTTTGATCCTTTCCTATGACACCAGTGTTAGTTTCCGACACACCACTGCAGGTGCAATGTATTCCTTGGACCTTCACGTTGACGATGAAACATAGAAATCGCATCGGAATTAAATACAAAAGGCACAATGCCGCCTTAAGTAAAAGAATAGAGACTCTTCTTACAGTCGGTGCTTTGATCCTTTCCTATGAGACCAGTTTTAGTTTCCGATACACCACCGCAGGTTCAATGTGTTCCTTTTACATACACATTGACGATGAAACACTGAATTTACATCGGAATTAAATACAAAAGGCACAATGCCGCCTTAACTGCAAGAAGAGTGAGACTTCTTAGAAACTGTGCTTTGATCCTTAACTGTGAGACCAGTATTAGTTTCCGATACACCACTGCAGGTTCAATGTATTCCATGGACCTTCACATTGACGATGAAACACAGAAATCACATCGGAGATAAATACAACAGGCACAATGATGCCTTAAGTAAAAGAATAGAGACTCTTCTTATAGTCGGTGGTTTGAACCCTTCCTATGACACTTGTATTAGTTTCCGACACACCACTACAGGTTCAATGTTTTTCTTGGACCTTCACATTGATGATAAAACACAGAAATCGCATCGGAATTAAATACAAAAGGCACAATCCCACCATAAGTACAAGTATAGAGACTCTTCTTACAGTCGGTGCTTTGATCGTTTCCTGTGAGACCAGTATTTGTTTCCGATACACCACTGCAGGTTCAATGTATTCCTTGGACATACACGTTGACGATGAAACAAAGAAATCGCATCGGAATAAAATACGAAAGGCACAATGACGCCTTAAGTGCAAGAAGAGTGACACCTCTTAGAGTCTGTGCTTTGATCCTTTCCTGTGAGACCAGTATTAGTTTCCGACACACCACTGCAGGTGCAATGTATTCCTTGGACCTTCACGTTGACGATGAAACATAGAAATCGCATCGGAATTAAATACAAAAGGCACAATGCCGCCTTAAGTAAAAGAATAGAGACTCTTCTTACAGTCGGTGCTTTGATCCTTTCCTATGAGACCAGTTTTAGTTTCCGATACACCACCGCAGGTTCAATGTGTTCCTTTTACATACACATTGACGATGAAACACTGAATTTACATCGGAATTAAATACAAAAGGCACAATGCCGCCTTAACTGCAACAAGAGTGAGACTTCTTAGAAACTGTGCTTTGATCCTTAACTGTGAGACCAGTATTAGTTTCCGATACACCACTGCAGGTTCAATGTATTCCATGGACCTTCACATTGACGATGAAACACAGAAATCACATCGGAGATAAATACAACAGGCACAATGATGCCTTAAGTAAAAGAATAGAGACTCTTCTTATAGTCGGTGCTTTGAACCCTTCCTATGACACTTGTATTAGTTTCCGACACACCACTACAGGTTCAATGTTTTTCTTGGACCTTCACATTGATGATAAAACACAGAAATCGCATCGGAATTAAATACAAAGGCACAATCCCGCCATAAGTACAAGTATAGAGACTCTTCTTACAGTCGGTGCTTTGATCGTTTCCTGTGAGACCAGTATTTGTTTCCGATACACCACTGCAGGTTCAATGTATTCCTTGGACATACACGTTGACGATGAAACAAAGAAATCGCATCGGAATAAAATACGAAAGGCACAATGACGCCTTAAGTACAAGAAGAGTGACACCTCTTAGAGTCTGTGCTTTGATCCTTTCCTGTGAGACCAGTATTAGTTTCCGTTACACCACTGCAGGTTCAAAGTATTCCTTGGACCTTCACATTGACGATGAAACACTGAAATCACATCGGAGATAAATACAACAGGCACAATGCCGCCTTAAGTGCAAGAAGAGTAAGACTTCTTAGAGTCTGTGCTTTGATCCTTTCCTGTGAGTCCAGTATTAGTTTCCGATACACCACTACAGGTTCAATGTATTCCTTGGACATACACATTGACGATGAAACACAGAAATCGCATCGGAGTGAGATACAAAAAGCACAATGCCGACTTAAGTGCAAGAAGTGTGAGACTTCTTATAGTCTGTGCTTTGATCCTTTCCTGTGAGACCAGTATTAGTTTCCGATACACGACTGCAGGTTCAATGTATTCCTTGGACATACGCATTGACAAGGAAACACTGAAATTACATCGGAATTAAATACAAAAAGCACAATGCAGCTTAAGTGTAAGAAGAGTGAGACTTCTTAGAGTCTGTGGTTTGATCCTCTCCTGTGCGACCAGTATTAGTTTCCGATACACCACTGGAGGTTCAATGTATTCCTTGAACATACACATTGAGTAAGAAACACAGAATTCCCATCGCAATTAAATACAAAAGGCACAATGCCGCCTTAAGTACAAGAATAGGGACTCTTCTTACAGTCGATGCTTTGATCCTTTCCTGTGAGACCAGTATTAGTTTCCGATACACCACTGCAGGTTCAGTGTATTATTGGACATTCACATTGACGATGAAACACAGGAATCGCATCGCAATTAAATACAAATGGCACAATGCCGCATTAAGTGCAAGAAGAGTAAGACTTCTTAGAGTCTGTGCTTTGATCCTTTCCTGTGAGACCAGTATTAGTTTCCGATACACGATTGCAAGTTCAATGTATTCCTTGGACCTTCACATTGACGATGAGACACAGAAATCGCGTCGGAATTAAATACAAAAGGCATAATGCTGCCTTATGTATAACAATAGAGACTATTCTTACAGTCGGTGTTTTGAGCATTTCCCGTGAGACCAGTATTAGTTTTCGATACACCACTGCAGGTTCAACGTATTCCTTCGACCTTCACATTGACGATGAAACACTGAAATCGCATCGGAATGAAATACAAAAGGCACAATGCCGCCTTAACTACAAGAATAGAGACTCTTCTTACAGTCGGTGATTTGATCCTTTCCTATGATACCAGTATTAGTTTCCGACACACCACTGCAGGTTCAATGTATTCCTTGGACCTTCACGTTGACGATGAAACACAGATATCGCATCGGAATTAAATACAAAAGGCACAATGCCGCCTTAGGTAAAAGAATAGAGACTCTTCTTACAGTCGGTGCTTTGATCCTTTCCTATGAGACCAGTTTTAGTTTCCGATACACCACCGCAGGTTCAATGTATTCCTTTTACATACACATTGACGATGAAACACTGAATTTACATAGGAATTAAATACAAAAGGCACAATGCCGGCTTAAATGCAAGAAGAGTGAGACTTCTTAGGGTCTGTGCTTTGATCCTTAACTGTGAGACCAGTATTAGTTTCCGATACACCACTGCAGGTTCAATGTATTCCTTGGACCTTCACATTGATGATGAAACACAGAAATCGCATCGGAATTAAATACAAAAGGCACAATGCCGCCTTATGTACAAGTATAGAGACTCTTCTTACAGTCGGTGTTTTGATCCTTTCCTGTGAGACCAGCATTTGTTTCCGATACACCACTGCAGGTCTAATGTATTCCTTGGACCTTCACATTGACGATGAAACACAGAAAACGCATCGGAACTAAATACAAATGGCACAGTGCCGCCCTAAGTACAAGAATAGAGACTCTTCTTACAGACGGCGCTTTGATCCTTTCCTATGAGACCAGTTTTAGTTTCCGATACACCACTGCAGGTTGAATGTATTCCATTTACACACACATTGACGATGAAACAGTGAAATTACATCGGAAATAAATACAAAAGGCACAATACCGCCTTAAGTGCAAGAAGAGTGAGACTTCTTAGAGTCTGTGCTTTGATCCTTTCCTGTGAGACCAGTATTAGTTTCCGATACACCACTGCAGGTTCAATGTGTTCCTTGGATCTTCACATTGACGATGAAACACAGAAATCGCATCGGAATTAAATACAAAATGCACAATGCCGCCTTAAGTGCAAGAATAGAGACTCTTCTTTCATTCGGTGCTTTGATCCTTTCCTGTGAGACCAGTATTAGTTACCGATACACCAGTGCAGGTTCAATGTATTCCTTTTACATACACATTGACGATGAAACACTAAATTTACATCGGAACTAAATACAAAAGGCACAATGCCACCTTAAGTGCAAGAGGAGTAAGACTTCTTAGAGTCTGTGCTTTGATCCTTAACTGTGAGACCAGTATTAGTTCCCGATACACCACTGCAGGTTCAATGTATTCCTTGGACATACACGTTGACGATGATACAAAGAAATCGCATCGGAATTAAATACGAAAGGCACATTGCAGCCTTAAGTGCAAGAAGAGTCACACCTCTTAGAGTCTGTGCTTTGATCCTATCCTGTGAGACCAGTATTAGTTTCCGATACACCACTGCAGGTTCAACGTATTCCTTGGACCTTCACATTGACGATGAAACACTGAAATCACATCGGAGCTAAATACAACAGGCACAATGCCGCCTTAAGTGCAAGAAGAGTAAGACTTCTTAGAGTCTGTGCTTTTATCCTTTCCTGTGAGTCCAGTAATAGTTTCCGATACACCACTGCAGGTTCAATGTATTCCTTGGACATACACATTGACGATGAAACACAGAAATCGCATCGGAGTGAGATACAAAAAGCACAATGCCGACTTAAGTGCAAGAAGTGTGAGACTTCTTATAGTCTGTGCTTTGATCCTTTCCTGTGAGACCAGTATTAGTTTCCGATACACGACTGCAGGTTCAATGTATTCCTTGGACATACGCATTGACAAGGAAACACTGAAATTACATCAAAATGAAATACAAAAAGCACAATGCAGCTTAAGTGCAAGAAGAGTGAGACTTCTTAGAGTCTGTGGTTTGATCCTCTCCTGTGCGACCAGTATTAGTTTCCGATACACCACTGCAGGTTCAATGTATTCCTTGAACATACACATTGAGTATGAAACACAGAAATCCCATCGCAATTAAATACAAAAGGCACAATGCCGCCTTAAGTACAAGAATAGGGACTCTTCTTACAGTCGGTGCTTTGATCCTTTCCTGTGAGACCAGTATTAGTTTCCGATACACCACTGCAGGTTCAATGTATTCCTTGGACCATCACATTGACGATGAAACACAGAAATCACATCGGAGATAAATACAACCGGCACAATGATGACTTAAGTGCAGGAAGCGTAAGACTTCTCAGTGTCTCTGCTGTGATCCTTTCCTGTGTGGCCAGTATTAGTTTTCGATACACCACTGCAGGTTCAATGTATCCCTTGGACATTCACATTGACGATGAAACACAGAAATCGCAATTAAATACAAAAGGCACAATGCCGCCTTGAGTAAAAGAATAGAGACTCTTCTTACAGTCGGTGCTTTGATCCTTTCCTATGACACTTGTATTAGTTTCCGACACACCACTGCAGGTTCAATGTTTTCCTTGGTATTCACATTGATGATGAAACGCAGAAATCGAATCGGAATTAAATACAAAAGGCACAATGCCGCCTTAAGTGCATGAAGAGTGAGACTTCTTAGAGTCTGTGCTTTGATTTTTTCCTGTGAGACCAATGTTAGTTTCCGATACACAACCGCAGGTTCAATGTATTCCTTGGACCTTCACATTGACGATGAAACACAGAAATCGCGTCGCAATTACATGCAAAAGGCACAACACCGCCTTAAGTACAAGAATAGAGACTCTTCTTACAGTCGGCGTTTTGAGCAATCCCTGTGAGACCAGTATTAGTCTCCGATACACCACTGCAGGTTCAACGTATTCCTTCGACCTTCACATTGACGATGAAACACAGATATCGCATCGGAATTAAATACAAAAGGCACAATGCCGCCTTAGGTAAAAGAATAGAGACTCTTCTTACAGTTGGTGCAATGATCCTTTCCTGTGAGACCAGTATTAGTT
The DNA here is from genome assembly GCF_021461395.2 of Schistocerca americana. Taxonomy (NCBI): domain Eukaryota; kingdom Metazoa; phylum Arthropoda; class Insecta; order Orthoptera; family Acrididae; genus Schistocerca; species Schistocerca americana. The sequence continues at coordinate 1,431,593 of NC_060119.1, forward strand.
TCCGATACACCGTTGCAGGTTCAGTGTATTATTGGACATTCACATTGACGATGAAACACAGGAATCGCATCGGAATTAAATACAAAAGGCACAATGCCGCATTAAGTGCAAGAAGAGTAAGACTTCTTAGAGTCTGTGCTTTGATCCTTTCCTGTGAGACCAGTATTAGTTTCCGATACACGATTGCAGGTTCAATGTATTCCTTGGACCTTCACATTGACGATGAGACACAGAAATCGCGTCGGAATTAAATACAAAAGGCACAATGCTGCCTTATGTATAACAATAGAGACTATTCTTACAGACGGTGTTTTGAGCATTCCCCGTGAGACCAGTATTAGTTTCCGATACACCACTGCAGGTTCAACGTATACCTTCGACCTTCACATTGACGATGAAACACTGAAATCGCATCGGAATGAAATACAAAAGGCACAATGCCGCCTTAAGTAAAGGAATAGAGACTCTTCTTATAGTCGGTGCTTTGATCCTTTCCTATGAGACCAGTTTTAGTTTCCGATACACCACCGCAGGTTCAATGTATTCCTTTTACATACACATTGACGATGAAACACTAAATTTACATAGGAATTAAATACAAAAGGCACAATGCCGCCTTAAATGCAAGAAGAGTGAGACTTCTTAGGGTCTGTGATTTGATCCTTAACTGTGAGACCAGTATTAGTTTCCGATACACCACTGCAGGTTCAATGTATTCCTTGGACCATCACATTGACGATAAAACACAGAAATCACATCGGAGATAAATACAACAGGCACAATGATGCCTTAAGTGCAAGAAGCGTAAGTCTTCTTAGTGTCTCTGCTTTATCCTTTCCTGTGTGACCAGTATTAGTTTTCGATACACCACTGCAGGTTCAATGTATCCCTTGGACATTCACATTGACGATGAAACACAGAAATCGCATCGGAATGAAATACAAAAGGCACAATGCCGCCTTAAGTAAAGGAATAGAGACTCTTCTTATAGTCGGTGCTTTGATCCTTTCCTATGACACTTGTTTTAGTTTCCGTCACACCACTACAGGTTCAATGTTTTCCTTGGACCTTCACATTGATGATGAAACACAGAAATCGCATCGGAATTAAATACAAAAGGCACAATGCCGCCTTAAGTACAAGTATAGAGACTCTTCTTACAGTCGGTGCTTTAATCCTTTCCTGTGAGACCAGTATTTGTTTCCGATACACCACTGCAGGTCCAATGTATTCCTTGGACCTTCACATTGACGATGAAACACAGAAAACGCATCGGAACTAAATACAAATGGCACAGTGCCGCCTTAAGTACAAGAATAGAGACTCTTCTTACAGACGGCGCTTTGATCCTTTCCTATGAGACCAGTTTTAGTTTCCGATACACCACTGCAGGTTGAATGTATTCCTTTTACACACACATTGACGATGAAACAGTGAAATTACATCGGAAATAAATACAAAAGGCACAATACCGCCTTAAGTGCAAGAAGAGTGAGACTTCTTAGAGTCTGTGCTTTGATCCTTTCCTGTGAGACCAGTATTAGTTTCCGATACACCACTGCAGGTTCAATGTGTTCCTTGGATCTTCACATTGACGATGAAACATAGAAATCGCATCGGAATTAAATACAAAAGGCACAATGCCGCCTTAAGTGCAAGAATAGAGACTCTTCTTTCATTCGGTGCTTTGATCCTTTCCTGTGAGACCAGTATTAGTTACCGATACACCAGTGCAGGTTCAATGTATTCCTTTTACATACACATTGACGATGAAACACTAAATTTACATCGGAATTAAATACAAAAGGCACAATGCCGCCTTAAGTGCAAGAGGAGTAAGACTTCTTAGAGTCTGTGCTTTGATCCTTAACTGTGAGACCAGTATTAGTTCCCGATACACCACTGCAGGTTCAATGTATTCCTTGGACATACACGTTGACGATGAAACAAAGAAATCGCATCAGAATTAAATACGAAAGGCACAATGCAGCCTTAAGTGCAAGAAGAGTCACACCTCTTAGAGTCTGTGCTTTGATCCTATCCTGTGAGACCAGTATTAGTTTCCGATACACCACTGCAGGGTCAAAGTATTCCTTGGACCTTCACATTGACGATGAAACACTGAAATCACATCGGAGATAAATACAAAAGGCACAATGCCGACTTAAGTGCAAGAAGTGTGAGACTTCTTATAGTCTGTGCTTTGATCCTTTCCTGTGAGACCAGTATTAGTTTCCGATACACGACTGCAGGTTCAATGTATTCCTTGGACATACGCATTGACAAGGAAACACTGAAATTACATTGGAATTAAATACAAAAAGCACAATGCAGCTTAAGTGTAGGAAGAGTGAGACTTCTTAGAGTCTGTGGTTTGATCCTCTCCTGTGCGACCAGTATTAGTTTCCGATACACCACTGCAGGTTCAATGTATTCCTTGAACATACACATTGAGTATGAAACACAGAAATCCCATCGCATTTAAATACAAAAGGCACAATGCCGCCTTAAGTACAAGAATTGGGACTCTTCTTACAGTCGGTGCTTTGATCCTTTCCTGTGAGACCAGTATTAGTTTCCGATACACCACTGCAGGTTCAATGTATTATTGGACCTTCACATTGACGATGAAACACCGGAATCGCATCGGAATTAAATACAAGAGGCACAATGCCGCATTAAGTGCAAGAAGAGTAAGACTTCTTAGAGTCTGTGCTTTGATCCTCTCCTGTGAGACCAGTATTAGTTTCCGATACACGATTACAGGTTCAATGTATTCCTTGGACCTTCACATTGACGATGAAACACAGAAATTGCGTCGGAATTAAATACAAAAGGCACAATGCTGCCTTAGGTATAACAATAGAGACTATTCTTACAGTCGTTGTCTTGAGCATTCCCTGTGAGACCAGTAATAGTTTCCGATACACCACTGCAGGTTTAATGTATTCCTTTGACCTTCACGTTGACGATGAAACACAGATATCGCATCGGAATTAAATACAAAAGGCACAATACCGCCTTAAGTAAAAGAATAGAGACTCTTCTTACAGTCGGTGCTTTGATCCTTTCCTATGAGACCAGTTTTAGTTTCCGATACACCACCGCAGGTTCAATGTATTCCTTTTACATACACATTGACGATGAAACACTGAATTTACATCGGAATTAATTACAAAAGGCACAATGCCGCCTTAAGTGCAAGAAGAGTGAGACTTCTTAGGGTCTGTGCTTTGATCCTTAGCTGTGAGACCAGTATTAGTTTCCGATACACCACTGCAGGTTCAATGTATTCCTTGGACCATCACATTGACGATGAAACACAGAAATCACATCGGAGATAAATACAACCGGCACAATGATGACTTAAGTGCAAGAAGCGTAAGACTTCTTAGTGTCTCTGCTTTGATCCTTTCCTGTGTGGCCAGTATTAGTTTTCGATACACCACTGCAGGTTCAATGTATCCCTTGGACATTCACATTGACGATGAAACACAGAAATCGCATCGGAATTAAATACAAAAGGCACAATGCCGCCTTGAGTAAAAGAATAGAGACTCTTCTTACAGTCGGTGCTTTGATCCTTTCCTATGACACTTGTATTAGTTTCCGACACACCACTGCAGGTTCAATGTTTTCCTTGGGCCTTCACATTGATGATGAAACACAGAAATCGAATCGGAATTAAATACAAAAGGCACAATGCCGCATTAAGTGCAAGAAGAGTAAGACTTCTTAGAGTCTGTGCTTTGATCCTTTCCTGTGAGCCCAGTATTAGTTTCCGATACACCACTGCAGGTTCAATGTAATCCTTGGAACTTCACATTGACGATGAAACACAGAAATCGCGTCGGAATTAAATACAAAAGGCACAATGCCTCCATAAGTACAAGAATAGAGACTCTTCTTACAGTCGGTGTTTTGAGCAATCCCTGTGAGACCAGTATTAGTTTCCGATGCACCACTGCAGGTTCAATGTATTCCTTGGACCTTCACATTGACGATGAAACACAGAAATCGCGTCGGAATTAAATACAATAGGCACAATGCCGCCTTAAGTATAAGAATAGATACTCTTCTTACAGTCGGTGTTTGAGCATTCCCTGTGAGACCAGTATTAGTTTCCGATAGACCACTGCAGGTTCAATGTATTCCTTGGACCTTCACATTGTCGATGAAACACAGAAATTACATCGGAGATAAATGCAACAGGCACAATGCCGCCTTAAGTGCAAGAAGAGTAAGACTTCTTTGAGTCTGTGCTTTGATCCTTTCCTGTTAGACCAGAATTAAATTCCGATACACCACAGCAGGTTCAATGTATTCCTTGGACATACACATTGACGATAAAACACAGATATCGCATCGGAATTAAATACAAAAGGCACAATGCCGCCTTAAGTAAAAGAATACAGACTCTTCTTACAGTTGGTGCTTTGATCCTTTCCTATGACACTTGTATTAGTTTTCGATACACCTCTGCAGGTTCAATGTATTCCTTGGACCTTCACATTGACGATGAAACACAGAAATCGCATCGGAATTAAATACAAAAGGCACAATGCCGCCTTAAGTACAAGAATAGAGACTCTTCTTACTGTCGGTGCTTTGATCCTTTCCTGCGAGACCAGTATTTGTTTCCGATACACCACTGCAGGTCTAATGTATTCCTTATACCTTCCCATTGACGATGAAACACAGAAATCGCATCGGAATTAAATACAAAAGGAACAATGCCGCTTTAAGTTCAAGAATAGAGACTCTTCTTACAGTCGGTGATTTAATAATTTTCCTATGAGACCAGTTTTAGTTGCCGATACACCACTGCAGGTTCAATGTATTCCTTTTACATACACATTGACGATGAAACACTGACATTACATCAGAATTAAATACAAAAGGCACAATGCCGCCTTAAGTGCAAGAAGAGTCAGACTTCTTAGAGTCTGTGCTTTGATCCTTTCCTGTGAGACCAGTATTAGTTTCCGATACACCACTGCTGGTTCAATGAATTCCTTGGACCTTCACATTGACTATGAAACTCAGAAATCGCATCGGAATAAAATACAAAAGGCACAATGCCGCCTTAAGTACAAGAATATAGACTCTTCTTCCAGTCGGTGCTTAGATCCTTTCCAATGAGACCAGTTTTAGTTTCCGATACACCACCGCAGGTTCAATGTATTCCTTTTACACACACATTGACGATGAAACACTGAAATTACATCGGAATTAAATACAAAAGGCACAATACCGACTTAAGTGCAAGAAGAGTGAGACTTCTTAGAGTCTGTGCTTTGATCCCTTCCTGTGAGACCAGCATTAGTTTCCGATACACCACTGCAGGTTCAATATATTCCTTGGACCTTCACATTGACGATGAAACACAGAAATCGCATCTGAATTAAAAACAAAAGTCACAATGCCGCCTTAAGTACAAGAATAGGGACTCTTCTCTCAGTCGGTGCTTTGGTCCTTTCCTGTGAAACCAGTATAAGTGTCCGATACATCACTGCAGGTTCAAAATATTCCTTTTACATACACATTGACGATGAAACACTGAACTTACATCGGATATATATACAAAAGGCACAATGCCGAATTAAGTGCAGGAGGAGTTAGACTTCTTAGAGTCTGTGCTTTGATCTTGAACTGTGAGACCAGTATTAGTTTCCGATACACCACTGCAGGTTCAATCTATTCCTTGACATACACGTTGACGGTGATATACAGAAATCGCATCGGATTTAAATACGAAAGGCACAATGCCGCCTTAAGTGCAAGAAGAGTGAAACCTCTTAGAGTCTGTGCTTTGATCCTTTCCTGTGTAGACCAGTAATAGTCTCCAATACACCACTGCTGGTTCAATGTACTCCTTGTACCTTCACATTGACGATGAAACACAGAAATCACATCGGAGATAAATGCAACAGGCACAATGCCGCTTTAAGTGCAAGAAGAGTAAGACTTCTTTGAGTCTGTGCTTTGATCCATTCCTGTTAGACCAGTATTAGTTTCCGATACACCACTGCAGGTTCAATGTATTCCTTGGACATACACATTGACGATGAAACACTGAAATTACATCGGAATTAAATACAAAGGGGACAATGCCGGATAAGGTGCAAGAAGAGAGAGACTTCTTAGAGTCTGTGCTTTGATCCTTTCCTGTGAGACCAGTATTAGTTTCCGATACACCACTGCAGGTTCAATGTATTCCTTGGACCTTAACACTGACGATGAAACACAGAAATCGCAACGGAATTAAATACAAAAGGCACAGTGCCACTTTAAGTACAAGAATAGAGTCTCTTCTTACAGTCGGTTATTTAATAATTTTCCTATGAGACCAGTTTTAGTTGCCGATACACCACTGCAGTTTCAATGTATTCCTTTTACATACACATTGACGATGAAACACTGAAATTACATCAGAATTAAATTCAAAAGGCACAATGCCGCCTTAAGTGCAAGAAGAGTCAGACTTCTTAGAGTCTGTGCTTTGATCCTTTCCTGTGAGACCAGTATTAGTTTCCGATACACCACTGCTGGTTCAATGAATTCCTTGGACCTTCACATTGACTATGAAACTCAGAAATCGCATCGGAATAAAATACAAAAGGCACAATGCCGCCTTATGTACAAGAATATAGACTCTTCTTACAGTAGGTGCTTTGATCCTTTCCTATGAGGCCAGTATTAGTTTCCGATACACCACTGCAGGTTTAATGTATTCCTTGGATCTTCACATTGACGATGAAACACAGAAATCGCATCGGAAATAAATACAAAAGGAACAATGCCGCTTTAAGTTCAAGAATAGAGACTCTTCTTACAGTCGGTTATTTAATAATTTTCCTATGAGACCAGTTTTAGTTGCCGATACACCACTGCAGGTTCAATGTATTCCTTTTACATACACATTGACGATGAAACACTGAAATTACATCAGAATTAAATTCAAAAGGCACAATGCCGCCTTAAGTGCAAGAAGAGTCAGACTTCTTAGAGTCTGTGTTTTGATCCTTTCCTGTGAGACCAGTATTAGTTTCCGATACACCACTGCTGGTTCAATGAATTCCTTGGACCTTCACATTGACTATGAAACTCAGAAATCGCATCGGAATAAAATACAAAAGGCACAATGCCGCCTTATGTACAAGAATATAGACTCTTCTTCCAGTCGGTGCTTAGATCCTTTCCAATGAGACCAGTTTTAGTTTCCGATACACCACCGCAGGTTCAATGTATTCCTTTTACATACACATTGACGATTAAACACTGAATTTACATCGGAATGAAATACAAAATTCACAATGCCGCCTTAAGTGCAAGAAGTCTGAGACTTCTTAGGGTCTGTGCTTTTATCCTTAACTGTGAGACCAGTATTAGTTTCCGATACACCACTGCAGTTCAATATATTCCTTGGACATTCACATTGACGATGAAACACTGAAATTACATCGGAAATAAATACAAAAGGCACACTGCCGCCTTAAATGCAAGATGAGTGAGACTTCTTAGAGTCTGTGCTTTGATCCTTTCCTATGACACCAGTATTAGTTTCCGATTCACCACTGCAGGTTCAATGTATTCCTTTTACATACACATTGAAGATGAAACACTGAAATTACACCGGAATTAAATACAAAAGGCACAATGCCGCCGTAAATGCAAGATGAGTGAGACTTCTTAGAGTCTGTGCTTTGATCCTTTCCTATGACACCAGTATTAGTTTCCGATTCACCACTGCAGGTTCAATGTATTCCTTTTACATACACATTGACGATGAAACACTGAAATTACACCGGAATTAAATACAAAAGGCACAATGCCGCCTTAAGTTCAAGAAGAGTGAGACTTCTTAGAGTCTGTGTTTTGATCCATTCCAGTGAGACCAGTATTAGTTTCCGATACACCACTGCAGGTTCAATGTATTCCTTGGACCTTCACATTGTCGATGAAACACAGATATCGCAACGGAATTAAATACTAAAGGCACAATGCCGCCTTAAGTACAAGAATAGAGACTCTTCTTACAGTCGGTGCTTTGATCCATTCCTGTGAGACCAGTATTAGTTTCCGATACACCACTGCAATATCAATGTATTCCTTGGACCTTCACATTAACGATGAAACACAGATATCTCATCGGAATTAAATACAAAAGGCACAATGCCGCCTTAAGTACAAGAATAGAGACTCTTCTTACTGTCGGTGCTTTGATCCTTTCCTGCGAGACCAGTATTTGTTTCCGATACACCACTGCAGGTCTAATGTATTCCTTATACCTTCCCATTGACGATGAAACACAGAAATCGCATCGGAATTAAATACAAAAGGAACAATGCCGCTTTAAGTTCAAGAATAGAGACTCTTCTTACAGTCGGTGATTTAATAATTTTCCTATGAGACCAGTTTTAGTTGCCGATACACCACTGCAGGTTCAATGTATTCCTTTTACATACACATTGACGATGAAACACTGACATTACATCAGAATTAAATACAAAAGGCACAATGCCGCCTTAAGTGCAAGAAGAGTCAGACTTCTTAGAGTCTGTGCTTTGATCCTTTCCTGTGAGACCAGTATTAGTTTCCGATACACCACTGCTGGTTCAATGAATTCCTTGGACCTTCACATTGACTATGAAACTCAGAAATCGCATCGGAATAAAATACAAAAGGCACAATGCCGCCTTAAGTACAAGAATATAGACTCTTCTTCCAGTCGGTGCTTAGATCCTTTCCAATGAGACCAGTTTTAGTTTCCGATACACCACCGCAGGTTCAATGTATTCCTTTTACACACACATTGACGATGAAACACTGAAATTACATCAGAATTAAATACAAAAGGCACAATACCGACTTAAGTGCAAGAAGAGTGAGACTTCTTAGAGTCTGTGCTTTGATCCCTTCCTGTGAGACCAGCATTAGTTTCCGATACACCACTGCAGGTTCAATATATTCCTTGGACCTTCACATTGACGATGAAACACAGAAATCGCATCTGAATTAAAAACAAAAGTCACAATGCCGCCTTAAGTACAAGAATAGGGACTCTTCTCTCAGTCGGTGCTTTGGTCCTTTCCTGTGAAACCAGTATAAGTGTCCGATACATCACTGCAGGTTCAAAATATTCCTTTTACATACACATTGACGATGAAACACTGAACTTACATCGGATATATATACAAAAGGCACAATGCCGAATTAAGTGCAGGAGGAGTTAGACTTCTTAGAGTCTGTGCTTTGATCTTGAACTGTGAGACCAGTATTAGTTTCCGATACACCACTGCAGGTTCAATCTATTCCTTGACATACACGTTGACGGTGATATACAGAAATCGCATCGGATTTAAATACGAAAGGCACAATGCCGCCTTAAGTGCAAGAAGAGTGAAACCTCTTAGAGTCTGTGCTTTGATCCTTTCCTGTGTAGACCAGTAATAGTCTCCGATACACCACTGCTGGTTCAATGTACTCCTTGTACCTTCACATTGACGATGAAACACAGAAATCACATCGGAGATAAATGCAACAGGCACAATGCCGCTTTAAGTGCAAGAAGAGTAAGACTTCTTTGAGTCTGTGCTTTGATCCATTCCTGTTAGACCAGTATTAGTTTCCGATACACCACTGCAGGTTCAATGTATTCCTTGGACATACACATTGACGATGAAACACTGAAATTACATCGGAATTAAATACAAAGGGGACAATGCCGGATAAGGTGCAAGAAGAGAGAGACTTCTTAGAGTCTGTGCTTTGATCCTTTCCTGTGAGACCAGTATTAGTTTCCGATACACCACTGCAGGTTCAATGTATTCCTTGGACCTTAACACTGACGATGAAACACAGAAATCGCAACGGAATTAAATACAAAAGGCACAGTGCCACTTTAAGTACAAGAATAGAGTCTCTTCTTACAGTCGGTTATTTAATAATTTTCCTATGAGACCAGTTTTAGTTGCCGATACACCACTGCAGGTTCAATGTATTCCTTTTACATACACATTGACGATGAAACACTGAAATTACATCAGAATTAAATTCAAAAGGCACAATGCCGCCTTAAGTGCAAGAAGAGTCAGACTTCTTAGAGTCTGTGCTTTGATCCTTTCCTGTGAGACCAGTATTAGTTTCCGATACACCACTGCTGGTTCAATGAATTCCTTGGACCTTCACATTGACTATGAAACTCAGAAATCGCATCGGAATAAAATACAAAAGGCACAATGCCGCCTTATGTACAAGAATATAGACTCTTCTTACAGTAGGTGCTTTGATCCTTTCCTATGAGGCCAGTATTAGTTTCCGATACACCACTGCAGGTTTAATGTATTCCTTGGATCTTCACATTGACGATGAAACACAGAAATCGCATCGGAAATAAATACAAAAGGAACAATGCCGCTTTAAGTTCAAGAATAGAGACTCTTCTTACAGTCGGTTATTTAATAATTTTCCTATGAGACCAGTCTTAGTTGCCGATACACCACTGCAGGTTCAATGTATTCCTTTTACATACACATTGACGATGAAACACTGAAATTACATCAGAATTAAATTCAAAAGGCACAATGCCGCCTTAAGTGCAAGAAGAGTCAGACTTCTTAGAGTCTGTGCTTTGATCCTTTCCTGTGAGGCCAGTATTAGTTTCCGATACACCACTGCTGGTTCAATGAATTCCTTGGACCTTCACATTGACTATGAAACTCAGAAATCGCATCGGAATAAAATACAAAAGGCACAATGCCGCCTTATGTACAAGAATATAGACTCTTCTTCCAGTCGGTGCTTAGATCCTTTCCAATGAGACCAGTTTTAGTTTCCGATACACCACCGCAGGTTCAATGTATTCCTTTTACATACACATTGACGATGAAACACTGAATTTACATCGGAATGAAATACAAAATTCACAATGCCGCCTTAAGTGCAAGAAGTCTGAGACTTCTTAGGGTCTGTGCTTTTATCCTTAACTGTGAGACCAGTATTAGTTTCCGATACACCACTGCAGTTCAATATATTCCTTGGACATTCACATTGACGATGAAACACTGAAATTACATCGGAAATAAATACAAAAGGCACACTGCCGCCTTAAATGCAAGATGAGTGAGACTTCTTAGAGTCTGTGCTTTGATCCTTTCCTATGACACCAGTATTAGTTTCCGATTCACCACTGCAGGTTCAATGTATTCCTTTTACATACACATTGAAGATGAAACACTGAAATTACACCGGAATTAAATACAAAAGGCACAATGCCGCCGTAAATGCAAGATGAGTGAGACTTCTTAGAGTCTGTGCTTTGATCCTTTCCTATGACACCAGTATTAGTTTCCGATTCACCACTGCAGGTTCAATGTATTCCTTTTACATACACATTGACGATGAAACACTGAAATTACACCGGAATTAAATACAAAAGGCACAATGCCGCCTTAAGTTCAAGAAGAGTGAGACTTCTTAGAGTCTGTGTTTTGATCCATTCCAGTGAGACCAGTATTAGTTTCCGATACACCACTGCAGGTTCAATGTATTCCTTGGACCTTCACATTGTCGATGAAACACAGATATCGCAACGGAATTAAATACTAAAGGCACAATGCCGCCTTAAGTACAAGAATAGAGACTCTTCTTACAGTCGGTGCTTTGATCCATTCCTGTGAGACCAGTATTAGTTTCCGATACACCACTGCAGTTTCAATGTATTCCTTGGAGATTCACATTTACGATGAAACACGGAAGTTACATCGGAATTAAATTCAAAAGGGACAATGCCGCCTTAAATGCAAGAAGAGTGAGACTTCTTAGAGTCTGTGCTTTGACCCTTTCCTATGAGACCAGTTTTAGTTTCCGATACACCACTGCAGGTTCAATGTATTTCTTTTACATACACATTGACGTTGAAAACTGAAATTACATCGGAATTAATTACAAAACGCGAAATGCCGCCTTAAGTGCAAGATGAGTGAGACTTCATAGAGTCTGTGCTTTGATCCTTTCCTGTGAGACCATTATTAGTTTCCGATACACCACTGCTGGTTCAATGTATTCCTTGGACCTTCACATTGTCGATGAAACACAGGAAACGCATCGGGATTAAATACAAATGGCACAACGCCGCCATATGTACAAGAATAGAGACTCTTCTTATAGTCGCTGCTTTGATCCTTTCCTGTGACACCAGTATTAGTTTCCGATACACCAATGCAATTTCAATGTATTCCTTGGACATTCACATTGCCGATGAAATACTAAAATTACATCCGAATTATATTCAAAGGGCACAAAGCCGCCTTAAATGCAAGAAGAGTGAAACTTCTTAGAGTCTGTGCTTTGATCCTTTCCTATGAGACCAGTTTTAGTTTCCGATACACCACTGAAGATTCAGTGTACTCCTTTTACATACACATTGAGGATGAAACACTGAAATTACATCGGAATTAAATACAAAAGGCACAATGCCGCGATAAGTGCAAGAAGAGTGAGACTTCTTGGAGTCTGTTCTTTTATCCTTTCCTATGACACCAGTATTAGTTTCCGATACACCACTGCAGGTTCAATGTATTCCTTGGACCTTCACATTGACGATGAAACACAGAAATCGCATCGAAATTAAAAACAAAAGGCACAATGCCGACTTAAGTACAACAAAAGAGTTTCTTCTTACAGTCGGTGCTTTGATCCTTTCCTGTGAAACCAGTATTAGTTTCCGATACACCACTGCAGATTCAATGTATTCCTTGGACCTTCACATTGACGATGAAACACAGAAATCGCATCGGAATTAAATACAAAAGGCACAATGCCGCCTTAAGTACGAGAATAGAGACTCTTCTTACAGTCGGTGCTCTGATCCTTTCCTGTGAGAACAGTATTAGTTTCCGATACACCACTGCAGATTCAATGTATTCCTTGGACCTTCACATTGACGATGAAATACAGAAATCGCATCGGAATTAAATACAAAAGGCACAATGCCGCCTTAAGTACGAGAATAGAGATTCTTCTTACTGTCGGTGCTTTGATCCGTTCCTGTGAGACCAGTACTAGCTTCCGATACACCACTGCAGGTTCAATGTATTCCCTGGACCTTCACATTGACGATGAAACACAGAAATCGCATCGGAATTAAATACAAAAGGCACAATGCCGCCTTAAGTGCAAGAAGAGTGAGACTTCTTAGAGTCTGTGCTTTCATCCTTTCCTATGACACCAGTATAAGTTTCCGATTCACCCCTGCAGGTTCAATGAATTCCTTTTACATACACATTGACGATGAAACTCTGAAATTACATCGGAACTAAATACAAAAGGCATAATGCCGCCTTAAGTGCAAGAAGAGTGAGACTTCTTAGAGTCTGTGTTTTGATCCTTTCCTGTGAGACCAGCATAAGTTTCAGATACACCACTGCAGGTTCAATGTATTCCTTGGACCTTCACATTGACGATGAAACACTGAAATCGCATCGGAATTAAATACAAAAGGCACAATGAAGCCTTAAGTACAAGAATAGAGACTCTTCTTACAGTCGGTGCTTTGATCCTTTCCTATGAGGCCAGTATTATTTTCCGATACACCACTGCAGGTTCAATGTATTCCTTGGACCTTCACATTGACGATGAAACACAGAAATCGCATCGAAATTAAAAACAAAAGGCACATGCCGACTTAAGTACAAGAATAGAGTTTCTTCTTACAGTCGGTGCTTTGATCCTTTCCTGTGAGACCAGTATTAGTTTCCGATACACCACTGCAGATTCAATGTATTCCTTGGACCTTCACTTTGACAATGAAACACAGAAATCGCATCGGAATTAAATACAAAAGGCACAATGCCGCCCTAAGTACGAGAATAGAGACTCTTCTTGCAGTCGGTGCTTTGATCCTTTCCTGTGAGAACAGTATTAGTTTCCGATACACCACTGCAGGTTCAATGTATTCCTTGGACCTTCACATTGACGATGAAACACAGAAATCACATCGGAATTAAATACAAAAGGCACAATGCCGCCTTAAGTACAAGAATAGAGACTCTTCTAACAGTCGGTGCTTTGATCCATTCCTGTGAGACCAGTATTAGTTTCAGATACACCATTTCAGGTTCAATGTATTCCTTGGACCTTCCCATTGACGATGAAACACAGAAATCGCATCGGAATTAAATACAAAAGGCACAATGCCGCCTTAAGTACAAGAATAGAGACTCTTCTTACAGTCGGTGCTTTGATCCTTTCCTATGAGGCCAGTATTAGTTTCCGATACACCACTGCAGGTTCAATGTATTCCTTGGACCTTCACATTGACGATGAAACACAGAAATCGCATCGTAATTAAATACAAAAGGCACAATGCCGCCTTTAGTACAAGAATAGAGACTCTTCTTACAGTCGGTGCTTTGATCCTTTTCTGTGAGACCAGTATTAGTTTCCGATACACCACTGTAGGTCTAATGTATACCTTGGACCTTCACATTGACGATGAAACACAGAAATCGCAGCGGAATTAAATACAAAAGGCACAATGCCGCCTTTAGTACAAGAATAGAGACTCTTCTTACAGTCGGTGCTTTGATCCTTTCCTGTGAGACCAGTATTAGTTTCCGATACACCACTGTAGGTCTAATGTATACCTTGGACCTTCACATTGGCGATGAAACACAGAAATCGCAGCGGAATTAAATACAAATGGCACAATGCCGCCTTAAGTAAATGAATAGAGACTCTTCTTACAGTCGGTGCTTTGATCCTTTCCTATGAGTCCAGTTTTAGTTTCCGATACACCACCGCAGGTTCAATGTATTCCTTTTACATACACATTGACGATGAAACACTGAATTTACATCGGAATTAAATACAAAACGCGCAATGCCGCCTTAAGTGCAAGAAGAGTGAGACTTATTAGGTACTGTGCTTTGATCCTTAACTGTGAGACCAATTTTAGTTTGTGATACACCACTGCAGGTTCAATGTATTCCTTGGACGTTAACATTGACGATGAAACACTGACAACGCATCGGGACTAAATACAAATGGCACAGTGCCGCCTTAAGTACAAGAATAGAGACTCTTCTTACAGACGGTGCTTTGATCCTTTCCTATGAGACCAGTTATAATATCCGATACACCACTGCAGGTTCAATGTATTCCTTTTACACACACATTGACGATGAAACACTGAAATTACATCGGAATTAAATACAAAAGGCACAATACCGACTTAAGTGCAACAAGAGTGAGACTTCTTAGAGTCTGTGCTTTGATCCTTTCCTGTGAGACCAGTATTAGTTTCCGATACACCACTGCAGGTTCAATGTATTATTTGGACCATCACATTGACGATGAAACACAGAAATCGCATCGGAAATAAATAAAAAAGGCACAATGCCGCCTTAAGTGCAAGAATAGAGACTCTTCTTTCATTCGATGCTTTGATCCTTTCCTGTGAGACCAGTATTAGTTACCGATACACCAGTGCAGGTTCAATGTGTTCCTTTTACATACACATTGACGATGAAACACTGAATTTACATCGGAATTAAATACAAAAGGCACAATGCCGCCTTAAGTGCAAGAGTAGTAAGACTTCTTAGAGTCTGTGCTTTGATCCTTATCTGTGAGACCAGTATTAGTTCCCGATACACCACTGCAGGTTCAATGTATTCCTTGGACATACACGTTGACGATGAAACAAAGAAATCGCATCGGAATTAAATACGAAAGGCACAATGCCGCCTTAAGTGCAAGAAGAGAGACACCTCTTAGAGTCTGTGCTTTGATCCTTTCCTGTGAGACCAGTATTAGTTTCCGATACACCACTGCAGGTTCAAAGTATTCCTTGGACCTTCACATTGACGATGAAACACTGAAATCACATCGGAGATAAATACAACAGGCACAATGCCGCCTTAAGTGCAAGAAGAGTAAGACATCTTAGAGTCTGTGCTTTGATCCTTTCCTGTGAGTCCAGTATTAGTTTACGATACACCACTGCAGGTTCAATGTATTCCTTGGACATACACATTGACGATGAAACACAGAAATCGCATCGGAATGAGATACAAAAAGCACAATGCCGACTTAAGTGCAAGAAGTGTGAGACTTCTTATTGTCTGTGCTTTGATCCTTTCCTGTGAGACCAGTATTAGTTTCCGATACACGACTGCAGGTTCAATGTATTCCTTGGACATACGCATTGACAAGGAAACACTGAAATTACATCGGAATTAAATACAAAAAGCACAATGCAGCTTAAGTGTAAGAAGAGTGAGACTTCTTAGAGTCTGTGGTTAGATCCTCTCCTGTGCGACCAGTATTAGTTTCCGATACACCACTGCAGGTTCAATGTATTCCTTGAACATACACATAGAGGATGAAACACAGAAATCCCATCGCAATTAAATACAAAAGGCACAATGCCGCTCTTATGTACAAGAATAGGGACTCTTCTTACAATCGGTGCTTTGATCCTTTCCTGTGAGACCAGTATTAGTTTCCGATACACCATTGCAGGTTCAATGTATTATTGGACCTTCACATTGACGATGAAACACAGGAATCGCATCGGAATTAAATACAAAAGCACAATGCCGCATTAAGTGCAAGAAGAGTAAGACTTCTTAGAGTCTGTGCTTTGATCCTTTCCTGTGAGACCAGTATTAGTTTCCGATACATGATTGCAGGTTCAATGTATTCCTTGGACCTTCACATTGACGATGAAACACAGAAATCGCGTCGGAATTAAATACAAAAGGCACATTGCTGCCTTAGGTACAACGATAGAGACTATTCTTACAGTCGGTGTTTTGAGCATTCCCTGTGAGACCAGTATTAGTTTCCGACACACCACTGCAGGTTCAATGTATTCCTTGGACCTTCATGTTGACGATGAATCACAGAAATCGCATCGGAATTAAATACAAAAGGCACAATGCCGCCTTAAGTAAAAGAATAGAGACCCTTCTTACAGTCGGTGCTTTGATCCATTCCTATGAGACCAGTTTTAGTTTCCGATACACCACCGCAGGTTCAATGTATTCCTTTTACATACACATTGACGATGAAACACTGAATTTACATCGGAATTAAATACAAAAGGCACAATGCCGCCTTAAGTGCAAGAGGAGTGAGACTTCTTAGGGTCTGTGCTTTGATCCTTAACTGTGTGACCAGTATTAGTTTCCGATACACCACTGCAGGTTCAATGTATTCCTTGGACCATCACATTGACGATGAAACACAGAAATCACATCGGAGATAAATACAACAGGCACAATGATGCCTTAAGTGCAAGAAGCGTAAGACTTCTTAGTGTCTCTGCTTTGATCCTTTCCTGTGAGACCAGTATTAGTTTTCGGTACACCACTGCAGGTTCAATGTATCCCTTGGACATTCACATTGACGATGAAACACAGAAATCGCATCGGAATTAAATACAAAAGGCACAATGCCGCCTTAAGTACAAGTATAGAGACTCTTCTTACAGTCGGTGCTTTGATCCTTTCCTGTGAGACCAGTATTTGTTTTCGATACACCACTGCAGGTCTAATGTATTCCTTGGACCTTCACATTGACGATGAAACACAGAAAACGCATCGGAACTAATTACAAATGGCACAGTGCCGCCTTAAGTACAAGAATAGGGACTCTTCTTACAGACGGTGCTTTGATCCTTTCCTATGAGACCAGTTATAGTTTCCGATACACCACTGCAGGTTCAATGTATTCCTTTTACACACACATTGACGATGAAACACTGAAATTACATCGGAATTAAATACAAAAGGCACAATAACGCCTTAAGTGCAAGAAGAGTGAGACTTCTTAGAGTCTGTGCTTTGATCCTTTCCTGTGAGACCAGTATTAGTTTCCGATACACCACTGCAGGTTCAATGTATTCCTTGGACCATCACATTGACGATGAAACACAGAAATCGCATCGGAAATAAATAAAAAAGGCACAATGCCGCCTTAAGTGCAAGAATAGAGACTCTTCTTTCATTCGGTGCTTTGATCCTTTCCTGTGAGACCAGTATTAGTTAACGATACACCAGTGCAGGTCAATGTATTCCTTTTACATACACATTGACGATGAAACACTGAATTTACATCGGAATTAAATACAAAAGGCACAATGCCGCCTTAAGTGCAAGAGGAGTAAGACTTCTTAGAGTCTGTGCTTTGATCCTTAACTGTGAGACCAGTATTAGTTCCCGATACACCACTGCAGGTTCAATGTATTCCTTGGACATACACGTTGACGATGAAACAAAGAAATCGCATCGGAAATAAATACGAAAAGCACAATGCCGCCTTAAGTGCAAGAAGAGTGACACCTCTTAGAGTCTGTGCTTTGATCCTTTCCTGTGAGACCAGTATTAGTTTCCGATTCACCACTGCAGGTTCAAAGTATTCCTTGGACCTTCACATTGACGATGAAACACTGAAATCACATCGGAGATAAATACAACAGGCACAATGCCGCCTTAAGTGCAAGAAGAGTAAGACTTCTTAGAGTCTGTGCTTTGATCCTTTCCTGTGAGACCAGTATTAGTTTCCGATACACGACTGCAGGTTCAATGTATTCCTTGGACATACGCATTGACAAGGAAACACTGAAATTACATCGGAATTAAATACAAAAAGCACAATGCAGCTTAAGTGTAAGAAGAGTGAGACTTCTTAGAGTCTGTGGTTTGATCCTCTCCTGTGCGACCAGCATTAGTTTCCGATACACCACTGCAGGTTCAATGTATTCCTTGAACATACACATTGAGGATGAAACACAGAAATCCCATCGCAATTAAATACAAAAGGCACAATGCCGCCTTTAGTACAAGAATAGAGACTCTTCTTACAGTCGGTGCTTTGATCCTTTCCTATGACACTTGTATTAGTTTCCGACACACCACTGCAGAGATTGATGATGAAACACAGAAATCGCATCGGAATTAAATACAAAAGGCACAATGCCGCCTTAAGTACAAGTATAGAGACTCTTCTTACAGTCGGTGCTTTGATCCTTTCCTGTGAGACCAGTATTAGTTTCCGATACAACACTGCAGGTTCAATGTATTCCTTGGACATTCACATTGACGATGAATGACTGA
Source organism: Schistocerca americana (assembly GCF_021461395.2). Lineage (NCBI taxonomy): Eukaryota > Metazoa > Arthropoda > Insecta > Orthoptera > Acrididae > Schistocerca > Schistocerca americana. Next base: position 1,450,717 of record NC_060119.1, read on the forward strand.
AATTACATCGGAATTAAATACAAAAGGCACAATGCCGCCTTAAATGCAAGAAGAGTGAGACTTTTTAGAGTCTGTGCTTTCATCCATTCCTATGACACCAGTATTAGTTACGAATTCACCACTGCAGGTTCAATGTATTCCTTTTACATACACATTGACGATTAAACACTAAAATTACATCGGAATTAAATACTAAAGGCACAATGCCGCCTTAAGTGCAAGAAGAGTAAGACTTCTTAGAGTCTGTGCTCTGATCCTTTCCTATGACACCAGTATTAGTTTCCGATACACCACTTTAGGTTCAATGTATTCCTTGGACCTTCACTTTGACGATGAAACACAGAAATCGCATCGAAATTAAAAACAAAAGGCACAATGCCGACTTAAGTACAAGAATAGAGTTTCTTCTTACAGTCGGTGCTTTGATCCTTTCCTGTGAGACCAGTATTAGTTTCCGATACACCACTGCATTTTCAATGTATTCCTTGGACCTTCACATTGACGATGAAACATTCCGATACACCACTGCATTTTCAGTGTATTCCTTGGACCTTCACATTGACGATGAAACACAGAAATCGCATCGGAATTAAATACAAAAGGCACAATGCCGCCTTAAGTACGAGAATAGAGACTCTTCTTACAGTCGGTGCTTTGATCCTTTCCTGTGAGAACAGTATTAGTTTCCGATACACCACTGCAGGTTCAATGTATTCCTTGGACCCTCACATTGACGATGAAACACAGAAATCGCATCGGAATTAAATACAAAAGGCACAATGCCGCCTTAAGTACAAGAATAGAGACTCTTCTAATAGTCGGTGCTTTGATCCATTCCTGTGAGACCAGTATTAGTTTCGGATACACCATTTCAGGTTCAATGTATTCCTTGGACCTTCACATTGACGATGAAACACAGAAATCGCATCGGAATTAAATACAAAAGGCACAATGCCGCCTTAAGTACAAGAAAAGAGACTCTTCTTACAGTCGGTGCTTTGATCCCTTCCTGTGAGACCAGTATTAGTTTCCGATACACTACTGCAGGGTCAATGTTTTCCTTTTACATACACATTGACAATGAAACACTGAAATTACATCGGAATAAAATACAAAAGACACTATGCCGCCATAAGTGCAAGAAGAGTGAGACTTCTTAGATTCTGTGCTTTGATCCTTTCCTGTGAGACCAGTATTAGTTTCCGATACACCACTGCAGGTTCAATGTATTCCTTGGACCTTCACATTGACGATGAAACACAGAAATCGCATCGGAATTAAATACAAAAGGCACAATGCCGCCTTAAGTACGAGGATAGAGACTCTTCTTACTGTCGGTGCTTTGAGCCGTTCCTCTGAGACCAGTATTAGCTTTCGATACACCACTGCAGGTTCAATGTACTCCCTGGACCTTCACATTGACGATGAAACACAGAAATCGCATCGGAATTAAATACAAAATGCACAATGCCGCCTTAAGTACAAGAATAGTGACTCTTCTTACAGTCGGTGCTTTGATCCTTTCCTGTGTGACCAGTATTAGATTCCGATACACCATTTCCGGTTCAATGTATTCCTTGGACCTTCACATTGACGATGAAACACAGAAATTGCATGGGAATTAAATAGAAAAGGCACAATGCCGCCTTAAGTACAAGAATAGAGTCACTTCTTACAGTCGGTGCTTTGATCCCTTCCTGTAAGACCAATATTAGTTTCCGATACACAACTGCAGGTTCAATGTATTCCTTTTACATACACATTGACGATGAAACACTGAAATTACATCGGAATTAAATACAAAAGGCACAATGCCGCCTTAAGTGCAAGAAAAGTGAGACTTCTTAGAGTCTGTGCTTTCATCCTTTCCTGTGAGACCAGTATTAGTTTCCGATACACCATTGCAGGCTCAATGTATTCCTTGGACCTTCACATTGACGATGAAACACTGAAAATGCATCGGAATTAAATACAAAAGGCACAATGCCGCCTTAAGTACAAGAATAGAGACTCTTCTTACAGTCGGTGCTTTGATCCTTTCCTATGAGGCCAGTATTAGATTCCGATACACCACTGCAGGTTCAATGTATTCCTTGGACCTTCACATTGACGATGAAACACAGAAATCGCATCGTAATTAAATACAAATGGCACAATGCCGCCTTTAGTACAAGAATAGAGACTCTTCTTACAGTAGGTGCTTTGATCCTTTCCTATGAGGCCAGTATTAGTTTCCGATACACCACTGCAGGTTCAATGTATTCCTTGGACCTTCACATTGACGATGAAACACAGAAATCGCATCGGAATTAAATACAAAATGCACAATGCCGCCTTAAGTACAAGAATAGTGACTCTTCTTACAGTCGGTGCTTTGATCCATTCCTGTGTGACCAGTATTAGATTCCGATACACCATTTCCGGTTCAATGTATTCCTTGGACCTTCACATTGACGATGAAACACAGAAATTGCATGGGAATTAAATAGAAAAGGCACAATGCCGCCTTAAGTACAAGAATAGAGTCACTTCTTACAGTCGGTGCTTTGATCCCTTCCTGTGAGACCAATATTAGTTTCCGATACACAACTGCAGGTTCAATGTATTCCTTTTACATACACATTGACGATGAAACACTGAAATTACATCGGAATTAAATACAAAAGGCACAATGCCGCCTTAAGTGCAAGAAAAGTGAGACTTCTTAGAGTCTGTGCTTTCATCCTTTCCTGTGAGACCAGTATTAGTTTCCGATACACCATTGCAGGCTCAATGTATTCCTTGGACCTTCACATTGACGATGAAACACTGAAAATGCATCGGAATTAAATACAAAAGGCACAATGCCGCCTTAAGTACAAGAATAGAGACTCTTCTTACAGTCGGTGCTTTGATCCTTTCCTATGAGGCCAGTATTAGTTTCCGATACACCACTGCAGGTTCAATGTATTCCTTGGACCTTCACATTGACGATGAAACACAGAAATCGCATCGTAATTAAATACAAATGGCACAATGCCGCCTTTAGTACAAGAATAGAGACTCTTCTTACAGTAGGTGCTTTGATCCTTTCCTGTGAGACCAGTATTAGTTTCCGATACACCACTGTAGGTCTAATGTATTCCCTGGACCTTCACATTGACGATGAAACACAGAAATCGCAATGGAATTAAATACAAATGGCACAATGCCGCCTTAAGTAAAAGAATAGAGACTCTTCTTACAGTCGTTGCTTTGATCCTTTCCTATGAGTCCAGTTTTAGTTTCCGATACACCACCGCAGGTTCAATGTATTCCTTTTACATACACATTGACGATGAAACACTGAATTTACATCGGAATTAAATACAAAACGCGCAATGCCGCCTTAAGTCAAGAAGAGTGAGACTTCTTAGGGTCTGTGCTTTGATACTTAACTGTGAGACCAGTATTAGATTCCGATACACCACTGCAGGTTCAATGTATTCCTTGGACATTCACATTGACGATGAAACACAGACAACGCATCGGAACTAAATACAAATGGCACAGTGCCGCCTTAAGTACAAGAATAGAGACTCTTCTCACAGACGGTGCTTTCATCCTTTCCTATGAGACCAGTTATAATATCCGATACACCACTGCAGGTTCAATGTATTCCTTTTACACACACATTGACGATGAAACACTGAAATTACATCGGACTTAAATACAAAAGGCACAATACCGCCTTAAGTGCAACAAGAGTGAGACTTCTTAGAGTCTGTGCTTTGATCCTTTCCTGTGCGACCAGTATTAGTTTCCGATACACCACTGCAGGTTCAATGTATTATTTGGACCATCACATTGACGATGAAACACAGAAATCGCATCGGAAATAAATAAAAAAGGCGCAATGCCGCCTTAAGTGCAAGAAGAGTGACACCTCTTAGAGTCTGTGCTTTGATCCTTTCCTGTGAGACCAGTATTAGTTTCCGATACACCACTGCAGGTTCAAAGTATTCCTTGGACCTTCACATTGACGATGAAACACTGAAATCGCATCGGAATGAGATACAAAAAGCACAATGCCGACTTAAGTGCAAGAAGTGTGAGACTTCTTATAGTCTGTGTTTTGATCCTTTCCTGTGAGACCAGTATTAGTTTCCGATACACGACTGCACGTTCAATGTATTCCTTGGACATACACATTGACAAGGAAACACTGAAATTACATCGGAATTAAATACAAAAAGCACAATGCAGCTTAAGTGTAAGAAGAGTGAGACTTCTTAGAGTCTGTGGTTTGATCCTCTCCTGTGCGACCAGTATTAGTTTCCGATACACCACTGCAGGTTCAATGTATTCCTTGAACATACACATCGAGGATGAAACACAGAAATCCCATCGCAATTAAATACAAAAGGCACAATGCCGCCTTAAGTACAAGAATAGGGACTCTTCTTACAATCGGTGCTATGATCCTTTCCTGTGAGACCAGTATTAGTTTCCGATACACCACTGCAGGTTCAATGTATTATTGGACCTTCACATTGACGATGAAACACAGAAATCGCGTCGGAATTAAATACAAAAGGCACATTGCTGCCTAGGTATAACGATAGAGACTATTCTTACAGTCGGTGTTTTGAGCATTCCCTGTGAGACCAGTATTAGTTTCCGATACACCACTGCAGGTTCAATGTATTCCTTCAACCTTCACATTGACGATGAAACACAGAAATCACATCGGAGATAAGTACAACAGGCACAATGATGCCTTAAGTGCAAGAATCGTAAGACTTCTTAGTGTCTCTGTTTGATCCTTTCCTGTGAGACCAGTATTAGTTTTCGATACACCACTGCAGGTTCAATGTATCCCTTGGACATTCACATTGACGATGAAACACAGAAATCGCATCGGAATTAAATACAAAAGGCACAATGCCGCCTTAAGTACAAGTATAGAGACTCTTCTTACAGTCGGTGCTTTGATCCTTTCCTGTGAGACCAGTATTTGTTTTCGATACACCACTGCAGGTCTAATGTATTCCTTGGACCTTCACATTGACGATGAAACACAGAAAACGCATCGGAACTAATTACAAATGGCACAGTGCCGCCTTAAGTACAAGAATAGAGACTCTTCTTACAGACGGTGCTTTGATCCTTTCCTATGAGACCAGTTATAGTTTCCGATACACCACTGCAGGTTCAATGTATTCCTTTTACACACACATTGACGATGAAACACTGAAATTACATCGGAATTAAATACAAAAGGCACAATACCGCCTTAAGTGCAAGAAGAGTGAGACTTCTTAGAGTCTGTGCTTTGATCCTTTCCTGTGAGACTAGTATTAGTTTCCGATACACCACTGCAGGTTCAATGTATTCCTTGGACTATCACATTGACGATGAAACACAGAAATCGCATTCGAAATAAATAAAAAAGGCACAATGCCGCCTTAAGTGCAAGAATAGAGACTCTTCTTTCATTCGGTGCTTTGATCCTTTCCTGTGAGACCAGTATTAGTTACCGATACACCAGTGAGGGTCAATGTATTCCTTTTACATACACATTGACGATTAAAACACAGAATTTACATCGGAATTAAATACAAAAGGCACAATGCCGCCTTAAGTGCAAGAGGAGTAAGACTTCTCAGAGGCTGTGCTTTGATCCTTAACTGTGAGACCAGTATTAGTTCCCGATACACCACTGCAGGTTAAATGTATTCCTTGGACATACACGTTGACGATGAAACAAAGAAATCGCATCGGAATTAAATACGAAAGGCACAATGCCGCCTTAAGTGCAAGAAGAGTGACACCTCTTAGAGTCTGTGCTTTGATCCTTTCCTGTGAGACCAGTATTAGTTTCCGATTCACCACTGCAGGTTCAAAGTATTCCTTGGACCTTCACATTGACGATGAAACACTGAAATCACATCGGAGATAAATACAACAGGCACAATGCCGCCTTAAGTGCAAGAAGAGTAAGACTTCTTAGAGTCTGTGCTTTGATCCTTTCCTGTGAGACCAGTATTAGTTTCCGATTCACGACTGCAGGTTCAATGTATTCCTTGGACATACGCATTGACGAGGAAACACTGAAATTACATCGGAATTAAATACAAAAAGCACAATGCAGTTTAAGTGTAAGAAGAGTGAGACTTCTTAGAGTCTGTGGTTTGATCCTCTCCTGTGCGACCAGTATTAGTTTCCGATACACCACTGCAGGTTCAATGTATTCGTTGAACATACACATTGAGGATGAAACACAGAAATCCCATCGCAATTAAATACAAAAGGCACAATGCCGCCTTAAGTACAAGAATAGGGACTCTTCTTACAGTCGGTGCTTTGATCCTTTCCTGTGAGACCAGTATTAGTTTCCGATACACCACTGCAGGTTCAATGAATTATTGGACCTTCACATTGACGATGAAACACAGGAATCGCATCGGAATTAAATACAAAAGGCACAATGCCGCATTAAGTGCAAGAAGAGTAAGACTTCTTAGAGTATGTGCTTTGATCCTTTCCTGTGAGACCAGTATTAGTTTCCGATACTGGATTGCAGGTTCAATGTATTCCTTGGACCTTCACATTGACGATGAAACACAGAAATCGCGTCGGAATTAAATACAAAAGGCACATTGCAGCCTTAGGTATAACGATAGAGACTATTCTTACAGTTGGTGTTTTGAGCATTCCCTGTGAGACCAGTATTAGTTTCCGATACACCACTGCAGGTTCAATGTATTCCTTTAACCTTCACATTGACGATGAAACACTGAAATCGCATCGGAATTAAATAGAAAAGTCACAATGCCGCCTTAACTACAAGAATAGAGACTCTTCTTACAGTCGGTGCTTTGATCCTTTCCTATGACACCAGTATTAGTTTCCGACACACCACTGCAGGTTCAATGTATTCCTTGGACCTTCACGTTGACGATGAATCACAGAAATCGCATCGGAATTAAATACAAAAGGCACAATGCCGCCTTAAGTAAAAGAATAGAGACGCTTCTTACAGTCGGTGCTTTGATCCTTTCCTATGAGACCAGTTTTAGTTTCCGATACACCACCGCAGGTTCAATGTATTCCTTTTAAATACACATTGACGATGAAACACTGAATTTACATCGGAATTAAATACAACAGGCACAATGATGCCTTAAGTGCAAGAAGCGTAAGACTTCTTAGTGTCTCTGCTTTGATCCTTTCCTGTGAGACCAGTATTAGTTTTCGATACACCACTGCAGGTTCAATGTATCCCTTGGACATTCACATTGACGATGATAGACAGAAATCGCATCGGAATTAAATACAAAAGGCACAATGCCGCCTTAAGTAAAAAATAGAGACTCTTCTTACAGTCGGTGCTTTGATCCTTTCCTATGACACATGTATTAGTTTCCGACACACCACTGCAGGTTCAATGTTTTCCTTGGACCTTCACATTGATGATGAAACACAGAAATCGCATCGGAATTAAATACAAAAGGCACAATGCCGCATTAAGTGCAAGAAGAGTAAGACTTCTTAGAGTCTGTGCTTTGATCCTTTCCTGTGAGACCAGTATTAGTTTCCAATACACGATTGCAGGTTCAATGAATTCCTTGGACCTTCACATTGACGATGAAACACAGCAATCGCGTCGGAATTAAATACAAAAGGCACAATGCTGCCTTAGGTAAAACAATAGAGACTATTCTTACAGTCGGTGTTTTGAGCATTCCCTGTGAGACCAGTATTAGTTTCCGATACACCACTGCAGGTTCAATGTATTCCTTGGACATACACATCGACGGTGAAACACTGAATATAGATCGGAATTAAATACAACACTCACAATGCCGCCTTAAGTGCAAGAAGAGTGAGACTTCTTAGAGTCTGTGCTTTGAATTTTTCCTGTGAGACCAGTATTAGTTTCCGATACACAACCGCAGGTTCAATGTATTCCTTGGACCTTCACATTGACGATGAGACACAGAAATCGGTTCGGAATTAAATACAAAAGGCACAATGCCGCCTTATGTGCAAGAAGGGTGAGACTTCTTAGAGTCTGTGCATTGATTCATTCCTGTGAGACCAGTATTAGTTTCCGATACACCACTGCAGGTTCAATGTATTCCTTGTACTGTCACATTGACGATGAAACACAGAAATCGCGGCGAAATTAAATGCAAAAGGCACAATGCCGCCTTAAGTACAAGAATAGAGACTCTTCTTACAGTCGGTGTTTTGAGCAATCCCTGTGAGACCAGTATTAGTTTCCGATACACCACTGCCGGTTCAATGTATTCCTTGGACCTTCACATTGACGATGAAACACAGAAATCGCGTCGGAATTAAATACAATAGGCACAATGCCGCCTTAAGTATAAGAATAGAGACTCTTCTTACAGTCGGTGCTTTGAGCATTCCCTGTGAGGCCAGTATTAGTTTCCGATACACCACTGCAGGTTCAATGTATTCCTTGGACCTTCACATTGACGATGAAACACAGAAATCACATCGGAGATAAATGCAACAGGCACAATGCCCCCTTAAGTGCATGAATAGTAAGACTTCTTAGAGTCTGTGCTCTGATCCTTTCCTGTTAGACCAGAATTAAATTCCGATACACCACTGGAGGTTCAATGTATTCCTTGGACATACACATTGACGATAAAACACAGATATCGCATCGGAATTAAATACAAAAGGCACAATGCCGCCTTAAGTAAAAGAATAGACACTCTTCTTACAGTCGGTGCTTTGATGCTTTCCTATGACACCAGTATTAGTTTCCGATACACCACTGCAGGTTCAGTGTATTCCTTGGACCTTCACATTGACGATGAAACACAGAAATCGGATCGGAATTAAATACAAAAGGCACAATGCCGCCTTAAGTACAAGAATAGAGACTCTTCTTACTGTCGGTGCTTTGATCCTTTCCTGTGAGACCAGTATTTGTTTCCGATACACCACTGCAGGTTCAATGTATTCCTTGGACCATCACATTGACGATGAAACACAGAAATCACATCGGAGATAAATACAACAGGCGCAATGATGCCTTAAGTGCAAGAAGTGTAAGACTTCTTAGTGTCTCTGCTTTGATCCTTTCCTGTGAGACCAGTATTAGTTTTCGATACACCACTGCAGGTTCAATGTTTCCCTTGGACATTCACATTGACGATGAAACACAGAAATCGCATCGGAATTAAATACAAAAGGCACAATGCCGCCTTAAGTACAAGTATAGAGACTCTTCTTACAGTCGGTGCTTTGATCCTTTCCTGTGGGACCAGTATTTGTTTTCGATACACCACTGCAGGTCTAATGTATTCCTTGGACCATCACATTGACGATGAAACACAGAAAACGCATCGGAACTAATTACAAATGGCCCAGTGCAGCCTTAAGTACAAGAATAGAGACTCTTCTTACAGACGGTGCTTTGATCCTTTCCTATGAGACCAGTTATAGTTTCCGATACACCACTGCAAATTCAATGTATTCCTTTTACACACACATTGACGATGAAACACTGAAATTACATCGGAATTAAATACAAAAGGCACAATTCCGACTTAAGTGCAAGAAGAGTGAGACTTCTTAGAGTCTGTGCTCTGATCCTTTCCTGTGAGACCAGTTTTAGTTGTCGATACACCACTGCAGGTTCAATGTATTCCTTGGACCTTCACATTGACGATGAAACACAGAAATCGCATTGGAATTGAATACAAAAGGAACAATGCCGCTTTAAGTACCAGAATAGAGACTGTTCTTACAGTCGGTGATTTAATCTTTTCCTATGAGACCAGATTCAGTTTCCGATAATCCATTGCAGGTTCAATGTATTCCTTGGACAATCACATTGACGATGAAACACAGAAATCGCATCGGAATTAAATACAAAAGGCACAATGCCGCCTTAAGTAAAAGAATAGAGACTCTTCTTACAGTCGGTGCTTTGATCCATTCCTATGACACCAGTATTAGTTTCCGATACACCACTGCAGGTTCAATGTATTCCTTGGACCTTCACATTGACGATGAAACACTGAAATCGCATCGGAATTAAATAGAAAAGGCACAATGCCGCCTCAAGTACAAGAATAGAGACTCTTCTTACTGTCGGTGCTTTGATCCTTTCCTGTGAGACCAGTATTTGTTTCCGATACACCACTGCAGGACTAATGTATTCCTGGGACCTTCACATTGACGATGAAACACAGAAATCGCATCGGAACTAAATACAAATGGCACAATGCCGCCTTAAGTACAAGAACAGAGACTCTTCTTACACTCGGTGCTTTGATCCTTTCCTATCACACCAGTATTACTTTCCGATACACCACTGCAAGTTCAATGTATTCCTTGGACCTTCACATTGACGATGAAACACAGAAATAGCATTGGAGTTGAATACAAAAGGAACAATGCCGCTTTAAGTACCAGAATAGAGACTCTTCTCACAGTCGGTGATTTAATCCTTTCCTATGAGACCAGATTCAGTTTCCGATAATCCATTGCAGGTTCAATGTATTCCTCGGACAATCACATTGACGATGAAACACAGAAATCGCATCGGAATTAAATACAAAAGGCACAATGCCGCCTTAAGTAAAAGAATAGAGACTCTTCTTACAGTCGGTGCTTTGATCCTTTCCTATGACACCAGTATTAGTTTCCGATACACCACTGCATTTTCAATGTATTCCTTGGACCTTCACATTGACGATGAAACACTGAAATCGCATCGCAATTAAATAGAAAAGGCACAATGCCGCCTCAAGTACAAGAATAGAGACTCTTCTTACTGTCGGTGCTTTGATCCTTTCCTGTGAGACCAGTATTTGTTTCCGATACACCACTGCAGGACTAATGTATTCCTTGGACCTTCACATTGACGATGAAACACAGAAATCGCATCGGAACTAAATACAAGTGGCACAATGCCGCCTTAAGTACAAGAATAGAGCCTCTTCTTAAAGTCGGTTCATTGCTCCTTTCCTATGAGACCAGTTTTAGTTTCCGCTACACCACTGCAGGTTCAATGTATTCCTTTTACACACACATTGACGATGAAACACTGAAATTATATCGGAATTAAATACAAAAGTCACAATACCGCCTTAAGTGCAAGAAGAGTGAGTCTTCTTAGAGTCTGTGCTTTGATCCATTCCTGTGAGACCATTATTTGTTTCCGATAGACCATTGCAGGTTCAATATATTCCTTGGACCTTCACATTGACGATGAAACACAGAAATCGCATCGGAATTATATACAAAAGGCACAATGCCGCCTTAAGTACAAGAATAGAGACTCTTCTCTCAGTCGGTGCTTTGATCCTTTCCTGTGAGACCAGTATTAGTTTTCGATACATCACTGCAGGTTCAATGTATTCCTTTTACATACACATTGACGATGAAACACTGAATTTACTTCGGAAATAAATACAAAAGGCACAATGCCGACTAAAGTGCAAGAGGAGTTAGACTTCTTGGGGTCTGTGCTTTGATCCTTAACTGTGAGACCAGTATTAGTTTCCGATACACCACTGCAGGTTCAATGTTTTCCTTGGACATACACATTGACGATGAAACACTGACATTACATCGGAATTAAATACAAAAGGCACAATGCCGCCTTAAGTGCAAGAAGAGTGAGACTTCTTAGAGTCTGTGCTTTGATCCTTTCCTGTGAGACCAGTATTAGTTTCCGATACACCACTGCAGGTTCAATGTATTCCTTGGACATACACATTGACGATCAAACACAGAAATCGCGTCAGAATTAAATAAAAAAGGCACAATGCCTCCATAAGTACAAGAATAGAGACTCTTCTTACAGTCGGTGCTTTGAGCACTCCCTGTGAGACCAGTATTAGTTTGCGATACACCACTGCAGGTTCATTGTATTCCTTGGACCTTCACATTGACGATGAAATTCAGAAATCGCGTCAGAATGAAATACAAAAGGCACAATGCAGCCTTAAGTACAAGAATAGACACTCTTCTTATAGTTATTGTTTTAAGCATTCCCTGTGAGACCAGTAATAGTTTCCGATACACCACTGCAGGTTCAATGTATTCCTTGGACATACACATTGACGATGAAACACAGAAATCGCGTCAGAATTAAATACAAAAGGCCCAATGCCTCCATAAGTACAAGAATAGAGATTCTTCTTACAGTCGGTGTTTTGAGTACTCCCTGTGAGACCAGTATTAGTTTGCGATACACCACTGCAGGTTCAATGCATTCCTTGGACCTTCAGATTGACAATGAAACACAGAAATCGCGTCGGAATTAAATACAAAAGGCACAATGCCTCCATAAGTACAGGAATAGAGACTCTTCTTACAGTCGGTGTTTTGAGCACTCCCTGTGAGACCAGTAATAGTTTGCGATACACCACTGCAGGTTCAATATATTGTTTGGACATACACATTGACGATGAAACACTGAAATTAGATCGGAATTAAATAAAAAAGTCTCAATGCCGCCTTAAGTGCAAGAAGAGTGAGACTTCTTAGAGTCTGTGCTTTGATCCTTTCCTGTGAGACCAGGATTAGTTTCCGATACACCACTGCAGGTTCATTGTATTCCTTGGACCTTCAGATTGACGATGAAACACAGAAATCGCATCGGAATTAAATACAAAAGGCACAGTGCCGACTTAAGTGCAAGAAGAGTGAGACTCTTATAGTCTGTGCTTTGATCCTTTCCTGTGAGACCAGTATTAGTTTCCGATACACCACTGCAGGTTCAATAAATTCCTTGGACATACACATTGACGATGAAACACTGAAATTAGATCGGAATGAGATAAAAAAGGCTCAATGCGGCCATAAGTGCAAGAAGAGTGAGACTTCTTATAGTCTGTGCTTTGATCCTTTCCTCTGAGACCAGTATTAGTTTCCGATACACCACTGCAATTTCAATGTAATCCTTTGACCTTCACATTGACGATGAAACACAGAAATCGCGTCGGAATTAAATACAAAAGGCACAATGCCTCCATAAGTACAAGAATAGAAACTCTTCTTACAGTCGGTGTTTTGAGCACTTCCTGTGAGACCAGTATTAGTTTGCGATACACCACTGCAGGTTCAATATACTCCTTGGACATACACATTGACGATGAAACACTGAAATTAGATCGGAATTAAATAAAAAAGGCTCAATGCCGCCTTAAGTGCAAGAAGAGTGACACTTCTTAGAGTCTGTGCTTTGATCCTTTCTTGTGAGACCATGATTAGTTTCCGATACACCACTGCAGGTTCAATGTATTCCTTGGATCTTCACATTGACGATGAAACACAGAAATCACATCAGAATTAAATAAAAAGTGCCCAATGCCGCCTTAGGTGCGGGAAAAGTGAGACTTCTTAGAGTCTGTGCGTTGATCCTTTCCTGTGAGACCAGTATTAGTTTCCGATACACCACTGCAGGTTCAATGTATTCCTTGGACCTTCTCATTGACGATGAAACACAGAGATCACATCGGAGATAAATACAACAGGCACAATGCCGTCTTACGTGCAACAAGAGTGAGACTACTTAGAGTCTGTGCGTTGATCCTTTCCTGTGAGACCAGTATTAGTTTCCGATACACCACTGCAGGTTCAATGTAACCCTTGGACCTTCACATTGACGATGAAACACAGAAATCGCGTCGGAATTAAATACAAAAGGCACAATGCCTCCATAAGTACTAGAATAGAGACTCTTCATACAGTTGGTGTTTTGAGCACTCCCTGTGAGACCAGTAATAGTTTGCGATACACCCCTGCAGGTTCAATGTATTACTTGGACATACACATTGACGATTAAACACTGAAATTAGATCGGAATTAAATAAAAAATGCTCAATGGCGCCTTAAGTGCAAGAAGAGTGAGACTTCTTAGAGTCTGTGCTTTGATCCTTTCCTGTGAGACCAGTATTAGTTTCCGATACACCACTGCAGGTTCAATGTATTCCTTGGACGTTCTTATTGACGATGAAACACAGAGATCACATCGGAGATAAATACAACAGGCACAATGCCGTCTTACGTGCAACAAGAGTGAGACTTCTTAGAGTCTGTGCATTGATCCTTTCCTGTGAGACCAGTATTAGTTTCCGATACACCACTGCTGGTTCAATGTATTCCTTGGACATACACATTGACGATGAAACACAGAAATCGCATCGGAATTAAATACAAAAGGCACAATGCCGACTTAAGTGAAAGAAGAGTGATACTTCTTATAGTCTGTGCTTTGATCCTTTCCTGTGAGTCCAGTATTAGTTTCCGATACACCACTGCAGGTTCAATGTATTCCTTGGACATACACATTGACGATTAAACACTGAAATTAGATCGGATCAAAATAAAAAAGGCTCAATGGCGCCTTAAGTGCAAGAAGAGTGAGACTTCTTAGAGTCTGTGCTTTGATCCTTTCCTATCACACCAGTATTACTTTCCGATACACCACTGCAGGTTCAATGTATTCCTTGGACCTTCACATTGACGATGAAACAATGATATTACTTCGAAATTAAATACAAAAGGCACAATGCCGCCTTAAGTGCAAGAAGAGTGAGACTTCTTAGAGTCTGTGCTTTGATCCTTTCCTATGAGACCAGTATTTCTTTCCGATACACCACTGCAGGTCTAGTGTATTCCTTGGACCTTCACATTGACGATGAAACACAGGAATCGCATCGGAACTAAATACAAGTGGCACAATGCCGCCTTAAGCACAAGAATAGAGACTCTTCTTACAGTCGGTGCTTTGCTCCTTTCCTATGAGACCAGTTTTAGTTTCCGCTACACCAATGCAGGTTCAATGTATTCCTTTTACACACACATTGACGATGAGACACTGAAATTACATCGGAATTAAATACAAAAGGCACAATACCGCCTTAAGTGCAAGAAGAGTGTGACTTCTTAGAGTCTGTGCTTTGACCCTTTCCTGTGAGACCAGTATTAGTTTCCGATACACCACTGCTGGTTCAATATATTCCTTGGACCTTCACATAGACGATGAAACACAGAAATCGCAACGGAATTAAATACTAAAGGCACAATGCCGCCTTAAGTACAAGAATAGAGACTCTTCTCTCAGTCGGTGCTTTGATCCTTTCCTGTGAGACCAGTATTAGTTTCCGATACATCACTGCAGGTTCAATGTATTCCTTTTACATACACATTGACGATGAAACACTGAATTTACTTCGGAAATAAATACAAAAGGTACAATGCCGACTAAAGTGCAAGAGGAGTTAGACTTCTTGGAGTCTGTGCTTTGATCCTTAACTGTGAGACCAGTATTAGTTTCCGATACATCACTGCAGGTTCAATGTATTCCTTGGATATACACGTTGACGATGATACACAGAAATAGCATCGGAATTAAATACGAAAGGCACAATGCCGCCTAAAGTGCAAGAAGTGTGACACCTCATTGAGTCTGTGCTTTGATCCTTTCCTGGGAGACCAGTATTAGTTTCCGATACACCACTGCAGGTTCAATGAATTCCTTGGACATACACATTGACGATGAAACACAGATATCGCATCGGAATTAAATACAAAAGGCAAAATGCCGACTTAGGTGCAAGGAGAGTGAGACATCTTATAGTCTGTGCTTTGATTCTTTCCTGTGAGATCAGTATTAGTTTCCGATACACCACTGCATGTTCAATGTATTCCTTGGACACACACATTGACGTTGAAACACAGATATCGCATCGGATTAAATACAAAAGGCACAGTGCCGACTTAAGTGCAAGAAGAGTGAGACTTCTTATAGTCTGTGCTTTGATCCTTTCCTGTGAGACCAGTATTATTTTCCGATACACCACTGCAGGGTCAATGTATTCCTTGGACATACACATTGACTAGGAAACACTGAAATTACATCGGAATTAAATACAAAAGGCACAATGCCGCCTTAAGTGTAAGAAGAGTGAGACTTCGTAGAGTCTGTTGTTTGATCCCCTCCTGTGCGACCAGGATTAGTTTCCGATACACCACTGCAGGTTCAATGTATTCCTTGGACCTTCACATTGACGATGTAACACAGAAATCGCATCGGAATTATATACATAAAGCACAATGCCGCCTTAAGTACAAGAATAGAGACTCTTCTTACAGTCGGTGCTTTGAGCATTCCCTGTGAGACCAGTATTAGTTTCCGATACACCACTGCAGGTTCAATGCACTTCTTGGACCTTCACATTGACGATGATACACAGAAATCGCGTCGTAATGAAATACAAAATGGACAATGCCGCCTTAAGTAGAAGAATAGAGACTCTTCTTACAGTCGGTTTTATGAGCATTCCCTGTGAGACCAGTTTTAGTTTCCGATACACCACTGCTGGTTCAATGTATTCCTTGGACATACACATTGACGATGAAACACAGGAATCGCATCTATATTAAATACAAAAGGCACAATGCCGCCTTAAGTGCAAGAAGTGTGAGACTTCTTAGGGTCTGTGCATTGATCCTTTCCTGTGGGAGCAGTATTAGTTTCCGATACTCAACTGCAGATTCAATGTATTCCTTGGACCTTCACATTGACGATGTAACACAGAAATCGCATCAGAATTAAATACATAAGGCACACTGCCGCCTTAAGTACAAGAATAGAGACTCCTCTTAAACTCGGTGCTTTGAGCATTCCCTGTGAGACCAGTATTAGTTTCCGATACCCTACTGCAGGTTCAGTGTGTTCCTTGGACATACACATTGACGATGAAACACTGAAATTACATCGAAATGAAATACAAAGGGCACAATGCCGGCATAGGTGCAAGAAGAGAGAGACTTCTTAGAGTCTGTGCATTGATCCTTTCCTGTGAGACCAGTATTAGTTTCCGATACACCACTGCAGGTTCAATGTATTCCTTGGACCTTCACGTTGACGATGAAACACAGAAATCGCGTCGGAATTAAATACAAAAGGCACAATGCCGCCTTAACTATAAGAATAGAGACACTTCTTACAATTGGTGTTTTGAGCATTCCCTGTGAGACCAGTATTAGTATCCGATACACCACTGCAGGTTCAATGTATTCCTTGGACATACACATTGACGATGAAACAGTGAAATTAGATCGGAATTAAATACAAAAGGCACAATGCCGCCTTAAGTGCAATAAGAGTGAGACTTCCTAGAGTCTGTGCTTTGACCCTTTCCTGTGAGACCAGTATTAGTTTCCAATACTACACTGCAGGTTTAATGAACTCCTTGGACCTTCACATTGACGATGAAACACAGAAAGCGCATCGGAATTAAATACAAAAGGCACAAGGCCGCCTTAAGTACAAGAATAGGGACTCTTCCTACAGTCGGTGCTTTGAGCATTCCCTGTGAGACCATTCTTAGTTTCCGATACACCACTGCTGGTTCAATGTATTCCTTGGACATACACATTGACGATGAAACGCTGAAATTACATCGGAATTAAATACCATAGGCAATATGCATTCTTAAGCGCAAGAAGAGTGAGACTTCTTAGAGTCTGTGCTTTCATCTTTTCCTGTGAGACGAGTATTAGTTTCCGATACACCACTGCAGGTTCAATGTACTCCTTGGACCTTCACATCGACGATGAAACACAGAAATCGCGCCTTAATGAAATACAAAATGGACAATGCCGCCTTAAGTACAAGAATAGAGACTCTTCTTACAGTCGGTGATTTGAGCATTCCCTGTGAGTCCAGTATTAGCTTCCGATGCACCACTGCTGGTTCAATGTATTCCTTGTACCTTCACATGGACGATGGAACGCAGAAATCGCTTCGGAATTAAATACAAAAGGCACAATGCCGCCTTAAGTGCAAGAAGAGTGAGACTTCTTAGAGTCTGTGCATTGATCCTTTCTTGTGAGACCAGTATTAGTTTCCGATACACCACTGCAGGTTCAATGTATTCCTTGGACATACACATTGACGATGAAACAGTGAAATTAGATCGGAATTAAATACAAAAGGCACAATGCCGCCTTAAGTGCAATAAGAGTGAGACTTCTTACAGTCTGTGCTTTGACCCTTTCCTGTGAGACCAGTATTAGTTACCAATACTACACTGCAGGTTTAATGTACTCCTTGGACCTTCACATTGACGATGAAACACAGAAAGCGCATCGGAATTAAATACCAAAGACACAAGGCCGCCTTAAGTACAAGAATACAGACTGTTCCTACAGTCGGTGCTTTGAGCATTCCCTGTGAGACCATTCTTAGTTTCCGATACACCACTGCTGGTTCAATGTATTCCTTGGACATAAACATTTACGATGAAACACTGAAATTAGATCGGAATTAAATACAGAACTCACAACGCCGCCTTATGTGCAAGAAGAGTGAGACTTCTTAGAGTCTGTGCCTTGATTTTTTCCTGTGAGACCAGTATTAGTTTCTGATATACAACTGCAGGCTCAATGTATTGCTTGGACCTTCACATTGACGATGAAACACAGATATCGCATCGGAATTAAATACAAAAGGCACAATGCTGCCTTAAGTATAAGGTTAGAGACTCTTCTTACAGTCGGTGTTTTGAGCAATCCCTGTGAGACCAGTAATAGTTTCTGATACACCACTGCAGGTGCAATGTATTCCTTGGACCTTCGCATTGACGATGAAACACAGAAATCGTGTCAGAATTAAATCCAAAAGGCACAATGGCGCCTTAAGTATAAGAATAGAGACTCTTCTTTCAGTCGGTGCTTAGAGCATTCCCTGGGAGACCAGTATTAGATTCCGATACACCACTGCAAGTTCAATGTATTCCCTGGACCTTCACATTGCCGATGAAACCGAGAAATCGCGTCGGAATTAAATACAAAAGGCACAATGCAGCCTTAACTACAAGAGTAGAGACTGTTCTTACAGCCGGTGTTTTGAGCATTCCCTATGAGATCAGTATTAGTTTCCGACACACCACTGCAGGTTCAATGTATTCCTTTTACACACACATTGACGATGAAACCCTGAAATTACATCGGAATTAAATACAAAAGGCACAATACCGCCTTAAGTGCAAGAAGAGTGTGACTTCTTAGAGTCTGTGCTTTGATCCTTTCCTGTGAGACCAGTATTAGTTTCCGATACACCACTGCTGGTTCAATATATTCCTTGGACCTTCACATAGACGATGAAACACAGAAATCGCAACGGAATTAAATACAAAAGGCACAATGCCGCCTTAAGTACAAGAATAGAGACTCTTCTCTCAGTCGGTGCTTTGATCCTTTCCTGTGAGACCAGTATTAGTTTCCGATACATCACTGCAGGTTCAATGTATTCCTTTTACATACACATTGACGATGAAACACTGAATTTACTTCGGAAATAAATACAAAAGGTACAATGCCGACTAAAGTGCAAGAGGAGTTAGACTTCTTGGAGTCTGTGCTTTGATCCTTAACTGTGAGACCAGTATTAGTTTCCGATACATCACTGCAGGTTCAATGTATTCCTTGGATATACACGTTGACGATGATACACAGAAATAGCATCGGAATTAAATACGAAAGGCACAATGCCGCCTAAAGTGCAAGAAGTGTGACACCTCATTGAGTCTGTGCTTTGATCCTTTCCTGGGAGACCAGTATTAGTTTCCGATACACCACTGCAGGTTCAATGAATTCCTTGGACATACACATTGACGATGAAACACAGATATCGCATCGGAATTAAATACAAAAGGCAAAATGCCGACTTAGGTGCAAGGAGAGTGAGACATCTTATAGTCTGTGCTTTGATTCTTTCCTGTGAGATCAGTATTAGTTTCCGATACACCACTGCATGTTCAATGTATTCCTTGGACACACACATTGACGTTGAAACACAGATATCGCATCGGATTAAATACAAAAGGCACAGTGCCGACTTAAGTGCAAGAAGAGTGAGACTTCTTATAGTCTGTGCTTTGATCCTTTCCTGTGAGACCAGTATTATTTTCCGATACACCACTGCAGGGTCAATGTATTCCTTGGACATACACATTGACTAGGAAACACTGAAATTACATCGGAATTAAATACAAAAGGCACAATGCCGCCTTAAGTGTAAGAAGAGTGAGACTTCGTAGAGTCTGTTGTTTGATCCCCTCCTGTGCGACCAGGATTAGTTTCCGATACACCACTGCAGGTTCAATGTATTCCTTGGACCTTCACATTGACGATGTAACACAGAAATCGCATCGGAATTATATACATAAAGCACAATGCCGCCTTAAGTACAAGAATAGAGACTCTTCTTACAGTCGGTGCTTTGAGCATTCCCTGTGAGACCAGTATTAGTTTCCGATACACCACTGCAGGTTCAATGCACTTCTTGGACCTTCACATTGACGATGATACACAGAAATCGCGTCGTAATGAAATACAAAATGGACAATGCCGCCTTAAGTAGAAGAATAGAGACTCTTCTTACAGTCGGTTTTATGAGCATTCCCTGTGAGACCAGTTTTAGTTTCCGATACACCACTGCTGGTTCAATGTATTCCTTGGACATACACATTGACGATGAAACACAGGAATCGCATCTGTATTAAATACAAAAGGCACAATGCCGCCTTAAGTGCAAGAAGTGTGAGACTTCTTAGGGTCTGTGCATTGATCCTTTCCTGTGGGAGCAGTATTAGTTTCCGATACTCAACTGCAGATTCAATGTATTCCTTGGACCTTCACATTGACGATGTAACACAGAAATCGCATCAGAATTAAATACATAAGGCACACTGCCGCCTTAAGTACAAGAATAGAGACTCCTCTTAAACTCGGTGCTTTGAGCATTCCCTGTGAGACCAGTATTAGTTTCCGATACCCTACTGCAGGTTCAGTGTGTTCCTTGGACATACACATTGACGATGAAACACTGAAATTACATCGAAATGAAATACAAAGGGCACAATGCCGGCATAGGTGCAAGAAGAGAGAGACTTCTTAGAGTCTGTGCATTGATCCTTTCCTGTGAGACCAGTATTAGTTTCCGATACACCACTGCAGGTTCAATGTATTCCTTGGACCTTCACGTTGACGATGAAACACAGAAATCGCGTCGGAATTAAATACAAAAGGCACAATGCCGCCTTAACTATAAGAATAGAGACACTTCTTACAATTGGTGTTTTGAGCATTCCCTGTGAGACCAGTATTAGTATCCGATACACCACTGCAGGTTCAATGTATTCCTTGGACATACACATTGACGATGAAACAGTGAAATTAGATCGGAATTAAATACAAAAGGCACAATGCCGCCTTAAGTGCAATAAGAGTGAGACTTCCTAGAGTCTGTGCTTTGACCCTTTCCTGTGAGACCAGTATTAGTTTCCAATACTACACTGCAGGTTTAATGAACTCCTTGGACCTTCACATTGACGATGAAACACAGAAAGCGCATCGGAATTAAATACAAAAGGCACAAGGCCGCCTTAAGTACAAGAATAGGGACTCTTCCTACAGTCGGTGCTTTGAGCATTCCCTGTGAGACCATTCTTAGTTTCCGATACACCACTGCTGGTTCAATGTATTCCTTGGACATACACATTGACGATGAAACGCTGAAATTACATCGGAATTAAATACCATAGGCAATATGCATTCTTAAGCGCAAGAAGAGTGAGACTTCTTAGAGTCTGTGCTTTCATCTTTTCCTGTGAGACGAGTATTAGTTTCCGATACACCACTGCAGGTTCAATGTACTCCTTGGACCTTCACATCGACGATGAAACACAGAAATCGCGCCTTAATGAAATACAAAATGGACAATGCCGCCTTAAGTACAAGAATAGAGACTCTTCTTACAGTCGGTGATTTGAGCATTCCCTGTGAGTCCAGTATTAGCTTCCGATGCACCACTGCTGGTTCAATGTATTCCTTGTACCTTCACATGGACGATGGAACGCAGAAATCGCTTCGGAATTAAATACAAAAGGCACAATGCCGCCTTAAGTGCAAGAAGAGTGAGACTTCTTAGAGTCTGTGCATTGATCCTTTCTTGTGAGACCAGTATTAGTTTCCGATACACCACTGCAGGTTCAATGTATTCCTTGGACATACACATTGACGATGAAACAGTGAAATTAGATCGGAATTAAATACAAAAGGCACAATGCCGCCTTAAGTGCAATAAGAGTGAGACTTCTTACAGTCTGTGCTTTGACCCTTTCCTGTGAGACCAGTATTAGTTACCAATACTACACTGCAGGTTTAATGTACTCCTTGGACCTTCACATTGACGATGAAACACAGAAAGCGCATCGGAATTAAATACCAAAGACACAAGGCCGCCTTAAGTACAAGAATACAGACTGTTCCTACAGTCGGTGCTTTGAGCATTCCCTGTGAGACCATTCTTAGTTTCCGATACACCACTGCTGGTTCAATGTATTCCTTGGACATAAACATTTACGATGAAACACTGAAATTAGATCGGAATTAAATACAGAACTCACAACGCCGCCTTATGTGCAAGAAGAGTGAGACTTCTTAGAGTCTGTGCCTTGATTTTTTCCTGTGAGACCAGTATTAGTTTCTGATATACAACTGCAGGCTCAATGTATTGCTTGGACCTTCACATTGACGATGAAACACAGATATCGCATCGGAATTAAATACAAAAGGCACAATGCTGCCTTAAGTATAAGGTTAGAGACTCTTCTTACAGTCGGTGTTTTGAGCAATCCCTGTGAGACCAGTAATAGTTTCTGATACACCACTGCAGGTGCAATGTATTCCTTGGACCTTCGCATTGACGATGAAACACAGAAATCGTGTCAGAATTAAATCCAAAAGGCACAATGGCGCCTTAAGTATAAGAATAGAGACTCTTCTTTCAGTCGGTGCTTAGAGCATTCCCTGTGAGACCAGTATTAGATTCCGATACACCACTGCAAGTTCAATGTATTCCCTGGACCTTCACATTGCCGATGAAACCGAGAAATCGCGTCGGAATTAAATACAAAAGGCACAATGCAGCCTTAACTACAAGAGTAGAGACTGTTCTTACAGCCGGTGTTTTGAGCATTCCCTATGAGATCAGTATTAGTTTCCGACACACCACTGCAGGTTCAATGTATTCCTTTTACACACACATTGACGATGAAACCCTGAAATTACATCGGAATTAAATACAAAAGGCACAATACCGCCTTAAGTGCAAGAAGAGTGTGACTTCTTAGAGTCTGTGCTTTGATCCTTTCCTGTGAGACCAGTATTAGTTTCCGATACACCACTGCTGGTTCAATATATTCCTTGGACCTTCACATAGACGATGAAACACAGAAATCGCAACGGAATTAAATACAAAAGGCACAATGCCGCCTTAAGTACAAGAATAGAGACTCTTCTCTCAGTCGGTGCTTTGATCCTTTCCTGTGAGACCAGTATTAGTTTCCGATACATCACTGCAGGTTCAATGTATTCCTTTTACATACACATTGACGATGAAACACTGAATTTACTTCGGAAATAAATACAAAAGGTACAATGCCGACTAAAGTGCAAGAGGAGTTAGACTTCTTGGAGTCTGTGCTTTGATCCTTAACTGTGAGACCAGTATTAGTTTCCGATACATCACTGCAGGTTCAATGTATTTCTTGGATATACACGTTGACGATGATACACAGAAATTGCATCGGAATTAAATACGAAAGGCACAATGCCGCCTAAAGTGCAAGAAGAGTGACACCTCATTGAGTCTGTGCTTTGATCCTTTCCTGGGAGACCAGTATTAGTTTCCGATACACCACTGCAGGTTCAATGAATTCCTTGGACATACACATTGACGATGAAACACAGATATCGCATCGGAATTAAATACAAAAGGCAAAATGCCGACTTAAGTGCAAGAAGAGTGAGACATCTTATAGTCTGTGCTTTGATTCTTTCCTGTGAGATCAGTATTGGTTTCCGATACACCACTGCAGGTTCAATGTATTCCTTGGACATACACATTGACGTTGAAACACAGATATCGCATCGGATTAAATACAAAAGGCACAATGCCGACTTAAGTGCAAGAAGAGTGAGACTTCTTATAGTCTGTGCTTTGATCCTTTCCTGTGAGACCAGTATTATTGTCCGATACACCACTGCAGGGTCAATGTATTCCTTGGACATACACATTGACAAGGAAACACTGAAATTACATCGGAATTAAATACAAAAGGCACAATGCCGCCTTAAGTGTAAGAAGAGTGAGACTTCGTAGAGTCTGTTGCTTGATCCCCTCCTGTGCGACCAGGATTAGTTTCCGATACACCACTGCAGGTTCAATGTATTCCTTGGACCTTCACATTGACGATGTAACACAGAAATCGCATCGGAATTAAATACATAAAGCACAATGCCGCCTTAGGTACAAGAATAGAGACTCTTCTTACAGTCGGTGGTTTGAGCATTCCCTGTGAGACCAGTATTAGTTTCCGATACACCACTGCAGGTTCAATGTGTTCCTTGGACATACACATTGACGATGAAACACTGACATTACATCGGACTTAAATACAAAAGGCACAATGCTGCCTTAAGTATAAGAATAGAAACTCTTCTTTCAGTCGGTGCTTAGAGCATTCCCTGTGAGACCAGTATTAGATTCCGATACACCACTGCAGGTTCAATGTATTCCTTGGACCTTCAAATTGACCATGATATAGAGAAATCGCATCGGAATTAAATACGAAAGGGACAATGCTGCCTTAAGTGCAAGAAGAGTGAGACTTCTTAGAGTCTGTCCTTTGATGCTTTCCTGTGAGACCAGTATTAGTTTCCAATACTACACTGCAGGTTCAATGTATTCCTTGGACCTTCACATAGACGATGAAACACAGAGAGCGCATCAGAATTAAATACAAAAGGCACAAGGCCGCCTTAAGTACATGAATAGAGACTCTTCTTACATCGGTGCTTGGAGCATTCCCTGTGAGACCAGTATTAGTTTCCGATACACAACTGCTGGTTCAATGTATTCCTTGGACATACAAATTGACGATGAAACACTGAAATTACATCGGAATTAAATACAAAAGGCACAATGCATTTTTAACCGCAAGAAGAGTGAGACTTCTTAGAGTCTGTGATTTTACCTTTTCCTGTGAGACCAGTATTAGTTTCCGATACACCACTGCAGGTTCAATGCACTTCTTGGACCTTCACATTGACGATGATACACAGAAATCGCGTCGTAATGAAATACAAAATGGACAATGCCGCCTTAAGTACAAGAATAGAGACTCTTCTTACAGTCGGTGTTATGAGCATTCCCTGTGAGACCAGTTTTAGTTTCCGATACACACTGCTGGTTCAATGTATTCCTTGGACATACACATTGACGATGAAACACAGGAATCACATCGATATTAAATACAAAAGGCACAATGCCGCCTTAAGTGCAAGAAGAGTGAGACTTCTTAGGGTCTGTGCATTGATCCTTTCCTGTGGGAGCAGTATTAGTTTCCGATACTCAACTGTAGATTCAATGTATTCCTTGGACCTTCACATTGACGATGTAACACAGAAATCGCATCAGAATTAAATACATAAGGCACACTGCCGCCTTAAGTACAAGAATAGAGACTCCTGTTAAACTCGGTGCTTTGAGCATTCCTTGTTAGACCAGTATTAGTTTCCGATACCCTACTGCAGGTTCAGTGTGTTCCTTGGACATACACATTGACGATGAAACACTGAAATTACATCGAAATGAAATACAAAGGGCACAAAGCCGGCATAGGTGCAAGAAGAGAGAGACTTCTTAGAGTCTGTGCATTGATCCTTTCCTGTGAGACCAGTATTAGTTTCCGATACACCACTGCAGGTTCAATGTATTCCTTGGACCTTCCCGTTGACGATGAAACACAGAAATCGCGTCGGAATTAAATACAAAAGGCACAATGCCGCCTTAAGTGCAATAAGAGTGAGACTTCTTAGAGTCTGTGCTTTGACCCTTTCCTGTGAGACCAGTATTAGTTTCCAATACTACACTGCAGGTTTAATGTACTCCTTGGACCTTCACATTGACGATGAAACACAGAAAGCGCATCGGAATTAAATACAAAAGGCACAATGCCGCCTTAAGTGCAAGAAGAGTGAGACTTCTTAGAGTCTGTGCATTGATCCTTTCTTGTGAGACCAGTATTAGTTTCCGATACACCACTGCAGGTTCAATGTATTCCTTGGACATACACATTGACGATGAAACAGTGAAATTAAATCGGAATTAAATACAAAAGGCACAATGCCGCCTTAAGTGCAACAAGAGTGAGACTTCTTACAGTCTGTGCTTTGACCCTTTCCTGTGAGACCAGTATTAGTTACCAATACTACACTGCAGGTTTAATGTACTCCTTGGACCTTCACATTGACGATGAAACACAGAAAGCGCATCGGAATTAAATACCAAAGGCACAAGGCCGCCTTAAGTACAAGAATATTGACTCTTCCTACTGTCGGTGCTTTGAGCATTCCCTGTGAGACCATTCTTAGTTTCCGATACACCACTGCTGGTTCAATGTATTCCTTGGACATACACATTGACGATGAAACACTGAAATTAGATCGGAATTAAATACAAAACTCACAACGCCGCCTTATGTGCAAGAAGAGTGAGACTTCTTAGAGTCTGTGCCTTGATTTTTTCCTGTGAGACCAGTATTAGTTTCCGATATACAACTGCAGGCTCAATGTATTGCTTGGACCTTCACATTGACGATGAAACACAGATATCGCATCGGAATTAAATACAAAAGGCACAATGCTGCCTTAAGTATAAGATTAGAGACTCTTCTTACAGTCGGTGTTTTGAGCAATCCCTGTGAGACCAGTAATAGTTTCCGATACACCACTGCAGGTGCAATGTATTCCTTGGACCTTCACATTGACGATGAAACACAGAAATCGCTTCGGAATTAAATACAAAAGGCACAATGCCGCCTTAAGTGCAAGAAGAGTGAGACTTCTTAGAGTCTGTGCATTGATCCTTTCCTGTGAGACCAGTATTAGTTTCCGATACTCCACTGCAAGTTCAATGCATTCCTTGGACCTTCACATTGACGATGAAACACAGAAATCGCATCGGAATTAGATACAAAAGGCACAATGCCGACTTAAGTGCAAGAACAGAGACTCTTCTTACAGTCGGTGCTTTGATCACTCCGTGTGAGACCAGTATTAGTTTCCGACACACCACTGCAGGTACATTGTATTCCTTGGACCTCCACATAGACGATGAAACCATGAAATTAGATCGGAATTAAATAAAAAAAGGCACAATGCCACCTTAATTGCAAGAAGTGTGAGACTTCATAGAGTCTGTGCTTTGATCCTTTCCTGTGAGACCAGTATCAGTTTCCAATACACCACTGCTGACTCAATGTATTCCTTGGACATACACATTGACGATGAAACACAGAAGTCGCATCGGAATTAAATACAAAAGGCACAATGCCGACTTAAGTGCAAGAAGAGTGAGACTTCTTATAGTCCATGCTTTGATCCTTTCCTGTGAGACCAGTATTAGTTTCCGATACACCACTGCAGGTTCAATGTATTCCTTGGACATACACATTGACGATGAAACCATGAAATTAGATCGGAATTAAATAAAAAAGGCTCAATGCCGACTTAAGTGCAAGAAGAGTGAGACTTCTTATAGTCCATGCTTTGATCCTTTCCTGTGAGACCAGTATTAGTTTCCGATACACCACTGCAATTTCAATGTAATCCTTGGATCTTCACATTGACGATGACACTCAAAAATCGCGTCAGAATAAAATTCACAAGGCACAATGCCTCCATAAGTACTAGAATAGAGACTCTTCTTACAGTCGGTGTTTTGAGCACTCCCTGTGAGGCCAGTATTAGTTTGCGATACACCACTGCAGGTTCAATGCATTCCTTGGACCTTCAGATTGACGATGAAATACAGAAATCGCATCGGAATTAAATACAAAAGGCACAATGCCGACATAAGTGCAAGAAGAGTGAGACTTCCTATAGTCTGTGCTTTGATCCTTTCCTGTGAGACCAGTATTAGTTTCCGATACACCACTGCAGGTTCAATGTATTCCTTGGACATACACATTGACGATGAAACACTGAAATTAGATCGGAATGAAATAAAAAACGCTCAGTGCCGCCATAAGTGCAAGAAGAGTGAGACTTCTTATAGTCTGTGCTTTGATCCTCTCCTGTGAGACCAGTATTAGTTTCCGATACACCACTGCAATTTCAATGTAATCCTTGGACCTTCACATTGACGATGAAACACAGAAATCGCGTCGGAATTAAATACAAAAGGCACAATGCCTCCATAAGAACAAGAATAGAGACTCTTCTTACAGTCGGTGCTTTGAGCACTCCCTGTGAGACCGGTAATAGTTAGCGATACACCACTGCAGGTTCAATATATTCCTTGGACATCCACATTGACGATGAAACACTGAAATTAGATCGGAATTAAATAAAAAAGGGTCAATGCCGCCTTAAGTGCAAGAAGAGTGAGACTTCTTAGAGTCTGGGCTTTGATCCTTTCCTGTGAGACAAGTATTAGTTTCCGATACACCACTGCAGGTTCAATGTATTCCTTGGACCTTCACATTGACGATGAAACACAGAAATCACATCGGAGATAAATACAACAGGCACAATGCCGCCATAAGTGCAAGAAGAGTGAGACTTCTTAGAGTCTGTGCATTAATCTTTTCCTGTGAGACCAGTATTAGTTTCCGATACACCACTGCAGGTTCAATGTATTCCTTGGACCTTCACATTGACGATGAAACACAGAAATCACATCGGAGATAAATACAACAGGCACAATGCCGCTTTAAGTGCAAGAAGAGTGAGATTTCTTAGAACCTGTGCATTGATCCTTTCCTGTGAGACCAGTATTAGTTTCTGATACACCACTGCAGGTTCAATGTATTCCTTGGACCTTCACATTGACGATGAAACACAGAAATCACATCGGAGATAAATACAACAGGCACAATGCTGCCTTAAGTGCAGCAAGAGTGAGACTTCTTAGAGTCTGTGCATTGATCCTTTCCTGTGAGACCAGTATTAGTTTCCGATACACCACTGCAGGTTCAATGTAATCCTTGGACCTTCACATTGACGATGAAACACAGAAATCGCATCGGAATTAAATACAAAAGGCACAATGCCTCCATATGTACAAGAATAGAGACTCTTCTTACAGTCGGTGTTTTGGGCACTCCCTGGGAGACAAGTAATAGTTTGCGATACACCACTGCAGGTTCAATGTATTCCTTGGACATCCACATTGACGATGAAATACTGAAATTAGATCGGAATTAAATAAAAAATTCTCAATGCCGCCTTTAATGAAAGAAGAGTGAGACTTCTTAGAGTCTGTGCTTTGTTCCTTTCCTGTGGGACCAGTATTAGTTTCCGATACACCACTGCAGGTTCAATGTATTAATTGGCCCTTCACATTGACGATGAAACACAGAAATCACATCGGAGATAAATACAACAGGCACAATGCCGCCATAAGAGCAAGAAGAGTGAGACTTCTTAGAGTCTGTGCATTGATCCTTTCCTGTGAGACCAGTATTAGTTTCCGATACACCACTGCAGGTTCAATGTATTCCTTGGACCTTCGCATTGACGATGAAACACAGAAATCGCATCGCAATTAAATACAAAAGGCACAACGCCTCCATAAGAACAAGAATAGAGACTCTTCTTACAGTCGGGGTTTTGATCACTCCCTGTGAGACCAGTATTAGTTTGCGATACACCACTGCAGGTTCAATGTATTCCTTGGACATACTCATTGACGATAAAACACTGAAATAAGATCGGAATTAAATAAAAAAGGCTCAATGCCGCCTTAAGTGCAAGAAGAGTGAGACTTGTTAGAGTCTGTGCTTTGATCCTTTCCTGTGAGACCAGTATTAGTTTCCGATACACCACTGCAGGTTCAATGTATTCCTTGGACCTTCACATTGACGATGAAACACAGAAATCGCATCGGAATTAAATACAAAAGGCACAATGCCTCCTTAAGTACAAGAACAAAGACTCTTCTTACAGTCGGTGTTTTGAGCACTCCCTGTGGGACCAGTATTAGTTTGCGATACACCCCTGCAGGTTCAATGTATTCCTTGGACATACACATTGACGATGAAACACTGAAATTAGGTCGGAATTAAATAAAAAGGGCTCAATGCCGCCTTAAGTGCAAGAAGGGTGAGACTTCTTAGAGTCTGAGCTTTGATCCTTTCCTGTGAGACCAGTATTAGTTTCCGATAAACCACTGAAGGTTCAATGTAATCCTTGAACCTTCACAATGACGATGAAACACAGAAATCGCATCGGAATTAAATACAAAATGCACAATGCCTCCATAAGTACAAGAATAGAGACTCTTCTTACAGTCGGTGATTTGAGCACTCCCTGTGAGACCAGTATTAGTTTGCGATACACCACTGCAGGTTCAACGTATTCCTTGGACATACTCATTGACGATGAAACACTGAAATTAGATCGGAATTAAATAAAAAAAGGCTCAATGTCGCCTTAAGTGCAAGAAGAGTGAGTCTTCATAGAGTCTGTGCTTTGATTCTTTCCTGTCAGACCAGTATCAGTTTCCGATACACCACTGCTGATTCAATGTATTCCTTGGACATACACATTGACGATGAAACACAGAAATCGCATCGGAATTAAATACAAAAGGCACAATGCCGACTTAAGTGCAAGAAGAGTGAGACTTCTTATAGTCTATGCTTTGATCCTTTCCTGTGAGACCAGTATTAGCTTCCGATACAACACTGCAGGTTCAATGTATTCCTTGGACATACACATTGACGATGAAACACTGAAATTAGATCGGAATGAAATAAAAAAGGCTCAATGCCGCCATAAGTGCAAGAAGAGTGAGACTTCTTATAGTCTGTGCTTTGATCCTTTCCTGTGAGACCAGTATTAGTTTCCGATACACCACTGCAATTTCAATGTAATCCTTGGACCCTCACATTGACGATGAAACACAGAAATCGCGTCGGAATTAAATACATAAGGCACAATGCAACCATAAGTACAAGAATAGAGAGTCTTCTTACAGTCGGTGTTTTGAGCACTCCCTGTGGGACCAGTAATAGTTTGCGATACACCACTGCAGGTTCAATATATTCCTTGGACATACACATTGACGATGAAACACTGAAATTAGATGGGAATTAAATAAAAAAGGCTCAATGCTGCCTTAAGTGCAAGAAGAGTGAGACTTCTTAGAGTCTGTGCTCTGATCTTTTCCTGTGAGACCAGGATTAGTTTCCGATATACCACAGCAGGTTCAATGTATTCCTTGGCACTTCAGATTGACGATGAAACACAGAAATCGCAACGGAATTAAATACAAAAGGCACAATGCCGACTTAAGTGCAAGAAGAGTGAGACTTCTTATAGTCTGTGCTTTGATCCTTTCCTGTGAGACCAGTATTAGTTTCCGATACACCACTGCAGGTTCAATGTATTCCTTGGACATACACATTGACGATGAAACACTGAAATTAGATCGGAATGATATATAAAAGGCTCAATGCCGCCATAAGTGCAAGAAGAGTGAGACTTCGTATAGTCTGTGCTTTGATCCTTTCCTGTGAGACCAGTATTAGTTTCCGATACACCACTGCAATTTCAATGTAATCCTTGGACCTTCACATTGACGATGAAACACAGAAATCGCGTCGGAATTAAATACAAAAAGCACAATGCCTCCATAAGTACAAGAACAGAGACTCTTCTTACAGTCGATGTTTTGAGCACTCCCTGTGAGACCAGTAATAGTTTCCGATACACCACTGCAGGTTCAATGTAATGCTTGGACCTTCACATTGACGATGAAACACAGAAATCGCATCGGAATTAAATACAAATGGCACAATGCCGACTTAAGTGCAAGAAGAGTGAGGCTTCTTATAGTCTGTGCTTTGATCCTTTCCTGTGAGCCCAGTATTAGTTTCTGATACACCACTGCAGGTTCAATGTATTCCTTGGACCTTCACATTGACGATGAAACACAGAAATCACATCGGAGATAAATAAAACAGGCACAATGCTGCCTTAAGTGCAGCAAGAGTGAGACTTCTTAGAGTCTGTGCATTGATCCTTTCCTGTGAGACCAGTATTAGTTTCCGATACACCACTGCTGGTTCAATGTATTCCTTGGACATACACATTGACGATGAAACACAGAAATCGCATCGGAATTAAATACAAATGGCACAATGCCGACTTAAGTGCAAGAAGAGTGAGGCTTCTTATAGTCTGTGCTTTGATCCTTTCCTGTGAGACCAGTATTAGCTTCCGATACACCACTGCAGGTTCAATGTAATCCTTGGACCTTCACATTGACGACGAAACACAGAAATCGCGTCGGAATTAAATGCAAAAGGCACAATGCCTCCATAAGTACAAGAATAGAGACTCTTCTTGCAATCGGTGTTTTGAGGTTCAATGTATTCCTTGGACATACACATTGACGATGAAACACTGAAATTAGATCGGAATTAAATAAAAAAGGCTCAAGCCGCCTTAAGTGCAAGAAGAGTGAGACTTCTTAGAGTCTGTGTATTGATCTTTTCCTGTGAGACCAGTATTAGTTTCCGAAACACCACTGCTTTTTCAATGTATTCCTTGGACATACACATTGACGAGAAACACAGAAATCGCATCGGAATTAAATACAAAAGGCACAATGCCGACTTAAGTTCAAGAAGAGTGAGACTTCTTATAGTCTGTGCTTTGATCCTTTCCTGTGAGACCAGTATTAGTTCCCGATACACCACTGCAGGTTCAATGTAATCCTTGGACCTTCACATTGACGATGAAACACAGATAACGCGTCGGATTTAAATACAAAAGGCACAATGCCTCCATAAGTACAAGAATAGAGACTCTTCTTACAGTCCGTGTTTTGAGCACCCCTTTTAAACCAGTATTAGTTTGCGATACACCACTGCAGGTTCAATGTATTCCTAGGACATACACATTGACGATGAAACACTGAAATTAGATCGGAATTAAACAAAAAAGGCTCAATGCCGGCTTAAGTGCAAGAAGAGTGAGACTTCTTAGAGTCTGTGATTTGATACTTTCCTGTGAGACCAGTACTAGTTTCCGATACACCACTGCAGGTACTATGTATTCCTTGGACCTTCACGTTGACGATGAAACACAGAAATCGCATCGGAATTAAATACAAAAGGCACAATGCCTCCATAAGAACAAGAATAGAGACTCTTCTTACAGTCGGTGCTTTGAGCACTCCCTGTCAGACCAGTAATAGTTAGCGATACACCACTGCAGGTTCAATATATTCCTTGGACATCAACATTGACGATGAAACACTGAAATTAGATCGGAATTAAATAAAAAAGGGTCAATGCCGCCTTAAGTGCAAGAAGAGTGAGACTTCTTAGAGTCTGGGCTTTGATCCTTTCCTGTGAGACAAGTATTAGTTTCCGATACACCACTGCAGGTTCAATGTATTCCTTGGACCTTCACATTGACGATGAAACACAGAAATCACATCGGAGATAAATACAACAGGCACAATGCCGCCATAAGTGCAAGAAGAGTGAGACTTCTTAGAGTCTGTGCATTAATCTTTTCCCGTGAGACCAGTATTAGTTTCCGATACACCACTGCAGGTTCAATGTATTCCTTGCCCTTCACATTGACGATGAAACACAGAAATCACATCGGAGATAAATACAACAGGCACAATGCCGCCTTAAGTGCAAGAAGAGTGAGACTTCTTATAGTCTGTGCATTGATCCTTTCCTGTGAGACCAGTATTAGTTTCCGATACACCACTGCAGGTTCAATGTAATCCTTGGACCTTCACATTGACGATGAAACACAGAAATCGCATCGCAATTAAATACAAATGGCACAACGCCTCCATAAGAACAAGAATAGAGACTCTTCTTACAGTCGGGGTTTTGATCACTCCCTGTGAGACCAGTATTAGTTTGCGATACACCACTGCGGGTTAAATGTATTCCTTGGACATACTCATTGACGATGAAACACTGAACTTAGATCGGAATTAAATAAAAAAGGCTCAAGCCGCCTTAAGTGCAAGAAGAGTGAGACTTCTTAGAGTCTGTGTATTGATCTTTTCCTGTGAGACCAGTATTAGTTTCCGAAACACCACTGCTTTTTCAATGTATTCCTTGGACATACACATTGACGAGAAACACAGAAATCGCATCGGAATTAAATACAAAAGGCACAATGCCTCCTTAAGTACAAGAATAGAGACTCTTCTTACAGTCGGTGTTTTGAGCACTACCTGTGAGACCAGTATTAGTTTGCGATACACCCCTGCAGGTTCAATGTATTCCTTGGACATACACATTGACGATGAAACACTGAAATTAGGTCGGAATTAAATAAAAAGGGCTCAATGCCGCCTTAAGTGCAAGAAGAGTGAGACTTCTTAGAGTCTGTGCTTTGATCCTTTCCTGTGAGACCAGTATTAGTTTCCGATACACCACTGAAGGTTCAATGTATTCCTTGGACCTTCACATTGACGATGAAACACAGAAATCACATCGGAGATAAATACAACAGGCACAATGCCGCCATAAGTGCAAGAAGAGTGAGACTTCTTAGAGTCTGTGCATTAATCTTTTCCTGTGAGACCAGTATTAGTTTCCGATACACCACTGCAGGTTCAATGTATTCCTTGGACCTTCAGATTGACGATGAAACACAGAAATCACATCGGAGATAAATACAACAGGCACAATGCCGCTTTAAGTGCAAGAAGAGTGAGATTTCTTAGAGCCTGTGCATTGATCCTTTCCTGTGAGACCAGTATTAGTTTCTGATACACCACTGCAGGTTCAATGTATTCCTTGGACCTTCACATTGACGATGAAACACAGAAATCACATCGGAGATAAATACAACAGGCACAATGCCGCCATAAGTGCAAGAAGAGTGAGACTTCTTAGAGTCTGTGCATTAATCTTTTCCTGTGAGACCAGTATTAGTTTCCGATACACCACTGCAGGTACTATGTATTCCTTGGACCTTCACGTTGACGATGAAACACAGAAATCGCATCGGAATTAAATACAAAAGGCACAATGCCTCCATAAGAACAAGAATAGAGACTCTTCTTACAGTCGGTGCTTTGAGCACTCCCTGTCAGACCAGTAATAGTTAGCGATACACCACTGCAGGTTCAATATATTCCTTGGACATCAACATTGACGATGAAACACTGAAATTAGATCGGAATTAAATAAAAAAGGGTCAATGCCGCCTTAAGTGCAAGAAGAGTGAGACTTCTTAGAGTCTGTGCTTTGATCCTTTCCTGTGAGACCAGTATTAGTTTCCGATACACCACTGAAGGTTCAATGTATTCCTTGGACCTTCACATTGACGATGAAACACAGAAATCACATCGGAGATAAATACAACAGGCACAATGCCGCCATAAGTGCAAGAAGAGTGAGACTTCTTAGAGTCTGTGCATTAATCTTTTCCTGTGAGACCAGTATTAGTTTCCGATACACCACTGCAGGTTCAATGTAATCCTTGGACCTTCACATTGACGATGAAACACAGAAATCGCATCGGAATTAAATACAAAAGGCACAATGCCTCCATATGTACAAGAATAGAGACTCTTCTTACAGTCGGTGTTTTGGGCACTCCCTGTGAGACCAGTATTAGTTTGCGATACACCACTGCAGGTTCAATGTATTCCTTGGACATCCACATTGACGATGAAATACTGAAATTAGATCGGAATTAAATAAAAAATTCTCAATGCCGCCTTAAGTGAAAGAAGAGTGAGACTTCTTAGAGTCTGTGCTTTGTTCCTTTCCTGTGGGACCAGTATTAGTTTCCGATACACCACTGCAGGTTCAATGTATTAATTGGCCCTTCACATTGACGATGAAACACAGAAATCACATCGGAGATAAATACAACAGGCACAATGCCGCCATAAGAGCAAGAAGAGTGAGACTTCTTAGAGTCTGTGCATTGATCCTTTCCTGTGAGACCAGTATTAGTTTCCGATACACCACTGCAGGTTCAATGTATTCCTTGGACCTTCGCATTGACGATGAAACACAGAAATCGCATCGCAATTAAATACAAAAGGCACAACGCCTCCATAAGAACAAGAATAGAGACTCTTCTTACAGTCGGGGTTTTGATCACTCCCTGTGAGACCAGTATTAGTTTGCGATACACCACTGCAGGTTCAATGTATTCCTTGGACATACTCATTGACGATGAAACACTGAAATAAGATCGGAATTAAATAAAAAAGGCTCAATGCCGCCTTAAGTGCAAGAAGAGTGAGACTTGTTAGAGTCTGTGCTTTGATCCTTTCCTGTGAGACCAGTATTAGTTTCCGATACACCACTGCAGGTTCAATGTATTCCTTGGACCTTCACATTGACGATGAAACACAGAAATCGCATCGGAATTAAATACAAAAGGCACATTGCCTCCTTAAGTACAAGAATAAAGACTCTTCTTACAGTCGGTGTTTTGAGCACTCCCTGTGAGACCAGTATTAGTTTGCGATACACCCCTGCAGGTTCAATGTATTCCTTGGACATACACATTGACGATGAAACACTGAAATTAGGTCGGAATTAAATAAAAAGGGCTCAATGCCGCCTTAAGTGCAAGAAGGGTGAGACTTCTTAGAGTCTGAGCTTTGATCCTTTCCTGTGAGACCAGTATTAGTTTCCGATTAACCACTGAAGGTTCAATGTAATCCTTGAACCTTCACAATGACGATGAAACACAGAAATCGCATCGGAATTAAATACAAAATGCACAATGCCTCCATAAGTACAAGAATAGAGACTCTTCTTACAGTCGGTGTTTTGAGCACTCCCTGTGAGACCAGTATTAGTTAGCGATACACCACTGCAGGTTCAACGTATTCCTTGGACATACTCATTGACGATGAAACACTGAAATTAGATCGGAATTAAATAAAAAAAGGCTCAATGTCGCCTTAAGTGCAAGAAGAGTGAGTCTTCATAGAGTCTGTGCTTTGATTCTTTCCTGTCAGACCAGTATCAGTTTCCGATACACCACTGCTGATTCAATGTATTCCTTGGACATACACATTGACGATGAAACACAGAAATCGCATCGGAATTAAATACAAAAGGCACAATGCCGACTTAAGTGCAAGAAGAGTGAGACTTCTTATAGTCTATGCTTTGATCCTTTCCTGTGAGACCAGTATTAGCTTCCGATACAACACTGCAGGTTCAATGTATTCCTTGGACATACACATTGACGATGAAACACTGAAATTAGATCGGAATGAAATAAAAAAGGCTCAATGCCGCCATAAGTGCAAGAAGAGTGAGACTTCTTATAGTCTGTGCTTTGATCCTTTCCTGTGAGACCAGTATTAGTTTCCGATACACCACTGCAATTTCAATGTAATCCTTGGACCCTCACATTGACGATGAAACACAGAAATCGCGTCGGAATTAAATACATAAGGCACAATGCAACCATAAGTACAAGAATAGAGAGTCTTCTTACAGTCGGTGTTTTGAGCACTCCCTGTGGGACCAGTAATAGTTTGCGATACACCACTGCAGGTTCAATATATTCCTTGGACATACACATTGACGATGAAACACTGAAATTAGATGGGAATTAAATAAAAAAGGCTCAATGCTGCCTTAAGTGCAAGAAGAGTGAGACTTCTTAGAGTCTGTGCTCTGATCTTTTCCTGTGAGACCAGGATTAGTTTCCGATATACCACGGCAGGTTCAATGTATTCCTTGGCACTTCAGATTGACGATGAAACACAGAAATCGCAACGGAATTAAATACAAAAGGCACAATGCCGACTTAAGTGCAAGAAGAGTGAGACTTCTTATAGTCTGTGCTTTGATCCTTTCCTGTGAGACCAGTATTAGTTTCCGATACACCACTGCAGGTTCAATGTATTCCTTGGACATACACATTGACGATGAAACACTGAAATTAGATCGGAATGATATATAAAAGGCTCAATGCCGCCATAAGTGCAAGAAGAGTGAGACTTCGTATAGTCTGTGCTTTGATCCTTTCCTGTGAGACCAGTATTAGTTTCCGATACACCACTGCAATTTCAATGTAATCCTTGGACCTTCACATTGACGATGAAACACAGAAATCGCGTCGGAATTAAATACAAAAAGCACAATGCCTCCATAAGTACAAGAACAGAGACTCTTCTTACAGTCGATGTTTTGAGCACTCCCTGTGAGACCAGTAATAGTTTCCGATACACCACTGCAGGTTCAATGTAATGCTTGGACCTTCACATTGACGATGAAACACAGAAATCGCATCGGAATTAAATACAAATGGCACAATGCCGACTTAAGTGCAAGAAGAGTGAGGCTTCTTATAGTCTGTGCTTTGATCCTTTCCTGTGAGACCAGTATTAGTTTCTGATACACCACTGCAGGTTCAATGTATTCCTTGGACCTTCACATTGACGATGAAACACAGAAATCGCATCGGAATTAAATACAGAAGGCACAATGCCTCCTTAAGTACAAGAATAAAGACTCTTCTTACAGTCGGTGTTTTGAGCACTCCCTGTGAGACCAGTATTAGTTTGCGATACACCCCTGCAGGTTCAATGTATTCCTTGGACATACACATTGACGATGAAACACTGAAATTAGGTCGGAATTAAATAAAAAGGGCTCAATGCCGCCTTAAGTGCAAGAAGGGTGAGACTTCTTAGAGTCTGAGCTTTGATCCTTTCCTGTGAGACCAGTATTAGTTTCCGATAAACCACTGAAGGTTCAATGTAATCCTTGAACCTTCACAATGACGATGAAACACAGAAATCGCATCGGAATTAAATACAAAATGCACAATGCCTCCATAAGTACAAGAATAGAGACTCTTCTTACAGTCGGTGTTTTGAGCACTCCCTGTGAGACCAGTATTAGTTTGCGATACACCACTGCAGGTTCAACGTATTCCTTGGACATACTCATTGACGATGAAACACTGAAATTAGATCGGAATTAAATAAAAAAAGGCTCAATGTCGCCTTAAGTGCAAGTAGAGTGAGTCTTCATAGAGTCTGTGCTTTGATTCTTTCCTGTCAGACCAGTATCAGTTTCCGATACACCACTGCTGATTCAATGTATTCCTTGGACATACACATTGACGATGAAACACAGATATCGCATCGGAATTAAATACAAAAGGCACAATGCCGACTTAAGTGCAAGAAGAGTGAGACTTCTTATAGTCTATGCTTTGATCCTTTCCTGTGAGACCAGTATTAGCTTCCGATACAACACTGCAGGTTCAATGTATTCCTTGGACATACACATTGACGATGAAACACTGAAATTAGATCGGAATGAAATAAAAAAGGCTCAATGCCGCCATAAGTGCAAGAAGAGTGAGACTTCTTATAGTCTGTGCTTTGATCCTTTCCTGTGAGACCAGTATTAGTTTCCGATACACCACTGCAATTTCAATGTAATCCTTGGACCCTCACATTGACGATGAAACACAGAAATCGCGTCGGAATTAAATACATAAGGCACAATGCAACCATAAGTACAAGAATAGAGAGTCTTCTTACAGTCGGTGTTTTGAGCACTCCCTGTGGGACCAGTAATAGTTTGCGATACACCACTGCAGGTTCAATATATTCCTTGGACATACACATTGACGATGAAACACTGAAATTAGATGGGAATTAAATAAAAAAGGCTCAATGCTGCCTTAAGTGCAAGAAGAGTGAGACTTCTTAGAGTCTGTGCTCTGATCTTTTCCTGTGAGAAAAGGATTAGTTTCCGATATACCACGGCAGGTTCAATGTATTCCTTGGCACTTCAGATTGACGATGAAACACAGAAATCGCAACGGAATTAAATACAAAAGGCACAATGCCGACTTAAGTGCAAGAAGAGTGAGACTTCTTATAGTCTGTGCTTTGATCCTTTCCTGTGAGACCAGTATTAGTTTCCGATACACCACTGCAGGTTCAATGTATTCCTTGGACATACACATTGACGATGAAACACTGAAATTAGATCGGAATGATATATAAAAGGCTCAATGCCGCCATAAGTGCAAGAAGAGTGAGACTTCGTATAGTCTGTGCTTTGATCCTTTCCTGTGAGACCAGTATTAGTTTCCGATACACCACTGCAATTTCAATGTAATCCTTGGACCTTCACATTGACGATGAAACACAGAAATCGCGTCGGAATTAAATACAAAAAGCACAATGCCTACATAAGTACAAGAACAGAGACTCTTCTTACAGTCGATGTTTTGAGCACTCCCTGTGAGACCAGTAATAGTTTCCGATACACCACTGCAGGTTCAATGTAATGCTTGGACCTTCACATTGACGATGAAACACAGAAATCGCATCGGAATTAAATACAAATGGCACAATGCCGACTTAAGTGCAAGAAGAGTGAGGCTTCTTATAGTCTGTGCTTTGATCCTTTCCTGTGAGACCAGTATTAGTTTCTGATACACCACTGCAGGTTCAATGTATTCCTTGGACCTTCACATTGACGATGAAACACAGAAATCACATCGGAGATAAATAAAACAGGCACAATGCTGCCTTAAGTGCAGCAAGAGTGAGACTTCTTAGAGTCTGTGCATTGATCCTTTCCTGTGAGACCAGTATTAGTTTCCGATACACCACTGCTGGTTCAATGTATTCCTTGGACATACACATTGACGATGAAACACAGAAATCGCATCGGAATTAAATACAAATGGCACAATGCCGACTTAAGTGCAAGAAGAGTGAGGCTTCTTATAGTCTGTGCTTTGATCCTTTCCTGTGAGACCAGTATTAGCTTCCGATACACCACTGCAGGTTCAATGTAATCCTTGGACCTTCACATTGACGACGAAACACAGAAATCGCGTCGGAATTAAATACAAAAGGCACAATGCCTCCATAAGTACAAGAATAGAGACTCTTCTTACAGTCCGTGTTTTGAGCACCCCTTTTAAACCAGTATTAGTTTGCGATACACCACTGCAGGTTCAATGTATTCCTAGGACATACACATTGACAATGAAACACTGAAATTAGATCGGAATTAAACAAAAAAGGCTCAATGCCGGCTTAAGTGCAAGAAGAGTGAGACTTCTTAGAGTCTGTGATTTGATCCTTTCCTGTGAGACCAGTACTAGTTTCCGATACACCACTGCAGGTACTATGTATTCCTTGGACCTTCACGTTGACGATGAAACACAGAAATCGCATCGGAATTAAATACAAAAGGCACAATGCCTCCATAAGAACAAGAATAGAGACTCTTCTTACAGTCGGTGCTTTGAGCACTCCCTGTGAGACCAGTAATAGTTAGCGATACACCACTGCAGGTTCAATATATTCCTTGGACATCAACAATGACGATGAAACACTGAAATTAGATCGGAATTAAATAAAAAAGGGTCAATGCCGCCTTAAGTGCAAGAAGAGTGAGACTTCTTAGAGTCTGGGCTTTGATCCTTTCCTGTGATACAAGT
The DNA here is from genome assembly GCF_021461395.2 of Schistocerca americana. Taxonomy (NCBI): domain Eukaryota; kingdom Metazoa; phylum Arthropoda; class Insecta; order Orthoptera; family Acrididae; genus Schistocerca; species Schistocerca americana. Next base: position 1,492,270 of record NC_060119.1, read on the forward strand.
ATTAGTTTCCGATACACCACTGCAGGTTCAATGTATTCCTTGGACCTTCACATTGACGATGAAACACAGAAATCACATCGGAGATAAATACAACAGGCACAATGCCGCCATATGTGCAAGAAGAGTGAGACTTCTTAGAGTCTGTGCATTAATCTTTTCCCGTGAGACCAGTATTAGTTTCCGATACACCACTGCAGGTTCAATGTATTCCTTGCCCTTCATATTGACGATGAAACACAGAAATCACATCGGAGATAAATACAACAGGCACAATGCCGCCTTAAGTGCAAGAAGAGTGAGACTTCTTAGAGTCTGTGCATTGATCCTTTCCTGTGAGACCAGTATTAGTTTCCGATACACCACTGCAGGTTCAATGTAATCCTTGGACCTTCACATTGACGATGAAACACAGAAATCGCATCGGAATTAAATACAAAAGGCACAATGCCTGCATAAGTACAAGAATAGAGACTCTTCTTACAGTCGGTGTTTTGGGCACTCCCTGGGAGACAAGTAATAGTTTGCGATACACCACTGCAGGTTCAATGTATTCCTTGGACATCCACATTGACGATGAAATACTGAAATTAGATCGGAATTAAATAAAAAATTCTCAATGCCGCCTTAAGTGAAAGAAGAGTGAGACTTCTTAGAGTCTGTGCTTTGTTCCTTTCCTGTGGGACCAGTATTAGTTTCCGATACACCACTACAGGTTCAATGTATTAATTGGCCCTTCACATTGACGATGAAACACAGAAATCGCAACGCAATTAAATACAAAAGGCACAACGCCTCCATAAGAACAAGAATAGAGACTCTTCTTACAGTCGGGGTTTTGATCACTCCCTGTGAGACCAGTATTAGTTTGCGATACACCACTGCGGGTTAAATGTATTCCTTGGACATACTCATTGACGATGAAACACTGAACTTAGATCGGAATTAAATAAAAAAGGCTCAAGCCGCCTTAAGTGCAAGAAGAGTGAGACTTCTTAGAGTCTGTGTATTGATCTTTTCCTGTGAGACCAGTATTAGTTTCCGAAACACCACTGCTTTTTCAATGTATTCCTTGGACATACACATTGACGAGAAACACAGAAATCGCATCGGAATTAAATACAAAAGGCACAATGCCTCCTTAAGTACAAGAATAGAGACTCTTCTTACAGTCGGTGTTTTGAGCACTACCTGTGAGACCAGTATTAGTTTGCGATACACCCCTGCAGGTTCAATGTATTCCTTGGACATACACATTGACGATGAAACACTGAAATTAGGTCGGAATTAAATAAAAAGGGCTCAATGCCGCCTTAAGTGCAAGAAGAGTGAGACTTCTTAGAGTCTGTGGTTTGATTCTTTCCTGTGAGACCAGTATTAGTTTCCGATACACCACTGATGGTTCAATGTATTCCTTGAACCTTCACAATGACGATGAAACACAGAAATCGCATCGGAATTAAATACAAAATGCACAGTGCCTCCATAAGTACAAGAATAGAGACTCTTCTTACAGTCGATGTTGTGAGCACTCCCTGTGAGACCAGTAATAGTTTCCGATACACCACTGCAGGTTCAATGTAATGCTTGGACCTTCACGTTGACGATGAAACACAGAAATCGCATCGGAATTAAATACAAAAGGCACAATGCCTCCTTAAGTACAAGAATAGAGACTCTTCTTACAGTCGGTGTTTTGAGCACTACCTGTGAGACCAGTATTAGTTTGCGATACACCCCTGCAGGTTCAATGTATTCCTTGGACATACACATTGACGATGAAACACTGAAATTAGATCGGAATTAAATAAAAAAAGGCTGAATGTCGCCTTAAGTGCAAGAAGAGTGAGTCTTCATAGAGTCTGTGCTTTGATTCTTTCCTGTCAGTCCAGTATCAGTTTCCGATACACCACTGCTGATTCAATGTATTCCTTGGACATACACATTGACGATGAAACACAGAAATCGCATCGGAATTAAATACAAAAGGCAAATGCCGACTTAAGTGCAAGAAGAGTGAGACTTCTTATAGTCTATGCTTTGATCCTTTCCTGTGAGACCAGTATTAGCTTCCGATACAACACTGCAGGTTCAATGTATTCCTTGGACATACACATTGACGATGAAACACTGAAATTAGATCGGAATGATATATAAAAGGCTCAATGCCGCCATAAGTGCAAGAAGAGTGAGACTTCGTATAGTCTGTGCGTTGATCCTTTCCTGTGAGAGCAGTATTAGTTTCCGATACACCCCTGCAATTTCAATGTAATCCTTGGACCTTCACATTGACGATGACACACAGAAATCGCGTCGGAATTAAATACAAAAGGCACAATGCCTCCATAAGTACAAGAACAGAGCCTCTTCTTACAGTCGATGTTATGAGCACTCCCTGTGAGACCAGTAATAGTTTCCGATACACCACTGCAGGTTCAATGTAATGCTTGGACCTTCACGTTGACGATGAAACACAGAAATCGCATCGGAATTAAATACAAATGGCACAATGCCGACTTAAGTGCAACAAGAGTGAGGCTTCTTATAGTCTGTGCTTTGATCCTTTCCTGTGAGCCCAGTATTAGTTTCTGATACACCACTGCAGGTTCAATGTATTCCTTGGACCTTCACATTGACGATGAAACACAGAAATCACATCGGAGATAAATACAACAGGCACAATGCTGCCTTAAGTGCAGCTAGAGTGAGACTTCTTAGAGTCTGTGCATTGATCCTTTCCTGTGAGACCAGTATTAGTTTCCGATACACCACTGCTGGTTCAATGTATTCCTTGGACATACACATTGACGATGAAACACAGAAATCGCATCGGAATTAAATACAAATATCACAATGCCGACTTAAGTGCAAGAAGAGTGATTTTTCTTATAGTCTGTGCTTTGATCCTTTCCTGTGAGACCAGTATTAGTTTCCGATACACCACTGCAGGTTCAATGTAATCCTTGGACCTTCACATTGACGACGAAACACAGAAATCGCGTCGGAATTAAATACAAAACGCACAATGCCTCCATAAGTACAAGAATAGAGACTCTTCTTGCAATCGGTGTTTTGAGGTTCAATGTATTCCTTGGACATACACATTGACGATGAAACACTGAAATTAGATCGGAATTAAACAAAAAAGGCTCAATGCCGGCTTAAGTGCAAGAAGAGTGAGACTTCTTAGAGTCTGTGATTTGATCCTTTCCTGTGAGACTAGTACTAGTAACCGATACACCACTGCAGGTACTATGTATTCCTTGGACCTTCACGTTGACGATGAAACACAGAAATCGCATCGGAATTAAATACAAAAGGCACAATGCCGCCTTAAGTGCAAGAAGAATGACACTTCTTAGAGTCTGTGCTTTGATCCTTTCCTGTAAGACCAGTATTAGTTTCCGATACACCACTGCAGGTTCAATGTATTCCTTGGACCTTCACATTGACGATGAAACACAGAAATCAGATCGGAATTAAATACAAAAAGCACAATGCCTCCATAAGTACAAAAATGGAGACTCTTCTTACAGTCGGTGTTTTATGCACTCCCTGTAAGGCCAGTATTAGTTTGCGATACACCACTGCAGGTCCAATGTGTTCCTTGGACATACACATTGCCTATGAAACACTGAAATTAGATCGGAATTAAATATAAAAGGCTCAATGCCGCCTTAAGTGCAAGAAGAGTGACTCTTCTTACAGTCGGTGTTTTGAGCGCTCCCTGTGAGACCAGTATTAGTTTGCGATACACCACTGCAGGTTCAATATATTCCTTGGACACACACATTGACGATGAAACACTGAACTTAGATCGGAATTTAATAAAAAAGGCTCACGCCGCCTTAAGTGCAAGAAGAGTGAGACTTCTTAGAGTCTGTGTATTGACCTTTTCCTGTGAGACCAGTGTTAGTTTCCGAAACACCACTGCTGGTTCAATGTATTCCTTGGACATACACATTGACGAGAAACACAGAAATCGCATCGTAATTAAATATAAAGGCACAATGCCGACTTAAGTTCAAGAAGAGTGAGACTTCTTATAGTCTGTGCTTTGATCCTTTCCTGTGAGACCAGTATTAGTTCCCGATTCACCACTGCAGGTTCAATGTAATCCTTGGACCTTCACATTGACGATGAAACACAGATATCGCGTCGGAATTAAATACAAAAGGCACAATGCCTCCATAAGTACAAGAATAGAGACTCTTCTTACAGTCCGTGTTTTGAGCACCCCTTTTAAACCAGTAATAGGTTGCGATACACCACTGCAGGTTCAATGTATTCCTTGGACATACACATTGACGATGAAACACTGAAATTAGATCGGAATTAAACAAAAATGGCTCAATGCCGGCTTAAGTGCAAGAAGAGTGAGACTTCTTAGAGTCTGTGATTTGATCCTTTCCTGTGAGACCAGTACTAGTTTCCGATACACCACTGCAGGTACTATGTATTCCTTGGACCTTCACGTTGACGATGAAACACAGAAATCGCATCGGAATTAAATACAAAAGGCACAATGCCGCCTTAAGTGTAAGAAGAATGACACTTCTTAGAGTCTGTGCTTTGATCCTTTCCTGTGAGACCAGTATTAGTTTCCGATACACCACTGCAAGTTCAATGTATTCCTTGGACCTTCACACTGACGATGAAACACAGAAATCACATCGGAGATAAATACAACAGGCACAATGCTGCTTTAAGTGCAACAAGAGTGAGACTTCTTAGAGTCTGTGCATTGATCCTTTCCTGTGAGACCAGTATTAGTTTCCGATACACCACTGCTGGTTCAATGTATTCCTTGGACATACACATTGACGATGAAACACAGAAATCGCATCGGAATTAAATACAAAAGACACAATGCCAACTTAAGTGCAAGAAGAGTGAGACTTCTTATAGTCTGTGCTTTGATCCTTTCCTGTGAGACCAGTATTTGTTTCCGATACACCACTGCAGGTTCAATGTAATCCTTGGACCTTCACATTGACGATGAAACACAGAAATCGCGTCGGAATTAAATACAAAAGGCACAATGCCTCCATAAGTACAAGAATAGAGACTCTTCTTGCAGTCGGTTTTTTGAGGTTCAATGTATTCCTTGGACATACACATTGACGTTGAATCACTGAAATTAGATCGGAATTAAATAAAAAAGGCTCAATGTCGCCTTAAGTGCAAGAAGAGTGAGACTTCTTAGAGTCTGTGCATTGATCCTTTCCTGTGAGACCAGTGTTAGTTTCCGATACACCACTGCAGGTTCAATGTATTCCTTGGACCTTCACATTGACGATGAAACACAGAAATCGCATCGGAATTAAATACAAAAGGCACAATGCCTCCATAAGTACAAGAATGGAGACTCTTCTTACAGTCGGTGTTTTATGCACTCCTTGTAAGACCAGTATTAGTTTGCGATACACCACTGCAGGTTCAATGTGTTCCTTGGACATACACATTAACTATGAAATACTGAAATTAGATCGGAATTAAATAAAAAAGGCTCAATGCCGCCTTAAGTGCAAGAAGAGTGACTCTTCTTACAGTCGGTGTTTTGAGCACTCCCTGTGAGACCAGTATTAGTTTGCGATACACCACTGCAGGTTCAATATATTCCTTGGACACACACATTGACGATGAAACACTGATATTAGATCGGAATTAAATAAAAAAGTCTCAAGCCGCCTTAAGTGCATGAAGAGTGAGACTTCTTAGAGTCTGTGCATTGATCCTTTATTGTGAGACCCGTATTAGTTTCCGATACACCACTGCTGGTTCAATGTATTCCTTGGACATACACATTGACGAGAAACACAGAAATCGCAACGGAATTAAATACAAAAGGCACAATGCCGACTTAAGTGCAAGAAGAGTGAGTCTTCTTATAGTCTGTGCTTTGATCCTTTCCTGTGAGACCAGTATTAGTTCCCGATACACCACTGCAGGTTCAATGTAATCCTTGGACCTTCACATTGACGTTGAAACACAGAAATCGCGTCGGAATTAAATACAAAAGGCACAATGCCTCCATAAGTACAAGAATAGAGACTCTTCTCTACAGTCGGTGTTTTGAGCACCCCTTTTAAACCGGTAATAGTTTGCGATACACCAATGCAGGTTCAATGTATTCCTTGGACATACACATTGACGATGAAACACTGAAATTAGTTCGGAATTAAACAAAAAAGGCTCAATGCCGCCTAACGTGCAAGAAGAGTAAGACTTCTTAGAGTCTGTGCTTTGATCCTTTCCTGTGAGACCAGTACTAGTTGCCGATACACCACTGCAAGTACTATGTATTCCTTGCACTTCACGTTGACGATGAAACACAGAAATCGCATCGGAATTAAATACAAAAGGCACAATGCCGCCTTAAGTGCAAGAAGAATGACACTTCTTTGAGTCTGTGCATTGATCCTTTCCTGTGAGACCAGTATTAGTTTCCGATACACCACTGCAGGTTCAATGTATTCCTTGGACCTTCACATTGACGATGAAATACTGAAATCACATCGGAGATAAATACAACAGAAACAATGCCGCCATAAGTGCAAGATGAGTGAGACTTCTTAGAGTCTGTGCATTGATCCTTTCCTGTGAGACCAGTATTAGTTTCCGATACACCACTGCAAGTTCAATGTATTCCTTGGACCTTCACATTGTCGATGAAACACAGAAATCACATCGGAGATAAATACAACAGGCACAATGCTGCCTTAAGTGCAACAAGAGTGAGACTTCTTAGAGTCTGTGCATTGATCCTTTCCTGTGCGACCAGTATCAGTTTCCGATACACCACTGCTGGTTCAATGTATTCCTTGGACATACACATTGACGATGAAACACAGAAATCGCATAGGAATTATATACAAATGGCACAATGCCGACTTAAGTGCAAGAAGAGTGAGACTTCTTATAGTTTCTGCTTTGATCCTTTCCTGTGAGACCAGTATCAGTTTCCAATACACCACTGCAGGTTCAATGTAATTTTTGGACCTTCACATTGACGATGAAACACAGAAATCGCGTCGGAATTAAATACAAATGGCACAATGTCTCCATAAGTACAAGAATAGAGACGCTTCTTACAGTCGGTGTTTTGAGCACTCCCTGTGAGACCAGTATTAGTTTGCGATACACCACTGCAGGTTCAATGTATTCCTTGGACTTTCACATTGACGATGAAACACAGAAATCACATCGGAGATAATACAACAGGCACAATGCCGCCATAAGTGCAAGAAGAGTGAGACTTCTTATAGTCTGTGCATTGATCCTTTCCTGTGAGACCAGTATTAGATTCCGATACACCACTGCAGGTTCAATGTATTCCTTGGACCTTCACATTGACGGTGAAACACAGAAATCGCATCGGAATTAAATACAAAAGGCACAATGCCTCCATAAGTACAAGAATAGAGACGCTTCTTACAGTCGGTGTTTTGAGCACTCCCTGTAAGACCAGTATTAGTTTGCGATACGCCACTGCAGGTTCAATGTATTCCTTGGACATACACATTGACGATGAAACACTGAAATTAGATCGGAATTAAATAAAAAAGGCTCAATGCCGCCTTAAGTGCTAGAAGAGTAAGACTTCTTAGAGTCTGTGCTTCGATCCTTTCCTGTGAGACCAGTATTAGTTTCCGATACCCCACTGCAGGATCAATGTATTCCTTGGACTTTCACATTGACGATGAAACACAGAAATCACATCGGAGATAATACAACAGGCACAATGCCGCCATAAGTGCAAGAAGAGTGAGACTTCTTATAGTCTGTGCGTTGATCCTTTCCTGTGAGACCAGTATTAGATTCCGATACACCACTGCAGGTTCAATGTATTCCTTGGACCTTCACATTGACGATGAAACACAGAAATCGCATCGGAATTAAATACAAAAGGCACAATGCCTCCATAAGTACAAGAATAGAGACACTTCTTACAGTCGGTGTTTTGAGCACTCCCTGTGAGACCAGTAATAGTTTGCGATACACCACTGCAGGTTCAATATATTCCTTGGACATACACATTGACGATGAAACACTGAAATTAGATCGGAATTAAATAAAAAAGGCTCAATGTCGCCTTAAGTGCAAGAAGAGTGAGACTTCTTAGAGTCTGTGCTTTGATCCTTTCCTGTGAGAACAGTATTAGTTTCCGATACACCACTGCAGGTTCAATGTATTCCTTGGACCTTCACATTGACGATGAAACACAGAAATCACATCGGAGATAAATACAACAGGCACAATTCCGCCATTAATGCAAGAAGAGTGAGACTTCTTAGAGTCTGTGCATTGATCCTTTCCTGTGAGACCAGTGTTAGTTTCCGATACACCACTGCAGGTTCAATGTATTCCTTGGTCCTTCACATTGACGATGAAACACAGAAATAGCATCGGAATTAAATACAAAAGGCACAATGCCTCCATAAGTACAAGAATGGAGACTCTTCTTACAGTCGGTGTTTTATGCACTCCCTGTAAGACCAGTATTAGTTTGCGATACACCACTGCAGGTTCAATGTGTTCCTTGGACATACACATTAACTATGAAACACTGAAATTAGATCGGAATTAAATAAAAAAGACTCAATGCCGCCGTAAGTGCAAGAAGAGTGACTCTTCTTACAGTCGGTGTTTTGAGCACTCCCTGTGAGACCAGTATTAATTTGCGATACACCACTGCAGGTTCAATATATTCCTTGGACACACACATTGACGATGAAACACTGAAATTAGATCGGAATTAAATAAAAAAGTCTCAAGCCGCCTTAAGTGCATGAAGAGTGAGACTTCTTATAGTCTGTGCATTGATCCTTTCCTGTGAGACCCGTATTAGTTTCCGATACACCACTGCTGGTTCAATGTATTCCTTGGACATACACATTGACGAGAAACACAGAAATCGCATCGGAATTAAATACAAAAGGCACAATGCCGACTTAAGTGCAAGAAGAGTGAGTCTTCTTATAGTCTGTGCTTTGATCCTTTCCTGTGAGACCAGTATTAGTTCCCAATACACCACTGCAGGTTCAATGTAATCCTTGGACCTTCATATTGACGATAAAACACAGAAATCGCGTCGGAATTAAATACAAAAGGCACAATGCCTCCATAAGTACAAGAATAGAGACTCTTCTTACAGTCGGTGTTTTGAGCACCCCTTTTAAACCAGTAGTAGTTTGCGATACACCACTGCAGGTTCAATGTATTCCTTGGACATACACATTGACGATGAAACACTGAAATTAGTTCGGAATTAAACAAAATAGGATCAATGCCGCCTAATGTGCAAGAAGAGTGAGACTTCTTAGAGTCTGTGCTTTGATCCTTTCCTGTGAGACCAGTACTAGTTGCCGATACACCACTGCAAGTACTATGTATTCCTTGGACTTTCACGTTGATGATGAAACACAGAAATCGCATCGGAATTAAATACAAAAGGCACAAAGCCGCCTTAAGTGCAAGAAGAATGACACTTCTTTGAGTCTGTGCTTTGATCCTTTCCTGTGAGACCAGTATTAGTTTCCGATACACCACTGCAGGTTCAAAGTATTCCTTGGACCTTCACATTGACGATGAAACACAGAAATCACATCGGAGATAAATACAACAGAAACAATGCCGATATAAGTGCAAGAAGAGTGAAACTTCTTAGAGTCTGTGCATTGATCCTTTCCTGTGAGACCAGTATTAGTTTCCGATACACCACTGCAAGTTCAATGTATTCCTAGGACCTTCACATTGTCAATGAAACACAGAAATCACATCGGAGATAAATACAACAGGCACAATGCTGCCTTAAGTGCAACAAGAGTGAGACTTCTTAGAATCTGTGCATTGATCCTTTCCTGTGAGACCAGAATCAGTTTCCGATACACCACTGCTGGTTCAATGTATTCCTTGGACATACAATTTGACGATGAAACACAGAAATCGCATCGGAATTAAATACAAATGGCACAATGCCGACTTAAGTGCAAGAAGAGTGAGACTTCTTATAGTCTGTGCTTTGATCCTTTCCTGTGAGACCAGTATTAGTTTCCGATACCCAACTGCAGGTTCAATGTATTCCTTGGACCTTCACATTGACGATGAAACACAGAAATCACATCGGAGATAATACAACAGGCACAATGCCGCCATAAGTACAAGAATAGAGACTCTTCTTACAGTCGGTGTTTTGAGCACTCCCTGTGAGACCAGTATTAGTTTGCGATACACCACTGAAGGTTCAATGTATTCCTTGGACATACACATTGACGATGAAACACTGAAATTAGATTGGAATTAAATAAAAAATGCTCAATGCCGCCTTAAGTGCAAGAAGAGTGAGACTTCTTAGAGTCTGTGCTTTGATCCTTTCCTGTGAGAGCAGTATTAGTTTCCGATACACCACTGCAGGTTCAATGTATTCCTTGGACCTTCACATTGACGATGAAACACAGAAATCGCATCGGGATTAAATACAAAAGGCACAATGCCTCCATAAGTACAAGAATAGAGACTCTTCTTACAGTCAGTGTTTTGAGCACTCCCTGTGAGACCAGTATTAGTTTGCGATACACCACTGCAGGTTCAATGTATTCCTTGGACCTTCACATTGACGATGAAACACAGAAATCGCATCGGAATTAAATACAAAAGGCACAATGCCGCCTTAAGTGCAAGAAGAATGACACTTCTTTGAGTCTGTGCTTTGATCCTTTCCTGTGAGACCAGTATTAGTTTCCGATACACCACTGCAGGTTCAATGTATTCCTTGGACCTTCACATTTACGATGAAACACAGAAATCACATCGGAGATAAATACAACAGAAACAATGCCGCCATAAGTGCAAGAAGAGTGAGACTTTTTAGAGTCTGTGCATTGATCCTTTCCTGTGAGACCGGTATTAGTTTCGGATACACCACTGCAAGGTCAATGTATTCCTTGGACCTTCACATTGTCGATGAAACACAGAAATCACATCGGAGATAAATACAACAGGCACAATGCTGCCTTAAGTGCAACAAGAGTGAGACTTCTTAGAGTCTGTGCATTGATCCTTTCCTGTGAGACCAGTATTAGTTTCCGATACACCACTGCAGGTTCAATGTATTCCTCGGACCTTCACATTGACGATGAAACACAGAAATCGCAACGGAATTAAATACAAAAGGCACAATGCCTCCATAAGTACAAGAATAGAGACTCTTCTTACAGTCGGTGTTTTGAGCACTCCCTGTGAGACCAGTATTAGTTTGCGATACACCACTGCAGGTTCAATGTATTCCTTGGACATACACATTGACGATGAAACACTGAAATTAGATCTGAATTAAATAAAAAAGGCTCAATGCCGGCTTAAGTGCAAGAAGAGTGAGACTTCTTAGCGTCTGTGCTTTGATCCTTTCCTGTGAGACCAGTATTAGTTTCCGATACCCCACTGCAGGTTCAATGTATTCCTTGGACCTTGACAATTGACGATGAAACACAGAAATTACATCGGAGATAATACAACAGGCACAATGCCTCCATAAGTGCAAGTAGAGTGACACTTCTTACAGTCTGTGCATTGATCCTTTCCTGTGAGACCAGTATTAGTTTCCGATACACCACTGCAGGTTCAATGTATTCCTTGGACCTTCACATTGACGATGAAACACAGAAATCGCATCGAAATTAAATACAAAAGGCACAATGCCTCCATAAGTACAAGAATAGTAACTCTTCTTACAGACGGTGTTTTGAGCACTCCCTGTGAGACCAGTATTAGTTTGCGATACACCACTGCAGGTTCAATGTATTCCTTGGACATACACATTGACGATGAAACACTGAAATTAGATTGGAATTAAATAAAAAATGCTCAATGCCGCCTTAAGTGCAAGAAGAGTGAGACTTCTTAGAGTCTGTGCTTTGATCCTTTCCTGTGAGAGCAGTATTAGTTTCCGATACACCACTGCAGGTTCAATGTATTCCTTGGACCTTCACATTGACGATGAAACACAGAAATCGCAACCGGATTAAATACAAAAGGCACAATGCCTCCATAAGTACAAGAATAGAGACTCTTCTTACAGTCAGTGTTTTGAGCACTCCCTGTGAGACCAGTATTAGTTTGCGATACACCACTGCAGGTTCAATGTTTTCCTTGGACATTCACATTGACGATGAAACACAGAAATCGCATCGGAATTAAGTACAAAAGGCACAATGCCTCCATAAGTACAAGAATAGAGACGCTTCTTACAGTCGGTGTTTTGAGCACTCCCTGTGAGACCAGTATTAGTTTGCGATACACCACTGCAGGTTCAATGTATTCCTTGGACATACACATTGACGATGAAACACTGAAATTAGATCTGAATTAAATAAAAAAGGCTCAATGCCGCCTTAAGTGCAAGAAGAGTGAGACTTCTTAGCGTCTGTTTTTGATCCTTTCCTGTGAGACCAGTATTAGTTTCCGATACGCCACTGCAGGTTCAATGTATTCCTTGGACCTTGACATTGACGATGAAACACAGAAATCACATCGGAGATAATACAACAGTCACAATGCCGCCATAAGTGCAAGAAGAGTGAGACTTCTTATAGTCTGTGCATTGATCCTTTCCTGTGAGACCAGTATTAGTTTCCGATACACCACTGCAGGTTCAATGTAGTCCTTGGACCTTCACATTGACGATGAAACACAGAAATCGCATCGGAATTAAATACAAAAGGCACAATGCCTCCATAAGTACAAGAATAGAGACTCTTCTCACAGTCGGTGTTTTGAGCACTCCCTGTGAGACCAGTATTAGTTTGCGATACACCACTGCAGGTTCAATGTATTCCTTGGACATACACATTGACGATGAAACACTGAAATTAGATTGGAATTAAATAAAAAATGCTCAATGCCGCCTTAAGTGCAAGAAGAGTGAGACTTCTTAGAGTCTGTGCTTTGATCCTTTCCTGTGAGACCAGTATTAGTTTCCGATACACCACTGCAGGTTCAATGTATTCCTTGGACCTTCACATTGACGATGAAACACAGAAATCGCATCGGAATTAAATACAAAAGGCACAATGCCTCCATAAGTACAAGAATAGAGACGCTTCTTACAGTCGGTGTCTTGAGCACTCCCTGTGAGACCAGTATTAGTTTGCGATACGCCACTGCAGGTTCAATGTATTCCTTGGACATACACATTGACGATGAAACACTGAAATTAGATCTGAATTTAAAAAAAAATGCTCAATGCCGCCTTAAGTGCAAGAAGAGTGAGACTTCTTAGCGTCTGTGCTTTGATCCTTTCCTGTGAGACCAGTATTAGTTTCCGATACCCCACTGCAGGTTCAATGTATTCCTTGGACCTTGACATTGACGATGAAACACAGAAATCACATCGGAGATAATACAACAGGCACAATGCCGCCATAAGTGCAAGAAGAGTGAGACTTCTTATTGTCTGTGCATTGATCCTTTCCTGTGAGTCCAGTATTAGTTTCCGATACACCACTGCAGGTTCAATGTATTCCTTGGACCTTCACATTGACGATGAAACACAGAAATCGCATCGGAATTAAATACAAAAGGCACAATGCCTCCATAAGTACAAGAATAGAGACTCTTCTTACAGTCGGTGTTTTGAGCACTCCCTGTGAGACCAGTATTAGTTTGCGATACACCACTGCAGGTTCAATGTATTCCTTGGACATTCACATTGACGATGAAACACTGAAATTAGATTGGAATTAAATAAAAAATGCTCAATGCCGCCTTAAGTGCAAGAAGAGTGAGACTTCTTAGAGTCTGTGCTTTGATCCTTTCCTGTGAGACCAGTATTAGTTTCCGATACACCACTGCAGGTTCAATTTATTCCTGGACCTTCACATTGACGATGAAACACAGAAATCGCATCGGAATTAAATACAAAAGGCACAATGCCTCCATAAGTACAAGAATAGAGACGCTTCTTACAGTCGGTGTTTTGAGCACTCCCTGTGAGACCAGTATTAGTTTGCGATACGCCACTGCAGGTTCAATGTATTCCTTGGACATACACATTGACGATGAAACACTGAAATTAGATCTGAATTAAATAAAAAAGGCTCAATGCCGCCTTAAGTGCAAGAAGAGTGAGACTTCTTAGCGTCTGTGCTTTGATCCTTTCCTGTGAGACCAGTATTAGTTTCCGATACCCCACTGCAGGTTCAATGTATTCCTTGGACCTTGACATTGACGATGAAACACAGTAATCACATCGGAGATAATACAACAGGCACAATGCCGCCATAAGTGCAAGAAGAGTGAGACTTCTTATAGTCTGTGCATTGATCCTTTCCTGTGAGACCAGTATTAGTTTCCGATACACCACTGCAGGTTCAATGTATTCCTTGGACCTTCACATTGACGATGAAACACAGAAATCGCATCGGAATTAAATACAAAAGGCACAATGCCTCCATAAGTACAAGAATAGAGACTCTTCTTGCAGTCGGTGTTTTGAGCACTCCCTGTGAGACCAGTATTAGTTTGCGATACACCACTGCAGGTTCAATGTATTCCTTGGACATACACATTGACGATGAAACACTGAAATTAGATTGGAATTAAATAAAAAATGCTCAATGCCGCCTTAAGTGCAAGAAGAGTGAGACTTCTTAGAGTCTGTGCTTTGATCCTTTCCTGTGAGACCAGTATTAGTTTCCGATACACCACTGCAGGATCAATGTATTCCTTGGACCTTCACATTGACGATGAAACACAGAAATCGCATCGGAATTAAATACAAAAGGCACAATGCCTCCATAAGTATAAGAATAGAGACTCTTCTTACAGTCGGTGTTTTGAGCACTCCCTGTGAGACCAGTATTAGTTTGCGATACACCACTGCAGGTTCCATGTATTCCTTGGACATACACATTGACGATGAAACACTGAAATTAGATCGGAATTAAATAAAAAAGGCCCAATGCCGCCTTAAGTGCAAGACGAGTGAGATTTCTATGAGTCTGTACTTTGATCCATTCCTGTGAGATCAGTATTAGTTTCCGATACACCACTGCAGGTTCAATGTATTCCTTGGACCCTCACATTGACGATGAAACACAGAAATCGCATCGGAATTAAATACAAAAGGCACAATGCCTCCATAAGTACAAGAATGGAGACTCTTCTTACAGTCGGTGTTTTGAGCACTCCCTGTGAGACCAGTATTAGTTTGCGATACACCACTGCAGTTTCAATGTATTCCTTGGACATACACATTGACGATGAAACACTGAAGTTAGATCGGAATTAAATAAAAAAGGCTCAATGCCGCCTTAAGTGCAAGAAGAGTGAGACTTCTTAGAGTCTGTGCATTGATCCTTTCCTGTGAGACCAGTATTAGTTTCCGATACCCCACTGCAGGTTCAATGTATTCCTTGGACCTTCACATTGACGATGAAACACAGAAACCACATCGGAGATAATACAACATGCACAATGCCGCCATAAGTGCAAGAAGAGTGAGACTTCTTAGAGTCTGTAAATTGATCCCTTCCTGTGAGACCAGTATTAGTTTCCGATACACCACTGCAGGTTCAATGTATTCCTTGGACCTTCACATTGACGATGAAACACAGAAATCGCATCGGAATTAAATACAAAAGGCACAATGCCTCCATAAGTACAAGTATAGAGACTCTTCTTACAGTCGGTGTTTTGATCACTCCCTGTGAGACCAATATTAGTTTGCGATACACCACTGCAGGTTCAATGTATTCCATGGACATACACATTGACGATGAAACACTGAAATTAGATCGGAATTAAATAAAAAAGGCTCAATGCCGCCTTAAGTGCAAGAAGAGTGAGACTTCTTAGAGTCTGTGCTTTGATCCTTTCCTGTGAGACCAGTATTAGTTTCCGATACACCACTGCTGGTTCAATGTATTCCTTGGACCTTCACATTGACGATGAAACACAGAAATGGCATCGGAATTAAATACAAAAGGCACAATGCCTCCATAAGTACAAGAATAGAGACTCTTCTTACAGTCGGTGTTTTGAGCACTCCCTGTGAGACCAGTATTAGTTTGCGATACACTACTGCAGGTTCAATGTATTCCTTGGAAATACACATTGACGATGAAACACTGAAATTAGATCGGAATTAAATAAAAAAGGCTCAATGCCGCCTTAAGTGCAAGAAGAGTGAGATTTCTTAGAGTCTGTGCTTTGATCCTTTCCTGTGAGACCAGTATTAGTTTCCGATACACCACTGCAGGTTCAATGTATTCCTTGGACCATCACATTGACGATGAAACATAGAAATCGCATTGGAATTAAATACAAAAGGCACAATGCCTCCATAAGTACAAGAATAGAGACTCTTCTTACAGTCGGTGTTTTGAGCACTGCCTGTGAGACCAATATTAGTTTGCGATACACCACTGCAGGTTCAATGTATTCCTTGGACATACACATTGACGATGAATCACTGAAATTAGATCGGAATTAAATAAAAAAGGCTCAATGCCGCCATAAGTGCAAGAAGAGTGAGACTTCTTAGAGTCTGTGCTTTGATCCTTTCCTGTGAGACCAGTATTGGTTTCCGATACACCACAGCAGGTTCAATGTATTCCTTGGACCTTCACATTGACGATGAAACACAGAAATCGCGTCGGAATTAAATACAAAAGGCACAATGCCGCCTTAAGTGCAATAAGAGTGAGACTTCTTAGAGTCTGTGCATTGATCCATTCCTGTGACATCAGTATTAGTTTCCGTTACACCACTGCAGGTTCTATGTATTCCTTGGACCTTCACATTGACGATGAAACATAGAAATCGCATCGGAATTAAATACAAAAGGCACAATGCCTCCATAAGTACAAGAATAGAGAATCTTCTTATAGTCGGTGTTTTGAGCACTCCCTGTGAGACCAGTATTAGTTTGCGATACACCACTGCAGGTTCAATGTATTCCTTGGAAATACACATTGACGATGAAACACTGAAATTAGATCGGAATTACATAAAAAAGGCTCAATGCCGCCATAGGTGCAAGAAGAGTGAGACTTCTTATAGTCTGTGCTTTGATCCATTCCTGTGAGACCAGTATTAGTTTCCGATACACCACTGCAGGTTCTATATATTCCTTGGACCTTCACATTGACGATGAAACACAGAAATCGCATCGGAATTAAATACAAAAGGCACAATGCCTCCATAAGTACAAGAATGGGGACTCTTCTGACAATCGGTGTTTTGAGCACTCCCTGTGAGACCAGTATTAGTTAGCGATACACCACTGCAGGTTCAATGTATTCCTAGGACATACACATTGACGATGAAACACTGAAATTAGATCGGAATTAAATAAAAAAGGCTCAATGACGCATTAGGTGCAAGAAGAGTGAGACTTCTTAGAGTCTGTGCTTTGATCCTTTCTGTGAGACCTGTATTAGTTTCCGATACACCACTGCCGGTTCAATGTATTCCTTGGACCTTCACATTGACGATGAAACACAGAAATCGCATCGGAATTAAATACAAAAGGCACAATGCCGCCTTAAGTGCAAGAAGAGTGAGACTTCTTAGAGTCTGTGCATTGATCCTTTCCTGTGAGACCAGTATTAGTTTCCGATACACCACTGCAGGTTCTATGTATTCCTTGGACCTTCACATTGACGATGAAACACAGAAATCGCATCGGAATCAAATACAAAAGGCACAATGCCTCCATAAGTACAAGAATAGAGACTCTTCTTACAGTCGGGGTTTTGGGCACTCCCTGTGAGACCAGTATTAGTTTGCGATACACCACTGCATGTTCAATGTATTCCATGGACATACACATTGACGATGAAACACCGAAATTAGATCGGAATTAAATAAAAAAGGCTCAATGCCGCCTTCAGTGCAAGAAGAGTGAGACTTCTTAGAGTCTGTGCTTTGATTCTTTCCTGTGAGGCCAGTATTAGTTTCCGATACACCACTGCAGGTTCTATGTATTCCTTGGACCTTCACATTGACAATGAAACACAGAAATCGCATCGGAATTAAATACAAAAGGCACAATGCCTCCATAAGTACAAGAATAGAGACCCTTCTTACAGTCGGGGTTTTGAGCACTCCCTGTGAGACCAGTATTAGTATGCGATACACCACTGCAGGTTCAATGTATTCCTTGGAAATACAAATTGACGATGAAACACTGAAATTAGATCGGAATTAAATAAAAAAGGCACAATGCCGCCTTAAGTACAAGAATAGAGACTCTTCTTACAGTCGGGCTTTTGAGCACTCCCTGTGAGACCAGTATTAGTTTGCCATACACCACTGCAGGTTCAATGTATTCCTTGGACATACACATTGACGATTAAACACTGAAATTAGATCGGAATTAAATAAAACATGCTCAATGCCGCCTTAAGTGCAAGAAGAGTGAGACTTCTCAGAGTCTGTGCATTGATCCTTTCCTGTGAGACCAGTATTAGTTTCCGATACACCACTGCAGGTTCAATGTATTCCTTGGACATTCACATTGACGATGAAACACAGAAATCACATCGGAGATAAATACAACAGGCACAATGCCGCCATAAGTGCAAGAAGAGTGAGACTTCTTAGAGTCTGTGCATTGATCCCTTCCTGTGAGACCAGTATTAGTTTCCGATACACCACTGCAGGTTCTATGTATTCCTTGGTCCTTCACATTGACGATGAAACACAGAAATCGCATCGGAATTAAATACAAAAGGCTCAATGCCTCCATAAGTACAAGAATAGAGACTCTTCTTACAGTCGGTGTTTTGAGCACTCCCTGTGAGACCAGTATTAGTTTGCGATACACCACTGCAGGTTCAATGTATTCCTTGGACATACACATTGACGATGAAACACTGTAATTAGATCGCAATTAAATAAAAAAGACTCAATGCCGCCTTAAGTGCAAGAAGATTGAGACTTCTTATAGTCTGTGCTTTGATCATTTCCTGTGAGACCAGTATTAGTTTCCGATACACCACTGCAATATCAATGTATTCCTTGGACCTTCACATTAACGATGAAACACAGATATCGCATCAGAATTAAATACAAAAGGCACAATGCCTCCATAAGTACAAGATTAGAGACTCTTCTTACAGTCGGTGTTTTGAGCACTCCCTGTGAGACCAGTATTAGTTTGCGATACACCACTGCATGTTCAATGTATTCCTTGGAAATACACATTGACGATGAAACACTGAAATTAGATCGGAATTAGATAAAAAAGGCTCAATGCCGCCATAGGTGCAAGAAGAGTGAGACTTCTTATAGTCTGTGCTTTGATCCATTCCTGTGAGACCAGTATTAGTTTCCGATACACCACTGCAGGTTCTATATATTCCTTGGACCTTCACATTGACGATGAAACACAGAAATCGCATCGGAATTAAATACAAAAGGCACAATGCCTCCATAAGTACAAGAATGGGGACTCTTCTGACAGTCGGTGTTTTGAGCACTCCCTGTGAGACCAGTATTAGTTTGCGATACACCACTGCAGGTTCAATGTATTCCTAGGACATACACATTGACGATGAAACACTGAAATTAGATCGGAATTAAATAAAAAAGGCTCAATGACGCATTAGGTGCAAGAAGAGTGAGACTTCTTAGAGTCTGTGCTTTGATCCTTTCTGTGAGACCTGTATTAGTTTCCGATACACCACTGCAGGTTCAATGTATTCCTTGGACCTTCACATTGACGATGAAACACAGAAATCGCATCGGAATTAAATACAAATGGCACAATGCCGCCTTAAGTGCAAGAAGAGTGAGACTTCTTAGAGTCTGTGCATTGATCCTTTCCTGTGAGACCAGTATTAGTTTCCGATACACCACTGCAGGTTCTATGTATTCCTTGGACCTTCACATTGACGATGAAACACAGAAATCGCATCGGAATCAAATACAAAAGGCACAATGCCTCCATAAGTACAAGAATAGAGACTCTTCTTACAGTCGGGGTTTTGGGCACTCCCTGTGAGACCAGTATTAGTTTGCGATACACCACTGCATGTTCAATGTATTCCATGGACATACACATTGACGATGAAACACCGAAATTAGATCGGAATTAAATAAAAAAGGCTCAATGCCGCCTTCAGTGCAAGAAGAGTGAGACTTCTTAGAGTCTGTGCTTTGATTCATTCCTGTGAGGCCAGTATTAGTTTCCGATACACCACTGCAGGTTCTATGTATTCCTTGGACCTTCACATTGACAATGAAACACAGAAGTCGCATCGGAATTAAATACAAAAGGCACAATGCCTCCATAAGTACAAGAATAGAGACCCTTCTTACAGTCGGGGTTTTGAGCACTCCCTGTGAGACCAGTATTAGTATGCGATACACCACTGCAGGTTCAATGTATTCCTTGGAAATCAAATTGACGATGAAACACTGAAATTAGATCGGAATTAAATAAAAAAGGCACAATGCCGCCTTAAGTACAAGAATAGAGACTCTTCTTACAGTCGGGCTTTTGAGCACTCCCTGTGAGGCCAGTATTAAATTGCCATACACCACTGCAGGTTCAATGTATTCCTTGGACATACACATTGACGATTAAACACTGAAATTAGATCGGAATTAAATAAAACATGCTCAATGCCGCCTTAAGTGCAAGAAGAGTGAGACTTCTCAGAGTCTGTGCATTGATCCTTTCCTGTGAGACCAGTATTAGTTTCCGATACACCACTGCAGGTTCAATGTATTCCTTGGACATTCACATTGACGATGAAACACAGAAATCACATCGGAGATAAATACAACAGGCACAATGCCGCCATAAGTGCAAGAAGAGTGAGACTTCTTAGAGTCTGTGCATTGATCCCTTCCTGTGAGACCAGTATTAGTTTCCGATACACCACTGCAGGTTCTATGTATTCCTTGGTCCTTCACATTGACGATGAAACACAGAAATCGCATCGGAATTAAATACAAAAGGCTCAATGCCTCCATAAGTACAAGAATAGAGACTCTTCTTACAGTCGGTGTTTTGAGCACTCCCTGTGAGACCAGTATTAGTTTGCGATACACCACTGCAGGTTCAATGTATTCCTTGGACATACACATTGACGATGAAACACTGTAATTAGATCGCAATTAAATAAAAAAGACTCAATGCCGCCTTAAGTGCAAGAAGAGTGAGACTTCTTATAGTCTGTGCTTTGATCATTTCCTGTGAGACCAGTATTAGTTTCCGATACACCACTGCAATATCAATGTATTCCTTGGACCTTCACATTAACGATGAAACACAGATATCGCATCAGAATTAAATACAAAAGGCACAATGCCTCCATAAGTACAAGATTAGAGACTCTTCTTACAGTCGGTGTTTTGAGCACTCCCTGTGAGACCAGTATTAGTTTGCGATACACCACTGCAGGTTCAATGTATTCCTTGGACATACACATTGACGATGAAACACTGAAATTAGATCGGAATTAAATAAAAAAGGCTCAATGCCGCCTTAAGTGCAAGAAGAGTGAGACTTCTTAGAGTCTGTGCATTGATCCTTTCCTGTGAGACCAGTATTAGTTTCCGATACACCACTGCAGGTTCTATGTATTCCTTGGACCTTCACATTGACGATGAAACACAGAAATCGCATCGGAATTAAATACAAATGGCACAATGCCTCCATAAGTAGAAGAATAGAGACTCTTCTTACAGTCGTGGGTTTTGAGCACTGCCTGTGAGACCAGTATTAGTTTGCGATACACCACTGCATGTTCAATGTATTCCATGGACATACTCATTGACGATGAAACACCGAAATTAGATCGGAATTAAATAAAAAAGGCTCAATGCCGCCTTCAGTGCAAGAAGAGTGAGACTTCTTAGAGTCTGTGCTTTGATTCTTTCCTGTGAGACCAGTATTAGTTTCCGATACACCACTGCAGGTTCTATGTATTCCTTGGACCTTCACATTGACGATGAAACACAGAAATCGCATCGGAATTAAATGCAAAAGGCACAATGCCTCCATAAGTACAAGAATAGAGACTCTTCTTACAGTCGGGGTTTTGAGCACTCCCTGTGAGACCAGTATTAGTTTGCGATACACCACTGCAGGTTCAATGCATTCCTTGGAAATACAAATTGACGATGAAACACTGAAATTAGATCGGAATTAAATAAAAAAGTCACAATGCCGCCTTAAGTACAAGAATAGAGACTCTTCTTACAGTCGGTCTTTTGAGCACTCCCTGTGAGACCAGTATTAGT
Organism: Schistocerca americana; assembly: GCF_021461395.2. Taxonomy (NCBI): domain Eukaryota; kingdom Metazoa; phylum Arthropoda; class Insecta; order Orthoptera; family Acrididae; genus Schistocerca; species Schistocerca americana. The sequence goes on from NC_060119.1 coordinate 1,514,524, forward strand.
TTGCCATACACCACTGCAGGTTCAATGTATTCCTTGGACATACACATTGACGATTAAACACTGAAATTAGATCGGAATTAAATAAAAAATGCTCAATGCCGCCTTAAGTGCAAGAAGAGTGAGACTTCTCAGAGTCTGTGCATTGATCCTTTCCTGTGAGACCAGTATTAGTTTCCGATACACCACTGCCGGTTCTATGTACTCCTTGGAACTTCACATTGACGTTGAAACACAAAAGTCCCATCGGAATTAAATACAAAAGGCACAATGCCGCCATAAGTGCGAGAAGAGTGAGACTTCTTAGAGTCTGTGCATTGATCCTTTCCTGTGAGTCCTGTATTAGTTTCCGATACACCACTGCAGGTTCTATGTATTCCTTGGACCTTCACATTGACGTTGAAACACAGAAATCGCATCGGAATTAAATACAAAAGGCACAATGCCGCCTTAAGTGCAATAAGAGTGAGACTTCTTAGAGTCTTTGCATTGATCCTTTCCTGTGAGACCAGTATTAGTTTCCGATACACCACTGCAGGTTCTATGTATTCCTGGGACCTTCACATTGACGATGAAACATAGAAATCGCATCGGAATTAAATACAAAAGGCACAATGCCTCCATAAGTACAAGAATAGAGACTCTTCTCACAGTCGGTGTTTTGAGCACTCCCTGTGAGACCAGTATTAGTTTGCGATACACCTCAGGAGGTTCAGTTCATTCCTTGGACCTTCACATTGACGATGAAACACAGAAATCGCATCGGAATTAAATAAAAAAGGCACAATACCGCATTAAGTACAAGAATGGAGACTCTTCTTACAGTCGGTGCTTTGAGCATTCCCTGTGAGACCAGTAATAGTATCCGGTACACCGCTGCAGGTTCAATCTATTCCTTGGACATACACATTTACGATGAAACACTGAAATTACATCGGAATTAAATGCAAAAGGCACAATGCCGCCTTAAGTAAAAGAATAGAAACTCACTTACAGTCGGTGCTTTGAGCATTCCCTGTGAGACCAGTATTAGTTTCCGATACACCACTGCAGGTTCAATGTATTCCTTGGACATTCACATTGACGATGAAACACAGAAATCACATCGGAGATAAATACAACAGACACAATGCCGCCATAAGTGCAAGAAGAGTGAGACTTCTTAGAGTCTGTGCATTGATCCTTTCCTGTGAGACCAGTATTAGTTTCCGATACACCACTGCAGGTTCTATGTATTCCTTGGACCTTCACATTGACGATGAAACACAGAAATCGCATCGGAATTAAATACAAAAGGCACAATGCCTCCATAAGTACAAGAATAGAGACTCTTCTTACAGTCGGGGTTTTGAGCACTCCCTGTGAGACCAGTATTAGTTTGCGATACACCACTGCATGTTCAATGTATTCCATGGACATACACATTGACGATGAAACACTGTAATTAGATCGCAATTACATAAAAAAGACTCAATGCCGCCTTAAGTGCAAGAAGAGTGAGACTTCTTATAGTCTGTGCTTTGATCCTTTCCTGTGAGACCAGTATTAGTTTCCGATACACCACTGCAGGTTCAATGTATTCCTTGGACCTTCACATTGACGATGAAACACAGAAATCGCATCGGAATTAAATACAAAAGGCACAATGCCGCCTTAAGTGCAAGAAGAGTGAGACTTCCTAGAGTCTGTGCATTGATCCTTTCCTGTGAGACCAGTATTAGTTTCCGATACACCACTGCAGGTTCTATGTATTCCTTGGACCTTCACATTGACGATGAAACACAGAAATCGCATCGGAATTAAATACAAAAGGCGCAATGCCTCCATAAGTACAAGAATAGAGACTCTTCTTACAGTCGGGGTTTTGAGCACTCCCTGTGAGACCAGTATTAGTTTGCGATACACCACTGCATGTTCAATGTATTCCATGGACATACACATTGACGATGAAACACCGAAATTAGATCGGAATTAAATAAAAAAGGCTCAATGCCGCCTTCAGTGCAAGAAGAGTGAGACTTCTTAGAGTCTGTGCTTTGATTCTTTCCTGTGAGACCAGTATTAGTTTCCGATACACCACTGCAGGTTCTATGTATTCTATGGACCTTCACATTGACGATGAAACACAGAAATCGCATCGGAATTAAATACAAAAGGCACAATGCCTCCATAAGTACAAGAATAGAGACTCTTCTTACAGTCGGGGTTTTGAGCACTCCCTGTGAGACCAGTATTAGTTTGCGATACACCACTGCAGGTTCAATGTATTCCTTGGAAATACAAATTGACGATGAAACACTGAAATTAGATCGGAATTAATTGAAAAAGTCACAATGCCGCCTTAAGTACAAGAATAGAGACTCTTCTTACAGTCGGGCTTTTGAGCACTCCCTGTGAGACCAGTATTAGTTTGCCATACACCACTGCAGGTTCAATGTATTCCTTGGACATACACATTGACGATTAAACACTGAAATTAGATCGGAATTAAATAAAAAATGCTCAATGCCGCCTTAAGTGCAAGAAGAGTGAGACTTCTCAGAGTCTGTGCACTGATCCTTTCCTGTGAGACCAGTATTAGTTTCCGATACACCACTGCAGGTTCTATGTACTCCTTGGAACTTCACATTGACGTTGAAACACAAAAGTCCCATCGGAATTAAATACAAAAGGCACAATGCCGCCATAAGTGCGAGAAGAGTGAGACTTCTTAGAGTCTGTGCATTGATCCTTTCCTGTGAGACCTGTACTAGTTTCCGATACACCACTGCAGTTTCTATGTATTCCTTGGACCTTCACATTGACGTTGAAACACAGAAATCGCATCGGAATTAAATACAAAAGGCACAATGCCGCCTTAAGTGCAATAAGAGTGAGACTTCTTAGAGTCTTTGCATTGATCCTTTCCTGTGAGACCAGTATTAGTTTCCGATACACCACTGCAGGTTCTATGTATTCCTTGGACCTTCACATTGACGATGAAACACAGAAATCGCATCGGAATTAAATACAAAAGGCACAATGCCCCCATAAGTACAAGAATAGAGACTCTTCTTACAGTCGGTGCTTTGAGCATTCCCTGTGAGACCAGTAATAGTATCCGGTACACCGCTGCAGGTTCAATGTATTCCTTGGACATACACATTGACGATGAAACACTGTAATTGAATCGCAATTAAATAAAAAAGACTCAATGCCGCCTTAAGTGCAAGAAGAGTGTGACTTCTTATAGTCTGTCCTTTGATCATTTCCTGTGAGACCAGTATTAGTTTCCGATACACCACTGCAATATCAATGTATTCCTTGGACCTTCACATTAACGATGAAACACAGATATCGCATCGGAATTAAATACAAAAGGCACAATGCCTCCATAAGTACAAGATTAGAGACTCTTCTTACAGTCGGTGTTTTGAGCACTCCCTGTGAGACCAGTATTAGTTTGCGATACACCACTGCAGGTTCAATGTATTCCTTGGACATACACATTGACGATGAAACACTGAAATTAGATCGGAATTAAATAAAAAAGGCTCAATGCCGCCTTAAGTGCAAGAAGAGTGAGACTTCTTAGAGTCTGTGCATTGATCCTTTCCTGTGAGACCAGTATTAGTTTCCGATACACCACTGCAGGTTCAATGTATTCCTTGGACCTTCACATTGACGATGAAACACAGAAATCGCATCGGAATTAAATACAAAAGGCACAATGCCGCCTTAAGTGCAAGAAGAGTGAGACTTCTTAGAGTCTGTGCATTGATCCTTTCCTGTGAGACCAGTATTAGTTTCCGATACACCACTGCAGGTTCTATGTATTCCTTGCACCTTCACATTGACGATGAAACACAGAAATCGCATCGGAATTAAATACAAAAGGCACAATGCCTCCATAAGTACAAGAATAGAGACTCTTCTTATAGTCGTGGGTTTTGAGCACTCCCTGTGAGACCAGTATTAGTTTGCGATACACCACTGCATGTTCAATGTATTCCATGGACATACACATTGACGATGAAACACCGAAATTAGATCGGAATTAAATAAAAAAGGCTCAATGCAGCCTTCAGTGCAAGAAGAGTGAGACTTCTTAGAGTCTGTGCTTTGATTCTTTCCTGTGAGACCAGTATTAGTTTCCGATACACCACTGCAGGTTCTATGTATTCCTTGGACCTTCACATTGACGATGAAACACAGAAATCGCATCGGAATTAAATACAAAAGGCACAATGCCTCCATACGTACAAGAATAGAGACTCTTCTTACAGTCGGGGTTTTGAGCACTCCCTGTGAGACCAGTATTAGTTTGCGATACACCACTGCAGGTTCAATGTATTCCTTGGAAATACAAATTGACGATGAAACACTGAAATTAGATCGGAATTAAATAAAAAAGTCACAATGCCGCCTTAAGTACAAGAATAGAGTCTCTTCTTACAGTCGGGCTTTTGAGCACTCCCTGTGAGACCAGTATTAGTTTGCCATACACCACTGCAGGTTCAATGTATTCCTTGGACATACACATTGACGATTAAACAGTGAAATTAGATCGGAATTAAATAAAAAATGCTCAATGCCGCCTTAAGTGCAAGAAGAGTGAGACTTCTCAGAGTCTGTGCATTGATCCTTTCCTGTGAGACCAGTATTAGTTTCCGATACACCACTGCAGGTTCTATGTACTCCTTGGAACTTCACATTGACGTTGAAACACAAAAGTCCCATCGGAATTAAATACAAAGGGCACAATGCCGCCATAAGTGCGAGAAGAGTGAGACTTCTTAGAGTCTGTGCATTGATCCTTTCCTGTGAGACCTGTATTAGTTTCCGATACACCACTGCAGGTTCTATGTATTCCTTGGACCTTCACATTGACGTTGAAACACAGAAATCGCATCGGAATTAAATACAAAATTCACAATGCCGCCTTAAGTGCAATAAGAGTGAGACTTCTTAGAGTCTTTGCATTGATCCTTTCCTGTGAGACCAGTATTAGTTTCCGATACACCACTGCAGGTTCTATGTATTCCTTGGACCTTCACATTGACGATGAAACATAGAAATCGCATCGGAATTAAATACAAAAGGCACAATGCCTCCATAAGTACAAGAATAGAGACTCTTCTCACAGTCGGTGTTTTGAGCACTCCCTGTGAGACCAGTATTAGTTTGCGATACACCTCAGGAGGTTCAGTTCATTCCTTGGACCTTCACAATGACGATGAAACACAGAAATCGCATCGGAATTAAATACAAAAGGCACAATGCCGCCTTAAGTACAAGAATGGAGACTCTTCTTACAGTCGGTGCTTTGAGCATTCCCTGTGAGACCAGTAATAGTATCCGGTACACCGCTGCAGGTTCAATCTATTCCTTGGACATACACATTTACGATGAAACACTGAAATTACATCGGAATTAAATGCAAAAGGCACAATGCCGCCTTAAGTACAAGAATAGAGACTCACTTACAGTCGGTGCTTTGAGCATTCCCTGTGAGACCAGTATTAGTTTCCGATACACCACTGCAGGTTCAATGTATTCCTTGGACATTCACATTGACGATGAAACACAGAAATCACATCGGAGATAAATACAACAGGCACAATGCCGCCATAAGTGCAAGAAGAGTGAGACTTCTTAGAGTCTGTGCATTGATCCTTTCCTGTGAGACCAGTATTAGTTTCCGATACACCACTGCAGGTTCTATGTATTCCTTGGACCTTCACATTGACGATGAAACACAGAAATCGCATCGGAATTAAATACAAAAGGCTCAATGCCTCCATAAGTACAAGAATAGAGACTCTTCTTACAGTCGGTGTTTTGAGCACTCCCTGTGAGACCAGTATTAGTTTGCGATACACCACTGCAGGTTCAATGTATTCCTTGGACATACACATTGACGAGGAAACACTGTAATTAGATCGCAATTAAATAAAAAAGACTCAATGCCGCCTTAAGTGCAAGAAGAGTGAGACTTCTTATAGTCTGTGCTTTGATCATTTCCTGTGTGACCAGTATTAGTTTCCGATACACCACTGCAATATCAATGTATTCCTTGGACCTTCACAGTTACGATGAAACACAGATATCGCATCGGAATTAAATACAAAAGGCACAATGCCTCCATAAGTACAAGATTAGAGACTCTTCTTACAGTCGGTGTTTTGAGCACTCCCTGTGAGACCAGTATTAGTTTGCGATACACCACTGCAGGTTCAATGTATTCCTTGGACATACACATTGACGATGAAACACTGAAATTAGATCGGAATTAAATAAAAAAGGCTCAATGCCGCCTTAAGTGCAAGAAGAGTGAGACTTCTTAGAGTCTGTGCATTGATCCTTTCCTGTGAGACCAGTATTAGTTTTCGATACACCACTGCAGGTTCAATGTATTCCTTGGACCTTCACATTGACGATGAAACACAGAAATCGCATCGGAATTAAATACAAAAGGCACAATGCCGCCTTAAGTGCAAGAAGAGTGAGACTTCTTAGAGTCTGTGCATTGATCCTTTCCTGTGAGACCAGTATTAGTTTCCGATACACCACTGCAGGTTCTATGTATTCCTTGCACCTTCACATTGACGATGAAACACAGAAATCGCATCGGAATTAAATACAAAAGGCACAATGCCTCCATAAGTACAAGAATAGAGACTCTTCTTATAGTCGTGGGTTTTGAGCACTCCCTGTGAGACCAGTATTAGTTTGCGATACACCACTGCATGTTCAATGTATTCCATGGACATACACATTGACGATGAAACACCGAAATTAGATCGGAATTAAATAAAAAATGCTCAATGCCGCCTTCAGTGCAAGAAGAGTGAGACTTCTTAGAGTCTGTGCTTTGATTCTTTCCTGTGAGACCAGTATTAGTTTCCGATACACCACTGCAGGTTCTATGTATTCCTTGGACCTTCACATTGACGATGAAACACAGAAATCGCATCGGAATTAAATACAAAAGGCACAATGCCTCCATAAGTACAAGAATAGAGACTCTTCTTACAGTCGGGGTTTTGAGCACTCCATGTGAGACCAGTATTAGTTTGCGATACACCACTGCAGGTTCAATGTATTCCTTGGAAATACAAATTGACGATGAAACACTGAAATTAGATCGGAATTAAATAAAAAAGTCACAATGCCGCCTTAAGTACAAGAATAGAGTCTCTTCTTACAGTCGGGCTTTTGAGCACTCCCTGTGAGACCAGTATTAGTTTGCCATACACCACTGCAGGTTCAATGTATTCCTTGGACATACTCATTGACGATTAAACAGTGAAATTAGATCGGAATTAAATAAAAAATGCTCAATGCCGCCTTAAGTGCAAGAAGAGTGAGACTTCTCAGCGTCTGTGCATTGATCCTTTCCTGTGAGACCAGTATTAGTTTCCGATACACCACTGCAGGTTCTATGTACTCCTTGGAACTTCACATTGACGTTGAAACACAAAAGTCCCATCGGAATTAAATACAAAAGGCACAATGCCGCCATAAGTGCGAGAAGAGTGAGACTTCTTAGAGTCTGTGCATTGATCCTTTCCTGTGAGACCTGTATTAGTTTCCGATACACCACTGCAGGTTCTATGTATTCCTTGGACCTTCACATTGACGTTGAAACACAGAAATCGCATCGGAATTAAATACAAAAGGCACAATGCCGCCTTAAGTGCAATAAGAGTGAGACTTCTTAGAGTCTTTGCATTGATCCTTTCCTGGGAGACCAGTATTAGTTTCCGATACACCACTGCAGGTTCTATGTATTCCTTGGACCTTCACATTGACGATGAAACATAGAAATCGCATCGGAATTAAATACAAAAGGCACAATGCCTCCATAAGTACAAGAATAGAGACTCTTCTCACAGTCGGTGTTTTGAGCACTCCCTGTGAGACCAGTATTAGTTTGCGATACACCTCAGGAGGTTCAGTTCATTCCTTGGACCTTCACAATGACGATGAAACACAGAAATCGCATCGGAATTAAATACAAAAGGCACAATGCCGCCTTAAGTACAAGAATGGAGACTCTTCTTACAGTCGGTGTTTTGAGCATTCCCTGTGAGACCAGTAATAGTATCCGGTACACCGCTGCAGGTTCAATCTATTCCTTGGACATACACATTTACGATGAAACACTGAAATTACATCGGAATTAAATGCAAAAGGCACAATGCCGCCTTAAGTACAAGAATAGAGACTCACTTACAGTCGGTGCTTTGAGCATTCCCTGTGAGACCAGTATTAGTTTCCGATACACCACTGCAGGTTCAATGTATTCCTTGGACATTCACATTGACGATGAAACACAGAAATCACATCGGAGATAAATACAACAGGCACAATGCCGCCATAAGTGCAAGAAGAGTGAGACTTCTTAGAGTCTGTGCATTGATCCTTTCCTGTGAGACCAGTATTAGTTTCCGATACACCACTGCAGGTTCTATGTATTCCTTGGACCTTCACATTGACGATGAAACACAGAAATCGCATCGGAATTAAATACAAAAGGCTCAATGCCTCCATAAGTACAAGAATAGAGACTCTTCTTACAGTCGGTGTTTTGAGCACTCCCTGTGAGACCAGTATTAGTTTGCGATACACCACTGCAGGTTCAATGTATTCCTTGGACATACACATTGACGATGAAACACTGTAATTAGATCGCAATTAAATAAAAAAGACTCAATGCCGCCTAAAGTGCAAGAAGAGTGAGACTTCTTATAGTCTGTGCTTTGATCCTTTCCTGTGAGACCAGTATTAGTTTCCGATACACCACTGCAATATCAATGTATTCCTTGGACCTTCACATTAACGATGAAACACAGATATCTCATCGGAATTAAATACAAAAGGCACAATGCCTCCATAAGTACAAGATTAGAGGCTCTTCTTACAGTCGGTGTTTTGAGCACTCCCTGTGAGACCAGTATTAGTTTGCGATACACCACTGCAGGTTCAATGTATTCCTTGGACATACACATTGACGATGAAACACTGAAATTAGATCGGAATTAAATAAAAAAGGCTCAATGCCGCCTTAAGTGCAAGAAGAGTGAGACTTCTTAGAGTCTGTGCATTGATCCTTTCCTGTGAGACCAGTATTAGTTTCCGATACACCACTGCAGGTTCAATGTATTCCTTGGACCTTCACATTGACGATGAAACACAGAAATCGCATCGGAATTAAATACAAAAGGCACAATGCCGCCTTAAGTGCAAGAAGAGTGAGACTTCTTAGAGTCTGTGCATTGATCCTTTCCTGTGAGACCAATATTAGTTTCCGATACACCACTGCAGGTTCTATGTATTCCTTGGACCTTCACATTGACGATGAAATACAGAAATCGCATCGGAATTAAATACAAAAGGCACAATGCCTCATAAGTACAAGAATAGAGACTCTTCTTACAGTCGGGGTTTTGAGCACTCCCTGTGAGACCAGTATTAGTTTGCGATACACCACTGCATGTTCAATGTATTCCATGGACATACGCATTGACGATGAAACACCGAAATTTGATCGGAATTAAATAAAAAAGGCTCAATGCCGAATTCAGTGCAAGAAGAGTGAGACTTCTTAGAGTCTGTGCTTTGATTCTTTCCTATGAGACCAGTATTAGTTTCCGATACACCACTGCAGGTTCTATGTATTCCTTGGACCTTCACATTGACGATGAAACACAGAAATCGCATCGGAATTAAATACAAAAGGCACAATGCCTCCATAAGTACAAGAATAGAGACTCTTCTTACAGTCGGGGTTTTGAGCACTCCCTGTGAGACCAGTATTAGTTTGCGATACACCACTGCAGGTTCAATGTATTCCTTGGACATACACATTGACGATTAAACACTGAAATTAGATCGGAATTAAATAAAAAATGCTCAATGCCGCCTTAAGTGCAAGAAGAGTGAGACTTCTCAGAGTCTGTGCATTGATCCTTTCCTGTGAGACCAGTATTAGTTTCCGATACACCACTGCAGGTTCTATGTACTCCTTGGAACTTCACATTGACGTTGAAACACAAAAGTCCCATCGGAATTAAATACAAAAGGCACAATGCCGCCATAAGTGCGAGAAGAGTGAGACTTCTTAGAGTCTGTGCATTGATCCTTTCCTGTGAGACCAGTATTAGTTTCCGATACACCACTGCAGGTTCTATGTATTCCTTGGACCTTCACATTGACGATGAAACACAGAAATTGCATCGGAATTAAATACAAAAGGCTCAATGCCTCCATAAGTACAAGAATAGAGACTCTTCTTACAGTCGGTGTTTTGAGCACTCCCTGTGAGACCAGTATTAGTTTGCGATACACCACTGCATGTTCAATGTATTCCATGGACATACACATTGACGATGAAACACCGAAATTTGATCGGAATTAAATAAAAAAGGCTCAATGCCGAATTCAGTGCAAGAAGAGTGAGACTTCTTAGAGTCTGTGCTTTGATTCTTTCCTATGAGACCAGTATTAGTTTCCGATACACCACTGCAGGTTCTATGTATTCCTTGGACCTTCACATTGACGATGAAACACAGAAATCGCATCGGAATTAAATACAAACGGCACAATGCCTCCATAAGTACAAGAATAGAGACTCTTCTTACAGTCGGGGTTTTGAGCACTCCCTGTGAGACCAGTATTAGTTTGCGATACACCACTGCAGGTTCAATGTATTCCTTGGACATACACATTGACGATGAAACACTGAAATTAGATCGGAATTAAATAAAAAAGGCTCAATGCCGCCTTAAGTGCAAGAAGAGTGAGACTTCTTAGAGTCTGTGCATTGATCCTTTCCTGTGAGACCAGTATTAGTTTCCGATACACCACTGCAGGTTCAATGTATTCCTTGGACCTTCACATTGACGATGAAACACAGAAATCGCATCGGAATTAAATACAAAAGGCACAATGCCGCCTTAAGTGCAAGAAGAGTGAGACTTCTTAGAGTCTGTGCATTGATCCTTTCCTGTGACACCAATATTAGTTTCCGATACACCACTGCAGGTTCTATGTATTCCTTGGACCTTCACATTGACGATGAAATACAGAAATCGCATCGGAATTAAATACAAAAGGCACAATGCCTCTTAAGTACAAGAATAGAGACTGTTCTTACAGTCGGGGTTTTGAGCACTCCCTGTGAGACTTGTATTAGTTTGCGATACACCACTGCATGTTCAATGTATTCCATGGACATACACATTGACGATGAAACACCGAAATTTGATCGGAATTAAATAAAAAAGGCTCAATGCCGAATTCAGTGCAAGAAGAGTGAGACTTCTTAGAGTCTGTGCTTTGATTCTTTCCTATGAGACCAGTATTAGTTTCCGATACACCACTGCAGGTTCTATGTATTCCTTGGACCTTCACATTGACGTTGAAACACAGAAATCGCATCGGAATTAAATACAAAAGGCTCAATGCCTCCATAAGTACAAGAATAGAGACTCTTCTTACAGTCGGTGTTTTGAGCACTCCCTGTGAGACCAGTATTAGTTTGCGATACACCACTGCAGGTTCAATGTATTCCTTGGACATACACATTGACGATGAAACACTGTAATTAGACCGCAATTAAATAAAAAAGACTCAATGCCGCCTTAAGTGCAAGAAGAGTGAGACTTCTTATAGTCTGTGCTTTGATCCTTTCCTGTGAGACCAGTATTAGTTTCCGATACACCACTGCAATATCAATGTATTCCTTGGACCTTCACATTAACGATGAAACACAGATATCTCATCGGAATTAAATACAAAAGGCACAATGCCTCCATAAGTACAAGATTAGAGACTCTTCTTACAGTCGGTGTTTTGAGCACTCCCTGTGAGACCAGTATTAGTTTGCGATACACCACTGCAGGTTCAATGTATTCCTTGGACATACACATTGACGATGAGACACTGAAATTAGATCGGAATTAAATAAAAAAGGCTCAATGCCGCCTTAAGTGCAAGAAGAGTGAGACTTCTTAGAGTCTGTGCATTGATCCTTTCCTGTGAGACCAGTATTAGTTTCCGATACACCACTGCAGGTTCAATGTATTCCTTGGACCTTCACATTGACGATGAAACACAGAAATCGCATCGGAATTAAATACAAAGGGCACAATGCCTCCATAAGTACAAGAATAGAGACTCTTCTTACAGTCGGGGTTTTGAGCACTCCCTGTGAGACCAGTATTAGTTTGCGATACACCACTGCATGTTCAATGTATTCCATGGACATACACATTGACGATGAAACACCGAAATTAGATCGGAATTAAATAAAAAAGGCTCAATGCCGCCTTCAGTGCAAGAAGAGTGAGACTTCTTAGAGTCTGTGCTTTGATTCTTTCCTGTGAGACCAGTATTAGTTTCCGATACACCACTGCAGGTTCTATGTATTCCTTGGACCTTCACATTGACGATGAAACACAGAAATCACATCGGAATTAAATACAAAAGGCACAATGCCTCCATAAGTACAAGAATAGAGACTCTTCTTACAGTCGGGGTTTTGAGCACTCCCTGTGTGACCAGTATTAGTTTGCGATACACCACTGCAGGTTCAATGTATTCCTTGGAAATACAAATTGACGATGAAACACTGAAATTAGATCGGAATTAAATAAAAAAGTCACAATGCCGCCTTAAGTACAAGAATAGAGACTCTTCTTACAGTCGGGCTTTTGAGCACTCCCTGTGAGACCAGTATTAGTTTGCCATACACCACTGCAAGTTCAATGTATTCCTTGGACATACACATTGACGATTAAACACTGAAATTAGATCGGAATTAAATAAAAAATGCTCAATGCCGCTTTAAGTGCAAGAAGAGTGAGACTTCTCAGAGTCTGTGCATTGATCCTTTCCTGTGAGACCAGTATTAGTTTCCGATACACCACTGCAGGTTCTATGTACTCCTTGGAACTTCACATTGACGTTGAAACACAAAAGTCCCATCGGAATTAAATACAAAAGGCACAATGCGCCATAAGTGCAAGAAGAGTGAGACTTCTTAGAGTCTGTGCATTGATCCTTTCCTGTGAGACCTGTATTAGTTTCCGATACACCACTGCAGGTTCTATGTATTCCTTGGACCTTCACATTGACGTTGAAACACAGAAATCGCATCGGAATTAAATACAAAAGGCACAATGCCGCCTTAAGTGCAATTAGAGTGAGACTTCTTAGAGTCTTTGCATTGATCCTTTCCTGTGAGACCAGTATTAGTTTCCGATACACCACTGCAGGTTCTATGTATTCCTTGGACCTTCACATTGACGATGAAACATAGAAATCGCATCGGAATAAAATACAAAAGGCACAATGCCTCCATAAGTACAAGAATAGAGACTCTTCTCACAGTCGGTGTTTTGAGCACTCCCTGTGAGACCAGTATTAGTTTGCGATACACCTCAGGAGGTTCAGTTCATTCCTTGGACCTTCACATTGACGATGAAACACAGAAATCGCATCGGAATTAAATACAAAAGGCACAATGCCGCCTTAAGTACAAGAATGGAGACTCTTCTTACAGTCGGTGCTTTGAGCATTCCCTGTGAGACCAGTAATAGTATCCGGTACACCGCTGCAGGTTCAATCTATTCCTTGGACATACACATTTACGATGAAACACTGAAATTACATCGGAATTAAATGCAAAAGGCACAATGCCGCCTTAAGTACAAGAATAGAGACTCACTTACAGTCGGTGCTTCGAGCATTCCCTGTGAGACCAGTATTAGTTTCCGATACACCACTGCAGGTTCTATGTATTCCTTGGACATTCACATTGACGATGAAACACAGAAATCACATCGGAGATAAATACAACAGGCACAATGCCGCCATAAGTGCAAGAAGAGTGAGACTTCTTAGAGTCTGTGCATTGATCCTTTCCTGTGAGACCAGTATTAGTTTCCGATACACCACTGCAGGTTCAATGTATTCCTTGGACATACACATTGACGATGAAACACTGTAATTAGATCGCAATTAAATAAAAAAGACTCAATGCCGCCTTAAGTGCAAGAAGAGTGAGACTTCTTATAGTCTGTGCTTTGATCCTTTCCTGTGAGACCAGTATTAGTTTCCGATACACCACTGCAATATCAATGTATTCCTTGGACCTTCACATTAACGATGAAACACAGATATCTCATCGGAATTAAATACAAAAGGCACAATGCCTCCATAAGTACAAGATTAGAGACTCTTCTTACAGTCGGTGTTTTGAGCACTCCCTGTGAGACCAGTATTAGTTTGCGATACACCACTGCAGGTTCAATGTATTCCTTGGACATACACATTGACGATGAAACACTGAAATTAGATCGGAATTAAATAAAAAAGGCTCAATGCCGCCTTAAGTGCAAGAAGAGTGAGACTTCTTAGAGTCTGTGCATTGATCCTTTCCTGTGAGACCAGTATTAGTTTCCGATACACCACTGCAGGTTCAATGTATTCCTTGGACCTTCACATTGACGATGAAACACAGAAATCACATCAGGGATAAATACAACAGGCACAATGCCGCCATAAGTGCAATAAGAGTGAGACTTCTTTGAGTCTGTGCATTGATCGTCTCCTGTGAGACCAGTATTAGTTTCCGATACACCACTGCAGGTTCTATGTATTCCATGGACCTTCACATTGACGATGAGACATAGAAATCGCATGGGAATTAAATACAAAAGGCACAATGCCTCCATAAGTACAAGAATAGAGACTCTTCTTACAGTTGGTGTTTGAGCACTCCCTGTGAGACCAGTATTAGTTTGCGATACACCACTGCAGGTTCAATGTATTCCTTGGAAATACACATTGACGATGAAACACTGAAATTAGATCGGAATTAAATAAAAAAGGCACAATGCCGCCTTAAGTACAAGAATAGAGACTCTTCTTACAGTCGGGGTTTTGAGCACTCCCTGTGAGACCAGTATTAGTTTGCCATACACCACTGCAGGTTCAATGTTTTCCTTGGACATACACATTGACGATTAAACGCTGAAATTAGATCGGAATTCAATAAAAAATGCTCAATGCCGCCTTAAGTGCAAGAAGAGTGAGACTTCTCTGAGTCTGTGCATTGATCCTTTCCTGTGAGACCAGTATTAGTTTCCGATACACCACTGCAGGTTCTATGTATTCCTTGGAACTTCACATTGACGTTGAAACACAGAAGTCGCATCGGAATTAAATACAAAAGGCACAATGCCGCCATAAGTGCAAGAAGAGTGAGACTTCTTAGAGTCTGTGCATTGATCCTTTCCTGTGAGACCTGTATTAGTTTCCGATACACCACTGCAGGTTCTATGTATTCCTTGGACCTTCACATTGACGATGAAACATAGAAATCGCATCGGAATTAAATACAAAAGGCACAATGCCTCCATAAGTACAAGAATAGAGACTCTTCTTACAGTCGGTGTTTTGAGCACTCCGTGTGAGACCAGTATTAGTTTGCGATACACCTCAGGAGGTGCAGTTCATTCCTTGGACCTTCACATTGACGATGAAACACAGAAATCGCATCGGAATTAAATACAATAGGCACAATGCCGCCTTAAGTACAAGAATGGAGACTCTTCTTACAGTCGGTGCTTTGAGCATTCCCTGTGAGACCAGTAATAGTATCCGATACACCGCTGCAGGTTCAATCTATTCCTTGGACATACACATTGACGATGAAACACTGAAATTACATCGGAATTAAATGCAAAAGGCACAATGCCGCCTTAAGTGCAATAAGAGTGAGACTTCTTTGAGTCTGTGCATTGATCCTTTCCTGTGAGACCAGTATTAGTTTCCGATACACCACTGCAGGTTCTATGTATTCCATGGACCTTCACACTGACGATGAAACATAGAAATCGCATCGGAATTAAATACAAAAGGCACAATGCCTCCATAAGTACAAGAATAGAGACTCTTCTTACAGTCGGTGTTTGAGCACTCCCTGTGAGACCAGTATTAGTTTGCGATACACCACTGCAGGTTCAATGTATTCCTTGGACATACACATTGACGATGAAACACTGTAATTAGATCGCAATTAAATAAAAAAGACTCAATGCCGCCTTAAGTGCAAGAAGAGTGAGACTTCTTATAGTCTGTGCTTTGATCCTTTCCTGTGAGACCAGTATTAGTTTCCGATACACCACTGCAATATCAATGTATTCCTTGGACCTTCACATTAACGATGAAACACAGATATCGCATCGGAATTAAATACAAAAGGCACAATGCCTCCATAAGTACAAGATTAGAGACTCTTCTTACAGTCGGTGTTTTGAGCACTCCCTGTGAGACCAGTTTTAGTTTGCGATACACCACTGCAGGTTCAATGTATTCGTTGGACATACACATTGACGATGAAACACTGAAATTAGATCGGAATTAAATACAAAAGGCACAATGCCGCCTTAAGTACAAGAATAGAGGCTCTTCTTACAGTCGGTGCTTTGAGCATACCCTGTGAGACCAGTATTAGTTTCCGCTACACCTCTGCAGGTTCAATGTATTCCCTGGACCTTCACATTGACGATGAAACGCAGAAATCGCATCGGAATTAAATACAAAAGGCACAATGCCGCCTTAAGTACAAGAATAGAGACTCTTCTTACAGTCGGTGCTTTGAGCACTCCCTGTGAGACCAGTATTAGTTTGCTATACACCACTTATAAAATAAATAAAATAAATAATAAAAAAATATGTTGTTATTTTGAATATGTTGATTATTCTATCTGTATGATGGTGATTGTGATTGCAATTGTGTTTGCTTATCTGGAACGTGGACGTTTGATTATTCGTTATCAGACGCTTGACAATGGCTTTTTCGTAAAGGCAATGTTACTCGTAGTTGACCGTGAAACAAAACTGAATAATCGGACTTCGTAATTAAATCGTTTCCAAAGACTGCTGCGGAAGGTGCGGACTCATAATTTGCCAGCCATGCCAATACGTCGTACAGAGGTGATTGTCTACTAAACATAAAAAAGTTACACAGTTAGTTAAATCAGATATATTCAATGAATAAGCCTACAGTTCATAATCCTACTTACTTTTATAAATATAAATTCTTTACAGAATCGAGTGCCTAGTGTGGTTGCAACTCGCAGTATTCTTCTATAACATGAAATATGGCGGTGTGCTAGACAAAAAAATAAAATACGTGCTACTCGCACCACTTCAACCAGAGCTCTCCCTTTCTTAATCAAACATAAGAGTAACGTAATTGTGCTTTTGTTTTATCAGCGACACAGCGCTGCAGTTGTGTGCCATAGGCTTTATTTATTTGTCACTGATTATTTATCTAATTAATATTTCGCGTTTCCGAGGAAACTCACGTTCGGCATGCAAATGTGCCTTTATATTGCCCCCTCAATTGCGAGGCGAAAGGACACACCTGCAGGCGAGCAATTCACCTAAAGGCACAAGAAAATCTAAGTTATCTACAACTATTTATATGACTTACATTACACATTATACACATTATATACAAAATTTGAATGACGCGGGTGCGCCGTAATAGTTCTTATGTTGGCAGATAGAGTGCGCGCATGCGCAGAAGCGTCTGTGTAACTGCGGCACTGCCGTTATTTCGTACAGTTAGATCACGCGGCACAGTATTGCAGTTCATATTGTTCGTGTGCGCGCGTTTTTCAGTCGTTGCACAAAGAAAATATTCAACCAAGATTACATATGAAGACTACATTCTATGACAGGTAACTTAGTTTTAAATTTACAATATTTGTTATAACACAATACAACTTAGATTGTTGAATGTTCTTAGTTACATAGTATTGTTTTGAAATACTTCAAAGAAAAATGTCCGTATTTTTCAGGTGCGTTGACCTATACACATCGTGTCGTTATTACAGTTCATATTCATCCGCTGCACAATAATTTTTTACAGGTTAGTATCGTCGTGGTAAAGTTTTTTGATCACAGTAACATCGTTGTATGACAACGTGATTAATACATAAGCGTGTCCATTTCTCATTTCCATTATAGTCGTAGTGATGCAGTTGGTTGTGACTAAAAGCATTGCTTATTACAGATCAGACGTGTCCCGTCGAGTAATTGGTCCACGTGCAGTTCGTTTTTTACATTCCGTGGAAGCTTGGATGCAGAACCTCGGACGGCACATAGCTGGCGTCGATCCTTGGACAATCCAGGTAAGAGTGTCCGTCACATTTCGAGAACATTTCATTCCCTGAAGTTCCAACCAAAATTCTTCCACCCGTCGTGTTGTTTTCTGGATAGGCACTTTGTGTCCATTTAATCCAGTTAACATCTTGAAGTTGGGTACTGTAGTAATGTCACTAGACGATGCACGAATTATGCACTTCACATTTTCAGTTTTTTGCTGAATATAGCTCACCTAAATGTTCGTAGTTATTAATCAAGGAAATCGTTCATCGCGTTTACATAGATACGCTGCATAATGAATGGCATTAACAGTTTCTTTCACATAGGTTTCCGCGTAGTTGCAGAGTTAGTAATGTTCGTTAATGTCCGTGAACAGTGGTTCACTATGCAATGTCTTTTTGGGCACTCGTTTTGTTCAAATTTTTACATAGTAACAGTTGCACTATACATCAGTTAAAAAAATAAGTAATTATACATACACACGTCACCTATTTTCTTAGCATAAACATAATATAGTTGCACATAAACATGTTTACATCATCATTACATCGCTATAGGTTATTACATTGTGTCACATTTGATTACATGAATTGCAGATATTTACATCCTCTTTAGCGGTTTTGCTGGGATATTATCGATGTTTTTTGTGATGTCATCTGAAATTAAGATAGGTTAGACACAACATTCATTACATCAGTAGGCAAGACCAGGCGTTTTCACTACTCAATAAATATTCAAAATAGTAAGAGAGAGAAAATGTTCGATTCCTCGCGTTTTGTGCGTGTGTGTAGAGTGTCTGTGTGGCCTTGACTACTGATAGATGCTTTTCGTGTTGACAGATGTGTGTCTAATCTATATCTCAAAGTAAAAGATCGCTTCACAGATGACGTCTGTCAATTCGTCAATTGTCACACCAAGTCAGTGGTACCTTCAGTAACAAATGTTCCGTGAAAAATTAATATGTCATCCACTGCTACGTAATCATAAATTTTACTTTAATATTCCGTCTTTCAGGTGGAGGCGCGCGCTGAAAGAAGAGTTCTTCTGTCTTCAACTGCGTCACTGGAACCGCTGAAATGAAAATTTCTATACTACTTATTATCTGTGTTGTAACAACAGAGTTTTTCGAGTTGCTTAGCAATATTTTGATGGGTATGACTTTGACATTATTCAGCATGAAATGCTCTAAGATCTCGGTGTGCGTATAGCCCAATAATTTTGTTAGTTCTAGGATGTTGTAACAGATACGCACCAGGATGGGGTATGTTAACAATTATATAGGGTCCTTCATATTGCAGACGCCACTTAGCGTTGCGTTGTTTGAGTGCTACAGATTTATGATGAGTACGAAGTAGTACAAGCATTCCTACCTCGAATTTTTGTTTTCTTTTTATTATGTTTCTGTGATGTTTGTTTCGTATTTGTGCGTGATGTGTCAATGTAGTCAATACTTCTTTTATTTTCTGTTCAGGTGTGATTTCCTTGTCTGACAACTTAGGTAATGGTTCTATCCACTGATCATTCTGTTTGTAATTGAACATGATCTCGTTAGGTGTGTAATTCGTATCGTAAATATTTAAGTTATTGTGTACGTCTTCGAAAAGACTTAGGTAGGACACCCAATTAGTATGTTTTGATGAAATATAGGTCCTCATAATCGATTTAATTCTCGGAAAAGTCTCTCAGTCGCGTTACATTGTGGACTAAACCTCGAAATAAATATACTTTTGATGTTATTGTCCTTCAAGAAATTTCTCCATTTGTACCCAGAGTAGTATGCTGCATTATCTGATAGAATTGCTTTAGGTTTTCCCACGTGCGTCAGGTAATCACTTGAGAATCTTCGTATTATAGCATTTGCAGTGGCGGATTTTAAAGCATAAAGTTTTACATGTTTAGAAAATATATCATAAAAAGCTAAGATATATTTGACGCCTCCAGAGCTTGCTGGATGCGGTCCACTGATGTCAGTACACAGAATTTCCAGGGGTTTACTGGGTAAAATAGAATGTAAATCTGTTTTTGTGGATAAATTCTGAGGTTTTGATTTTTGACATATGACACATGTTTTTAGTTCCCTGTAAATTTTTCTTCTCATATTGCTAAAATAACAGTATGTGCTGAGCTTCGCTAAACACTTTTTTGTCCCATAATGACCCCAAACTAAGTGTGTGTGCCAAATTAAATTACGTTCAGACTCTTTGGGAATGCATACACACCAGTTAGTAGCATTTGGATGTCGTCGATAAAATAGCACATCATTGTGTAACTTGTAATACTTAGTCAAAGGATGATTGTGTTTTTCTACCAGTAATGTTATTATCTTATACCAGTGAGGATCAGATTTTTGTAATTCAGCCATGTTTCTGCACATATCAATATAATATTGGTGATACTGCTTGTCTTGCATTAAGAGAATCCTGTAGTCATTTATATTTTCTAAGTCACTGTTGGTATCATTCATACCTTGTGGAAGTCTAGACAAAGTGTCTGCAATGGTGTTGTCCTTACCTCTTATGTACTTAATTTCAAAAGAGTAGTTCTGAAGTGTAACTGCCCATCGTGATAGTCTAGGATGTACAAGTTTACAAGTTAACAAAAATGTCAGGGCCTGGTGATCGGTGTAAATTACCGTATGTTTTCCAAATAAATAATAATTGAATTTCTTGAATGCCCATACTATGGAAAGTGTTTCTAACTCAGTAGTGGCGTATGTACTCTCACATTCAGTTAGAGTGCGACTCGCAAACCCAATAATTCTTATCTGTTCCTCCTCTTTATTCTTTACAACTTGAAATAAGCAACAGCCCAAGCCAGTACGTGAAGCGTCACAAGTCATACAAAAATCTAAATTGAAATCTGGATGGCTCAATATGTTAGCATTCACTAAAGCATGTTTAATTGTATTAAAGTCATTCTGGCACTGTTCCGACCAGATCCAAACTTGATTCTTTCTGAGTAGATTTAGCAGATGTTTACTGTTCAAAAGTGGTTGTGGCAAAAAACGTCTGAAAAATGAACATAGCCCAAGGAATGATTTTAACTGCTTTTTAGTTCGAGGGCTAGGAAAGTTTCTGATAGCATCTAATTTACTGGGATCCGGACGTATGCCCTGTGAATTAATGATATGTCCTAAATACTTTATCTCACTGCAACCAAATTTTGATTTTCTTAGGTTGACTGTGACTCCAGCTTGTGCAAATTTTTCTAAAATTCTTTGAAGAGTGTCAACGTGTTCATTCCAAGATCGTGTAGCTATCAGTATATCATCTACATAGTGTGTGACTGTCTCAACTAAATCGTCGCCAAGCACGGTATCCAGGGCTGTAATGAATACCCCAGAGCTGACATTCAGTCCGAAGGGTAGAACACAAAACTGATAGGTTCGCCCCCCGAACATAAATACAGTATAATTCCGAGAATCAGGAGTGATACCCACCTGCCAAAACGAATTAGCGAGATCTATTGTGGAAAAATATTTTGCATCTAGAAATTTCTGTAATTTCTCTTCTAAATTTTCAGGTTTTGTGTGAACCGGTAAAATTATTTCATTAATAGCTCGTGCGTCTAACACTAACCTAATGCTTCCATTTGATTTTTTGACAACAAGTAGAGGACTACAATAAGGTGAGGTGGATGGTTCAATGACCTTCCAGTCTAACATTTGTTTTAATTCTTGCCACACAGCAGGTCGTTGAGATAACGGTACGTTATATGTCTTATGGTAGAAGATCTTGTGAGGCTTAACTTCAATCTTGTACACATACGTGTTGATAACACCTAACCGTTTGGTAAAAACTTGTAAATATTTGGATAACACTTCCTGTAGTTTTATACGTTCATGTACACTGAGAGCTGTAGCTTCACTTATCTTATGATCAAGCAATGTTTTCAAGTCCATTAGCTCTGTGTCAGATGAGTGTGTTTGCATGTCTTGAATGCCATTGTCAAGTACTAACTGAACCTTGTACCCTGTACAGTGTTTGTCATGCTTTAGAGTTCTCCTGTCCAAATCAATAATAATTACACTGCTTTTATCATTTAAAATACATTTACCTTTGGAGAAGTCTATAATGCAGTCCTTCTCGCTCATAATATCTATTCCTAATATGCAATTTGTCACAAGGTTTTGTACAACCAGGAATGGCCATTGTACGGTTCCATTACCTATTTTAACGTTTACAAAAACTTGCTTCGTAACCCTACATGACTTATTACCTAGTGCAGTAGTTATTTTACAGTTTTGGGCAGGAAACTCAGGCACAGGTTCCAATTCACACATCTTTTTATAGAAATTAGAAGACAAAACGCTTACAGCTGCACCTGTATCTAGGATAATAGTAGTTGGAATCCCACCTACTACACCAGTAGTAGATGCTAAAACAATTTCATTTGTGTTTAAACGACATTGTGTACTGTCTTGTAAAAGTTCATCTGATATATTGTTATTGTGGTTGTATCTTATAAATAAAACAGGTAGTTTTTGTTTAGAATTACTCGGCATATCATTATTCCGTTGTTCAAGTGTGGTGTCAAATAACTGATTAACATTGAAGTCGCCCCCCAAGAATTCTTCAGCCACGACCTGGGGCAAAGTAGTGACTGTTTCTAGTTTGTTGGATTAGCATTTGTACTAGGTACTGACACAGATTGAGGTTGTGCATCAGGTGTCATTTCTATTATATTCACATTCGGATATTGCCTATTATGATCTCCAAACTTTTGCGGTTGTTGTTGCTGTTGCGCATTATAACTTACCTGTCGGTCGTAATGTATGCTCCAATTTTGACCTGGTGGCTGCTGTGGTAAAGCAGAGTTTGAATGAAAGTACTGATCGTTACGAGTCCAACCTTGATGCTGTCTTGGCTCGTAGTTACTATTATTTCTATTTCTGTTTGTGTTTTTGTTATTACCATTGTATCCGTTGTTACCGTTGTAGTTATTACCGCGGTGCCTTTTGTATGGATTGCCGCATGAAATGTTATTACTGTTGTAACTATTGTTAGCATTGGAATACGCGTGTTGATTTTGATTTCCGTACTGAGACGGCATGTGAGTTTGCTGTTTTTGTTGTACCGCGTATCCAACTGTGGACGCGCCAGAATTGTGTTGGCAAGCCTGCATGTTTTCCATACCACTAGTGTAAACATTGTGGCTGCTGTTTTGCCGCGCGAAGCGCTGATCTTCAAGTAACATGTCAACCGAATCTAAAGCTGTTAAAAAATAATCTGAATCGTCATCCGGGATATGTAGAAGTTTTTCCTTAATGTTGAAAGGCAATTTGGCCTTCAACGCTCGGAGTATATCACGCGTTGCGACTGGTTCGTCTAAAAATTGTCCCATGTTCAAGTATTTTTCAAAATATCTGCGTAAGTTACCATTTTTACTGTTAAAAGTTGCAGGTTCTAAAATTTGTCTTCTGAGTCGCTCCTGGACGGATTGCGACCAGAATTTGTTCAGAAAAGCACGCTCAAACTCACTGTACGTGGTACATACGTCTGCTTCACTGTATGCCCAGACAGCTGCATCCCCTTGGATGTAACCGACAATATATGAAATCTTTTTCCGGTCACTCCAAGTGCGTGGAAATGCGTTACTAAAAGATTTAAGAAAAATCACCGGATGAATGGTTCGTTTTTCTGGGATAAAAATCTGAAATTGCCTGTGTTTCATTAAGCTTTCATCTTCCTTCGCATTGTGATATGGATTTATTCCACTGTAATTACTGGTATGTTCAGCTGGCGAGTAATTACGATAATGTTGCTGTGGTTTACCATGATAATAGCTTGTGTTTGTGTTTCCACATCGTGGTATGTGTTGTAGTCGTGGTGTGTTTTGTTCTTGTGTATTTGTCGTGTGCGGAATGTGTGTATCATACTCGAATGTATATTGGTTTCTGAACTGTACATTTTGACTGATATTTTCGTTACATTCAGACTGTAGTTGATCGGTGAATTGTCTCATGGGTGCAGTGACGGATTGTACTGCGTCACTGATCAGCTGTTTGTTATTAGTAATGTATTGCGCTACGGAGTCGTGCACAATTGTTGGTAAATTTTCACGTAAGCATCTATCAAAATGTTTGTCTTTGTTCTCAACCCAAACATGAAATTCTTTATTAATATTTTGAAAATGAGCTGTGGCATCTGATTGTAAGATGTCAGTCAGGTGTTGTTCAACATTGTCAAATTTATTCTGTACGTCAGTAATTCGTTTTTCAAGGTTGTCATGTACTGAAGGATATGTTTGAATTTGTTCAGTAAGAACTTCACACGTGACATTAAGGTTTTTTACTTGTGTCTGTAAAAGTGCTACGTCAGTTGTAGTCTTTTCTTGTCTCGTATTGAGCTGGGAAAATTTAGTACTGAGTTCGGTCATCTGTTTGGTCAGTGTGGCGTCTATAAGTTCCACACGTTTACACAAAGTGTCATTACCTATCTTGATTGCTATGAGATCAGATTTGATTTCGTCATTTTGTGTTTTTAACTGTTCATTTAAGGTTGCCATGTTTTCAGCGTTTTGTTTCATTAGCATTTGTAACATGTCGGCAATGTTTACCGTTTGCAATGTCTCTGCCCCCGCCGCGTCATTAGACGTGACGTCATGCATTAACATGGGCTCTGATTGAGATTTTGAAATTTTTGTAGTGGACGTCCTATTGTCAAAATTTTCGTCAACACTTGCGTCAATGTTTGATGAATCGTCACTACCGGTTGCTGTCGTAAAGTCATTTTCTAACACTTGTCTCACGTCCGTGTCGGATTGCGTCTGAATAGTACGTCCTTGCTGTTCCATTTTTGCGTATTGTTTTCTAGTTATTACCATGCCACACGTGATATATGTTTCAAGAAAATTTTTGACACTGATTTTAAAATAAAATGTAGTTGAGCATGAATCGCTCGTAGCAACAATGGCTGTCTGTTAATTTAAAAATGTAAACTGAATTTGAGATTATTGGTAATGGCTGCTGGCCATGTTACATGATATCGTACAGAAGTCGGCCATATTATACACTCGTGTATTGGTATTGTTGCATACGTTATTGTTTAGGGAAAAGTACTGAGAATGAAATTTATCACTGAAAATGTTATGCGGAAAAGAAACACTACAGAATTTACTGAAAAGCTAATACACTGAATTATACGTCTGGTCAAGCCTGCTAATGCAAAGATGCTGCGTCTTACCTTATTTTGCTGGAAGTTTCATTGCGTCTTCCCGCAAAATTTCAGAATTGGAAAATATCTTCAGATTTTGTTATCTCTCATACATTGACGTCCAGGTCCAGAAAGTTGATTTTTTACATGACACAAAGAGAAGAATGTAACAAATGACAAAATAACAAGTCCGACACGCAGTCGCCAATATAAAATAAATAAAATAAATAATAAAAAAATATGTTGTTATTTTAAGTATGTTGATTATTCCATCTGTATGATGGTGATTGTGATTGCAATTGTGTTTGCTTATCTGGAACGTAAACGTTTGATTATCCGTTATCAGACGCTTGACAATGGCTTTTTCTTAAAGGCAATGTTACTCGTAGTTGACCGTGAAATAAAACTGAATAATCGGACTTCGTAATTAAATCGTTTCCAAAGACTGCTGCGGTAGGTGCGGACTCATAATCTAAATCTCAATATTACAATAATTTGCCAGCCATGCCAATACGTCGTACAGAGGTGATTGTCTACTAAACATAAAAAAGTTACACAATTAGTTAAATCAGATATATTCAATGAATAAGCCTACAGTTCATAATCCTACTTACTTTTATAAATATAAATTCTTTACAGAATCGAGTGCCTAGAGTGGTTGCAACTCGCAGTATTGTTCTATAACATGAAATATGGCGGTGTGCCAGACAATAAAATAAAATACGTGCTACTCGCACCACTTCAACCAGAGCTCTCCCTTTCTTAATCAAACATAAGAGTAACGTAATTGTGCTTTTGTTTTATTAGCGACACAGCGCTGCAGTTGTGTGCCATAGGCTTTATTTATTTGTCACTGATTATTTATTTAATTAATATTTCGCGTTTCCGAGGAAACTCACGCTCAGCATGCAAATGTGCCTTTACACACTGCAGGTTCAATGTATTCCTTGGACATACACACTGACGATGAAACACTGAAATTAGATCGGAATTAAATAAAAAAGGCTCAATGCCGCCTTAAGTGCAAGAAGAGTGAGACTTCTTATAGTCTGTGCTTTGATTCTTTCCTGTGAGACCAGTATTAGTTTCCGATACACCACTGCAATTTCAATGTATTCCTTGGACCTTCACATTGACGATGAAACACAGATATCGCATCGGAATTAAATACAAAAGGCACAATGCCTCCATAAGTACAAGAATACAGACTCTTCTTACAGTCGGTGTCTTGAGCACTCCCTGTGAGACCAGTATTAGTTTCCGATACACCACTGCAGGTTCAATGTATTTCATGGACATACACATTGACGATGAAACACTGACATTAGATCGGAATTAAATAAAAAGGGCTCAATGCCGCCTTAAGTGCAAGAAGAGTGAGACTTCTTAGAGTCTGTGCTTTGATCCTATCCTGTGAGACCAGTATTAGTTTCCGATACACCACTGCAGGTTCAATGTATTCCTTGTCCTTCACATTGACGATGAAACACAGAAATTGCATCGTAATTAAATACAAAAGGCACAATACCTCCATAAGTACAAGAATAGAGACTCTTCTTACAGTCGGTGTTTTGAGCACTCCCTGTGAGACCAGTATTAGTTTGCGATACACCACTGCAGGTTCAATGTATTCCTTGGACATACACATTGACGATGAAACACTGAAATTAGATCGGAATTAATTAAAAAAGGCTCAATGCCGCCTTAAGTGCAAGAAGAGTGAGACTTCTTAGAGTCTGTGCTTTGATCCTTTCCTGTGAGACATGTATTAGTTTCCGATACACCACTGCAGGTTCAATGTATTCCTTGGACCTTCACATTGACGACGAAACACAGAAATCGCATCGGAATTAAATACAAAAGGCACAATGCCGCTTTAAGTGCAAGAAGAGTGATACTTCTTAGAGTCTGTGCATTGATCCTTTCCTGTGAGACCAGTATTAGTTTCCGATACACCACTCTAGGTTCTATGTATTCCTTGGACCCTCACATTGACGATGAAACACTGAAATTAGATCGGAATTAAATAAAAAAGGCTCAATGCCACCTTAAGTGCAAGAAGAGTGAGACTTCTTAGAGTCTGTGCTTAGATACTTTCCTGTGAGACCAGTATTAGTTTCCGATACACCACTGCAGGTTCAATGTATACCTTGGACCTTCATATTGACGATGAAACACAGAAATTGCATCGTAATTAAATACAAAAGGCACAATGCCTCCATAAGTACAAGAATAGAGACTCTTCTTACAGTCGGTGTTTTGAGCACTCCCTGTGAGACCAGTATTAGTTTGCGATACACCACTGCAGGTTCAATGTATTCCTTGGACATACACATTGACGATGAAACACTGAAATTAGATCGGAATTAAATAAAAATGGCTCAATGCCATCTTAAGTGCAAGAACAGTGAGACTTCTTAGAGTCTGTGTTTTGATCCTTTCCTGTGAGACCAGTATTAGTTTCCGATACACCACTGCAGGTTCAATGTATTCCTTGGACCTTCACATTGACGATGAAACACAGAAATCGCATCGGAATTAAATACAAAAGGCACAATGCCGCTTTAAGTGCAAGAAGAGTGATACTTCTTAGAGTCTGTGCATTGATCCTTTCCTGTGAGACCAGTATTAGTTTCCGATACACCACTGCAGGTTCAATGTATTCCTTGGACCTTCACATTGACGTTGAAACACAGAAATCGCATCGGAATTAAATACAAAAGGCACAATGCCGCTTTAAGTGCAAGAAGGGTGATACTTCTTAGAGTCTGTGCATTGATCCTTTCCTGTGAGACCAGTATTAGTTTCCGATACACCACTGCAGGTTCTATGTATTCCTTGGACCTTCACATTAACGATGAAACAATGAAATTAGATCGGAATTAAATAAAAAAGGCTCAATGCCGCCTTAAGTGCAAGAAGAGTGAGACTTCTTAGAGTCTGTGCTTTGATCCTTTCCTGTGAGACCAGTATTAGTTTCCGATACACCACTGCAGGTTCAATGAATTCCTTGGACCTTCAAATTGACGATGAAACACAGAAATCGCATCGGAATTAAATACAAAAGGCACAATGCCTCCATAAGTACAAGAATAGAGACTCTTCTTACAGTCGGTGTTTGCATCACTCCCTGTGAGACCAATATTAGTTTGCGATACACCACTGCAGGTTCAACGTATTCCTTGGACATACACATTGACGGTGAAACACTGAAATTAGATCGGAATATAAAAAAAAAGGCTCAATGCCGCCTTAAGTGCAAGAAGAGTGAGACTTCTTAGAGTCTATGCTTTGATCCTTTCCTGTGAGACCAGTATTAGTTTCCGATACACCACTGCAGGTTCAATGTATTCCTTGGACCTTCACATTGACGATGAAACACAGAAATCGCATCGGAATTAAATACAAAAGGCACAATGCCTCCATAAGTACAAGAATAGAGACTCTCCTTACAGTCGGTGTTTTGAGCACTCCCTGTGAGACCAGTATTAGTTTGCGATACACCACTGCAGGTTCAATGTATTCCTTGGACATACACATTGACGATGAAACAATGAAATTAGATCGGAATTAAATAAAAAATTCTCAATGCCGCCTTAAGAGCAAGAAGAGTGAGATTTCTTAGAGTCTGTGCTTGATCCTTTCCTGTGAGACCAGTATTAGTTTCCGATACACCACTGCAGGTTCAATGTATTCCTTGGACCTTCACATTGACGATGAAACACAGAAATCGCATCGGAATTAAATACAAAATGCACAATGCCGCCTTAAGTGCAATAAGAGTGAGACTTCTTAGAGTCTGTGCATTGATCCTTTCCTGTGAGACCAGTATTAGTTTCCGATACACCACTGCAGGTTCTATGTATTCCTTGGACCTTCACACTGACGATGAAACACCGTAATAGCATCGGAAATTAATACAAAAGGCACAATGCCTCCATAAGTACAAGAATAGATACTCTTCTTACAGTCGGTGTTTTGAGCACTCCCTGTGAGACCAGTATTAGTTTGCGATACACCACTGCAGGTACAATGTATTCCTTGGATATACACATTGACGATGAAACACTGAAATTAGATCGGAATTAAATAAAAAAGTCTCAATGCCGCCTTAAGTGCAAGAAGAGTGAGACTTCTTATAGTCTGTGCTTTGATCCTTTCCTGTGAGACCAGTATTAGTTTCCGATAAGCCACTGCAGGTTCTATGTATTCCTTGGACCTTCACATTGACGATGAAACAAAGAAATCGCATCGGAATTAAATACAAAAGGCACAATGCCTCCATAAGTACACGAATAGGGACTCTTCTAACAGTCGGTGTTTTGAGCACTCCGTGTGAGACCAGTATTAGTTTGCGATACACCACTGCAGGTTCAATGTATTCCTTGGACATACACATTAACGATGAAACACTGAAATTAGATCGGAATTAAATAAAAAATTCTCAATGCCGCCTTAAGAGCAAGAAGGGTGAGATTTCTTAGAGTCTGTGCTTGATCCTTTCCTGTGAGACCAGTATTAGTTTCCGATACACCACTGCAGGTTCAATGTATTCCTTGGACCTTCACATTGACGATGAAACACAGAAATCGCATCGGAATTAAATACAAAATGCACAATGCCGCCTTAAGTGCAATAAGAGTGAGACTTCTTAGAGTCTGTGCATTGATCCTTTCCTGTGAGACCAGTATTAGTTTCCGATACACCACTGCAGGTTCTATGTATTCCTTGGACCTTCACATTGACGATGAAACACCGTAATAGCATCGGAAATAAATACAAAAGGCACAATGCCTCCATAAGTACAAGAATAGATACTCTTCTTACAGTCGGTGTTTTGAGCACTCCCTGTGAGACCAGTATTAGTTTGCGATACACCACTGCAGGTACAATGTATTCCTTGGAAATACACATTGACGATGAAACACTGAAATTAGATCGGAATTAAATAAAAGAGTCTCAATGCCGCCTTAAGTGCAAGAAGAGTGAGACTTCTTATAGTCTGTGCTTTGATCCTTTCCTGTGAGACCAGTATTAGTTTCCGATAAACCACTGCAGGTTCTATGTATTCCTTGGACCTTCACATTGACGATGAAACACAGAAATCGCATCGGAATTAAATACAAAAGGCACAATGCCTCCATAAGTACACGAATAGGGACTCTTCTTACAGTCGAAGTTTTGAGCACTCCCTGTGAGACCAGTATTAGTTTGCGATACACCACTGCAGGTTCAATGTATTCCTTGGACAAACACATTGACGATGAAACACTGAAATTAGATCGGAATTAAATAAAAATGGCTCAATTCCATCTTAAGTGCAAGAACAGTGAGACTTCTTAGAGTCTGTGCTTTGATCCTTTCCTGTGAGACCAGTATTAGTTTCAGATACACCACTGCAGGTTCAATGTATTCCTTGGACCTTCACATTGACGATGAAACACAGAAATCGCATCGGAATTAAATACAAAAGGCACAATGCCTCCATAAGTACAAGAATAGAGACTCTTCTTACAGTCGGTGTTTTGAGCACTCCCTGTGAGACCAGCATTAGTTTGCGATACACCACTGCAGGTTCAATGTATTGCTTGGACATACACATTGACAATGAAACAATGAAATTTGATCGGAATTAAATAAAAAAGGCTCAATGCCGCCTTAAGTGCAAGAAGAGTGAGACTTCTTAGAGTCTGTGCTTTGATCCTTTCCTGTGAGACCAGTATTAGTTTCCGATACACCACTGCAGGTTCAATGTATTCCTTGGACCTTCACATTGATGATGAAACACAGAAATCGCATCGGAATTAAATACAAAATGCACAATGCCTCCATAAGTACAAGAATAGAGACTCTTCTTACAGTCGGTGTTTTGAGCACTCCCTGTGAGACCAGTACTAGTTTGCGATACACCACTGCAGGTTCAATGTATTCCTTGGACATACACATTGACGATGAAACACTGAAATTAGATCGGATTTAAATAAAAAAGGCTCAATACCGCCTTAAGTGCCAGAAGAGTGAGACTTCTTAGAGTCTGTGCTTTGATCCTTTCCTGTGAGACCAGTATTAGTTTCCGATACACCACTGCAGGTTCAATGTATTCCTTGGACCTTCACATTGACGATGAAACACAGAAATCGCATCGGAATTAAATACAAAAGGCACAATGCCGCTTTAAGTGCAAGAAGAGTGATACTTCTTAGAGTCTGTGCATTGATCCTTTCCTGTGAGACCAGTATTAGTTTCCGATACACCACTGCAGGTTCTATGTATTCCTTGGACCTTCACATTGACGATGAAACACTGAAATTAGATCGCAATTAAATAAAAAAGGCTCAATGCCGCCTTAAGTGCAAGAAGAGTGAGACTTCTTAGAGTCTGTGCTTTGATCCTTTCCTGTGAGACCAGTATTAGTTTCCGATACACCACTGCAGGTTCAATGAATTCCTTGGACCTTCAAATTGACGATGAAACACAGAAATCGCATCGGAATTAAATACAAATGGCACAATGCCTCCATAAGTACAAGAATAGAGACTCTTCTTACAGTCGGTGTTTTCATCACTCCCTGTGAGACCAATATTAGTTTGCGATACACCACTGCAGGTTCAACGTATTCCTTGGACATACACATTGACGATGAAACACTGAAATTAGATCGGAATAAAGAAAAAGGCTCAATGCCGCCTTAAGTGCAAGAAGAGTGAGACTTCTTACAGTCTGTGCTTTGATCCTTTCCTGTGAGACCAGTATTAGTTTCCGATACACCACTGCAGGTTCAATGTATTCCTTGGACCTTCACATTGACGATGAAACACAGAAATCGCATCGGAATTAAATACAAAAGGCACAATGCCTCCATAAGTACAAGAATAGAGACTCTCCTTACAGTCGGTGTTTTGAGCACTCCCTGTGAGACCAGTATTAGTTTGCGATACACCACTGCAGGTTCAATGTATTCCTTGGACATACACATTGACGATGAAACACTGAAATTAGATCGGAATTAAATAAAAAATTCTCAGTGCCTCCTTAAGAGCAAGAAGAGTGAGATTTCTTAGAGTCTGTGCTTGATCCTTTCCTGTGAGACCAGTATTAGTTTCCGATACACCACTGCAGGTTCAATGAATTCCTTGGACCTTCAAATTGACGATGAAACACAGAAATCGCATCGGAATTAAATACAAAAGGCACAATGCCTCCATAAGTACAAGAATAGAGACTCTTCTTACAGTCGATGTTTTCATCACTCCCTGTGAGACCAATATTAGTTTGCGATACACCACTGCAGGTTCAACGTATTCCTTGGACATACACATTGACGATGAAACACTGAAATTATATCGGAATAAAAAAAAAAGGCTCAATGCCGCCTTAAGTGCAAGAAGAGTGAGACTTCTTACAGTCTGTGCTTTGATCCTTTCCTGTGAGACCAGTATTAGTTTCCGATACACCACTGCAGGTTCAATGTATTCCTTGGACCTTCACATTGACGATGAAACACAGAAATCGCATCGGAATTAAATACAAAAGGCACAATGCCTCCATAAGTACAAGAATAGAGACTCTCCTTACAGTCGGTGTTTTGAGCACTCCCTGTGAGACCAGTATTAGTTTGCGATACACCACTGCAGGTTCAATGTATTCCTTGGACATACACATTGACGATGAAACACTGAAAATAGATCGGAATTAAATAAAAAATTCTCAATGCCGCCTTAAGAGCAAGAAGAGTGAGATTTCTTCGAGTCTGTGCTTGATCCTTTCCTGTGATACCAGTATTTGTTTCCGATACACCACTGCAGGTTCAATGAATTCCTTGGACCTTCAAATTGACGATGAAACACAGAAATCGCATCGGAATTAAATACAAAAGGCACAATGCCTCCATAAGTACCAGAATAGAGACTCTTCTTACAGTCGGTGTTTTCATCACTCCCTGTGAGACCAATATTAGTTTGCGATACACCACTGCAGGTTCAACGTATTCCTTGGACATACACATTGACGATGAAACACTGAAATTAGATCGGAATAAAAAAAAAAGGTTCAATGCCGCCTTAAGTGCAAGAAGAGTGAGACTTCTTAGAGTCTGTGCTTTGATCCTTTCCTGTGAGACCAGTATTAGTTTCCGATACACCACTGCAGGTTCAATGAATTCCTTGGACCTTCAAATTGACGATGAAACACAGAAATCGCATCGGAATTAAATACAAAAGGCACAATGCCTCCATAAGTACCAGAATAGAGACTCTTCTTACAGTCGGTGTTTTCATCACTCCCTGTGAGACCAATATTAGTTTGCGATACACCACTGCAGGTTCAACGTATTCCTTGGACATACACATTGACGATGAAACACTGAAATTAGATCGGAATAAAAAAAAAAGGTTCAATGCCGCCTTAAGTGCAAGAAGAGTGAGACTTCTTAGAGTCTGTGCTTTGATCCTTTCCTGTGAGACCAGTATTAGTTTCCGATACACCACTGCAGGTTCAATGTATTCCTTGGACCTTCACATTGACGATGAAACACAGAAATCGCATCGGAATTAAATACAAAAGGCACAATGCCTCCATAAGTACAAGAATAGAGACTCTCCTTACAGTCGGTGTTTTGAGCACTCCCTGTGAGACCAGTATTAGTTTGCGATACACCACTGCAGGTTCAATGTATTCCTTGGACCTTCACATTGACGATGAAACACAGAAATCGCATCGGAATTAAATACAAAATGCACAATTCCGCCTTAAGTGCAATAAGAGTGAGACTTCTTAGAGTCTGTGCATTGATCCTTTCCTGTGAGACCAGTATTAGTTTCCGATACACCACTGCAGGTTCTATGTATTCCTTGGACCTTCACATTGACGATGAAACACCGTAATAGCATCGGAATTAAATACAAAAGGCACAATCCCTCCATAAGTACAAGAATAGATACTCTTCTTACAGTCGGTGTTTTGAGCACTCCCTGTGAGACCAATATCAGTTTGCGATACACCACTGCAGGTTCAACGTATTCCTTGGACATACACATTGACGATGAAACACTGAAATTAGATCGGAATAAAAAAAAAGGCTCAATGCCGCCTTAAGTGCAAGAAGAGTGAGACTTCTTACAGTCTGTGCTTTGATCCTTTCCTGTGAGACCAGTATTAGTTTCCGATACACCACTGCAGGTTCAATGTATTCCTTGGACCTTCACATTGATGATGAAACACAGAAATCGCATCGGAATTAAATACAAAATGCACAATGCCTCCATAAGTACAAGAATAGAGACTCTTCTTACAGTCGGTGTTTTGAGCACTCCCTGTGAGACCAGTACTAGTTTGCGATACACCACTGCAGGTTCAATGTATTCCTTGGACATACACATTGACGATGAAACACTGAAATTAGATCGGAAGTAAATAAAAAAGGCTCAATGCCGCCTTAAGTGCCAGAAGAGTGAGACTTCTTAGAGTCTGTGCTTTGATCCTTTCCTGTGAGACCAGTATTAGCTTCCGATACACCACTGCAGGTTCAATGTATTCCTCGGACCTTCACATTGACGATGAAACACAGAAATCGCATCGGAATTAAATACAAAAGGCACAATGACGCTTTAAGTGCAAGAAGAGTGATACTTCTTAGAGTGTGTGCATTGATCCTTTCCTGTGAGACCAGTATTAGTTCCCGATACACCACTGCAGGTTCTATGTATTCCTTGGACCTTCACATTGACGATGAAACACTGAAATTAGATCGGAATTAAATAAAAAAGGCTCAATGCCGCCTTAAGTGCAAGAAGAGTGAGACTTTTTGGAGTCTGTGCTTTGATCCTTTCCTGTGAGACCAGTATTAGTTTCCGATACACCACTGCAGGTTCAATGAATTCCTTGGACCTTCAAATTGACGATGAAACACAGAAATCGCATCGGAATTAAATACAAAAGGCACAATGCCTCCATAAGTACAAGAATAGAGACTCTTCTTACAGTCGGTGTTTTCATCACTCCCTGTGAGACCAATATTAGATTGCGATACACCACTACAGGTTCAACGTATTCCTTGGACATACACATTGACGATGAAACACTGAAATTAGATCGGAATAAAAAAAAAAGGCTCAATGCCGCCTTAAGTGCAAGAAGAGTGAGACTTCTTACAGTCTGTGCTTTGATCCTTTCCTGTGAGACCAGTATTAGTTTCCGATACA
The DNA here is from genome assembly GCF_021461395.2 of Schistocerca americana. NCBI lineage: Eukaryota > Metazoa > Arthropoda > Insecta > Orthoptera > Acrididae > Schistocerca > Schistocerca americana. The sequence continues at coordinate 1,550,042 of NC_060119.1, forward strand.
CCACTGCAGGTTCAATGTATTCCTTGGACCTTCACATTGACGATGAAACACAGATATCGCATCGGAATTAAATACAAAAGGCACAATGCCTCCATAAGTACAAGAATAGAGACTCTCCTTACAGTCGGTGTTTTGAGCACTCCCTGTGAGACCAGTATTAGTTTGCGATACACCACTGCAGGTTCAATGTATTCCTTGGACATACACATTGACGATGAAACATTGAAATTAGATCGGAATTAAATAAAAAATTCTCAATGCCGCCTTAAGAGCAAGAAGAGTGAGATTTCTTAGAGTCTGTGCTTGATCCTTTCCTGTGAGACCAGTATTAGTTTCCGATACACCACTGCAGGTTCAATGTATTCCTTGGACCTTCACATTGACGATGAAACACAGAAATCGCATCGGAATTAAATACAAAATGCACAATTCCGCCTTAAGTGCAATAAGAGTGAGACTTCTTAGAGTCTGTGCATTGATCCTTTCCTGTGAGACCAGTATTAGTTTCCGATACACCACTGCAGGTTCTATGTATTCCTTGGACCTTCACATTGACGATGAAACACCGTAATAGCATCGGAATTAAATACAAAAGGCACAATGCCTCCATAAGTACAAGAGTAGATACTCTTCTTACAGTCGGTGTTTTGAGCACTCCCTGTGAGACCAGTATTAGTTTGCGATACACCACTGCAGGTACAATGTATTCCTTGGAAATACACATTGACGATGAAACACTGAAATTAGATCGGAATTAAATAAAAAAGTCTCAATGCCGCCTTAAGTGCAAGAAGAGTGAGACTTCTTATAGTCTGTGCTTTGATCCTTTCCTGTGAGACCAGTATTAGTTTCCGATAAACCACTGCAGGTTCTATGTATTCCTTGGACCTTCACATTGACGATGAAACACAGAAATCGCATCGGAATTAAATACAAAAGGCACAATGCCTCCATAAGTACACGAATGGGGCCTCTTCTTACAGTCGGTGTTTTGAGCACTCCCTGTGAGACCAGTATTAGTTTGCGATACACCACTGCAGGTTCAATGTATTCCTTGGACATCCACATTGACGATGAAACACCGAAATTAGATCGGAATGAAATAAAAAAGGCTCAATGCCGCCTTAAGTGCAAGAGGAGTGAGACTTCTTAGAGTCTGTGCTTTGATCCTTTCCTGTGAGACCAGTACTAGTTTCCGATACACCACTGCAGGTTCAATGTATTCCTTGGACCTTCACATTGACGATGAAACACAGAAATCGCATTGGAATTAAATACAAAAGGCACAATGCCGCCTTAAGTGCAAGAAGAGTGAGACTTCTTAGAATCTGTGCATTGATCCTTTCCTGTGAGACCAGTATTAGTTTCCGATACACCACTGCTGGTTCTATGTATTCCTTGGACCTTCACATTGACGATGAAACACAGAAATCGCATTGGAATTAAATACAAAAGGCACAATGCCGCCTTAAGTACAAGAATAGAGACTCTTCTTACAGTTGGTGCTTTGAGCATTCCCTGTGAGACCAGTATTAGTTTCCGCTACACCTCTGCAGGTTCAATGTATTCCTTGGACCTTCACATTGCCGATGAAACGCTGAAATCGCATCGGAATTAAATACAAAAGGCACAATGCCGCCTTAAGTATAAGAATAGAGACTCTTCTTACAGTCGGTGCTTTGAGCATTCCCTGTGAGACCAGTATTAGTTTTCGATACACCACTGCAGGTTCTATGTATTCCTTGGACCTTCACATTGACGATGAAACACAGAAATCGCATCGGAATCAAATACAAAAGCCACAATGCCGCCTTAAGTACAAGAATAGAGACTCTTCTTACAGTCGGAGCTTTGAGCATTCCCTGTGAGACCGGTATTAGTTTCCGATACACCAGTGCAATTTCAATGTATTCCTTGGACCTTCACATTGACGATGAAACACAGAAATGGCATCGGAGTTAAATCCTAAACGCACAATGCCGCCTTAAGTACAAGTATAGAGGCTCTTCTTACAGTCGGTGCTTTGAGCATTCCCTGTGAGACCAGTATTAGTATCCGATACACCTCTGCATGTTCAGTTTATTCCTTGGACCTTCACATTGACGATGAAACACAGAAATCGCATCGGAATTAAATACAAAAGGCCCAATGAAGCCTTAAGAACAAGAATAGGGACTCTTCTTACAGTCGGTGCCTTGAGCATTCCCTGTGAGACCAGTATTAGTTTCCGCTACACCTCTGCTGGTTCAGTTTATTCCTTGGACCTTCACATTGACGATGAAACACAGAAATCGCATCGGAATTAAATACAAAAGGCACAATGCCGCCTTAAGTACAAGAATAGAGACTCTTCTTACAGTCGGTGCTTTGAGCATTCCCTGTGAGACCAGTAATAGTATCCGATACACCACTGCAGGATCAATCTATTTCTTGGACATACACATTGACGATGAAACACAGAAATTACAACGGAATTAAATACAAAAGTAACAATGCCGCCTTAAGTACAAGAATAGAGACCCTTCTTACCGTCGGTGCTTCGAGCATTCCCTGTGAGACCAGTATTAGTTTCCGATACACCACCGGAGGTTCAATGATTTCCTTGGACATTCACATTGACGATGAAACACTGAAATTGCATCGGAATTAAATACAAATGCACAATGCCGCCTTAAGTACAAGAATAGAGACTCTTCTTACCGTCGCTGATTTGAGCATTCCCTGTGAGAACAGTATTAGTTTCTGATACACTACTGCAGGTTCAATGTATTCCTTGGAACTTCACATTGACGATGAAACACAGAAATCGCATCGGAATTAAATCAAAAACGCACAATGCGCCTTAAGTACAAGAATAGAGACCCTTCTTACAGTCGGTGCTTTGAGCATTCCCTGTGAGACCAGTATTAGTTTCCGATACACCACTGCAGGTTCTATGTATTCCTTGAACCTTCACATTGACGATGAAACACAGAAATGGCATCGGAATTAAATCCAAAACGCACAATGCCGCCTTAAGTACAAGAATAGAGACTCTTCTTACAGTCGGTGCTTTGAGCATTCCCTGTGAGACCAGTATTACTATCCGATACACCACTGCAGGTTCAATGTATTCCTTGGACCTTCACATTGACAATGAAACACAGAAATGGCATCGGAATTAAATCCAAAACGCACAATGCCGCCATAAGTACAAGAATTGAGACTCTTCTTACAGTCGGTGCTTTGAGCATTCCCTGTGAGACCAGTATTAGTTTCCGCTACACCTCTGCAGGATCAGTTTATTCCTTGGACCTTCACATTGACGATAAAACACAGAAATCGCATCGGAAATAAATACAAAAGGCACAATGCCGCCTTAAGTACAAGAATAGAGACTCTTCTTACAGTCGGTGCTTTGAGCATTCCCTGTGAGACCAGTATTAGTTTCCGATACACCACTGCAGGTTCAATGTACTCCTTGGACCCCTCACATTTACGATGAAACACAGAAATGGCATCGGAATTAAATCCAAAATGCACAATGCCGCCTTAAGTACAAGTATAGAGACTCTTCTTACAGTCGGTGCTTTGAGCATTTCCTGTGAGACCAGTATAAGTTTCGGCTACACCTCTGCAGGTTCAGTTTATTCCTTGGACCTTCACATTGACGATGAAACACAGAAATCGCATCGGAATTAAATACAAAAGGCACAATGCCGCCTTAAGTGCAAGATTAGAGACTCTTCTTACAGTCGGTGCTTTGAGCAATCCCTGTGAGACCAGTAATAATATCCGATACACCACTGCAGGTTCAACCTATTCCTTGGACATACACATTGACGATGAAACACAGAAATTACATCGGAATTAAATACAAAAGGAACAATGCCGCCTTAGGTACAAGAATAGAGACTCTTCTTACCGTCGTTGCTTTGAGCATTCCCTGTGAGACCAGTATTAGTTTCCGATACACCACTGGAGGTTCAATGAATTCCTTGGACAGTCACATTGACGATGAAACACTGAAATTACATCGGAATTAACTACAAAAGGCACAAATCCGCCATACGTAGAAGAATTGAGACTCTTCTTACAGTCGGTGCTTTGAGCATTGAATGTTAGACCAGTAATAGTATCCGATACACCACTGCAGGTTCAATCTATTCCTTGGACGTACACATTGACGATGAAAAACAGAAATTACATCGGAATTAAATACAAAAGGCACAATGCCGCCTTAAGTACAAGAATAGAGACTCTTCTTACAGTCGGTGCTTTGAGCATTCCCTGTGAGACCTGTATTAGTTTCCGCTACACCTCTGCAGGTTCAGTTTATTCCTTGGACCTTCACATTGACGATGAAACACAGAAATCGCATCGGAATTAAATGCAAAAGGCACAATGCGGCCGTTAGTACAAGAATAGAGACTCTTCTTACAGTCGGTGCTTTGTGCATTCCCTGTGAGACCAGTATTAGTTTCCGCTACACCTCTGCAGGTTCAGTTTATTCCATGGACCTACACATTGACGATGAAACACAGAAATCGCATCGGAATTAAATATTAAAGGCACAATGCCGCCTTAAGTACAAGAATAGAGACTCTTCTTACTGTCGGTGCTTTGAGCATTCCCTGTGAGACCAGTATTAGTCTCCGCTACACCTCTGCAGGTTACGTTTATTCCTTGGACCTTCACATTGACGATGAAACACAGAAATCGCATCGGAATTAAATCCAAAACGCACAATGCCACCTTAAGTACAAGAATAGAGTCTCTTCTTGCAGTCGGTGCTCTGAGCATTCCCTGTGAGACAAGTAATAGTATCCGATACACCACTGCAGGTTCAATCTATTCCTTGGACATACACATTGACGATGAAACACAGAAATTACATCGGAATTAAATACAAAAGGAAGAATGCCGCCTTAAGTACAAGAATAGAGACCCTTCTTACCGTCGGTGCTTTGAGCATTCCCTGTGAAACCAGTATTAGTTTCCGATACACCACTGCAGGTTCAATGTATTCCTTGGACCTTCCCATTGACGATGAAACAGTGAAATTACATCTAAACTAAATACAAAAGGCACAATGCCGCCTTAAGTACAAGAATAGAGACTCTTCTTACAGTCGGTGCTTTGAGCATTCCCTGTGAGACCAGTATTAGTTTCAGCTACACCTCTGCAGGTTCAACTTATTCCTTGGGCCTTCACATTGACAATGAAACACAGAAATCGCATCGGAATTAAAGCCAAAACGCACAATGCCACCTTAAGTACAAGAATAGAGACTCTTCTTACAGTCGGTGTTTTGAGCATTCCCTGTGAGACCAGTATTAGTTTCCGCTACATCTCTGCAGGTTCACTTTATTCCTTGGACCTTCACATTGACGATGAAACACAGAAATCGCATCGGCATTAAATACAAAAGGCACAATGCCGCCTTAAGTACAAGAATAGAGACTCTTCATACAGTCGGTGCTTTGAGCATTCCCTGTAAGACCAGTATTAGTTTCCGATACACCACTGCCGGTTCAATGTATTCCTTGGACCTTCACATTGACGATGAAACACTAAAATTACATCGGAATTAAATACAAAAGGCACAATGCCGCCTTAAGTACAAGAATGGAGACTCTTCTTACAGTCGGTGCTTTGAGCATTCCCTGTGAGACCAGTATTAGTTTCCGCTACACCTCTGCAGGTTCAGTTTATTCCTTGGACCTTCACATTGACGATGAAACACAGAAATCGCATCGGAATTAAATACAAAAGCACAATGCCGCCTTAAGTACAAGAATAGAGACTCTTCTTACAGTCGGTGCTTCGAGCATTCCCTGTGAGACCAGTATTAGTTTCCGCTACACCTCTGCAGGTTCAGTTAATTCCTTGGACCTTCACATTGACGATGAAACACAGAAATCGCATCGGAATTAAATACAAAAGGCACAATGCCGCCTAAGCACAAGATTAGAGACTCTTCTTACAGGCGGTGCTTTGAACATTCCCTGTGAGACCAGAAGTAATACCCGATACACCTCTGCAGGTTCAACCTATTCCTTGGACATACACATTGACGATGAAACACAGATATTACATGGGAATTAAATACAAAAGGAACAATGCCGCCTTAAGTACAAGAATAGAGACTCTTCTTACCGTCGGTGCTTTGAGCATTCCCTGTGAGACCAGTATTAGTTTCCGATACACCACTGGAGGTTCAATGAATTCCTTGGACATTCACATTGACGATGAAACACTGAAATTACATCGGATCTAAATACAATAGGCACAAATCCGCCTTAAGTACAAGAATAGAGACTCTTCTTACAGTCGGTACTTTGAGCATTCCATGTGAGCCCAGTAATAGTATCCGATACACCATTGCAGGTTCAATCTATTCCTTGGACGTACACATTGACGATGAAAAACAGAAATTACAACGGAATTAAATACAAAAATCACAATGCCGCCTTAAGTACAAGAATAGAGACTCTTCTTACAGTCGGTGCTTTGAGCATTCCCTGTGAGACCAGTATTACTTTCCGCTTCACTTCTGCAGGTTCAGTTTATTCCTTGGACCTTCACATTGACGATGAAACACAGAAATCGCATCGGAATTAAATATTAAATGCACAATGCCGCCTTAAGTACAAGAATAGAGACTCTTCTTACAGTCGGTGCTTTGAGCATTTCCTGTGAGACCAGTATTAGTCTCCGCTACACCTCTGGACGTTCAGTTTATACCTTGGACCTTCACATTGACGATGAAACACAGAAATCGCATCGGAATGAAATCCAAAACGCACTATGCTGCCTTAAGTACAAGAATAGAGACTCCTCTTGCAGTCGGTGCTTTGAGCATTCCCTGTGAGACCAGTATAAGTTTCCGCTACACGTCTGCAGGTTCAATGTATTACTTGGACCTTCACATTGACGATGCAACACCGAAATTACATTGGAATTAAATACGAAAGGCACAATGCCGCCTTAAGTACAAGAATAGAGACTCTTCTTACAGTCGGTACTTTGAGCATCCCTGTGAGATCAGTATTTGTTTCCGATAACCCACTGCAGGTTCAATGTATTACTTGGACCTTCACATTGACGATGCAACACCGAAATTACATTGGAATTAAATACAAAAGGCACAATGACGCCTTAAGTACAAGAATACAGACTCTTCTTACAGTCGTTGCTTTGAGCATTCCCTGTGAGACCAGTATTAGTTTCCGCTACACCTCTGCAGGTTCAGTTTATTCCTTGGACCTTCACATTGACGATGAAACACGGAAATCGCATCGGAATTAAATACAAAAGGCACAATGCCGCCTTAAGTACAAGAATAGAGATTCTTCTTACAGTCGGTGCTTTGAGCATTCCCTGTGAGACCAGTATTAGTTTCCGCTACACCTCTGCAGGTTCAGTTTATTCCTTGGACCTTCGCATTGACGATGAAACACAGAAATCGCTTCGGAATTAAATACATAAGGCACAATGCCTCCTGAAGTACAAGAATCGAGACTCTTCTTACCGTCGGTGCTTTGAGCATTCCCTGTGAGACCAGTATTAGTTTCCGATTCACCACTGCAGGTTCAATGTATTCCTTGGACCTTCCCATTGACGATGAAACACTTAAATTACATCGGAATTAAATACAAAAGGCACAATGCCGCCTTAAGTACAAGAATAGAGACTCTTCTTACAGTCGGTGCTTTGAGCATTCCCTGTGAGACCAGTATTAGTTTCCGCTACACCTCTGCAGGTTCAGTTTATTCCTTGGACCTTCACATTGACGATGAAACACAGAAATCGCATCGGAATTAAATACAAAAGGCACAATGCCGCCTTAAGTACAAGAATGGAGACTCTTCTTACAGTCGGTGCTTTGAGCATTCCCTGTGAGACCAGTATTAGTTTCCGCTACACCTCTGCAGGTTCAGTTTATTCCACGGACCTTCAAATTGACGATGAAACACAGAAATCGCATCGGCATTAAATACAAAAGCACAATGCCGCCTTAAGTACAAGAATAGAGACTCTTCTTACAGTCGGTGCTTCGAGCATTCCCTGTGAGTCCAGTATTAGTTTCCGCTACACCTCTGCAGGTTCAGTTAATTCCTTGGACCTTCACATTGACGATGAAACACAGAAATCGCATCGGAATTAAATACAAAAGGCACAATGCCGCCTTAAGCACAAGATTAGAGACTCTTCTTACAGGCGGTGCTTTGAACATTCCCTGTGAGACCAGAAGTAATACCCGATACACCACTGCAGGTTCAACCTATTCCTTGGACATACACATTGACGATGAAACACAGAAATCGCATCCGAATTAAATACTAAAGGCACAATGCCGCCTTAAGTACAAGAATAGAGACTCTTCTTACCGTCGGTGCTTTGAGCATTCCCTGTGAGACCTGTATTAGATTCGGATACCCCACTGGAGGTTCAATGAATTCCTTAAACATTCACATTGACGATGAAACACAGAAATCGCATCGGAATTAAATATAAATGGCACAATGCCGCCTTAAGTACAAGAATAGAGACTTTTCTTACAGTTGGTGCTATGAGCTTTCCTTGTGAGACCAGTATTAGTTTCCGATACACCACTGCAGGTTCAATGTATTCCTTGGACCTTCAGATTGACGATTAAACACTGAAATCGCATCGGAAATAAAAACAAAAGGGACAATGCCGCCTTAAGGGCAAGAAGAGTGAGACTTCTTAGAGTCTGTGCTTCGATCCTTTCCTGTGAGACCAGTATTAGTTTCTGATACACCACTGCAGGTTCAATGTATGCCTTGGACCTTTACATGGACGATGAAACACAGAAATCGCATCGGAATTAAATACAAAAGGCACAATGCCGCCTTAAGTACAAGAACACAGACTCTTCTTACAGTCTGTGCTTTGAGCATACCCTGTGAGACCAGTATTAGTTTCCGATACACCACTGCAGGTTTAATGTATTCCTTGGACCTTCACATTTGCGAAGAAACACAGAAATCGCATCGGAATTAAATACAAAAGGCACAATGCCGCCTTAAGTACAAGAATAGAGACTCTTCTTACAGTTGGTGCTTTGAGCATTCCCTGTGAAACCAGTATTAGTTTCCGATACACCACTGCAGGTTCAATGTATTCCTTGGACCTTCACATTGACGATGAAACACAGAAATCGCATCGGATTTAAATACAACAGGCACAATGCCGCCTAAAGTACAAGAATGGAGGCTCTTCTTACAGTCGGTGCTTCGAGCATTCCCTGTGAGACCAGTATTAGTTTCCGATACAACGCTGCAGGTTCAATGTATTTCTTGGACGTACACATTGACGATGAATACTGAAATTACATCGGAATTAAATACAAAAGTCACAATGCCGCCTTAAGTGCTAGAAGAGTGAGACTTCTTAGAGTCTGTGCCTTGATCCTTTCCTGTGAGACCAGAATTAGTTTCCGATACACCACTGCCGGTTCAATGTATTCCTTGGACCTTCACATTGACTATGAAACACAGAAGTCGCATCGGAATTAAATAAAAAAGGCACAAGGAAGCCTTAAGTAAAAGATTAGAGACTCTTCTTACAGTAGGTGTTTTGAGCATTCCCTGTTAGACCAGTATTAGTTTCCGATACACCACTGCAGGTTCAAAGTATTCCTTGGACCTTCACATTGTCTATGAAACACAGAAATCGCATTGGGATTAAATACAAAAGCCACAATGCCGCCTTAAGTACAAGAATAGAGACACTTCTCTCAGTCGGTACTTTGAGCATTGCCTCTGAGAGCAGTATTAGTTTCCGATACACCACTGCAGGTTTAAGGTATGCCTTGGACCTTCACATTGACTATGAAACACAGAAATCGCATCGGAATTAAATACAAAGGCACAAGGCCGCCTTAAGTACAAGAATACAGACTCTTCTTACAGTCGGTGCTTTGAGCAATCCCTGTGAGACCAGTATTAGTTTCCCATACACCACAGCAGGTTCAAAGTATTCCTTGGACCTTCACATTGACTATAAAACACAGAAATCGCATCGGAATTAAATACAAAAGGCACAATGCCGCCTTAAGAACAAGTATAGAGAGACATCTTACAGTCGGAGATTTGAGCATATCCTCTGAGAGCAGTATTAGTTTCCGATACACCACAGCAGGTTCAAAGTATTCCTTGGACCTTCACATTGACTATGAAACAAAGAAATCGCAACGGAATTAAATACAAAAGGCACAATGCCCCCTTAAGACGAGAATAGAGACTCTTCTTACAGTCGGTGCTTTGAGCATTCCCTGTGAGACCAGTATTAGTTTCCGATACACCACTGCCGGTTCAATGTATTCCTTGGACATTCACATTGACGATCAAACACTGAAATTACATTGGAATTAAATACAAAAGGCACACAGCCGCCTTAATTGCAAGAAGAGTGAGACTTCTTAGAATCTGTGCTTCGATTCTTTCCTGTGAGACCAGTATTAGTTTCCGATACACCACTGCACGTTCAATGTACTCCTTGGACGGTCAAATTGAATATGAAAGACAGAAATCGTATCGGAATTAAACTCAAGAAGCACTAAGCCACCTTAAGTACAAGAATACAGACCCTTCTTACAGTCGATGCTCTGAGCATTCCCTGTGAGACCTGTATTAGTTTCCGATACAACACTGCAGGTTCAATGTATTCCTTGGACCTTCACATTGACGATGAAAAACAGAAATCGCTTCGGATTTAAATACAACAGGCACAATGCCGCCTTAAGTACAAGAATAGAGGCTCTTCTTACAGTCGGTGCTTTGAGCATTCCCTGTGAGACCAGTATTAGTTTCCCATACACCACTGCAGGTTCAATGTATTTCTTGGACATACACATTGACGATGAAATACTGAAATTACATCGGAATTAAATACAAAAGTCACAATGCCGCCTTAAGTGCTAGAAGAGTGAGACTTCTTAGAGTCTGTGCCTTGATCCTTTCCTTTGAGACCAGTATTAGTTTCCGATACACCACTGCAGGTTCAATGTATTGCTTGGACCTTCACATTGACGATGAAACACAGAAATCACATCGGAATTAAATACAAAAGGCACAATGCCGCCTTAATTACAAGAATAGAGACTCTTCTTACAGTCGGTGCTTTGAGCATTCCCTGTGAGACCAGTAATAATTTCCGATACACCACTGCAGGTTAAATGTATTCCTTGGACGTTCATATTCTCGATGAAACACAGAAATCGCATCGGAATTAAATACTAAAGGCACAATGCCGCCATAAGTACAAGAATAGAGACACTTCTTACAGTCGGTGCTTTGAGAATTGCCTCTTATTTCAGTATTAGTTTCCGATAAACCACTGCAGGTTCAAGGTATTGCTTGGACCTTCACATTGACTATGAAACACAGAAGTCGCATCGGAATTAAATACAAAAGGCACAAGGAAGCCTTAAGTAAGAGATTAGAGACTCTTCTTACAGTCGGTGCTTTGAGCATTCCCTGTGAGACCAGTATTAGTTTCCGATACACCACTGCAGGTTCAATGTATTCCTCGGACCCTCGCATTGACGATAAAAAACAGAAATTGCATCGGAATTAAATACAAAAGGCACAATGCCGCCTTAAGTACAAGAATAGAGACTCTTCTAACAGTCGGTGTTTTAAGCATTCCCCGTGAGACCAGTATTAGTTTCCGATACACCACTGCAGGTTCAATGTATTCCTTGGACCTTCACATTGACGATGAAACACAGAAATCGCATCGGATTTAAATACAACAGGCACAATGTCGCCTTAAGTACAAGAATGGAGGCTCTTCTTACAGTCGGTGCTTCGAGCATTCCCTGTGAGACCAGTATTAGTTTCCGATACAACACTGCAGGTTCAATGTATTTCTTGGACATACACATTGACGATGAATACTGAAATTATATCGGAATTAAATACAAAAGTCACAATGCCGCCTTAAGTGCTAGAAGAGTGAGACTTCTTAGAGTCTGTGCCTTGATCCTTTCCTGTGAGACCAGAATTAGTTTCCGATACACCACTGCAGGTTCAATGTATTCCTTGGACCTTCACATTGACGATGAAACACAGAAATCACATCGGAATTAAATACAAAAGGCATAATGCCGCCTTAATTACAAGAATAGGGACTCTTCTTACAGTCGGTGCTTTGAGCATTCCCTGTGAGACCAGTAATAATTTCCGATACACCACTGCAGGTTCAATGTATTCCTTGGACGTTCATATTCACGATGAAACACAGAAATCGCATCGGAATTAAATACAAAAGGCACAATGCCGCCTTAAGTAGAAGAATAGAGACACTTCTTACAGTCGGTGATTTGAGAATTGCCTCTTAGGGCAGTATTAGTTTCCGATACAGCACTGCAGGTTCAAGGTATTCCTTGGACCTTCACATTGACTATGAAACACAGAAGTCGCATCGGAATTAAATACAAAAGGCACAAGGAAGCGTTAAGTAAAAGATTAGAGACTCTTCTTACAGTAGGTGTTTTGAGCATTCCCTGTTAGACCAGTATTAGTTTCCGATACACCACTGCAGGTTCAAAGTATTCCTTGGACCTTCACATTGACTATGAAACACAGAAATCGCATCGGGATTAAATACAAAAGGCACAATGCAGCCTTAAGTACAAGAATAGAGACACTTCTCTCAGCCGGTACTTTGAGCATTGCCTCTGAGAGCAGTATTAGTTTCCGATACACCACTGCAGGTTCAAGGTATACCTTGGACCTTCACATTGACTATGAAACACAGAAATCGCATCGGAATTAAATACAAAGGCACAACGCCGCCTTAAGTACAAGAATACAGACTCTTCTTACAGTCGGTGCTTTGAGCATTTCCTGTGAGACCAGTATTAGTTTCCCATACACCACAGCAGGTTCAAAGTATTCCTTGGACCTTCACATTGACTATAAAACACAGAAATCGCATCGGAATTAAATACAAAAGGCACAATGCCGCCTTAAGAACAAGTATAGAGACACTTCTTACATTCGGAGTTTTGAGCATATCCTCTGAGAGCAGTATTAGTTTCCGATACACCACAGCAGGTTCAAAGTATTCCTTGGACCTTCACATTGACTATGAAACAAAGTAATCGCGTCGGAATTAAATACAAAAGGCACAATGCCCCCTTAAGACGAGAATAGAGACTCTTCTTACAGTCGGTGCTTTGAGCATTCCCTGTGAGACCAGTATTAGTTTCCGATACACCACTGCCGGTTCAATGTATTCCTTGGACATTCACATTGACGATCAAACACTGAAATTACATTGGAATTAAATACAAAAGGCACACAGCTGCCTTAATTGCAAGAAGAGTGAGACTTCTTAGAATCTGTGCTTTGATCCTTTCCTGTGAGACCAGTATTAGTTTCCGATACACCACTGCACGTTCAATGTACTCCTTGGACGGTCAAATTGAATATGAAAGAAAGAAATCGTATCGGAATTAAACTCAAGAAGCACTAAGCCACCTTAAAAACAAGAATACAGACTCTTCTTACAGTCGATGCTCTGAGCATTCCGTGTGAGACCTGTATTAGTTTCCGATACAACACTGCAGGTTCAATGTATTCCTTGGACCTTCACATTGACGATGAAAAACAGAAATCGCTTCGGATTTAAATACAACAGGCACAATGCCGCCTTAAGTACAAGAATAGAGGCTCTTCTAACAGTCGGTGCTTTGAGCATTCCCTGTGAGACCAGTATTAGTTTCCCATACACCACTGCAGGTTCAATGTATTTCTTGGACATACACATTGACGATGAAATACTGAAATTACATCGGAATTAAATACAAGAGTCACAATGCCGCCTTAAGTGCTAAAAGAGTAAGACTTCTTAGAGTCTGTGCCTTGATCCTTTCCTGTGAGACCAGTATTAGTTTCCGATACACCACTGCAGGTTCAATGTATTGCTTGGACCTTCACATTGACGATGAAACACAGAAATCACATCGGAATTAAATACAAAAGGCACAATGCCGCCTTAATTACAAGAATAGAGACTCTTCTTACAGTCGGTGCTTTGAGCATTCCCTGTGAGACCAGTAATAATTTCCGATACACCACTGCAGGTTCAATGTATTCCTTGGACGTTCATATTCTCGATGAAACACAGAAATCGCATCGGAATTAAATACTAAAGGCACAATGAAGCCATAAGTACAAGAATAGAGACACTTCTTACAGTCGGTGCTTTGAGAATTGCCTCTTATTTCAGTATTAGTTTCCGATACACCACTGCAGGTTCAAGGTATTCCTTGGACCTTCACATTGACTATGAAATTCAGAAGTCACATCGGAATTGAATACAAAAGGCACAAGGAAGCCTTAAGTAAAAGATTAGAGACTCTTCTTACAGTCGGTGCTTTGAGCATTCCCTGTGAGACTAGTATTAGTTTCCGATACACCACTTCAGGTTCAAAGTAATCCTTGGACCTTCACATTGACGATGAAACACAGAAATCGCATCGGAATTAAATATAAAAGGCACAATGTCGCCTTAAGTACAAGAATAGAGACTTTTCTTACAGTCGGTGCTATAAGCTTTCTATGTGAGACCAGTATTAGTTTCCGATACACCACTGCAGGTTCAATGTATTCCTTGGACCTTCAGATTGACGATGAAACACTGAAATCGCATCGGAAATTAATACAAAAGGGACAATGCCACCTTAAGTGCAAGAGGAGTGAGACTTCATAGAGTCTGTGCTTTGATCCTTTCCTGTGAGACCAGTATTAGTTTCTGATACACCACTGCAGGTTCAATGTATTCCTTGGACCCTCGCATTGACGATAAAAAACAGAAATTGCATCGGAATTAAATACAAAAGGCACAATGGAGCCTTAAGTACAAGAATAGAGACTCTTCTAACAGTCGGTGCTTGGAGCATTCCCTGTGAGACCAGTATTAGTTTTTGAAACACCACTGCAGATTCAATGTATTTCTTGGAGCTTCACATTGACGATGAAACACAGAAATCGCATCGGAATTAAATACAAAAGGCACAAAACCGCCTTAAGTGAGGGAGTAGAGACTCTTCTTACAGTCGTTGCTTTGAGCATTCCCTGTGTGACCAGTATTAGTTTCCGATACACAGCAGCAGGTTCAATGTATTCCGTGGACATTCACATTGACGATCAAACACTGAAATTACATTGGAATTTAATACAAAAGGCACAATGCCGCTTTGTTGCAAGAAGAGTTAGACTTCTTAGAGTCATTGCTTTGATCCTTTCCTGTGAGACCAGTATTAGTTTCCGATACACCACTGCAGGTTCAATGTATTCCTTGGACATACACATTGACGATGAAACCCAGAAATGGCATCGGAATTAAATACGAAAGGCACAATGCCGCCTTAAGTACAAGATTAGAGACTCTTCTTACAGTCGGTGCTTAGAGCATCCCCTGTGAGACCAGTATTAGTTTCCGATTCACCACTGCAGTTTCAATGTATTCCTTGGACATTCACATTGACGATGAACTTAGAAATCGTATCGGAATCAAATACAAAAGGCACAATGCCGCCTTAAGTACAAGAATATAGACTCTTCTTACAGTCGGTGCATTGAGCATTCCCTGTGGGACCAGTAATAGTATCCGATACACCACTGCAGGTTCAATCTATTCCTTGGACATACACATTGATGATGAAACACAGAAATTACATCGGAATTAAATACAAAGGGCACAATGCCGCCTTAAGTACAAGAATAGAGACTCTTCTTACCGTCGGTGCTTTGAGCATTCCCTGTGAGACCAGTATTAGTTTCCGATACACCACTGCAGGTTCAATGTATTCCTTGGACCTTCACATTGACGATGAAACACAGAAATGGCATCGGAATTAAATCCAAAACGCACAATGCCGCCGTAAGTACAAGATTAGAGACTCTTCTTACTGTCGGTGTTTTGAGCATTCCCTGTGAGACCAGTATTAGTTTCCGCTACACCTCTGCAGGTTCAGTTTATTCCTTGGACCTTCACATTAACGATGAAACACAGAAATGGCATCGGAATTAAATACAAAAGGCACAATGCCGCCTTAAGTACAAGAATGTAGACTCCTCTTACAGTAGGTTCTTTGAGCATTCCCTGTCACACCAGTATTAGTTTTTGATACACCTCTGCAGGTTCAATGTATTCCTTGGACCTTCGCATTGACGAAGAAACACAGAAATCGCATCGGAATCAAATACAAAAGGCACAATGCCGCCTTAAGTACAAGAATAGAGACACTTCTTACAGTCGGTGCTTTGAGCATTCCCTGTGAGACCAGTAAAAGTATCCGATTCACCACTGCAGGTTCAATCTACTCCTTGGACATACACATTGACGATGAAACACAGAAATCGCATCCGAATTAAATACTAAAGGCACAATGCCGCCTTAAGTACAAGAATAGAGACTCTTCTTACCGTCGGTGCTTTGAGCATTCCCTGTGAGACCTGTATTAGATTCGGATACACCATTGGAGGTTCAATGAATTCCTTGGACATTCACATTGACGATGAAACACAGAAATCGCATCGGAATTAAATATAAAAGGCACAATTCCGCCTTAAGTACAAGAATAGAGACTTTTCTTACAGTTGGTGCTATGAGCTTTCCTTGTGAGACCAGTATTAGTTTCCGATACACCAC
This sequence comes from Schistocerca americana, assembly GCF_021461395.2. Classification (NCBI taxonomy): domain Eukaryota; kingdom Metazoa; phylum Arthropoda; class Insecta; order Orthoptera; family Acrididae; genus Schistocerca; species Schistocerca americana. The sequence goes on from NC_060119.1 coordinate 1,566,716, forward strand.
TGAAGGTTCAATGTATTCCTTGGACCTTCAGATTGACGATGAAACACTGAAATCGCATCGGAAATAAATACAAAAGGGACAATGCCGTCTTAAGGGCAAGAAGAGTGAGACTTCATAGAGTCTGTGCTTTGATCCTTTCCTGTTAGACCAGTATTTGTTTCTGATACACCACTGCAGGTTCAATGTATTCCTTGGACCCTCGCATTGACGATAAAAAACAGAAATTGCATCGGAATTAAATACAAAAGGCACAATGGAGCCTTAAGTATAAGAATAGAGACTCTTCTAACAGTCGGTGCTTGGAGCATTCCCTGTGAGACCAGTATTAGTTTCCGAAACACCACTGCAGATTCAATGTATTTCTTGGAGCTTCACATTGACGATGAGACACTGAAATCGCATCGGAATTAAATACAAAAGGCACAAAACCGCCTTAAGTGAGGGAGTAGAGACTCTTCTTACAGTCGTTGCTTTGAGCATTCCCTGTGAGACCAGTATTAGTTTCCGATACACAGCAGCAGGTTCAATGTATTCCTTGGACATTCACATTGACGATCAACAATGAAATTACATTGGAATTAAATACAAAAGGCACAATGCCGCTTTATTGCAAGAAGAGTTAGACTTCTTAGAGTCATTGCTTTGATCCTTTCCTGTGAGACCAGTATTAGTTTCCGATACACCACTGCAGGTTCAATGTATGCCTTGGACCTTTACATGGACGATGAAACACAGAAATCGCATCGGAATTAAATACAATAGGCACAATGCCGCCTTAAGTACAAGAACACAGACTCTTCTTCCAGTCTGTGCTTTGAGCATACCCTGTGAGACCAGTATTAGTTTCCGATTCACCACTGCAGGTTTAATGTATTCCTTGGACCTTCACATTTGCGAGGAAACACAGAAATCGCATCGGAATTAAATACAAAAGGCACAATGCCGCCTTAAGTACAAGAATAGAGACTCTTCTTACAGTTGGTGCTTTGAGCATTCCCTGTGAAACCAGTATTAGTTTCCGATACACCACTGCAGGTTCAATGTATTCCTTGGACCTTCACATTGACGATGAAACACATAAATCGCATCGGAATTAAACACAAAAGGCACAATGCCGCCTTAATGCAAGACGGGTGAGATTTTATACAGTCCATTCTTTGATCCTTTCCTGTGAGTCCAGTATTAGTTTCCGATACACCACTGCAGGTTCTAGGTATTCCTCGGACCCTCCCATTGACGATAAAAAACAGAAATTGCATCGCAATTAAATACAAAAGGCACAATGCCGCCTTAAGTACAAGAATAGAGACTCTTCTTACAGTCGGTGTTTTAAGCATTCCCTGTGAGACCAGTATTAGTTTCCGATACACCACTGCAGGTTCAATGTATTCCTTGGACCTTCACATTGACGATGAAACACAGAAATCACATCGGAATTAAATACAAAAGGCACAATGCCGCCTTAATTACAAGAATAGAGACTCTTCTTACAGTCGGTGCTTTGAGCATTTCCTGTGAGACCAGTAATAATTTCCGATACATCACTGCAGGTTCAATGTATTTCTTGGACGTTCATATTCACGATGAAACACAGAAATCGCATCGGAATTAAATACAAAAGGCACAATGCCGCCTTAAGTAGAAGAATAGAGACACTTCTCTCAGTCGGTATTTTGAGCATTGCCTCTGAGAGCAGTATTAGTTTCCGATACACCACTGCAGGTTCAAGGTATACCTTGGACCTTCACATTGACTATGAAACACAGATATCGCATCGGAATTAAATACAAAGGCACAAGGCCGCCTTAAGTACAAGAATACAGACTCTTCTTACAGTCGGTGCTTTGAGCATTTCCTGTGAGACCAGTATTAGTTTCCCATACACCACAGCAGGTTCAAAGTATTCCTTGGACCTTCACATTGACTATAAAACACAGAAATCGCATCGGAATTAAATACAAAAGGCACAATGCCGCCTTAAGAACAAGTATAGAGACACTTCTTACAGTCGGAGTTTTGAGCATATCCTCTGAGAGCAATATTAGTTTCCGATACACCACAGCAGGTTCAAGGTATTCCTTGGACCTTCACATTGACTATGAAACAAAGAAATCGCATCGGAATTAAATACAAAAGGCACAATGCCCCCTTAAGACAAGAATAGAGACTCTTCTTACAGTCGGTGCTTTGAGCATTCCCTGTGAGACCAGTATTACTTTCCGATACACCACTGCCGGTTCAATGTATTCCTTGGACATTCACATTGACGATCAAACACTGAAATTACATTGGAATTAAATACAAAAGGCACACAGCCGCCTTAATTGCAAGAAGAGTGAGACTTCTTAGAATCTGTGCTTTGATCCTTTCCTGTGAGACCAGTATTAGTTTGCGATACACCATTGCACGTTCAATGTACTCCTTGGACGGTCAAATTGAATATGAAAGACAGAAATCGTATCGGAATTAAACTCAAGAAGCACTAAGCCACCTTAAGTACAAGAATACAGACCCTTCTTACAGTCGATGCTCTGAGCATTCCCTGTGAGACCTGTATTAGTTTCCGATACAACACTGCAGGTTCAATGTAATCCTTGGACCTTCACATTGACGATGAAAAACAGAAATCGCTTCGGATTTAAATACAACAGGCACAATGCCGCCTTAAGTACAAGAATAGAGGCTCTTCTTACAGTCGGTGCTTTGAGCATTCCCTGTGAGACCAGTATTAGTTTCCCATACACCACTGCAGCTTCAATGTATTTCTTGGACATACACATTGACGATGAAATACTGAAATTACATCGGAATTAAATACAAAAGTCACAATGCCGCCTTAAGTGCTAGAAGAGTGAGACTTCTTAGAGTCTGTGCCTTGATCCTTTCCTGTGAGACCAGTATTAGTTTCCGATACACCACTGCAGGTTCAATGTATTCCTTGGACCTTCAGATTGACGATGAAACACTGAAATCGCATCCGAAATTAATACAAAAGGGACAATGCCGCCTTAAGTGCAAGAAGAGTGAGACTTCATAGAGTCTGTGCTTTGATCCTTTCCTGTGAGACCAGTATTAGTTTCTGATACACCACTGCAGGTTCAATGTATTCCTTGGACCTTCACATTTGCGAAGAAACACAGAAATCGCATCGGAATTAAATACAAAAGGCACAATGCCGCCTTAAGTAAAAGAATAGAGACTCTTCTTACAGTTGGTGCTTTGAGAATTGTATCTTAGGGCAGTATTAGTTTCCGATACACCACTGCAGGTTCAAGGTATTCCTTGGACCTTCACATTGACTACGAAACACAGAAGTCGCGTCGGAATTAAATACAAAGGGCACAAGGAAGCCTTAAGTAAAGGATTAGAGACTCTTCTTACAGTAGGTGTTTTGAGCATTCCCTGTGAGACCAGTATTTGTTTGCGATACACCACTGCAGGTTCAAAGTATTCCTTGGACCTTCACATTGACTATGAAACACGGAAATCGCATCGGGATTAAATACAAAAGGCACAATGATGCCTTAAGTACAAGAATAGAGACACTTCTCTCAGTCGGTACTTTGAGCATTGCCTCTGAGAGCAGTATTAGTTTCCGATACACCACTGCAGGTTCAGGGTATACCTTGGACCTTCACATTGACTATGAAACACAGAAATCGCATCGGAATTAAATACAAAGGCACAAGGCCGCCTTAAGTACAAGAATACAGACTCTTCTTACAGTCGGTGCTTTGAGCATTTCCTCTGAGAGCAGTATTAGTTTCCGATACTCCACAGCAGGTTCAAAGTATTCCTTGGACCTTCACATTGACTATGAAACAAAGAAATCGAATCGGAATTACATACAAAAGGCACAATGCCCCCTTAAGACAAGAATAGAGACTCTTCTTACAGTCGGTGCTTTGAGCATTCCCTGTGAGACCAGTATTAGTTTCCGATACACCACTGCCGGTTCAATGTATTCCTTGGACCTTCACATTGACGATGAAAAACAGAAATCGCATCGGATTTAAATACAACAGGCACAATGCCGCCTTAAGTAAGAGAATAGAGGCTCTTCTTACTGTCGGTGCTTTGAGCATTCCCTGTGAGACCAGTATTAGTTTCCCATACACCACTGCAGGTTCAAAGTTTTTCTTGGACATACACATTGACGATGAAATACTGAAATTACATCGGAATTAAATACAAAAGTCACAATGGCGCCTTAAGTGCTAGAAGAGTGAGACTTCTTAGAGTCTGTGCCTTGATCCTTTCCTGTGAGACCAGTATTAGTTTCCGATACACCACTGCAGGTTCAATGTATTGCTTGGACCTTCACATTGACGATGAAACACAGAAATCACATCGGAATTAAATACAAATGGCACAATGCCGCCTTAATTACAAGAATAGAGACTCTTCTTACAGTCGGTGCTTTGAGCATTCCCTGTGAAACCAGTAATAATTTCCGATACACCACTGCAGGTTCAATGTATTCCTTGGACGTTCATATTCACGATGAAACACAGTAATCGCATCGGAATTAAATACTAAAGGCACAATGCCGCCATATGTACAAGAATAGAGACACTTCTTACAGTCGGTGCTTTGAGAATTGCCTCTTATTTCAGTATCAGTTTCCGATACACCACTGCAGGTTCAAGGTATTCCTTGGACCTTCACATTGACTATGAAACACAGAAGTCGCATCGAAATTAAATACAAAAGGCACAAGGAAGCCTAAGTAAAAGATTAGAGACTCTTCTTACAGTCGGTGCTTTGAGCATTCCCTGTGAGTCCAGTATTAGCTTCCGATACACCACTGCAGGTTCAAAGTAATCCTTGGACCTTCACATTGACGATGAAACACAGAAATCGCATCGGAATTAAATACAAAGGCACAAGGCCGCCTTAAGTACAAGAATACAGACTCTTCTTACAGTCGGAGCTTTGAGCATTTCCTGTGAGACCAGTATTAGTTTCCCATACACCACAGCAGGTTCAAAGTATTCCTTGGACCTTCACATTGACTATAAAACACAGAAATCGCATCGGAATTAAATACAAAAGGCACAATGCCGCCTTAAGAACAAGTATAGAGACACTTTTTACAGTCGGAGCTTTGAGCATTTCCTCTGAGAGCAGTATTAGTTTCCGATACACCACGGCAGGTTCAAAGTATTCCTTGGACCTTCACATTGACTATGAAACAAAGAAATCGCATCGGAATTAAATACAAAAGGCACAATGCCCCCTTAAGACAAGAATAGAGACTCTTCTTACAGTCGGTGCTTTGAGCATTCCCTGTGAGACCAGTATTAGTTTCCGATACACCACTGCCGGTTCAATGTATTCCTTGGACCTTCACATTGACGATGAAAAACAGAAATCGCATCGGATTTAAATACAACAGGCACAATGCCGCCTTAAGTAAGAGAATAGAGGCTCTTCTTACAGTCGGTGCTTTGAGCATTCCCTGTGAGACCAGTATTAGTTTCCCATACACCACTGCAGGTTCAATGTATTCCTTGGACGTTCATATTCACGATGAAACACAGAAATCGCATCGGAATTAAATACTAAAGGCACAATGCCGCCATAAGTACAAGAATAGAGACACTTCTTACAGTCGGTGCTTTGAGAATTGCCTCTTATTTCAGTATTAGTTTCCGATACACCACTGCAGGTTCAATGTATTCCTTGGACCTTCAGATTGACGATGAAACACAGAAATCGCATCGGAATTAAATACAAAAGGCACAAAACCGCCTTAAGTGAGGGAGTAGAGACTCTTCTTACAGTCGTTGCTTTGAGCATTCCCTGTGAGACCAGTATTAGTTTCCGATACACAGCAGCAGGTTCAATGTATTCCGTGGACATTCACATTGACGATCAAACACTGAAATTACATTGGAATTAAATACAAAAGGCACAATGCCGCTTTATTGCAAGAAGAGTTAGACTTCTTAGAGTCATAGCTTTGATCCTTTCCTGTGAGACCAGTATTAGTTTCCGATACACCACTGCAGGTTCAATGTATGCCTTGGACCTTTACATGGACGATGAAACACAGAAATCGCATCGGAATTAAATACAAAAGGCACAATGCCGCCTTAAGTACAAGAACACTGACTCTTCTTACAGTCTGTGCTTTGAGCATACGCTGTGAGACCAGTATTAGTTTCCGATACACCACTGCAGGTTTAATGTATTCCTTGGACCTTCACATTTGCGAAGAAACACAGAAATCGCATCGGAATTAAATACAAAAGGCACAACGCCGCCTTAATGCAAGACGAGTGAGACTTCATACGGTCCATTCTTTGATCCTTTCCTGTGAGTCCAGTATTAGTTTCCGATACACCACTGCAGGTTCAATGTATTCCCTGGACCCTCGCATTGACGATAAAAAACAGAAATTGCATCGGAATTAAATACAAAAGGCACAATGCCGCCTTAAGTACAAGAATAGAGACTCTTCTTACAGTCGGTGTTTTAAGCATTCCCTGTGAGACCAGTATTAGTTTCAGATACACCACTGCAGGTTCGATGTATTACTTGGACCTTCACATTGACGATGAAACACAGAAATCGCATCGGATTTAAATACAACAGGCACAATACCGCCTTAAGTACAAGAATGGAGGCTCTTCTTACAGTCGGTGCTTTGAGCATTCCCTGTGAGACCAGTATTAGTTTCCGATACACCACTGCAGGTTCAATGTATTTCTTGGACGTACACATTGACGATGAAATACTGAAATTACATCGGAATTAAATACAAAAGTCACAATGCCGACTTAAGTGCTAGAAGAGAGAAACTTCTTAGAGTCTGTGCCTTGATCCTTTCCTGTGAGACCAGAATTAGTTTCCGATACACCACTACAGGTTCAATGTATTCCTTGGACTTTCACATTGACGATGAAACACAGAAATCACATCGGAATTAAATACAAACGGCACAATGCCGCCTTCATTACAAGAATAGAGACTCTTCTTACAGTCGGTGCTTTGAGCATTCCCTGTGAGACCAGTATTAATTTACAATACACCATTACAGGTTCAATGTATTCCTTGGACGTTCATATACTCGATGAAACACAGAAATCGCATCGGAATTAAATACAAAAGGCACAATGCCGCCTTAAGTAGAAGAATAGAGACACTTCTTACAGTCGGTGCTTTGAGAATTGCCTCTTAGGGCAGTATTAGTTTCCGATACACCACTGCAGTTTCAAGGTATTGCTTGGACCTTCACATTGACTATGAAACACAGAAGTCGCATCGGAATTAAATACAAAAGGCACAAGGAAGCCTTAAGTAAGAGATTAGGGACTCTTCTTACAGTAGGTGCTTTGAGCATTCCCTGTGAGACCAGTATTAGTTTCCGATATACCACTGCAGGTTCAAAGTGTTCCTTGGACCTTCACATTGACTATGAAACACAGAAATCGCATCGGGATTAAATACAAAAGGCACAATGCCGCCTTAAGTACAAGAATAGAGACACTTCTCTCAGTCGGTACTTTGAGCATTGCCTCTGAGAGCAGTATTAGTTTCCGATACACCACTGCAGGTTAAAGGTATACCTTGGACCTTCACATTGACTATGAAATACAGAAATCGCATCGGAATTAAATACAAAGGCACAAGGCCGCCTTAAGTACAAGAATACAGACTCTTCTTACAGTCGGTGTTTTGAGCATTTCCTGTGAGACCAGTATTAGTTTCCGATACACCACTGCAGGTTCAATGTATTCCTTGGACCTTCACATTGACGATGAAACACAGAAATCGCATCGGAATTAAATACAAAAGGCACAACGCCTCCTTAAGTACAAGAACAGAGACTCTTTTTACAGTCGGTGCTTTGAGCATTCCCTGTGAGACCAGTATTAGTTTCCGATACACCACTGCAGGTTCAATGTATTCCTTGGACATACACATTGACGACGAAATACTGAAATTACATCGGAATTAAATACAATAGGCACAATGCCGCCTTAAGTGCTAGAGGACTGAGACTTCTTAGAGTCTGTACTTTGATCCTTTCCTGTGAGACCAGTATTAGTTTCCGATACACCACTGCACGTTCAATGTACTCCTTGGACGGTCAAATTGAATATGAAAGACAGAAATCGTATCGGAATTAAACTCAAGAAGCACTAAGCCACCTTAAGTACAAGAATACCGACCCTTCTTACAGTCGATGCTTTGAGCATTCCCTGTGAGACCTGTATTAGTCTCCGATACAACACTGCAGGTTCAATGTATTCCTTGGATCTTCACATTGACGATGAAAAACAGAAATCGCATCGGATTTAAATACAACAGGCACAATGCCGCCTTAAGTACAAGAAAGAGGCTCTTCTTACAGTCGGTGCTTTGAGCATTCCCTGTGAAACCAGTATTAGTTTCCGATACACCACTGCAGGTTCAATGTATTTCTTGGACATACACATTGACGATGATATACTGAAATTACATCGGAATTAAATACAAAAGTCACAATGCCGCCTTAAGTGCTAGAAGAGTGAGACTTCTTAGAGTCTGTGCCTTGATCCATTCCTGTGAGACCAGTATTAGTTTCCGATACACCACTGCAGGTTCAATGTATAGCTTGGACCTTCACATTGACGATGAAACACAGAAATCACATCGGAATTAAATACAAAAGGCACAATGCCGCCTTAATTACAAGAATAGAGACTCTTCTTACAGTCGGTGCTTTGAGCATTCCCTGTGAGACCAGTAATAATTTCCGATACACCACTGCAGGTTCAATGTATTCCTCGGACGTTCATATTCACGATGAAACACAGAAACCGCATCGGAATGAAATACTAAAGGCACAATGCCGCCATAAGTACAAGAATAGAGACACATCTTACAGTTGGTGCTTTGAGAATTGCCTCTTAGGTCAGTATTAGTTTCCGATACACCACTGAACTTTCAAGGTATTCCTAGGACCTTCACATTGACTATGAAACACAGAAGTCGCATCGGAATTAAATACAAAAGGCACAAGGAAACCTTAAGTAAAAGATTAGAGACTCTTCTTACAGCTGGTGCTTTGAGCATTCCCTGTGAGACCAGTATTAGTTTCCGATACACCACTGCAGGTTCAAAGTATTCCTTGGACCTTCACATTGACTATGAAACACAGGAATCGCATCGGAATTAAATGTAAAAGGCACAAAGCCGCCTTAAGTACAAGAATAGAGACTCTTCTTACAGTCGGTGTTTTGAGCATTTCCTGTGAGACCAGTATTAGTTTCCGATACACCACTGCAGGTTCAATGTATTCCTTGGACCTTCACATTGACGATGAAACACAGAAATCGCATCGGAATTAAATACAAAAGGCACAACGCCTCCTTAAGTACAAGAACAGAGACTCTTTTTACAGTCGGTGCTTTGAGCATTCCCTGTGAGACCAGTATTAGTTTCCGATACACCACTGCAGGTTCAATGTATTCCTTGGACATACACATTGACGATGAAATACTGAAATTACATCGGAATTAAATACAATAGGCACAATGCCGCCTTAAGTGCTAGAGGACTGAGACTTCTTAGAGTCTGTACTTTGATCCTTTCCTGTGAGACCAGTATTAGTTTCCGATACACCACTGCCGGTTCAATGTATTCCTTGGACCTTCACATTGACAATGAAACACAGAAATCGCATCGGAACTAAATACAAAAGGCACAATGCCGCCATAATTACAAGAATAGAGACTCTTCTTACAGTCGGTGTTTTGAGCATTCCCTGTGAGACCAGTAATAGTTTCCGATACACCACTGCAGGTTCAAAGCATTCCTTGGACCTTCACATTGACTATGAAACACAGAAATCGCATCGGAATTTACTGCAAAAGGCACAAAGCCGCCTTAAGTACAAGAATAGAGACTCTTCTAACAGTCGGTGATTTGAGCATTTCCTGTGAGACCAGTATTAGTGTCCGATACACCACTTCAGGTTCAATGTATACCTTGGAACTTCTCATTGACGATGAAACACAGAAATCTCATTGGAATTAAATACAAAAGGCACAATGCCGCCCTAAGTACAAGAATAGAGACACTTCTCTCAGTCGGTGCTTTGAGCATTGCCTCTGAGACCAGTATTAGTTTCCGATACACCACTGCAGGTTCAAAGTATTCCTTGGACCTTCACATTCCCTATGAATCACAGAACTCTCATCGGAATTAAATACAAAAGGCACAATGCCGCCTTAAGTAGAAGAATAGAGACACTTCTTACAGTCGGTGATTTGAGAATTGCCTCTTAGGGCAGTATTAGTTTCCGATACACCACTGCAGTTTCAAGGTATTCCTTGGACCTTCACATTGACTATGAAACACAGAAGTCGCATCGGAATTAAATACAAAAGGCACAAGGAAGCCTTAAGTAAGAGATTAGAGTCTCTTCTTACAGTAGGTGCTTTGAGCATTCCCTGTGAGACCAGTATTAGTTTCCGATATACCACTGCAGGTTCAAAGTGTTCCTTGGACCTTCACATTGACTATGAAACACAGAAATCGCATCGGGATTAAGTACAAAAGGCACAATGCCGCCTTAAGTACAAGAATAGAGACACTTCTCTCAGTCGGTACTTTGAGCATTGCCTCTGAGAGCAGTATTAGTTTCCGATACACCACTGCAGGTTAAAGGTATACCTTGGACCTTCACATTGACTATGAAACACAGAAATCGCATCGGAATTAAATACAAAGGCACAAGGCCGCCTTAAGTACAAGAATACAGACTCTTCTTACAGTCGGTGCTTTGAGATTTCCTCTGAGTCCAGTATTAGTTTCCCACACACCACAGCAGGTTCAAAGTATTCCTTGGATCTTCACATTGACTATAAAACACAGAAATCGCATCGGAATTAAATACAAAAGGCACAATGCCGCCTTAAGGCAAGAATAGAGACTCTTCTTACAGTCGGTGCTTTGAGCATTCCCTGTGAGACCAGTATTAGTTTCCGATACACCACTGCCGGTTCAATGTATTCCTTGGACATTCACATTGACGATCAAACACTGAAATTACATTGGAATTAAATACAAAAGGCACACAGCCGCCTTAATTGCAAGAAGAGTGAGACTTCTAAGAATCTGTGCTTTGATCCTTTCCTGTGAGATCAGTATTAGTTTCCGTTACACCACTGCACGTTCAATGTACTCCTTGGACGGTCAAGTTGAATATGAAAGAAAGAAATCGTATCGGAATTATACTCAAGAAGCACTAAGCCACCTTAAGTACAAGAATACAGACCCTTCTTACAGTTGATGCTTTGAGCATTCCCTGTGAGACCTGTATTAGTTTCCGATACAACACTGCAGGTTCAATGTATTCCTTGGATCTTCACGTTGACGATGAAAAACAGAAATCGCATCGGATTTAAATACAACAGGCACAATGCCACCTTAAGTACAAGAATAGAGACTCTTCTTACAGTCGGTGCTTTGAGCATTCCCTGTGAGACCAGTATTAGTTTCCGATACACCACTGCAGGTTCAATGTATTTCTTGGACACACACATTGACGATGATATACTGAAATTACATCGGAATTAAATACAAAAGTCACAATGCCGCCTTAAGTGCTAGAAGAGTGAGACTTCTTAGAGTCTGTGCCTTGATCCTTTCCTGTGAGACCAGTATTAGTTTCCGATACACCACTGCAGGTTCAATGTATTCCTTGGACCTTCACATTGACGATGAATCACAGAAATCACATCGGAATTAAATACAAAAGGCACAATGCCGCCATAATTACAAGAATAGAGACTCTTCTTACAGTCGGTGCTTTGAGCATTCCCTGTGAGACCAGTAATAATTTCCGATACACCACTGCAGGTTCAATGTATTCCTTGGACGTTCATATTCACGATGAAACACAGAAATCGCATCGGAATTAAATACTAAAGGCACAATGCCGCCATAAGTACAAGAATAGGGACACTTCTTACAGTCGGTGCTTTGAGAATTGCCTCTTAGGTCAGTATTAGTTTCCGATACACCACTGCAGGTTCAAGGTATTCCTTGGACCTTCACATTGGCTATGAAACACAGAAGTCGCATCGGAATTAAATACAAAAGGCACAAGGATACCTTAAGTAAAAGATTAGAGACTCTTCTTACAGTTGGTGCTTTGAGCATTCCCTGTGAGACCAGTATTAGTTTCCGATACACCACTGCAGGTTCAAAGTATTCCTTGGACCTTCACATTGACTATGAAACACAGGAATCGCATCGGAATTAAATGTAAAAGGCACAAAGCCGCCTTAAGTACAAGAATAAAGACTCTTCTTACAGTCGGTGTTTTGAGCATTTCCTGTGAGACCAGTATTAGTTTCCGATTCACCACTGCAGGTTCAATGTATTCCTTGGACCTTCACATTGACGATGAAACACAGAAATCGCATCGGAATTAAATACAAAAGGCACAACGCCGCCTTAGGTACAAGAATAGAGACTCTTTTTACAGTCGGTGCTTTGAGCATTCCCTGTGAGACCAGTATTAGTTTCCGATACACCACTGCAGGTTCAATGTATTCCTTGGACATACACATTGACGATGAAATACTGAAATTACATCGGAATTAAATACAATAGGCACAATGCCGCCTTAAGTGCTAGAGGACTGAGACTTCTTAGAGTCTGTACTTTGATCCTTTCCTGTGAGACCAGTATTAGTTTCCGATACACCACTGCAGGTTCAATGTATTCCTTGGACCTTCACATTGACAATGAAACACAGAAATCTCATCGGAACCAAATACAAAAGGCACAATGCCGCCATAATTACAAGAATAGAGACACTTCTTACAGTCGGTGTTTTGAGCATTCCCTGTGAGACCAGTAATAGTTTCCGATACACGACTACAGGTTCAATGTATTCTTTGGACCTTCACATTCACGATGAAACACAGAAATCGCATCGGGATTAAATACAAAAGGCACAATGCCGCCTTAAGTACAAGAATGGAGACACTTCTCTCAGTCGGTGCTTTGAGCATTGCCTCTGAGAGCAGTATTAATTTCCGATACACCACTGCAGGTTCAAGGTATACCTTGGACCTTCACATTGACTATGAAACACAGAAATCGCATCGGAATTAAATACAAAGGCACAAGGCCGCCTTAAGTACAAGAATACAGACTCTTCTTACAGTCGGTGCTTTGAGCATTTCCTGTGAGACCAGTATAAGTTTCCCATACATCACAGCAGGTTCAAAGTATTCCTTGGACCTTCACATTGACTATAAAACACAGAAATCGCATCGGAATTAAATACAAAAGGCACAATGCCGCCTTAAGAACAAGAATAGAGAGACTTCTTACAGTCGGAGCTTTGAGCATTTCCTCAGAGAGCAGTATTAGTTTCCGATACACCACAGCAGGTTCAAAGTATTCCTTGGACCTTCACATTGACTATGAAACACAGAAATCGCATCGGAATTAAATACAAAAGGCACAATGCCCCCTTAAGTACAAGAATAGAGACTCTTCTTACAGTCGGTGCTTTGAGCATTCCCTGTGAGACCAGTATTAGTTTCCGATACACCACTGCCGGTTCAATGTATTCCTTGGACATTCACATTGACGATAAAACACTGAAATTACATTGGAATTAAATACAAAAGGCCCACAGCCGCCTTAATTGCAAGAAGAGTGAGACTTCTTAGAATCTGAGCTTTGATCCTTTCCTGTGAGACCAGTATTAGTTTCCGATACACCACTGCACGTTCATTGTACTCCTTGGACGGTCAAATTGAATATGAAAGACTGAAATCGTATGGTAATTAAACTCAAGAAGCACTAAGCCGCCTTAAGTACAAGAATACAGACTCTTCTTACAGTCGATGATTTGAGCATTCCCTGTGAGACCTGTATTAGTTTCCGATACAACACTGCTGGTTCAATGTATTCCTTGGACCTTCACATTGACGATGAAACGCAGAAATCGCATCGCAATTAAATATAAAAGGCACAATGCCGCCGTAAGTACAAGAATAGAGACTTTTCTTACAGTCGTTGCTATGAGCTATCCTTGTGAGACCAGTATTAGTTTCCGATACACCACTGCAGGTTCAATGTATTCCTTAGACCATCACATTGACGATGAAACACTGAAATCGCGTCGGAACTAAATACAAAAGGGACAATGCCGCCTTAAGTGCAAGGAGAGTGAAACTTCATTGAGTCTGTGCTTTGATCCTTTCCTGTGAGACCAGTATTAGTCTCTGATACACCACTGCAGGTTCAATGTATTCCTTGGACCTTCACATTGACGATGAATCACAGAAATCGCATCGAAATTAAATACAAAAGGCACAATGAAGCCTTAAGTACAAGAATAGAGACTATTCTAACAGTCGGTGCTTGGAGCATTCCCTGTGAGACCAGTATTAGTTTCCGAAATACCACTGCAGATTCAATGTATTCCTTGGACCTTCACATGTGCGAAGAAACACAGAAATCGCATCGGAATTAAATACAAAAGGCACAATGCCGCCATAAGTACAAGAATAGAGACTCTTCTTACAGTCGGTGCTTTGAGCATTCCCTGTGAGACCAGTATTACTTTCTGATAGACCACTGCAGGTTCAATGTATTCCTTGGACCCTCGCATTGACGATAAAAAACAGAAATTGCATCGGAATTAAATACAAAAGGCGCAATGCCGCCTTAAGTACAAGAATAGAGACTCTTCTTACAGTCGGTGTTTTGAGCATTCCCTGTGTGACCAGTATTAGTTTCCGATACACCACTGCAGGTTCAATGTATTCCTTGGACCTTCACATTGACGATGAAACACAGAAATCGCATCGGAATTAAATACAACAGGCACAATGCCGTCTTAAGTACAAGAATAGAGGCTCTTCTTACAGTCCGTGCTTTGAGCATTCCCTGTGAGACCAGTAATAATTTCCGATACACCACTGCAGGTTCAATGTATTCCTTGGACGTTCATATTCACGATGAAACACAGAAATCGCATCGGAATTAAATACAAAAGGCACAATGCCGCCTTAAGTACAAGAATAGAGACACTTCTTACAGTCGGTGCTTTAAGCATTGCCTCTGAGGCCAGTATTAGTTTCCGATACACCACTGCAGGTTCAAGGTATTCCTTGGACCTTCACATTGACTATGAAACACAGAAGTCGCATCGGAATTAAATACAAAAGGCACAAGGAAGCCTTAAGTAAAAGATTAGAGACTCTTCTTACAGTCGGTGCTTTGAGCATTCCCTGTGAGACCAGTATTAGTTTCCGATACACCACTGCAGGCTCAAAGTATTCCTTGGACCTTCACATTGACTATGAAACTCAGAAATCGCATCGGAATTAAATGCAAAAGGCACAAAGCCGCCTTAAGTACAAGAATAGCGACTCTTATTACAGTCGGTGTTTTGAGCCTTTCCTGTGAGACCAGTATTAGTTTCCGATACACCACTGCAGGTTCAATGTATTCCTTGGACCTTCACATTGACGATGAAACACAGAAATCGCATCGGACTTAAATACAAAAGGCACAATGCCGCCTTAAGTACAAGAATAGAGGCTCTTCTTACAGTCGGTGCTTTGAGCATTCCCTGTGAGAATAGTAATAATTTCCGATACACCACTGCAGGTTCAATGTATTCCTTGGACCTTCACATTGACGATGAAACACAGAAATCGCATCGGAATTAAATACAAAAGTCACAATGCCACCTTAATTCCAAGAAGAGTGAGATTTCTTAGAGTCTGTGCCTTGATCCTTTCCTCTGAGACCAGTATTAGTTTCCGATACACCACTCCAGGTTCAATGTATTCCTTGGACCTTCACATCGACGATGAAACACAGAAATCGCATCGGAATTAAATACAAAAGGCACAATGCCGCCTTAATTACAAGAATAGAGACACTTCTGACAGTCGGTGCTTTGAGCATTCCCTCTGAGAGCAGTATTAGTTTCCGATACACCACTGCTGTTTCAAAGTATTCCTTGGACCTTCACATTGACTATGAAACACAGAAATCGCTTCGGAATTTCGGAATTAAATACAAAAGGCACAATGCCGCCTTAAGTACAAGAATATAGACTCTTCTTACAGTCGGTGCTTTGAGCATTCCCTGTGAGACCAGTATTAGTTTTCGATACACCACTGCCGGTTCAAGGTATTCCTTAGACCTTCACATTGACGATGAAACACAGAAATGGCATCGGAATTGAATACAAAAGGCACAATGCCGCCTTAAGTACTAGAATAGAGACACTTCTTACAGTCGGTGATTTGAGCATTCCTTTCGAGAGCAGTATTAGTTTCCGATACACCACTGCCGGTTCAAGGTATTCCTTGGACTTTCACATTGACTATGAAACACAGAAATGGCATCGGAAATAAATACAAAAGTCACAAGGACGCCTTAAGTACAAGTATAGAGGCTCCTCTTACAGTCAGTGCTTTGAGCATTCCCTGTGAGACCAGTATTAGTTTCCGATACACCACTGCAGGTTCAAAGTATTCCTTGGACCTTCACAATGACTATGAAACACAGAAATCGCATCGGAATTAAATACAAAAATCACAATGCCGCCTTAATTACAAGAATAGAGACTCTTCTTACAGTCGGTGTTTTGAGCACTCCCTGTGAGACCAGTATTAGTTTCAGATACACCACTTCAGGTTCAATGAATTCCTTGGACCTTCACATTGACGATGAAACACAGAAATCGCATCGGAATGAAATACAAAAGGCACAATGCCGCCTTAAGTACAAGATTAGAGACACTTCTTACAGTCGGTGCTTTGAGCATTCCCTGTGAGACCAGTATTAGTTTCCGATACACCACTGCAGGTTCAATGTATTCCTTGGACCTTCACATTGACGATGAAACAAAGAAATCGCATCGGAATTAAATCCAAAAAGCACAATGCCGCCTTAAGTACAAGAATAGAGACTCTTCTTACAGTCGGTGATTTGAGCATTCCCTGTGAGACCAGTATTAGCTTCCGATACACCACTGCAGGTTCAATGTATTCCCTGGACATACACAATGACGATGAAACACTGAAATTACATCGGAATTAAATACAAAAGACACAATGCTGCCTTAATGCAAGAAGAGTGAGACTTCTTAGAGTCCATTCTTTGATCCTTTCCTGTGAGACCAGTATTAGTTTCCGATACACCACTGCAGGTACAATGTATTCCTCGGACCTTCACATTGACGATGAAACACAGAAATAGCATCGGAATTAAATACAATAGGCACAATGACCCCTTAATTACAAGAATAGAGACTCTTCTTGCAGTCGGTGATTTGTGCATTCCCTGTGAGACCAGTATTAGTTTCCGATACACCACTGCAGGTTGAATGTATTCCTTGGACCTTCACATTGACAATGAAACACAGAAATCGCATCGGAATTAAATACAAAAGGCACAATTCCGCCATAAGTACAATAATAGAGACACTTCTTACAGTCGGTGCTTTGAGCATTCCTTCTGAGAGCAGTATAAGTTTCCGATACACCACTGCAGGTTCAAGGTATTCCTTGGACCTTCACATTGATATGAAACACAGAAATCGCATCGGAATTAAATACAAAAGGTACAAGGCTGCCTTAAGTACAAGAATAGAGACTCTTCTTACAGTCAGTGCTTTGAGCATTCCCTGTGAGACCAGTATTAGTTTCCGATACACCACTGCAGGTTTAAAGTATTCCTTGGACCTTCAGATTGACTATGAAACACAGAAATCGCATCGGAGTTAAATACAAAAAGCACAATGCCGCCTTAAGTACAAGATTAGAGACTCTCCTTACAGTCGGTGCTTTGAGCATTCCCTGTGAGACCAGTATTAGTTTCCGATACACCAATGCAGGGTCAATGTATTACTTGGACCTTCATATTGACGATGAAACACAGAAATCGCATCGGAATTAAATACAAAAGGCACAAGGCCGACTTAAGTACCAGAATAAAGACTCTTCTTACAGTTGGTGCTTTGAGCATTCCCTGTGAGACCAGTATTAGTTTCCGATACACCACTGCAGGTTCAAAGTACTCCGTGCACCTTCACATTGACTATGAAACACAGAAATCGCATCGGAATTAAATACAAAAGGCACAATGCCGCTTAAGTACAAGAATCGAGACACTTCTTACTGTCGATGCTATGAGCATTCCCTCTGAGAGCAGTATTAGTTTCCGATACACTACTGCAGGTTCAAAGTATTCCTTGTCATACACATTGACGATGAAACACTGAAATTACATCGGAATTAAATACAAAAGGCAAAATGCCGCCTTAAGTACAAGAATAGAGACTCTTCTTACAGTAGGTGCTTTGAGCATTCCCTGTGAGACCAGTATTAGTTTCCGATACACCACTGTAGGTTCAATGTATTCCTTGGACATACACATTGACGATGAAATACTGAAATTACTTCGGAATTAAATACAAAAGGCAAATGCCGCCTTAAGTGCTAGAAGAGTGAGACTTCTTAGAGTCTGTGCCTTGATCCTTTCCTGCGAGACCAGTATTAGTTTCTGATACACCACTGCAGGTTCAATGTATTCCTTGGACCTTCACATTGACGATGAAACACAGAAATCGCATTGGAATTAAATACAAAAGGCACAATTCCGCCATAAGTACAAGAATAGAGACACTTCTTACAGTCGGTGCTTTGAGCATTCCTTCTGAGAGCAGTATAAGTTTCCAATACACCACTGCAGGTTCAAGGTATTCCTTGGACCTTCACATTGGCTATGAAACACAGAAATCGCATCGGAATTAAATACAAAAGGTACAAGGCTGCCTTAAGTACAAGAATAGAGACTCTTCTTACAGTCAGTGCTTTGAGCATTCCCTGTGAGACCAGTATTAGTTTCCGATACACCACTGCAGGTTTATAGTATTCGTTGGACCTTCACATTGACTATGAAACACAGAAATCGCATCGGAGTTAAATACAAAAGGCACAATGCCGCCTTAAGTACAAGAATAGAGACCCTTCTTACAATCGGTGCATTGAGCATTCCCTGTGTGACCAGTATTAGTTTCCGATACACCAATGCAGGTTCAATGTATTACTTGGACCTTCATATTGACGATGAAACACAGAAATCGCATCGGAATTAAATACAAAAGGCACAAGGCCGACTTAAGTACCAGAAAAGAGACTCTTCTTACAGTTTTTGCTTTGAGCATTCCCTGTGAGACCAGTATTAGTTTCCGATGCACCACTGCAGGTTCAAAGTATTCCGTGCACCTTCACATTGACTATGAAACACAGAAATCGCATCGGAATTAAATACAAAAGGCACAATGCCGCCTTAAGTACAAGAATAAGGACACTTCTTACTGTCGATGCTTTGAGCATTCCCTCTGAGAGCAGTATTAGTTTCCGATACACCACTGCAGGCTCAAAGTATTCCTTGTCATACACATTGACGATGAAACACTGAAATTACAACGGAATTAAATACAAAAGGCACAATGCCGCCTTAAGTGCTAGAAGAGTGAGACTTCTTAGAGTCTGTGCCTTGATCCTTTCCTGCGAGACCAGTATTAGTTTCCGATACACCACTGCAGGTTCAATGTATTCCTTGGACATTCACATTGACGATGAAACACAGAAATCGCATCGGAACTTATTACAAAAGGCACAAAGCTGCCTTAATTACAAGAATAGAAACTCTACTTACAGTTGGTGCTTTGAGCATTCCCTGTGAGGCCAGTAATAGTTTCCGATACACCACTGCAGCTTCAATGTATTCCTTGGACCTTCACATTGACGGTGAAACACAGAAATCGCATCGGAATTAAATACAAACGGCACAATGCCGCCTTAAGTACAAGAATAGAGACTCTTCTTACAGTCGATGTTTTGGGCATTTCCTGTGAGACCAGTATTAGTTTCCGATAGACCACTTCAGGTTCAATATATTCCTTGGACATACACATTGACGATGAAATACTGAAATTACATCGGAATTAAATACAAAAGTCACAATGCCGCCTTAAGTGCTAGAGGAGTGACACTTCTTAGTGTCTGTGACTTGATCCTTTCCTTTGAGACCAGTTTTAGTTTCCGATACAGCACTGCAGGTTCAATGTATTCCTTGGACCTTCACATTGACGATGAAGCACAGAAATCCCATCGGAACTAAATACAAAAGGCACAATGGCGCCTTAGTTACAAGAATAGAGACTCTTCTTACAGTCGGTGCTTGAGCATTCCCTGTGAGACCAGAAATAGTTTCCGATACACCACTGCAGGTTCAATGTATTCCTTGGACCTTCACATTGACGATGAAACACAGAAATCGCATCGGAATTAAATACAAAAGGCACAATGCCGCCTTAAGTACAAGAATAGAGACACTTCTCACGGTCGGAGCTTTGAGCATTCCCTCAGAGAGCAGTATTAGCTTCCGATACACCACTGCAGGTTCAAAGTATTCCTTGGACCTTCACATAGACTATGAAACACAGAAATCGCATCGGAATTACATACAAAAGGCACAATGCCGCCTTAAGTACAAGAATAGAGACTCTTCTTACAGTCGGTGGTTTGAGCATTCCCTGTGTGACCAGTATTAGTTTCCGATACACCACTGCAGGTTCAATGTATTCCTTGGACCTTCACATTGACTATGAAACACAGAAATCGCATCGGAATAAAATACAAAAGGCACAATGCCGCCTTAAGTACAAGAATAGAGACTCTTCTTACAGTCGGTGCTTTGAGCATTCCCTGTGAGACCAGTATTAGTTTCCGATACACCACTGCAGGTTCAAAGCATTCCTTGGACCTTCACATTGACTACGAAACACAGAAATCGCATCGGAATTAAATGCAAAGGGCACAAAGCCGCCTTAAGTACAAGAATAGAGACTCTTCTAACAGTCGGTGTTTTGAGCATTTCCTGTGAGACCAGTATTAGTTTCCGATTCACCACTGCAGGTTCAATGTATTCCTTGGACCTTCACATTGACGATGAAACACAGAAATCTCATCGGAATTAAATACAAAAGGCACAATGCCGCCTTAAGTACAAGAATAGAGACTCTTCTTACAGTCGGTGTTTGAGCATTCCCTGTGAGACCAGTATTAGTTTCCGATACACCACTGCAGGTTCAATGTATTCCTTGGACATACACATTGACGATGAAATACTGAAATTACATCGGAATTCAATACAAAAGGCACAATGCCGCCTTAAGTGCTAGAGGAGTGAAACTTCTTAGTTTCTGTGCCTTGATCCTTTCCTGTGAGACCAGTATTAGTTTCCGATACACCACTGCAGGTTCAATGTATTCCTTGGACCTTCACATTGACGATGAAACACTGAAATCGCATCGGAACTAAATACAAAATGCACAATGCCGCCTTAATTACAAGAATAGAGGCTCTTCTTACAGTCGGTGCTTGAGCATTCCCTGTGAGACCAGAAATAGTTTTCGATACACCACTGCAGGTTCAATGTATTCCTTGGACCTTCACATTGACGATGAAACACAGAAATCGCATCGGAATTAAATACAAAAGGCACAATGCCACCTTAAGTACAAGAATAGAGACACTTCTCTCAGTCGGTGCTTTGAGGATTGCCTCTGAGATGAGTATTAGTTTCCGATACACCACTGCAGGTTCAAAGTATTCATTGGACCTTCACGTTGACTATGAAACACAGAAATCGCATCGGAATTAAATACAAAATTCACAATGCCGCCTTAAGTACAAGAATAGAGACTCTTCTAACAGTCGGTGCTTTGAGCATTCCCTGTGAGACCAGTAATAGTTTCCAATACACAACTGCAGGTTCAGTGTATTCCTTGGACATTCATATTGACTATGAAACACAGAAATCGCATCGGAATTAAATACAAAGACACAATGCCGCCTTAAATACAAGAATAGAGATTCTTAATACAGTCGGTGTTTTGGGCATTCCCTGTGAGACCAGTATTAGTTTCCGATACACCACTGCAGGTTCAACGTATTCCTTGGACCTTCACATTGACGATGAAACACAGAAATCGCATCGGAATAAAATACAAAAGGCACAATGCCGACTTAAGTACAAGAATAGAGACTCTTCTTTCTGTCGTTGCTTTGAGCGTTCCCTGTGAGACAAGTATTTGTTTCCGATACACCACTGCAGGTTCAATGTATTGCTTGGAGCTTCAAATTGACGATGAAACACAGAAATCGCATCGGAATTAAATACAAAAGGCACAATGCCGCCTTAAGTAAAGGAGTAGAGACCCTTCTTACAGTTGGTGCTTTGTGCATTCCCTGTGAGACCTGTATTAATTTCCGATACACCACTGCAGGTTCAATGTATTCCTTGTCATACACATTGACGATGAAACACTGAAATTACATCGGAATTAAATACAAAAGGCACAATGCCGCCTTAAGTGCAAGAATAGAGACTCTTCTTACAGTCGGTGCTTTGAGCATTCCCTATGAGTCCAGTATTAGTTTCCGATACACCACTGCAGGTTCAATGTATTCCTTGGAACTTCAAATTGACGATGAAACACAGAAATCGCTTTGGAATTAAATACTAAAGGCACAATGCCGGCTTAAGTACAAGAATACAGACTCTTCTTACAGTCGGTGCTTTGAGATTCCGTGTGAGACCAGTATTAGTTTCCGATACACCACTCCAGGTTCAATGTATTCCTTGGTCATACACAATGACGATGAAACACTGAAATTATATCGTAATTAAATACAAAAGATAGAATGCAGCCTTAATGCAAGAAGAGTAAGACTTCTTAGAGTCCATTCTTTGATCCTTTCCAGTGAGACCAGTATTAGTTTCCGATACACCACTGTAGGTTCAATGTATTCCTTGGATCTTCACACTGAAGATGAAGCACATAAATCGCATCGGAATTAAATGCAAAAGGCACAATGCCGCGTTAAGTACAAGAATAGAGACTCTTCTTACGGTCGGTGTTTTGAGCATTCCCTGTGAGACCAGTATTAGTTTCCGATACACCACTGCAGGTTCAATGTATTCCTTGGACGTTCACATTGACGATGAAACACAGAAATCGCATCGGAATTAAATACAAAAGGCACAATGCCGCCTTAAGAACAAGAATAGAGACTCTTCTTACAGTCGGTGCTATGAGCATTCCCTGTGAGACCAGTATTAGTTTCCGATACACCACTGCAGGTTCAATGTATTCCTTGGACCTTCACATTGACGATGAAAAACAGAAATCGCATAGGAACTAAATACAAAAGGCACAATGCCGCCTTAATTACAAGAATAGAGACTCTTCTTACAGTCGGTGCTTGAGCATTCCCTGTGAGACCAGTAATAGTTTTCGATACACCACTGCAGGTTCAATGTATTCCTTGGACCTTCACGTTGACGATGAAACACAGAAATCGCATCGGAATTAAATACAAAAGGCACAATGCCGCCTTAAGTACAAGAATAGAGACACTTCTCTCTGTCGGTGCTTTGAGCATAGCCTCTGAGACCAGTATTAGTTTCCGATACACCACTGCAGGTTCAAAGTATTCCTTGGACCTTCACATTATCTATGAAACACAGAAATCGCATCGGAATTAAATACAAAAGGCACAATGCCACCTTAAGTACAAGAATAGAGACTCTTCTTACAGTCGGTGCTTTGAACATTCCCTGTGAGACCAGTATTAGTTTCCGATACACCACTGCAGGTTCAATGTATTCCTTGGACATACACATTGACGATGAAACACTGAAATTACATCGGAATTAAATACAAAAGGCACAATGCCGCCTTAAGTGCAAGAAGAGTGAGACTTCTTAGAGTCTGTGGCTTGATCCTTTCCTGTGCGACCAGTATTAGTTTCCGATACACCACTGCAGGTTCAATGTATTCCTTGGACCTTCACATTGACAATGAAACACAGAAATCGCATCGCAATTAAATACAAAAGGCACAATGCCGACTTAAGTACATGAATAGAGACTCTTCTAACAGTCGGTGCTTTGAGCGTTCCCTGTGAGACCAGTATTAGTTTCCGATACACCACTGCAGGTTCAATGTATTGCTTGGGGCTTCACATTGACGATGAAACACAGAAATCGCATCGGAATTAAATACAAAAGGCACAATGCCGCCTTAAGTCCAGGAGTAGAGACCCTTCTTACAGTCGGTGCTTTGAATATTCGCTGTGAGACCAGTATTAATTTCCGATAAACCACTGCAGCTTCAATGTATTCCTTGTCATACACATTGACGATGATACACTGAAATTACATCGGAATTAACTACAAAAGGCACAATGCCGCCTTAAGTGCAAGAACAGAGACTCTTCTTACAGTCGGTGAATTGAGCATTCCCTGTGACACCAGTATTATTATTCGATACACCACTGCAGGTTCAATGTATTCCTCAGACCTTCACATTGACGATGAAACACAGAAATGGCATCGGAATTAAATACAAAAGGCACAATGCCGCCTTAAGTCCAGGAGTAGAGACCCTTCTTACAGTCGGTGCTTTGAGCATTCCCTGTGAGACCAGTATTAGTTTTCAATACACAACTGCAGGTTCAGTGTACTCCTTGGACATTCATATTGACTATGAAACACAGAAATCGCATCGGAATTAAATACAAAAACACAATGCCGCCTTAAGTACAAGAATAGAGATTCTTGTTACAGTCGATGCTTTGAGCATTCCCTGTGAGACCAGTATTTGTTTCCGATACACCACTGCAGGTTCAATGTATTCCTTGGACCTTCACATTGACGATGAAACACATAAATCGAATCGGAATAAAATACAAAAGGCACAATGCCGACTTAAGTACAAGAATTCTTACAGTCGGTGCTTTGAGCATTTCCTGTGAGACCAGTATTAGTTTCCGATACACCACTGCAGGTTCAATGTATTCCTTGGACGTTCACATTGACGATGAAACACAGAAATCGCATCGGAATTAAATACAAAAGGAACAATGCCGCCTTAAGTACAAGAACAGAGACTCTTCTTACAGTCGGTGATTTGAGCATTCTCTGTGAGACCAGTATTAGTTTCCGATACACCACTGCAGGTTCAATGTACTCCTTGGACCTTCATATTGACGATGAAACAAAGAAATCGCATCGGAATTAAATACAAGAAGCACAATGCCGCCTTAATTACAAGAATGGAGACTCTTCTTACAGTCGGTGAATTGAGCATTCCCTGTGAGACCAGTATTAGTTTCCGATACACCACTGCAGGTTCAATGTACTCCTTGGACCTTCATATTGACGATGAAACAAAGAAATCGCATCGGAATTAAATACAAGAGGCACAATGCCGCCTTAATTACAAGAATGGAGACTCTTCTTACAGTCGGTAATTGAGCATTCCCTGTGAGACCAGTATCATTATTCGATACACCACTGCAGGTTCAATGTATTCCTTAGGCCATCACATTGACGATGAAACACAGAAATGGCATCGGAGTAAAATACAAAAGGCACAATGCCGCCTTAAGTACAAGAATAGAGACACTTCTTACAGTCGGTGATTTGAGCATTCCTTTTGAGAGCAGTATTAGTTTCCGATACACCACTGCAGGTTCAAGGTATTCCTTGGACCTTCACATTGACTATGAAACACAGAAATGGCATCGGAAATAAATACAAAAGTCACAAGGACGCCTTAAGTACAAGAAAAGAGGCTCCTCTTACAGTCAGTGCTTTGAGCATTCCCTGTGAGAAGAGTACTATATTCCGATACACCACTGCAGGTTCAAAGTATTCCTTAGACCTTCACATTGACTATGAAACACAGAAATCGCATCGGAATTAAATACAAAAGGCACAATGCCGCCTTAAGTACAATTATAGAGACTCTTCTAACAGTCGGTGCTTTGAGCTTTCCCTGTGAGTCCAGTATTAGTTTCCGATACACCACTGTAGGTTCAATGTATTCCTTGGACCTTCAGATTGACGATGGAACACAGAATTCGCATCGGAATTAAATACAAAAGGCACAATGCCGCCTTAATTACAAGAATAGAGACTCTTCTTACAGTCGGTGTTTTGAGCATTCCCTGTGAGACCAGTATTAGTTTCAGATACACCACTGCAGGTTCAATGAATTCCTTGGACCTTCACATTGACGATGAAACACAGAAATCGCTTCAGAATGAAATACAAAAGGCACAATGGCGCCTTAAGTACAAGATTAGAGACTCTTCTTACAGTCGGTGCTTTGAGCATTCCCTGTGAGACCAGTATTAGTTTCCGATACACCACTGCAGGTTCAATGTATTCCTTGGACCTTCACATTGACGATGAAACACAGAAATCGCATCGGAATTAAATCCAAAAAGAACAATGCCGCCTTAAGTACAGGAATAGAGACTCTTCTTACAGTCGGTGATTTGAGCATTCCCTGTGAGACCAGTATTAGTTTCCGATACACCACTGCAGGTTCAATGTATTCCCTGGACATACACAATAACGATGAAACACTGAAATTACATCGGAATTAAATACAAAAGACACAATGCTGCCTTAATGCAAGAAGAGTGATACTTCTTAGAGTCCATTCTTTGATCCTTTCCTGTGAGACCAGTATTACTTTCCGATACACCACTGCAGGTTGAATGTATTCCTTGGACCTTCACATTGACGATGAAACACAGTAATCGCATCGGAATTAAATACAAAAGGCACAATGCCGCCATAAGTACAAGAATAGAGACACTTCTTACAGTCGGTGCTTTGAGCATTCCTTCTGAGAGCAGTATAAGTTTCCGATACACCACTGCAGGTTGAAGGTATTCCTTGGACCTTCACATTGACTATGAAACACAGAAATCGCATCGGAATTAAATACAAAAGGCACAATGCCGCCTTAACTACAAGACTAAAGACTCTTCTTACAGTCGGTGCTTTGAGCATTCCCTCTGAGAGCAGTAATAGTTTCCGATACACCACTGCAGGTTCAAGGTATTCCTTGGACCTTCACGTTGACTATGAAACACAGAAATCGCATCGGAATTAAATACAAAAGGCACAAGGCCGCCTTAAGTACAAGAATAGAGACTCTTCTTACAGTCGGTGCTTTAAGCATTCCCTGTGAGACCAGTATTAGTTTCCGATACACCACTGCAGATTCAAAGTATTCCTTGGACCTTCACATTGACTATGAAACACAGAAATCGACGCGGAATTAAATGCAAAAGGCACAATGCCGCCTTAAGTACAAGAATAGAGACTCTTCTTACGGTCGGTGTTTTGAGCATTCCCTGTGAGACCAGTATTAGTTTCCGATACACCACTGCAGGTTCAATGTATTCCTTGGACGTTCACATTGACGATGAAACACAGAAATCGCATCGGTATTAAATACAAAAGGCACAATGCCGCCTTAATTACAAGAGTAGAGACTCTTCTTACATTCGGTGCTTTGAGCATTCCCTGTGAGACCAGTAATAGTTCCCGATACACCACTGCAGGTTCAATGTATTCCTTGGACGTTCACATTGACGATGAAACACAGAAATCGCATCGGAATTAAATACAAGAAGCACAATGCTGCGTAAAGTACAAGATCAGAGACTCTTCTACAGTCTGTGCCTTGAACACTCCCTGTGAGACCAGTTTTAGTTTCCGATACACCACTGCAGGTTCAATGTATTCCTTGGACATACACATTCACGATGAAACTCTGAAATTACATCGAAATTAAATACAAAAAGCGCAATGCAGCCTTACGTGCAAGGGGAGTGAGATTTCTTAGAGTCTGTGCTTTGATCCTTTCCTGTGAGACCAGTATTAGTTTCCGATACACCACTGCCGGTTCAATGTATTCCTTGGACCTTCACATTGACGATGAAACACAGAAATCGCATCGGAATTAAATACAAGAAGCACAATGCCGCGTAAAGTACAAGATCAGAGACTCTTCTACAGTTTGTGCCTTGAAAACTACCTGTGAGACCAGTATTAGTTTCCGATACACCACTGCAGGATCAATGTATTCCTTGGACCTTCACATAGACTATGAAACACAGAAATCGCATCGGAATTAAATTCAAAAGGCACAATGCCGCCTTAAGTACAAGAATAGAGACCCTTCTTACAGTCGGTGGTTTGAGCATTCCCTGTGAGACCAGTATTAGTTTCCGATACACCACTGCAGGTTCAATGTTTTCCTTGGACCTTCACATTTACTATGAAACACAGAAATCGCATCGGAATTAAATACAAAAGGCACAATGCCGCCTTAAGTACAAGAATAGAGACTCTTCTTACAGTCGGTGCTATGAGCATTCCCTGTGAGACCAGTATTAGTTTCCGATACACCACTGCAGGTTCAATGTATTCCTTGGACCTTCACATTGACGATGAAAAACAGAAATCGCATAGGAACTAAATACGAAAGGCACAATGCCGCATTAATTACAAGAATAGAGACTCTTCTTACAGTCGGTGCTTGAGCATTCCCTGTGAGACCAGTAATAGTTTTCGATACACCACTGCAGGTTCAATGTATTCCTTGGACCTTCACATTGACGATGAAACACAGAAATCGCATCGGAATTAAATACAAAAGGCACAATGCCGCCTTAAGTACAAGAATAGAGACACTTCTCTCAGTCGGTGCTTTGAGCATAGCCTCTGAGACCAGTATTAGTTTGCGATACACCACTGCAGGTTCAAAGTATTCCTTGGACCTTCACATTATCTATGAAACACAGAAATCGCATCGGAATTAAATTCAAAAGGCACAATGCCGCCTTAAGTACAAGAATAGAGACTCTTCTTACAGTCGGTGCTTTGAACATTCCCTGTGAGACCAGTATTAGTTTCCGATACACCACTGCAGGTTCAATGTATTCCTTGGACATACACATTGACGATGAAACACTGAAATTACATCGGAATTAAATACAAAAGGCACAATGCCGCCTTAAGTGCAAGAAGAGTGAGACTTCTTAGAGTCTGTGGCTTGATCCTTTCCTGTGCGACCAGTATTAGTTTCCGATACACCACTGCAGGTTCAATGTATTCCTTGGACCTTCACATTGACAATGAAACACAGAAATCGCATCGCAATTAAATACAAAAGGCACAATGCCGACTTAAGTACATGAATAGAGACTCTTCTAGCAGTCGGTGCTTTGAGCGTTCCCTGTGAGACCAGTATTAGTTTCCGATACACCACTGCAGGTTCAATGTATTGCTTGGAGCTTCACATTGACGATGAAACACAGAAATCGCATCGGAATTAAATCCAAAAGGCACAATGCCGCCTTAAGTCCAGGAGTAGAGACCCTTCTTACAGTCGGTGCTTTGAATATTCGCTGTGAGACCAGTATTAATTTCCGATAAACCACTGCAGCTTCAATGTATTCCTTGTCATACACATTGACGATGATACACTGAAATTACATCGGAATTAAATACAAAAGGCACAATGCCGCCTTAAGTGCAAGAATAGAGACTCTTCTTACAGTCGGTAAATTGAGCATTCCCTGTGAGACCAGTATTAGTTTCAGATACACCACTGCAGGTTCAATGAATTCCTTGGACCTTCACATTGACGATGAAACACAGAAATCGCATCGGAATAAAATACAAAAGGCACAATGCCGACTTAAGTACAAGAATCGAGACTATTCTTACAGTCGGTGCTTTGAGCATTCCCTGTGAGACCAGTATTAGTTTCCGATACACCACTGCAGGTTCAATGTATTCCTTGGACGTTCACATTGACGATGATACACAGAAATCGCATCGGAATTAAATACAAAAGCCACAATGCCGCCTTAAGTACAAGAATAGAGACTCTTCTTACAGTCGGTGATTTGAGCATTCTCTGTGAGACCAGTATTAGTTTCCGATACACCACTGCAGGTTCAATGTACTCCTTGGACCTTCATATTGACGATGAAACAAATAAATCGCATCGGAATTAAATACAAGAGGCACAATGCCGCCTTAATTACAAGAGTGGAGACTCTTCTTACAGTCGGTGAATTGAGCATTCTCTGTGAGACCAGTATTAGTTTTCGATACACCACTGCAGGTTCAATGTACTCCTTGGACCTTCATATTGACGATGAAACAAAGAAATCGCATCGGAATTAAATACAAGAGGCACAATGCCGCCTTAATTACAAGAATGGAGACTCTTCTTACAGTCGGTGCTTTGAGCATTCCCTGTGAGACCAGTATTAGTTTCCGATACACCACTGCAGGTTCAATGTATTCCTTAGACCATCACATTGACGATGAAACACAGAAATGGAATCGGAATAAAATACAAAAGGCACAATGCCGCCTTAAGTACAAGAATAGAGACACTTCTTACAGTCGGTGATTTGAGCATTCCTTTTGAGAGCAGTATTAGTTTCCGATACACCACTGCAGGTTCAAGGTATTCCTTGGACCTTCACATTGACTATGAAACACAGAAATTGCATCGGAAATAAATACAAAAGTCACAAGGACGCCTTAAGTACAAGAATAGAGGCTCCTCTTACAGTCAGTGCTTTGAGCATTCCCTGTGAGACCAGTATTAGTTTCCGATACACCACTGCAGGTTCAAAGTATTCCTTGGACCTTCACATTGACTATGAAACACAGAAATCGCATCGGAATTAAATACAAAAACACAATGCCGCCTTAAGTACAAGAATAGAGATTCTTGTTACAGTCGGTGCTTTGAGCATTCCCTGTGAGACCAGTATTTGTTTCCGATACACCACTGCAGGTTCAATGTATTCCTTGGACCTTCACATTGACGATGAAACACAGAAATCGCATCGGAATAAAATACAAAAGGCACAATGCCGACTTAAGTACAAGAATAGAGACTCTTCTTACAGTCGGTGCTTTGAGCATTCCCTGTGAGACCAGTATTAGTTTCCGATACACCACTGCAGGTTCAATGTATTCCTTGGACGTTCACATTGACGATGAAACACAGATATCGCATCGGAATTAAATACAAGAGGCACAATGCCGCCTTAATTACAAGAATGGAGACTCTTCTTACAGTCGGTGAATTGAGCATTCCCTGTGAGACCAGTATTATTATTCGATACACCACTGCAGGTTCAATGTATTCCTTAGACCATCACATTGACGATGAAACACAGAAATGGCATCGGAATAAAATACAAAAGGCACAATTCCGCCTTAAGTACAAGAATAGAGACACTTCTTACAGTCGGTGATTTGAGCATTCCTTTTGAGAGCAGTATTAGTTTCCGATACACCACTGCAGGTTCAAGGTATTCCTTGGACCTTCACATTGACTATGAAACACAGAAATGGCATCGGAAATAAACACAAAAGTCACAAGGACGCCTTAAGTACAAGAATAGAGGCTCCTCTTACAGTCAGTGCTTTGAGCATTCCCTGTGAGAAGAGTATTATATTCCGATACACCACTGCAGGTTCAAAGTATTCCTTGGACCTTCACATTGACTATGAAACACAGAAATCGCATCGGAATTAAATACAAAAGGCACAATGCCGCCTTAAGTACAATTATAGAGACTCTTCTTACAGTCGGTGCTTTGAGCTTTCCCTGTGAGTCCAGTATTAGTTTCCGATACACCACTGTAGGTTCAATGTATTCCTTGGACCTTCAGATAGACGATGGAACACAGAATTCGCATCGGAATTAAATACAAAAGGCACAATGCCGCCTTAATTAAAAGAATAGAGACTCTTCTTACAGTCGGTGTTTTGAGCATTCCCTGTGAGACCAGTATTAGTTTCAGATACACCACTGCAGGTTCAATGAATTCCTTGGACCTTCACATTGACGATGAAACACAGAAATCGCTTCGGAATGAAATACAAAAGGCACAATGGCGCCTTAAGTACAAGATTAGAGACTCTTCTTACAGTCGGTGCCTTGAGCATTCCCTGTGAGACCAGTATTAGTTTCCGATACACCACTGCAGGTTCAATGTATTCCTTGGACCTTCACATTGACGATGAAACACAGAAATCGCATCGGAATTAAATCCAAAAAGAACAATGCCGCCTTAAGTACAGGAATAGAGACTCTTCTTACAGTCGGTGATTTGAGCATTCCCTGTGAGACCAGTATTAGTTTCCGATACACCACTGCAGGTTCAATGTATTCCCTGGACATACACAATAACGATGAAACACTGAAATTACATCGGAATTAAATACAAAAGACACAATGCTGCCTTAATGCAAGAAGAGTGAGACTTCTTAGAGTCCATTCTTTGATCCTTTCCTGTGAGACCAGTATTACTTTCCGATACACCACTGCAGGTTGAATGTATTCCTTGGACCTTCACATTGACGATGAAACACAGAAATGGCATCGGAATTAAATACAAAAGGCACAATGCCGCCTTAAGTCCAGAAGTAGAGACCCTTCTTACAGTCGGTGCTTTGAGCACTCCCTGTGAGACCAGTATTAGTTTTCAATACACAACTGCAGGTTCAGTGTATTCCTTGGACATTCATATTGACTATGAAACACAGAAATCGCATCGGAATTAAATACAAAAACACAATGCCGCCTTAAGTACAAGAATTGAGATTCTTGTTACAGTCAGTGCTTTGAGCATTCCCTGTGAGACCAGTATTTGTTTCAGATACACCACTGCATTTTCAATGTATTCCTTAGACCTTCACATTGACGATGAAACACAGAAATCGCATCGGAATAAAATACAAAAGGCACAATGCTGACTTAAGTACAAGAATAGAGACTCTTCTTACTGTCGGTGCTTTGAGCATTCCCTGTGAGACCAGTATTAGTTTCCGATACACCACTGCAGGTTCAATGTATTCCTTGGACGTTCACATTGACGATGAAACACAGAAATCGCATCGGAATTAAATACGAAAGCCACAATGCCGCCTTAAGTACAAGAATAGAGTCTCTTCTTACAGTCGGTGATTTGGGCATTCTCTGTGAGACCAGTATTAGTTGCCGATACACCAATGCAGGTTCAATGTATTCCTTGGACGTTCACATTGACGATGAAACACAGATATCGCATCGGAATTAAATACAAGAGGCACAATGCCGCCTTAATTACAAGAATGGAGACTCTTCTTACAGTCGGTGAATTGAGCATTCCCTGTGAGACCAGTATTATTATTCGATACACCACTGCAGGTTCAATGTATTCCTTAGACCATCACATTGACGATGAAACACAGAAATGGCATCGGAATAAAATACAAAAGGCACAATTCCGCCTTAAGTACAAGAATAGAGACACTTCTTACAGTCGGTGATTTGAGCATTCCTTTTGAGAGCAGTATTAGTTTCCGATACACCACTGCAGGTTCAAGGTATTCCTTGGACCTTCACATTGACTATGAAACACAGAAATGGCATCGGAAATAAATACAAAAGTCACAAGGACGCCTTAAGTACAAGAATAGAGGCTCCTCTTACAGTCAGTGCTTTGAGCATTCCCTGTGAGAAGAGTATTATATTCCGATACACCACTGCAGGTTCAAAGTATTCCTTGGACCTTCACATTGACTATGAAACACAGAAATCGCATCGGAATTAAATACAAATGGCACAATGCCGCCTTAAGTACAATTATAGAGACTCTTCTTACAGTCGGTGCTTTGAGCTTTCCCTGTGAGTCCAGTATTAGTTTCCGATACACCACTGTAGGTTCAATGTATTCCTTGGACCTTCAGATAGACGATGGAACACAGAATTCGCATCGGAATTAAATACAAAAGGCACAATGCCGCCTTAATTAAAAGAATAGAGACTCTTCTTACAGTCGGTGTTTTGAGCATTCCCTGTGAGACCAGTATTAGTTTCAGATACACCACTGCAGGTTCAATGAATTCCTTGGACCTTCACATTGACGATGAAACACAGAAATCGCTTCGGAATGAGATACAAAAGGCACAATGGCGCCTTAAGTACAAGATTAGAGACTCTTCTTACAGTCGGTGCTTTGAGCATTCCCTGTGAGACCAGTATTAGTTTCCGATACACCACTGCAGGTTCAATGTATTCCTTGGACCTTCACATTGACGATGAAACACAGAAATCGCATCGGAATTAAATCCAAAAAGAACAATGCCGCCTTAAGTACAGGAATAGAGACTCTTCTTACAGTCGGTGATTTGAGCATTCCCTGTGAGACCAGTATTAGTTTCCGATACACCACTGCAGGTTCAATGTATTCCCTGGACATACACAATAACGATGAAACACTGAAATTACATCGGAATTAAATACAAAAGACACAATGCTGCCTTAATGCAAGAAGAGTGAGACTTCTCAGAGTCCATTCTTTGATCCTTTCCTGTGAGACCAGTATTACTTTCCGATACACCACTGCAGGTTGAATGTATTCCTTGGACCTTCACATTGACGATGAAACACAGAAATGGCATCGGAATTAAATACAAAAGGCACAATGCCGCCTTAAGTCCAGAAGTAGAGACCCTTCTTACAGTCGGTGCTTTGAGCACTCCCTGTGAGACCAGTATTAGTTTTCAATACACAACTGCAGGTTCAGTGTATTCCTTGGACATTCATATTGACTATGAAACACAGAAATCGCATCGGAATTAAATACAAAAACACAATGCCGCCTTAAGTACAAGAATTGAGATTCTTGTTACAGTCAGTGCTTTGAGCATTCCCTGTGAGACCAGTATTTGTTTCAGATACACCACTGCATTTTCAATGTATTCCTTAGACCTTCACATTGACGATGAAACACAGAAATCGCATCGGAATTAAATACGAAAGCCACAATGCCGCCTTAAGTACAAGAATAGAGTCTCTTCTTACAGTCGGTGATTTGGGCATTCTCTGTGAGACCAGTATTAGTTGCCGATACACCAATGCAGGTTCAATGTACTCCTTGGACCTTCATATTGACGATAAAACAAAGAAATCGCATCGGAGTTAAATACAAGAGGCACAATGCCGCCCTAATTACAAGAATGGAGACTCTTCTTACAGTCGGTGAATTGTGCATTCTCTGTGAGACCAGTATTATTATTCGATACACCACTGCAGGTTCAATTTATTCCTTAGACCTTCACATTGACGATGAAACACAGATATGGCATCGGAATAAAATACAAAAGGCACAATGCCGCCTTAAGTACAAGAATAGAGACACTTCTTACAGTCGGTGATTTGAGCATTCCTTTTGAGAGCAGTATTAGTTTCCGATACACCACTGCAGGTTCAAGGTATTCCTTGGACCTTCACATTGACTATGAAACACAGAAATGGCATCGGAAATAAATACAAAAGTCACAAGGACGCCTTAAGTACAAGAATAGAGGCTCCTCTTACAGTCAGTGCTTTGAGCATTCCCTGTGAGACCAGTATTAGTTTCCGATACACCACTGCAGGTCAAAGTATTCCTTGGACCTTCACATTGACTATGAAACACAGAAATCGCATCGGAATTAAATACAAAAGGCACATTGCCGCCTTAAGTACAATTATAGAGACTCTTCTTACAGTCGGTGCTTTGAGCATTCCCTGTGAGTCCAGTATTAGTTTCCGATACACCACTGCAGGTTCAATGTATTCCTTGGACCTTCACATTGACGATGAAACACAGAAATCGCATCAGAATTAAATACAAAAGTCACAATGCCGCCTTAATTATAAGAATAGAGACTCTTCTTACAGTCGGTGTTTTGAGCATTCCCTGTGAGACCAGTATTAGTTTCAGATACACCACTGCAGGTTCAATGAATTCCTTGGACCTTCACATTGACGATGAAACACAGAAATCGCATCGGAATGAAATACAAAAGGCACAATGGCGCCTTAAGTACAAAATTAGAGACTCTCCTTACAGTCGGTGCTTTGAGCATTCCCTGTGAGACCAGTATTAGTTTCCGATACACCACTGCAGGTTCAATGTATTCCTTGGACCTTCACATTGACGATGAAACACAGAAATCGCATCGGAATTAAATCCAAAAAGAACAATGCCGCCTTAAGTACAAGAATAGAGACTCTTCTTACAGTCGGTGATTTGAGCATTCCCTGTGAGACCAGTATTAGTTTCCGATACACCACTGCAGGTTCAATGTATTCCCTGGACATACACAATGACGATGAAACACTGAAATTACATCGGAATTA
This sequence comes from Schistocerca americana, assembly GCF_021461395.2. Classification (NCBI taxonomy): domain Eukaryota; kingdom Metazoa; phylum Arthropoda; class Insecta; order Orthoptera; family Acrididae; genus Schistocerca; species Schistocerca americana. The sequence continues at coordinate 1,602,855 of NC_060119.1, forward strand.
AATACAAAAGACACAATGCTGCCTTAATGCAAGAAGAGTGAGACTTCTTAGAGTTCATTCTTTGATCCTTTCCTGTGAGACCAGTATTAGTTTCCGATACACCACTGCAGGTAGAATGTATTCCTCGGACCTTCACATTGACGATGAAACACAGAAATAGCATCGGAATTAAATACAAAAGGCACAATGCCCCCTTAATTACAAGAATAGAGACTCTTCTTGCAGTCGGTGAATTGAGCATTCCCTGTGAGACCAGTATTAGTTTCCGATACACCACTGCAGGTTGAATATATTCCTTGGACCTTCACATTGACGATGAAACACAGTAATCGCATCGGAATTCAATACAAAAGGCACAATGCCGCCATAAGTACAAGAATAGAGACACTTATTACAGTCGGTGCTTTGAGCATTCCTTCTGAGAGCAGTATAAGTTTCCGATACACCACTGCAGGTTCAAGGTATTCCTTGGACCTTCACATTGACTATGAAACACAGAAATCGCATCGGAATTAAATACAAAAGGTACAAGGCTGCCTTAAGTACAAGAATAGAGACCCTTCTTACAGTCAGTGCTTTGAGCATTCCCTGTGTGGACCAGTATTAGTTTCCGATACACCACTGCAGGTTTAAAGTATTCCTTGGACATTCACATTGACTATGAAACACAGAAATCGCATCGGAGTTAAATACAAAAGGCACAATGCCACCTTAAGTACAAGAATAGAGACTCTTCTTACATTCGGTGCTTTGAGCATTCCCTGTGAGACCATTATTAGTTTCCGATACACCAATGCAGGTTCAATGTATTACTTGGACCTTCATATTGACGATGAAACACAGAAATCGCATCGGAATTAAATACAAAAGGCACAAGGCCGCCTTAAGTACAGGAATAAAGACTCTTCTCACAGTTGGTGCTTTGAGCATTACCTGTGAGACCAGTATTAGTTTCCGATACACCACTGCAGGTTCAAAGTATTCCGTGCACCTTCACATTGACTATGAAATACAGAAATCGCATCGGAATTAAATACAAAAGGCACAATGCCGCCTTTAGTGCAAAATGAGTGAGACTTCTTAGAATCTGCGCTTTGATCCTTTAATGTGAGACCAGTATTAGTTTCTGATACACGACTGCAGGTTCAAAGTATTCCTTGGACCTCCACATTGACTTTGAAACACAGAAATCGCATCGGAATGAAATACAAAAGGCACAATGCCGGCTTAAGTCCAAGAATAGAGACTCTTCTTACAGTCGGTGCTATGAGCATTCCCTGTGAGACCAGTATTAGTTTCCGATACACCACTGCAGGTTCAAAGCATTCCTTGGACCTTCACATTGACTATGAAACACAGAAATCGCATCGGAATTAGATGCAAAAGGCACAAAGCTGCCTTAAGTACAAGAATAGAGACTCTTCTAACAGTCGGTGTTTGAGCATTTTCTGTGCGACCAGTATTAGTTTCCGATTCACCACTGCAGGTTCAATGTATTCCTTGGACCTTCACATTGACGATGAAACACAGAAATCTCATCGGAATTAAATACAAAAGGCACAATGCCGCCTTAAGTACAAGAATAGAGACTCTTCTTACAGTCGCTGCTTTGAGCATTCCCTGTGAGACCAGTATTAGTTTCCGATACACCACTGCAGGTTCAATGTATTCCTTGGACATACACATTGACGATGAAATACTGAAATTACATCGGAATTAAATACAAAAGGCACAATGCCGCCTTAAGTGCTAGAGGAGTGAGACTTCTTAGTGTCTGTGCCTTGTTCCTTTCCTGTGAGACCAGTATTAGTTTCCGATACACCACTGCAGGTTCAATGTATTCCTTGGACCTTCACATTGCCGATGAAACACAGAAATCGCATCGGAACTAAATACAAAAGGCACAATCCCGCCTTAATTACAAGAATAGAGACTCTTCTTACAGTCGGTGCTTGAGCATTCCCTGTGAGACCAGTAATAGTTTTCGATACACCACTGCAGGTTCAATGTATTCCTTAGACCTTCACATTGACGATGAAACACAGAAATCGCATCGGAATTATATACAAAAGGCACAATGCCGCCTTAAGTACAAGAATAGAGACACTTCTCTCAGTCGGTGCTTTGAGCATTGCCTCTGAGGCCAGTATTAGTTTCCGATACACCACTGCAGGTTCAAAGTATTCCTTGGACCTTCACATTCTCTATGAAACACAGAAATCGCATCGGAATTAAATACAAAAGACACAATGCCGCCTTAAGTACAAGAATAGGGACACTTCTTACAGTCGGAGCTTTGAGCATTCCCTCTGACAGCAGTATTAGTTTCCGATACACCACTGCAGGTTCAAAGTATTCATTGGACCTTCACATTGGCTATGAGACACAGAAATCGCATCGGAATTAAATACAAAAGGCACAATGCCGCCTTAAGTACAAGAATAGAGACTCTTCTTACAGTCGGTGCTTTGAGCATTCCCTGTGAGACCAGTATTAGTTTCCGATACACCACTGCAGGTTCAATGTATTCCTTGGACCTTCACATTGACTATGAAACACAGAAATCGCATCGGAATTAAATACAAAAGGCACAATGCCGCCTTAAGTACAAGAATAGAGACTCTTCTTACAGTCGGTGCTTTGAACATTCCCTGTGAGTCCAGTATTAGTTTCCGATACACCACTGCAGGTTCAATGTATTCCTTGGACATACACATTGACGATGAAACACTGAAATTACATCGGAATTAAATACAAAAGGCACAATGCCGCCTTAAGTGCTAGAATAGTGAGAATTCTTAGAGTCTGTGGCTTGATCCTTTCCTGTGCGACCAGTATTAGTTTCCGATACACCACTGCAGGTTCAATGTATTCCTTGGACCTTCACATTGACGATGAAACACAGAAATCGCATCGCAATTAAATACAAAAGGCACAATGCCGACTTAAGTACGTGAATAGAGACTCTTCTAACAGTCGGTGCTTTGAGCGTTCCCTGTGAGACCAGTATTAGTTTCCGATACACCACTGCAGGTTCAATGTATTGCCTGGAGCTTCACATTGACGATGAATACAGAAATCGCATCGGAATTAAATACAAAAGGCACAATGCCGCCTTAAGTCCAGGAGTAGAGACCATTCTTACAGTCGGTGCTTTTAATATTCGCTGTGAGACCAGTATTAATTTCCGATAAACCACTGCAGCTTCAATGTATTCCTTGTCATACACATTGACGATGATACACTGAAATTACATCGGAATCAAATACAAAAGGCACAATGCCGCCTTAAGTGCAAGAAGAGTGAGAATTCTTAGAGTCTGTGGCTTGATCCTTTCCTGTGCGACCAGTATTAGTTTCCGATACACAACTGCAGGTTCAGTGTATTCCTTGGACATTCATATTGACTATGAAACACAGAAATCGCATAGGAATTAAATACAAAAACACAATGCCGCCTTAAGTACAAGAATAGAGATTCTTGTTACAGTCGGTGCTTTGAGCATTCCCTGTGAGACCAGTATTTGTTTCCGATACACCACTGCAGGTTCAATGTACTCCTTGGACCTTCACATTGACGATGAAACACAGAAATCGCATCGTAATAAAATACAAAAGGCACAAGACCGCCTTAAGTGCAAGAATAGAGACTGTTCTTACAGTCGGTGCTTTGAGCATTCCCTATGAGTCCAGTATTAGTTTCCGATACACCACTGCAGGTTCAATGTATTCCTTGGAACTTCAAGTTGACGATGAAACACAGAAATCGCATCGGAATTAAATACAAAAGGCACAACGCAACCTTAAGTACAAGAATAGGGATTCTTCTTACAGTTGGTGTTTTGAGCATTCCCTATGAGTCCCGTATTAGTTTCCGATACACCACTGCAGGTTCCATGTATTCCTTGGAACATCAAGTTGGCGATGAAACACAGAAATCGCTTTGGAATTAAATACTAAATGCACAATGCCGGCTTAAGTACAAGAATACAGACTCTTCTTACAGTCGGTGCTTTGAGATTCCCTGTGAGACCAGTATTAGTTTCCGATACCCCACTGCAGGTTCAATGTATTCCTTGGACATACACAATGACGATGAAACACTGAAATTACATCGTAATTAAATACAAAAGATAGAATGCCGCCTTAATGCAAGAAGAGTAAGACTTCTTAGAGCCCATTGAGAGTCCAGTGAGACCAGTATTAGTTTCCGATACACCACTGTAGCTTCAATGTATTCCTTGGACCTTCACATTGAAGATGAAACACATAAATCGCATCGGAATTAAATACAAAAGGCACAATGCCGCCTTAATTACAAGAATAGAGACTCTTCTTACAGTTGGTGCTTTGAGCATTCCCTGTGTGACCAGTAATTGTTTCCGATACACCACTGCAGATTCAAAGTATTCCTTGGACCTTCACATTGACTATGAAACACAGAAATCGACGCGGAATAAAATGCAAAAGGCACAATGCCGCCTTAAGTACAAGAATAGAGACTCTTCCTATGGTCGGTGTTTTGAGCATTCCCTGTGAGACCAGTATTAGTTTCAGATACACCACTGCAGGTTCAATGTATTCCTTGGACGTTCACATTGACGATGAAACACAGAAATCGCATCGGAATTAAATACAAAGGGCACAATGCCGCCTTAATAACAAGAGTAGAGACTCTTCTTACATTCGGTGCTTTGAGCATTCCCTGTGAGACCAGTAATAGTTTCCGATACACCGCTGCAGGTTCAATGTATTCCTTGGACTTTCACATTGACGATGAAACACAGAAATCGCATCGGAATTTAATACAAGAAGCACAATGCTGCGTAAAGTACAAGATCAGAGACTCTTCTACAGTCTGTGCCTTGAACACTCCCCGTGAGACCAGTTTTAGTTTCCGATACACTACTGCAGGTTCAATGTATTCCTTGGACATACACATTGACGATGAAACTCTGAAATTACATCGAAATTAAATACAAAAGGCACAATGCCGCCTTACGTGCAAGAGGAGTGAGATTTCTTAGAGTCTGTGCTTTGATCCTTTCCTGTGAGACCAGTATTAGTTTCCGATACACCACTGCAGGTTCAATGTATTCCTTGGACCTTCACATTGACGATGAAACACCAAAATCGCATCGGAATTAAATACAAGAAGCACAATGCCGCGTAAAGTACAAGATCAGAGACTCTTCTACAGTCTGTGCCTTGAAAACTCCCTGTGAGACCAGTATTAGTTTCCGATACTACACTGTAGATTCAATGTATTCCTTGGACCTTCACATAGACTATGAAACACAGAAATCGCATCGGAATTAAATACAAAAGGCACAATGCCGCCTTAAGTACAAGAATAGAGACTCTTCTTACAGTCGGTGGTTTGAGCATTCCCTGTGAGACCAGTATTAGTTTCCGATACACCACTACAGGTTCAGCGCATTCCTTGGACCTTCACATTGACTATGAAACACAGAAATCGCATCGGAATTACATGCAAAAGGCACAAAGCCGCCTTAAGTACAAGAATAGAGACTCTTCTAACAGTCGGTGTTTTGAGCATTTTCTGTGAGACCAGTATTAGTTTCCGATTCACCACTGCTGGTTCAATGTATTCCTTGGACCTTCACATTGACGATGAAACACAGAAATCTCATCGGAATTAAATACAAAAGGCACAATGCCGCCTTAAGTACAAGAATAGAGACTCTTCTTACAGTCGGTGCTTTGAGCATTCCCTGTGAGACCAGTATTAGTTTCCGATACACCACTGCAGGTTCAATGTATTCCTTGGACATACACATTGACGATGAAATACAGAAATTACATCGGAATTAAATACAAAAGGCACAATGCCGCCTTAAGTGCTAGAGGAGTGAGACTTCTTAGTGGCTGTGCCTTGTTCCTTTCCTGTGAGACCAGTTTTAGTTTCCGATACACCACTGCAGGTTCAATGTATTCCTTGGACCTTCACATTGACGATGAAACACAGAAATCGCATCGGAACTAAATACAAAAGGCACAATGCCGCCTTAATTACAAGAATAGAGACTCTTCTTACAGTCGGTGCTTGAGCATTCCCTGTGAGACCAGTAATAGTTTTCGATACACCACTGCAGGTTCAATGTATTCCTTGGACCTTCACATTGACGATGAAACACAGAAATCGCATCGGAATTAAATACAAAAGGGACAATGCCGCCTTAAGTACAAGAATAGAGACACTTCTCTCAGTCGGTGCTTTGAGCATTGCCTCTGAGGCCAGTATTAGTTTCCGATACACCACTGCAGGTTCAAAGTATTCCTTGGACCTTCACATTCTCTATGAAACACAGAAATCGCATCGGAATTAAATACAAAAGGCACAATGCCGATTTAAGTACAAGAATAGAGACTCTTCTTACAGTCGGTGCTTTGAACATTCCCTGTGAGAACAGTGTTAGTTTCCGATACACCACTGCAGATTCAAAGTATTCCTTGGACCTTCACATTGACTATGAAACACAGAAATCGACGCGGAATTAAATGCAAAAGGCACAATGCCGCCTTAAGTACAAGAATAGGGACTCTTCTTACGGTCGGTGTTTTGAGCATTCCCTGAGAGACCAGTATTAGTTTCCGATACACCACTGCAGGTTCAATGTATTCCTTGGACGTTCACATTGACGATGAAACACAGAAATCGCATCGGAATTAAATACAAAGGGCACAGTGCCGCCTTAATTACAAGAGTAGAGACTCTTCTTACATTCGGTGCTTTGAGCATTCCCTGTGAGACCAGTAATAGTTTCCGATACACCACTGCAGGTTCAATGTATTCCTTGGACTTTCACATTGACGATGAAACACAGAAATCGCATCGGAATTAAATATAAGAAGCACAATGCTGCGTAAAGTACAAGATCAGAGACTCTTCCACAGTCTGTGCCTTGAACACTCCCTGTGAGACCAGTTTTAGTTTCCGATACACCACTGCAGGTTCAATGTATTCCTTGGACATACACACTGACGATGAAACTCTGAAATTACATCGAAATTAAATACAAAAGGCACATTGCCGCCTTACGTGCAAGAGGAGTGAGATTTCTTAGAGTCTGTGCTTTGATCCTTTCCTGTGAGACCAGTATTAGTTTCCGATACACCACTGCAGGTTCAATGTATTCCTTGGACCTTCACATTGACGATGAAACACAGAAATCGCATAGGAATTAAATACAAAAACACAATGCCGCCTTGCCGGCCGAAGTGGCCGTGCGGTTAAAGGCGCTGCAGTCTGGAACCGCAAGACCGCTACGGTCGCAGGTTCGAATCCTGCCCCGGGCATGGATGTTTGTGATGTCCTTAGGTTAGTTAGGTTTAACTAGTTCTAAGTTCTAGGGGACTAATGACCTCAGCAGTTGAGTCCCATAGTGCTCAGAGCCATTTGAACCATTTTGAACAATGCCGCCTTAAGTACAAGAATAGAGATTCTTGATACAGTCGGTGCTTTGAGCATTCCCTGTGAGACCAGTATTTGTTTCCGATACACCACTGCAGGTTCAATGTATTCCTTGGCCCTTCACATTGACGATGAAACACAGAAATCGCATCGGAATAAAATACAAAAGGCACAATGCCGCCTTAAGTGCAAGAATAGAGACTCTTCTTACAGTCGGTGCTTTGAGCATTCCCAATGAGTCCAGTATTAGTTTCCGATACACCACTGCAGGTTCAATGTATTCCTTGGAACTTCAAGTTGACGATGAAACACAGAAATCGCTTTGGAATTAAATACTAAAAGCACAATGCCGGCTTAAGTACAAGAATACAGACTCTTCTTACAGTCGGTGCTTTGAGATTCCCTGTGAGACCAGTATTAGTTTCCGATACACCATTGCAGGTTCAATGTATTCTTTGGACATACACAATGACGATGAAACACTGAAATAACATCGTAATTAAATACAAAAAATAGAACGCCGCCTTAATGCAAGAAGAGTAAGACTTCTTAGAGTCCATTATTTGACCCTTTCCAGTGAGACCAGTATTGGTTTCCGATACACCACCGTAGGTTCAATGTATTCCTGGGACCTTCACATTGAAGATGAAACACATAAATCGCATCGGAATTAAATACAAAAGGCACAATGCTGCCTTAATTACAAGAATAGAGACTCTTCTTACAGTTGGTGCTTTGAGCATTCCCTGTGAGACCAGTAATAGTTTCCGATACACCACTGCAGGTTCAAAGTATTCCTTGGACCTTCACATTGACTATGAAACACAGAAATCGACGCGGAACTAAATGCAAAAGGCACAATGCCGCCTTAAGTACAAGAATAGGGACTCTGCTTACGGTCGGTGTTTTGAGCACTCCCTGAGAGACCAGTATTAGTTTCCGATACACCACTGCAGGTTCAATGTATTCCTTGGACGTTCACATTGACGATGAAACACAGAAATCGCGTCGGAATTAAATACAAAGGGCACAATGCCGTCTTAATTACAAGAGTAGAGACTCTTCTTACATTCGGTGCTTTGAGCATTCCCTGTGAGTCCAGTAATAGTTTCCGATACACCACTGCAGGTTCAATGTATTCCTTGGACTTTCACATTGACGATGAAACACAGAAATCGCATCGGAATTAAATACAAGAAGCACAATGCTGCGTAAAGTACAAGATCAGAGACTCTTCCACAGTCTGTGCCTTGAACACTCCCTGTGAGACCAGTATTAGTTTCCGATACACCACTGCAGGTTCAATGTATTCCTTGGACCTTCACATTGACGGTGAAACACCGAAATCGCATCGGAATTAAATGCAAGAAGCACAATGCCGCGTAAAGTACAAGATCAGAGACTCTTCTACAGTCTGTGCCTTGAAAACTCCCTGTGAGACCAGTATTAGTTTCCGATACACCACTGTAGATTCAATGTATTCCTTGGACCTTCACATAGACTATGAAACACAGAAATAGCATCGGAATTAAATACAAAAGGCACAATGCCGCCTTAAGTACAAGAATAGAGACTCTTCTTACAATCGGTGGTTTGAGCATTCCCTGTGAGACCAGTATTAGTTTCCGATACACCACTGCAGGTTCAATGTATTCCTTGGACCTTCACATTGACTATGAAACACAGAAATCGCATCGGAATTAAATACAAAAGGCACAATGCCGCCTTAAGTACAAGAATAGAGACGCTTCTAACAGTCGGTGCTATGAGCATTCCCTGTGAGACCAGTATTAGTTTCCGATACACCACTGCAGGTTCAAAGCATTCCTTGGACCTTCACATTGACTATGAAACACAGAAATCGCATCGGAATTAAATGCAAAAGGCACACAGCCGCCTTAAGTACAAGAATAGAGACTCTTCTAACAGTCGGTGATTTGAGCATTTCCTGTGAGACCAGTATTAGTGTCCGATACACCACTGCAGGTTCAATGTATTCCTTGGACCTTCTCATTGACGATGAAACACAGAAATCTCATCGGAATTAAATACAAAAGGCACAATGCCGCCTTAAGTACAAGAATAGAGACACTTCTGTCAGTCGGTGCTTTGAGCATTGCCTCTGAGACCAGTATTAGTTTCCGATACACCACTGCAGGTTCAAAGTATTCCTTGGACCTTCACATTCCCTATGAATCACAGAACTCTCATCGGAATTAAATACAAAAGGCACAATGCCGCCTTAAGTATAAGAATAGAGACACTTCTTACAGTCGGACTTTTGAGCATTCCCTCTGACAGCAGTATTAGTTTCCGATACACAACTGCAGGTTCAATGTATTCCTTGGACCCTCACAGTGACTATGAAACACAGAAATCGCATCGGAACTAATACAAAAGGCACAATGCCGCCTTAAGTACAAGAATAGAGACTCTTCTTACAGTCGGTGCTTTGAACATTCCCTGTGAGACCAGTATTAGTTTCCGATACACCACTGCAGGTTCAATGTATTCCTTGGACATACACATTGACGATGAAACACTGAAATTACATCGGAATTAAATACAAAAGGCACAATGCCGCCGTAAGTGCAAGAAGAGTGAGACTTCTTAGAGTCTGTGGCTTGATCCTTTCCTGTGAGACCAGTATTAGTTTCCGATACACCACTGCAGGTTCAATGTATTCCGTGGACCTTCACATTGACGATGAAACACAGAAATCGCATCGGAATTAAATACAAAAGGCACAATGCCGCCTTAATTACAAGAATAGAGACTCTTCTTACAGTCGGTGTTTTGAGCATTCCCTGTGAGACCAGTATTAGTTTCAGATACACCACTGCAGGTTCAATGAATTCCTTGGACCTTCACATTGACGATGAAACACAGAAATCGCATCGGAATGAAATACAAAAGGCACAATGCCGCCTTAAGTACAAGATTAGAGGCTCTTCTTACAGTCGGTGCTTTGAGCATTCCCTGTGAGACCAGTATTAGTTTCCGACACACCACTGCAGGTTCAATGTGTGGTGTCACCGCCAGACACCACACTTGCTAGGTGGTAGCTTAAATCGGCCGCGGTCCATTTAGTACATGTCGGACCCGCGTGACGCCACTGTGATCGCAGACCTAGCGCCACCACCAAGGCAGGTCTCGTGATACGAGAGAGCACTCGCCCCAGTTGTACGAGAACCTAGCTACCGACCAGATGTACGAAGCCTTTCTCTCTCATTAGCTGAGAGACAGAATAGCCATCAGCTAAGTTAATGGCTACGAACTAGCAAGGCGCCATTAGCCATACAGTGATTGTAATTAAAGTCTCCTGTGTATCGTCAAGATCGACGTACCACAATGATATTAAAGATAAGTATTAATACAGCTACGTACTTTTCTTAAGAACATTAATTACGTATCCTGTTCCAGTACTTCACGCCCGTCTGCGTTAGTCTAGCGTGCATTTTCAGCCATCTCAACTTCACGGTGTCGGCCCAGCTACCGACACAACACAATGTATTCCTTGGACCTTCACATTGACGATGAAACACAGAAATCGCATCGGAATTAAATCCAAAAAGCACAATGCCGCCTTAAGTACAAGAATAGAGACTCTTCTTACAGTCGGTGTTTTGAGCATTTCCAGTGAGACCAGTATTAGTTTCCGATAGACCACTGCAGGTTTAATGTATTCCTTGGACATACACATTGACGATGAAATACTGAAATTACATCGGAATTAAATACAAAAGTCATAATGCCGCCTCAAGTGCTAGAGGAGTGACACTTCTTATGTCTATGCCTTGATCCTTTCCTGTGAGACCAGTTTTAGTTTCCGATTAAGCACTGCAGGTTCAATGTATTCCTTGGACCTTCACATTGACGATGAAACACAGAAATCGCATCGGAACTAAATACAAAAGGCACAATGGCGCCTTAGTTACAAGAATAGAGACTCTTCTTACAGTTGGGGCTTGAGCATTCCCTGTGAGACCAGAAATAGTTTCCGATACACCACTGCTGGTTCAATGTATTCCTTGGACCTTCACATTGACGATGAAACACAGAAATCGCATCGGAATTAAATACAAAAGGCACAATGCCGCCTTAAGTACAAGAATAGACACACTTCTCTCAGTCGGTGCTTTGAGCATTGCCTCTGAGACCAGTATTAGTTTCCGATACACCACTGCAGGTTCAAAGTATTCCTTGGACCTTCACATTGACTATGAAAAACAGAAATCGCATCGGAATTAAATACAAAAGGCACAATGCCGCCTTAAGTACAAGAATAGAGACACTTCTTACGGTCGGAGCTTTGACCATTCCCTCTGAGAGCAGTATTAGCTTCCGATACACCACTGCAGGTTCAAAGTATTCCTTGAACCTTCACATAGACTATGAAACACAGAAATCGCATCGGAATTAGATACAAAAGGCACAATGCCGCCTTAAGTACAAGAATAGAGACTGTTCTAACAGTCGGTGGTTTGAGCATTCCCTGGAGACCAGTAATAGTTTCCGATACACCACTGCAGGTTCAATGTTTTCTTTGGACCTTCACATTGACTATGAAACACAGAAATCGCATCGGAATTAAATACAAAAGTCACAAGGACGCCTTAAGTACAAGAAGAGAGACTCTTCTTACAGTCGGTGCTTTGAGTATTCCCTGTGAGACCAGTATTAGTTCCCGATACACCACTGCAGGTTCAATGTATTCCTTGGACATACACATTGACGATGAAACACAGAAATCGCATCGCAATTAAATACAAAAGGCACAATGCCGACTTAAGTACATGAATAGAGACTCTTCTAACAGTCGGTGCTTTGAGCGTTCCCTGTGAGTCCAGTATTAGTTTCCGATACACCACCGCAGGTTCAATGTATTGCTTGGAGCTTCACATTGACGATGAAACACAGAAATCGCATCGGAATTAAATACAATAGGCACAATGCCGCCTTAAGTCCAGGAGTAGAGACCCTTCTTACAGTCGGTGCTTTGAATATTCGCTGTGAGACCAGTATTAATTTCCGATAAACCACTGCAGCTTCAATGTATTCCTTGTCATACACATTGACGATGATACACTGAAATTACATCGTAATTAAATACAAAAGGCACAATGCCGCCTTAAGTGCAAGAATAGAGACTCTTCTTACAGTCGGTGCTTTGAGCATTCCCTGTGAGACCAGTATTAGTTTCCAATACACAACTGCAGAGTCAGTGTATTCCTTGGACATTCATATTGACTATGAAACACAGAAATCGCATAGGAATTAAATACAAATCACAATGCCGCCTTAAGTACAAGAATAGAGATTCTTGTTACAGTCGGTGCTTTGAGCAATCCCTGTGAGACCAGTATTTGTTTCCGATACACCACTACAGGTTCAATGTATTCCTTGGACCTTCACATTGAAGATGAAACACAGAAATCGCATCGGAATAAAATACAAAAGGCACAATGCCGCCTTAAGTGCAAGAATAGAGACTCTTCTTACAGTCGGTGCTTTGAGCAATCCCTATGAGTCCAGTATTAGTTTCTGATACACCACTGCAGGTTCAATGTATTCCTTGGAACTTCAAGTTGACGATGAAACACAGATATCGCATCGGAATTAAATACAAAAGGCACAATGCCGTCTTAAGTACAAGAATAGGGATTCTTCTTACAGTTGGTGCTTTGAGCATTCCCTATGAGTCCAGTATTAGTTTCCGATACACCACTGCAGGTTCAATGTATTCCTTGGAACTTCAAGTTGACGATGAAACACAGATATCGCTTTGGAATTAAATACTAAAGGCACAATGCCGGCTTAAGTACAAGAATACAGACTCTTCTTACAGTCGGTGCTTTGAGATTCCCTGTGAGACCAGTATTAGTTTCCGATACACCACTGCAGGTTCAATGTATTCCTTGGACATACACAATGACGATGAAACACTAAAATTACATCGTAATTAAATACAAAAGATAGAATGCCGCCTTAATGCAAGAAGAGTAAGACTTCTTAGAGTCCATTCTTTGATCCTTTCCAGTGAGACCAGTATTAGTTTCCGATACACCACTGTAGGTTCAATGTATTCCTTGGACCTTCACATTGAAGATGAAACACATAAATCGCATCGGAATTAAATACAAAAGGCACAATGCCGCCTTAATTACAACAATAGAGACTCTTCTTACAGTTGGTGCTTTGAGCATTCCCTGTGAGACCAGTATTAGTTTCCGATACACCACTTAAGATTCAATGTATTCCTTGGACCTTCACATAGACTATGAAACACAGAAATCGCATCGGAATTAAATACAAAAGGCACAATGCCGCCTTAAGTACAAGAATAGAGACTCTTCTTACAGTCGGTGGTTTGAGCATTCCCTGTGAGACCAGTATTAGTTTCCGATACACCACTGCAGGTTCAATGTATTCCTTGGACCTTCACATTGACTATGAAACACAGAAATCGCATCGGAATTAAATACAAAAGGCACAATGCCGCCTTAAGTCCAGGAGTAGAGACCCTTCTTACAGTCGGTACTTTAAATATTCGCTGTGAGACCAGTATTAATTTCCGATAAACCACTGCAGCTTCAATGTATTCCTTGTCATACACATTGACGATGATACACCGAAATTACATCGGAATTAAATACAAAAGGCACAATGCCGCCTTAAGTGCTAGAATAGAGACTCTTCTTACAGTCGGTGCTTTGAGCATTCCCTGTGAGACCAGTATTAGTTTCCAATACACAACTGCAGGTTCAGTGTATTCCTTGGACATTCATATTGACTATGAAACACAGAAATCGCATAGGAATTAATTACAGATCACAATGCCGCCTTAAGTACAAGAATAGAGATTCTTGTTACAGTCGGTGCTTTGAGCATTCCCTGTGAGACCAGTATTTGTTTCCGATACACCACTGCTGGTTCAATGTATTCATTGGACCTTCACATTGAGGATGAAACACAGAAATCGCATCGGAATAAAATACAAAAGGCACAATGCCGCCTTAATTACAAGAATAGGGATTCTTCTTACAGTTGGTGCTTTGAGCATTCTCTATGAGTCCAGTATTAGTTTCTGATACACCACTGCAGGTTCAATGTATTCCTTGGAACTTCAAGTTGACGATGAAACACAGAAATCGCTTTGGAATTAAATACTAAAGGCACAATGCCGGCTTAAGTACAAGAATAGAGACTCTTCTTACAGTCGGTGCTTTGAGATTCCCTGTGAGACCAGTATTAGTTTCCGATACACCACTGCAGGTTCAATGTATTCCTTGGACATACACAATGACGATGAAACACTGAAATTACATCGTAATTCAATAGAAAAGATAGAATGCCGCCTTAATGCAAGAAGAGTAAGACTTCTTAGAGTCCATTCTTTCATCCTTTCCAGTGAGACCAGTATTAGTTTCCGATACACCACTGTAGGTTCAATGTATTCCTTGGACCTTCACATTGAAGATGAAACACATAAATCGCATCGGAATTAAATACAAAAAACACAATGCCGCCTTAATTACAAGAATAGAGACTCTTCTTACAGATGGTGCTTTGAGCATTCCCTCTGAGACCAGTTTCAGTTTCCGATACACCACTGAAGGTTCAATGTATTCCTTGGACATACACATTGACGATGAAACTCTGAAATTACATCGAAATTAATTACAAAAGGCACAATGCCGCTTTACGTGCAAGAGGAGTGAGATTTCTTAGAGTCTGTGCTTTGATCCTTTCCTGTGAGACCAGTATTAGTTTCCGATACACCACTGCACGTTCAATGTATTCCTTGGACCTTCACATTGACGATGAAACACAGAAATCGCATCGGAATTAAATACAAGAAGCACAATGCCGCGTAAAGTACAAGATCAGAGACTCTTCTACAGTCTGTGCCTTGAAAACTCCCAGTGAGGCCAGTATTAGTTTCCGATACACCACTGAAGATTCAATGTATTCCTTGGACCTTCACATAGACTATGAAACACAGAAATCGAATCGGAATTAAATACAAAAGGCACAATGCCGCCTTAAGTACAAGAATAGAGACTCTTCTTACAGTCGGTAGTTTGAGCATTACCTGTGGGACCAGTATTAGTTTCCGATACACCACTGCAGGTTCAATGTATTCCTTGGACCATCACATTGACTATGAAACACAGAAATCGCATCGGAATTAAATACAAAAGGCACAATGCCGCCTTAAGTACAAGAATAGAGACTCTTCTAACAGTCGGTGCTATGAGCATTCCTTGTGAGACCAGTATTAGTTTCCGACACACCACTGCAGGTTCAAAGCATTCCTTGGACCTTCACATTGACTATGAAACACAGAAATCGCATCGGAATTAAATGCAAAAGGCACAAAGCCGTCTTAAGTACAAGAATAGAGACTCTTCTAACAGTCGGTGATTTGAGCATTTCCTGTGAGACCAGTATTAGTGTCCGATACACCACTGCAGGTTCGATGTATTCCATGGACCTTCACATTGACAATGAAACACAGAAATCTCATCGGAATTAAATACAAAAGGCACAATGCCGCCTTAAGTACAAGAATAGAGACTCTTCTTACAGTCGGTGCTTTGAGCATTCCCTGTGAGAACAGTATTAGTTTCCGATACACCACTGCAGGTTCAATGTGTTCCTTGGACATACACATTGACGATGAAATACTGAAATTACATCGGAATTAAATACAAAAGGCACAATGCCGCCTTAAGTGCTAGAGGAGTGAGACTTCTTAGTGTCTGTGCCTTGATCCTTTCCTGTGAGACCAGTATTAGTTTCCGATACACCACTGCAGGTTCAATGTATTCCTTGGACCTTCACATTGACGATGAAACACAGAAATCGCATCGGAACTAAACACAAAAGGCACAATGCCGCCTTAATTACAAGAATAGAGACTCTTCTTACAGTCGGTGCTTGAGCATTACCTGTGAGACCAGTAATAGGTTTCGATACACCACTGCAGGTTCAATGTATTCCTTGGACCTTCACATTGACGATGAAACACAGAAATCGCATCGGAATTAAATACAAAAGGCACAATGCCGCCTTAAGTACAAGAATAGAGACACTTCTCTCAGTTGGTGCTTTGAGCATTGCCTCTGAGACCAGTATTAGTTTCCGATACACCACTGCAGGTTCAAAGTGTTCCTTGGACCTTCACATTCTCTATGAAACACAGAAATCGCATCGGAATTAAATACAAAAGGCACAATGCCGCCTTAAGTACAAGAATAGAGACACTTCTTACAGTCGGAGCTTTGAGCATTCCCTCTGACAGCAGTATTAGTTTCCGATACACCACTGCAGGTTCAAAGTATTCATTGGACCTTCACATTGACTATGAAACACAGAAATCGCATCGGAATTAAATACAAAAGGCACAATGCCGCCTTAAGTACAGGAATAGAGACTCTTCTTACAGTCGGTGCTTTGAGCATTCCCTGTGAGACCAGTATTAGTTTCCGATACACCACTGCAGGTTCAATGTATTCCTTGGATCTTCACATTGACTATGAAACACAGAAATCGCATCGGAATTAAATACAAAAGGCACAATGCCGCGTTAAGTGCAAGAATAGAGACTCTTCTTACAGTCGGTGCTTTGAACTTTCCCTGTGAGACCAGTTTTAGTTTCCGATACACCACTGCAGGTTCAATGTATTCCTTGGACATACACATTGACGATGAAACACTGAAATTACATCGGAATTAAATACAAAAGGAACAATGCCGCCTTAAGTGCAAGAAGAGTGAGACTTCTTAGAGTCTGTGGCTTGATCCTTTCCTGTGCGACCAGTATTAGTTTCCGATACACCACTGCAGGTACAATGTATTCCTTGGACCTTCACATTGACGATGAAACACAGAAATCGCATCGCAATTAAATACAAAAGGCACAATGCCGACTTAAGTACATGAATGGAGACTCTTCTAACAGTCGGTGCTTTTAGCGTTCCCTGTGAGACCAGTATTAGTTTCCGATACACCACTGCAGGTTCAATGTATTGCTTGGAGCTTCACATTGACGATGAAACACAGAAATCGCATCGGAATTAAATACAAAAGGCACAATGCCGCCTTAAGTCCAGGAGTAGAGACCCTTCTTACAGTCGGTGGTTTGAATACTCGCTGTGAGACCAGTATTATTTTCCGATAAACCACTGCAGCTTCAATGTATTCCTTGTCATACACATTGACGATGATACACTGAAATTACATCGGAATTAAATACAAAAGGCACAATGCCGCCTTAAGTGCAAGAATAGAGACTCTTTTTACAGTCGGTGCTTTGAGCATTCCCTGTGAGACCAGTATTAGTTTTCAATACACAACTGCAGGTTCAGTGTATTCCTTGGACATTCATATTGACTATGAAACACAGAAATCGCATCGGAATTAAATACAAAAGGCACAATGCCGCCATAAGTACAAGAATAGAGACACTTCTTACAGTCGGTGCTTTGAGCATTCCTTCTGAGAGAAGTATAAGCTTCCGATACACCACTGCAGGTTCATGGTATTCCTTGGACCTTCACATTGACTATGAGACACAGAAATCGCATCGGAATTAAATACAAAAGGTACAAGGCTGCCTTAAGTACAAGAATAGAGACTCTTCTTACAGTCAGTGCTTTGAGCATTCCCTGTGTGACCAGTATTAGTTTCCGATACACCACTGCAGGTTGAATGTATTCCTTGGACCTTCACATCGACGATGAAACACAGAAATCGCATCGGAGATAAATACAAAAGGCACAATGCCGCTTTAAGTACAAAAATAGAGACTCTTCTTACATTCGGTGCTTTGAGCATTCCCTGTGAGACCATTATTAGTTTCCGATACACCAATGCAGGTTCAATGTATTACTTGGACCTTCATATTGACGATGAAACACAGAAATCGCATCGGAATTAAATACAAAAGGCACAAGGCCGCCTTAAGTACAAGAATAAAGACTCTTCTTACAGTTGGTGCTTTGAGCACTCCCTGTGAGACCAGTATTAGTTTCCGATACACCACTGCAGGTTCAAAGTATTCCGTGCACCTTCACATTGACTATGAAACACAGAAATCGCATCGGAATTAAATACAAAAGGCACAATGCCGCCTTAAGTACAAGAATAGAGACTCTTCTTACCGTCGGTGCTTTGAGCATTCCCTGTGAGACCAGTATTAGTTTCCGATACACCACTGGAGGTTCAATGAATTCCTTGTCATACACATTGACGATGAGAAGCTGAAAATACATCGGAATTAAATACAAAAGGCAAAATGCCGCCTTAAGTACAAGAATAGAGACTCTTCTTACAGTCGGTGCTTTGAGCATTCCCTGTGAGACCAGTATTAGTTTCCGATACACCACTGTAGGTTCAATGTATTCCTTGGACATACACATTGACGATGAAATACTGAAATTACATCGGAATTAAATACAAAAGGCACATAGCCGCCTTAAGTGCTAGAAGAGTGAGACTTCTTAGAGTCTGTGCCTTGATCCTTTCCTGCGAGACCAGTATTAGTTTCCGATACACCACTGCAGGTTCAATGTATTCCTTGGACCTTCACATTGACGATGAAACACAGAAATCGCATCGGAACTAAATACAAAAGGCACAATGCCGCCTTAACTACAAGAATAGAGACTCTACTTACAGTCGGTGCTTTGAGCATTCCCTGTGAGGCCAGTAATAGTTTCCGATACACCACTGCAGCTTCAATGTATTCCTTGGACCTTCACATTGACGGTGAAACACAGAAATCGCATCGGAATTAAATACAAAAGGCACAATGCCGCCTTAAGTACAAGAATAGAGACTCTTCTTACTGTCAGTGCTTTGAGCATTCCCTCTGAGAGCAGCATTAGTTTCCGATACACCACTGCAGGTTCAAGGTATTCCTTGGATCCTCACATTGACTATGAAACACAGAAATCGCATCGGAATTAAATACAAAAGGCACAATGCCGCCTTAAGTACAAGAATAGGGACTCTTCTTACAGTCGGTGTTTTGAGCATTTCCTGTGAGACCAGTATTAGTTTCCGATACACCACTGCAGGTTCAATGTAATCCTTGGACCTTCACATTGACGATGAAACACAGAAATCGCATCGGAATTAAATGCAAAAGGCACAAAGCCGCCTTAAGTATAAGAATAGAGACTCCTCTTACAGTCGGTGTTTTGAGCATTTCCTGTGAGACCAGTATTAGTATCCGATAGACCACTGCAGGTTCAATGTATTCCTTGGACATACACATTGACGATGAAATACTGAAATTACATCGGAATTAAATACAAAAGTCACAATGCCGCGTTAAGTGCTAGAGGAGTGACACTTCTTAGTGTCTGTGCCTTGATCCTTTCCTGTGAGACCAGTTTTAGTTTCCGATACAGCACTACAGGTTCAATGTATTCCTTGGACCTTCACATTGACGATGAAACACAGAAATCGCATCGGAACTAAATACAAAAGGCACAATGGCGCCTTAGTTACAAGAATAGAGACTCTTCTTACAGTTGGTGCTTGAGCATTCCCTGTGAGACCAGAAATAGTTTCCGATACACCTCTGAGGGTTCAATGTATTCCTTGGACCTTCACATTGACGACGAAACACAGAAATCGCATCGGAATTAAATACAAAAGGCACAATGCCGCCTTAAGTACAAGAATAGAGACTCTTCTTACAGTCAGTGCTTTGAGCATTCCCTTTGTGACCAGTATTAGTTTCCGATACACCACTGCAGGTTGAATGTATTCCTTGGACCTTCACATCGACGATGAAACACAGAAATCGCATCGGAGATAAATACAAAAGGCACAATGCCGCTTTAAGTACAAAAATAGAGACTCTTCTTACAGTCGGTGCTTTGAACATTCCCTGTGAGACCAGTATTAGTTTCCGATACACCACTGCAGGTTCAGTGTATTCCTTGGACATACACATTGTCGATGAAACACTGAAATTACATCGGAATTAAATACAAAAGGCACAATGCCGCCTTAAGTGCAAGAAGAGTGAGACATCTTAGAGTCTGTGGATAGATCCTTTCCTGTGCGACCAGTATTAGTTTCCGATACACCACTGCTGGTTCAATGTATTCCTTGGACCTTCACATTGACGAAGAAACACAGAAATCGCATCGCAATTAAATACAAAAGGCACAATGCCGACTTAAGTACATGAATAGTGACTCTTCTAACAGTCGGTGCTCTTAGCGTTCCCTGTGAGACCAGTATTAGTTTCCGATACACCACTGCAGGTTCAATGTATTGCTTGGAGCTTCACAATGT
Source organism: Schistocerca americana (assembly GCF_021461395.2). Classification (NCBI taxonomy): domain Eukaryota; kingdom Metazoa; phylum Arthropoda; class Insecta; order Orthoptera; family Acrididae; genus Schistocerca; species Schistocerca americana. The sequence goes on from NC_060119.1 coordinate 1,623,609, forward strand.
CGATGAAACACAGAAATCGCATCGGAATTAAATACAAATGGCACAATGCTGCCTTAAGTCCAGGAGTAGAGACCCTTCTTACAATCGGTGCTTTGTATATTCGCTGTGAGACCAGTATTAATTTCCGATAAACCACTGCAGCTTCAATGTATTCCTTGTCATACACATTGACGATGATACACTGACATTACATCGGAATTAAATACAAAAGGCACTATGCCGCCTTAAGTGCAAGAATAGAGACTCTTCTTACAGTCGGTGCTTTGAGCATTCCCTGTGAGACCAGTATTAGTTTTCAATACACAACTGCAGGTTCAGTGTATTCCTTGGAGAGTCATATTGACTATGAAACCCAGAAATCGCATCGGAATTAAATACAAAAACACAATGCCGCCTAAAGTACAAGAATAGAGATTCTTGTTACAGTCGGTGCTTCGAGCATTCCCTGTGAGACCAGTATTTGTTTCCGATACACCACTGCAGGTTCAATGTATTCCTTGGACCTTCACATTGACGATGAAACACAGAAATCATATCGGAATTAAATACAAAAGGCACAATGCCGCCTTAAGTACAATTATAGAGACTCTTCTTACAGTCGGTGCTTTGAGCATTCCCTGTGAGACCAGTATTAGTTTCCGATACACCACTGCAGGTTCAATGTATTCCTTGGACCTTCACATTGACGATGAAACACAGAAATCATATCGGAATTAAATACAAAAGGCACAATGCCGCCTTAAGTACAATTATAGAGACTCTTCTTACAGTCGGTGCTTTGAGCATTCCCTGTGAGACCAGTATTAGTTTCCGATACACCACTGCAGGTTCAATGTATTCCTTGGACCTTCACATTGACGATGAAACACAGAAATCGCATCGGAATTAAATACAAAAGGCACAATGCCGCCTTAATTACAAGAATAGAGACTCTTCTTACAGTCGGTGCTTTGAGCATTCCCTGCGAGACCAGTATTAGTTTCAGATACACCACTGCAGGTTCAATGAATTCCTTGGACCTTCACATTGACGATGAAACACAGAAATCGCATCGAAATGAAATACAAAAGGCACAATGCCGCCTTAAGTACAAGATTAGAGACTCTTCTTACAGGCGGTGCTTTGAGCATTCCCTGTGAGACCAGTATTAGTTTCCGATACACCACTGCAGGTTCAATGTATTCCTTGGACCTTCACATCGACGATGAAACACAGAAATCGCATCGGAATTAAATACAAAAGGCACAATGCCGCCATAAGTACAAGAATGGAGACACTTCTTACAGTCGGTGCTTTGAGCATTCCTTCTGAGAGCAGTACAAGTTTCCGATACACCACTGCAGGTTCATGGTATTCCTTGGACCTTCACATTGACTATGAAAAACAGAAATCGCATCGGAATTAAATACAAAAGGTACAAGGCTGCCTTAAGTACAAGAATAGAGACTCTTCTTACAGTCAGTGCTTTGAGCATTCCCTGTGAGACCAGTATTAGTCTCCGATACACCACTGCAGGTTTAAAGTATTCCTTGGACCTTCACATTGACTATGAAACACAGAAATCGCATCGGAGTTAAATACGAAAGGCACAATGCCGCCTTAAGTACAAGATTAGAGACTCTTCTTACATTCGGTGCTTTGAGCAATCCCTGTGAGACCATTATTAGTTTCCGATACACCAATGCAGGTTCAATGTATTACTTGGACCTTCATATTGACGATGAAACACAGAAATCGCATCGGAATTAAATACAAAAGGCACAAGGCCGCCTTAAGTACAAGAATAAAGACTCTTCTTACAGTTGGTGCTTTGAGCACTCCCTGTTGACCAGTATTAGTTTCCGATACACCACTGCAGGTTCAAAGTATTCCGTGCACCATCACATTGACTATGAAACACAGAAATCGCATCGGAATTAAATACAAAAGGCACAATGCCGCCTTTAGTGCAAGATGAGTCAGACTTCTTAGAATCTGTGCTTTGATCCTTTAATGTGAGACCATTATTAGTTTCTGATACACGACTGCAGGTTCAAAGTATTCCTTGGACCTTCACATTGACTATGAAACACAGAAATCGCATCGGAATGAAATACAATAGGCACAATGCCGCCTTAAGTACAAGAATAGAGACTCTTCTTACCGTCGGTGCTTTGAGCATTCCCTGTGAGACCAGTATTAGTTTCCGATACACCACTGTAGGTTCAATGTATTCCTTGGACATACACATTGACGATGAAATACTGAAATTACATCGGAATTAAATACAAAAGGCACATAGCCGCCTTAAGTGCTAGAAGAGTGAGACTTCTTAGAGTCTGTGCCTTGATCCTTTCCTGCGAGGCCAGTATTAGTTTCCGATACACCACTGCAGGTTCAATGTATTCCTTGGACCTTCACACTGACGATGAAACACAGAAATCGCATCGGAACTAAATACAAAAGGCACAATGCCGCCTTAACTACAAGAATAGAGACTCTACTTACAGTCGGTGCTTTGAGCATTCCCTGTGAGGCCAGTAATAGTTTCCGATACACCACTGCAGCTTCAATGTATTCCTTGGACCTTCACATTGACGGTGAAACACAGAAATCGCATCGGAATTAAATACAAAAGGCACAATGCCGCCTTAAGTACAAGAATAGAGATTCTTGTTACAGTCGGTGCTTTGAGCATTCCCTGTGAGACCAGTATTTGTTTCCGATACACCACTGCAGGTTCAATGTATTCCTTGGACCTTCACATTGACGATGAAACACAGAAATCGCATCGGAATAAAATACAAAAGGCACAATGCCGACTTAAGTACAAGAATAGAGACTCTTCTTACTGTCGGTGCTTTGAGCATTCCCTGTGAGACCAGTACTAGTTTCCGATTCACCACTGCAGGTTCAAAGTATTCCTTGGACCTTCACATTGACTATCAAACACAGAAATCGCATCGGAATTAAATACAAAAGGCACAATGCCGCCTTAAGTACAATTATAGAGACTCTTCTTACAGTCGGTGCATTGAGCATTCCCTGTGAGACCAGTATTAGTTTCCGATACACCACTGCAGGTTCAATGTATTCCTTGGACCTTCACATTGACGATGAAACACAGAAATCGCATCGGAATGAAATACAAACGGCACAATGCCGCCTTAATTACAAGAATAGAGACTCTTCTTACAGTCGGTGTTTTGAGCATTCCCTGTGAGACCAGTATTAGTTTCAGATACACCACTGCAGGTTCAATGAATTCCTTGGACCTTCACATTGACGATGATGCACAGAAATCGCATCGAAATGAAATACAAAAGGCACAATGCCGCCTTAAGTACAAGATTAGAGACTCTTCTTACAGGCGGTGCTTTGAGCATTCCCTGTGAGACCAGTATTAGTTTCCGATACACCACTGCAGGTTCAATGTATTCCTTGGACCTTCACATTGACGATGAAACGCAGAAATCGCATCGGAATTAAATCCAAAACGCACAATGCCGCCTTAAGTACAAGAATAGAGACTCTTCTTACAGTCGGTGATTTGAGCATTCCCTGTGAGGCCAGTATTAGTTTTCGATACACCACTGCAGGTTCAATGTATTCCCTGGACATACACAATGACGTTGAAACACTGAAATTACATCGGAATTAAATACAAAAGACACAATGCTGCCTTAATGCAAGACGAGTGGGACTTCTTAGAGTCCATTCCTTGATCCTTTCCTGTGAGACCAGTATTAGTTTCCGATACACCACTGCAGGTACAACGTATTCCTCGGACCTTCACATTGACGATGAAACACAGAAATAGCATCGGAATTAAATACAAAAGGCACAATGCCCCCTTAATTACAAGAATAGAGACTCTTCTTGCAGTCGGAGATTTGAGCATTCCCTGTGAGACCAGTATTAGTTTCCGATACACGACTGCAGGTTGAATGTATTGCTTGGACCTTCACATTGACGATGAAACACAGAAATCGCATCGGAATTAAATACAAAAGGCACAATGCCGCCATAAGTACAAGAATAGAGACACTTCTTACAGTCGGTGCTTTGAGCACTCCTTCTGAGAGCAGTATAAGTTTCCGATACACCACTGCAGGTTCAAGGTATTCCTTGGACCTTCACATTGACTATGAAACACAGATATCGCATCGGAATTAAATACAAAAGGTACAAGGCTGCCTTAAGTACAAGAATAGAGACTCTTCTTACAGTCAGTGCTTTGAGCATTCCCTGTGAGACCAGTATTAGTTTCCAGAAACACCACTGCAGGTTTAAAGTATTCCTTGGACCTTCACATTGACTATGAAACACAGAAATCGCATCGGAGTTAAATACAAAAGGCACAATGCCGCCTTAAGTACAAGAATAGAGACTCTTCTTACATTCGGTGCTTTGAGCATTCCCTGTGAGACCATTATTAGTTTCCGATACACCAATGCAGGTTCAGTGTATTACTTGGACCTTCATATTGACGATGAAACACTGAAATCGCAATCGGAAGTAAATACAAAAGGCACAAGGCCGCCTTAAGTACAAGAATAAAGACTCTTCTTACAGGTGGTGCTTTGAGCACTCCCTGTGAGTCCAGTATTAGTTTCCGATACACCACTGCAGGTTCAAAGTATTCCGTGCACCTTCACATTGACTATGAAACACAGAAATCGCATCGGAATTAAATACAAAAGGCACAATGCCGCCTTTAGTGCAAGATGAGTGAGACTTCCTAGAATCTGTGCTTTGATCCTTTAATGTGAGACCAGTATTAGTTTCTGATACACGACTGCAGGTTCAAAGTATTCCTTGGATCTTCACATTGACTATGACACACAGAAATCGCATCGGAATTAAATACAAAAGGCACAATGCCGCCTTAATTACAAGAATAGAGACTCTACTTACAGTCGGTGCTTTGAGCATTACCTGTGAGGCCAGTAATAGTTTCCGATTCACCACTGCAGCTTCAATGTATTCCTTGGACCTTCACATTGACGGTGAAACACAGAAATCGCATCGGAATTAAATACAAAAGGCACAATGCCGCCTTAAGTACAAGAATAGAGACTCTTCTTTCAGTCGGTGCTTTGAGCATTCCCTCTGAGAGCAGCATTAGTTTCCGATACACCACTGCAGGTTCAAGGTATTCCTTGGATCTTCACATTGACTATGACACACAGAAATCGCATCGGAATTAAATACAAAACGCACAATGCCGCCTTAAGTACAAGAATAGAGACTCTTCTTACAGTCGGTGTTTTGAGCATTTCCTGTGAGACCAGTATTAGTTTCCGATACACCACTGCAGGTTCAATGTATTCCTTGGACCTTCACATTGACGATGAAACACAGAAATCGCATCGGAATTAAATGCAAAAGGCACAAAGCCGCCTTAAGTATAAGAATAGAGACTCTTCTTACAGTCGGTGTTTTGAGCATTTCCTGTGAGACCAGTATTAGTTTCCGATAGACCACTGCAGGTTCAATGTATTCCTTGGACATACACATTGACGATGAAATACTGGAATTACATCGGAATTAAATACAAAAGTCACAATGCCGCCTTAAGTGCTAGAGGAGTGACACTTCTTAGTGTCTGTGCCTTGATCCTTTCCTGTGAGACCAGTTTTAGTTTCCGATACAGCACTGCAGGTTCAAAGTATTCCTTGGACGATCACATTGACTATGAAATACAGAAATCGCATCGGAATTAAATACAAAAGGCACAATACCGCCTTAAGTAAAAGAATAGAGACACTTCTTACGGTCGGAGCTTAGAGCATTCCCTCTGAGAGCAGTAATAGCTTCCGATACACCACTGCAGGTTCAAAGTATTCGTTGGACCTTCACATAGACTATGAAAGACAGAAATCGCATCGGAACTGAATACAAAAGGCACAATGCCGCCTTAATTACAAGAATAGAGACTCTTCTTACAGTCGGTGCTTGAGCATTCCCTGTGAGACCAGTAATAGTTTTCGATACACCACTGCAGGTTCAATGTGTTCCTTGGACCTTCACATTGACGATGAAACACCGAAATCGCATCGGAATTAAATACAAAAGGCACAATGCCGCCTTAAGTACAAGAATAGAGACACTTCTCTCAGTCGGTGGTTTGAGCATTGCCTCTGAGACCAGTATTAGTTTCCGATACACCACTGTAGGTTCAAAGTATTCCTTGGACCTTCACATTCTCTATGAAACACAGAAATCGCATCGGAATTAAATACAAAAGGCACAATGCCGCCTTAAGTACAAGAATAGAGACACTTCTTACAGTCGGAGTTTTGAGCATTCCCTCCGACAGCAGTATTAGTTTCCGATACACCACTGCAGGTTCAAAGTATTCATTGGACCTTCACATTGACTATGAAACACAGAAATCGCATCGGAATTAAATACAAAAGGCACAATGCCGCCTTAAGTACAAGAATAGAGACTCTTCTTACAGTCGGTGATTTGAGCATTCCCTGTGAGACCAGTATTAGTTTCCGATACACCACTGCAGGTTCAATGTATTCCTTGGACCTTCACATTGACTATGAAACACAGAAATCGCATCGGAATTAAATACAAAAGGCACAATGCCGCCTTAAGTACAAGAATAGAGACTCTTCTTACTGTCGTTGCTTTGAGCGTTCCCTGTGAGACCAGTATTAGTTTCCGATACACCACTGCAGGTTCAATGTATTCCTTGTCATACACATTGACGATGATACACTGAAATTACATCGGAATTAAATACAAAAGGCACAATGCCGCCTTAAGTGCAAGAATAGAGACTCTTCTTACAGTCGGTGCTTTGAGCATTCCCTATGAGTCCAGTATTAGTTTCCGATACACCACTGCAGGTTCAATGTATTCCTTGGAACTTCAAGTTGACGATGAAACACAGAAATCGCATCGGAATTATATACAAAAGGCACAATGCCGCCTTAAGTACAAGAATAGGGATTCTTCTTACAGTTGGTGCTTTGAGCATTCCCTATGAGACCAGTTTTAGTTTCCGATACACCACTGCAGGTTCAATGTATTCCTTGGACATACACATTGACGATGAAACACTGAAATTACATCGGAATTAAATACAAAAGGAACAATGCCGCCTTAAGTGCAAGAAGAGTGAGACTTCTTAGAGTCTGTGGCTTGATCCTTTCCTGTGCGACCAGTATTAGTTTCCGATACACCACTGCAGGTACAATGTATTCCTTGGACCTTCACATTGACGATGAAACACAGAAATCGCATCGCAATTAAATACAAAAGGCACAATGCCGACTTAAGTACATGAATGGAGACTCTTCTAACAGTCGGTGCTTTTAGCGTTCCCTGTGAGACCAGTATTAGTTTCCGATACACCACTGCAGGTTCAATGTATTGCTTGGAGCTTCACATTGACGATGAAACACAGAAATCGCATCGGAATTAAATACAAAAGGCACAATGCCGCCTTAAGTCCAGGAGTAGAGACCCTTCTTACAGTCGGTGGTTTGAATACTCGCTGTGAGACCAGTATTATTTTCCGATAAACCACTGCAGCTTCAATGTATTCCTTGTCATACACATTGACGATGATACACTGAAATTACATCGGAATTAAATACAAAAGGCACAATGCCGCCTTAAGTGCAAGAATAGAGACTCTTTTTACAGTCGGTGCTTTGAGCATTCCCTGTGAGACCAGTATTAGTTTTCAATACACAACTGCAGGTTCAGTGTATTCCTTGGACATTCATATTGACTATGAAACACAGAAATCGCATCGGAATTAAATACAAAAGGCACAATGCCGCCATAAGTACAAGAATAGAGACACTTCTTACAGTCGGTGCTTTGAGCATTCCTTCTGAGAGCAGTATAAGCTTCCGATACACCACTGCAGGTTCATGTTATTCCTCGGACCTTCACATTGACTATGAGACACAGAAATCGCATCGGAATTAAATACAAAAGGTACAAGGCTGCCTTAAGTACAAGAATAGAGACTCTTCTTACAGTCAGTGCTTTGAGCATTCCCTGTGTGACCAGTATTAGTTTCCGATACACCACTGCAGGTTGAATGTATTCCTTGGACCTTCACATCGACGATGAAACACAGAAATCGCATCGGAGATAAATACAAAAGGCACAATGCCGCTTTAAGTACAAAAATAGAGACTCTTCTTACATTCGGTGCTTTGAGCATTCCCTGTGAGACCATTATTAGTTTCCGATACGCCAATGCAGGTTCAATGTATTACTTGGACCTTCATATTGACGATGAAACACAGAAATCGCATCGGAATTAAATACAAAAGGCACAAGGCCGCCTTAAGTACAAGAATAAAGACTCTTCTTACAGTTGGTGCTTTGAGCACTCCCTGTGAGACCAGTATTAGTTTCCGATACACCACTGCAGGTTCAAAGTATTCCGTGCACCTTCACATTGACTATGAAACACAGAAATCGCATCGGAATTAAATACAAAAGGCACAATGCCGCCTTAAGTACAAGAATAGAGACTCTTCTTACCGTCGGTGCTTTGAGCATTCCCTGTGAGACCAGTATTAGTTTCCGATACACCACTGGAGGTTCAATGAATTCCTTGTCATACACATTGACGATGAGAAGCTGAAAATACATCGGAATTAAATACAAAAGGCAAAATGCCGCCTTAAGTACAAGAATAGAGACTCTTCTTACAGTCGGTGCTTTGAGCATTCCCTGTGAGACCAGTATTAGTTTCCGATACACCACTGTAGGTTCAATGTATTCCTTGGACATACACATTGACGATGAAATACTGAAATTACATCGGAATTAAATACAAAAGGCACATAGCCGCCTTAAGTGCTAGAAGAGTGAGACTTCTTAGAGTCTGTGCCTTGATCCTTTCCTGCGAGACCAGTATTAGTTTCCGATACACCACTGCAGGTTCAATGTATTCCTTGGACCTTCACATTGACGATGAAACACAGAAATCGCATCGGAACTAAATACAAAAGGCACAATGCCGCCTTAACTACAAGAATAGAGACTCTACTTACAGTCGGTGCTTTGAGCATTCCCTGTGAGGCCAGTAATAGTTTCCGATACACCACTGCAGCTTCAATGTATTCCTTGGACCTTCACATTGACGGTGAAACACAGAAATCGCATCGGAATTAAATACAAAAGGCACAATGCCGCCTTAAGTACAAGAATAGAGACTCTTCTTACTGTCGGTGCTTTGAGCATTCCCTCTGAGAGCAGCATTAGTTTCCGATACACCACTGCAGGTTCAAGGTATTCCTTGGATCCTCACATTGACTATGAAACACAGAAATCGCATCGGAATTAAATACGAAAGGCACAATGCCGCCTTAAGTACAAGAATAGGGACTCTTCTTACAGTCGGTGTTTTGAGCATTTCCTGTGAGACCAGTATTAGTTTCCGATACACCACTGCAGGTTCAATGTAATCCTTGGACCTTCACATTGACGATGAAACACAGAAATCGCATCGGAATTAAATGCAAAAGGCACAAAGCCGCCTTAAGTATAAGAATAGAGACTCCTCTTACAGTCGGTGTTTTGAGCATTTCCTGTGAGACCAGTATTAGTATCCGATAGACCACTGCAGGTTCAATGTATTCCTTGGACATACACATTGACGATGAAATACTGAAATTACATCGGAATTAAATACAAAAGTCACAATGCCGCGTTAAGTGCTAGAGGAGTGACACTTCTTAGTGTCTGTGCCTTGATCCTTTCCTGTGAGACCAGTTTTAGTTTCCGATACAGCACTACAGGTTCAATGTATTCCTTGGACCTTCACATTGACGATGAAACACAGAAATCGCATCGGAACTAAATACAAAAGGCACAATGGCGCCTTAGTTACAAGAATAGAGACTCTTCTTACAGTTGGTGCTTGAGCATTCCCTGTGAGACCAGAAATAGTTTCCGATACACCTCTGAGGGTTCAATGTATTCCTTGGACCTTCACATTGACGACGAAACACAGAAATCGCATCGGAATTAAATACAAAAGGCACAATGACGCCTTAAGTACAAGAATAGAGACTCTTCTTACAGTCAGTGCTTTGAGCATTCCCTTTGTGACCAGTATTAGTTTCCGATACACCACTGCAGGTTGAATGTATTCCTTGGACCTTCACATCGACGATGAAACACAGAAATCGCATCGGAGATAAATACAAAAGGCACAATGCCGCTTTAAGTACAAAAATAGAGACTCTTCTTACAGTCGGTGCTTTGAACATTCCCTGTGAGACCAGTATTAGTTTCCGATACACCACTGCAGGTTCAGTGTATTCCTTGGACATACACATTGTCGATGAAACACTGAAATTACATCGGAATTAAATACAAAAGGCACAATGCCGCCTTAAGTGCAAGAAGAGTGAGACATCTTAGAGTCTGTGGATAGATCCTTTCCTGTGCGACCAGTATTAGTTTCCGATACACCACTGCAGGTTCAATGTATTCCTTGGACCTTCACATTGACGAAGAAACACAGAAATCGCATCGCAATTAAATACAAAAGGCACAATGCCGACTTAAGTACATGAATAGTGACTCTTCTAACAGTCGGTGCTCTTAGCGTTCCCTGTGAGACCAGTATTAGTTTCCGATACACCACTGCAGGTTCAATGTATTGCTTGGAGCTTCACATTGTCGATGAAACACAGAAATCGCATCGGAATTAAATACAAATGGCACAATGCTGCCTTAAGTCCAGGAGTAGAGACCCTTCTTACAATCGGTGCTTTGTATATTCGCTGTGAGACCAGTAATAATTTCCGATAAACCACTGCAGCTTCAATGTATTCCTTGTCATACACATTGACGATGATACACTGACATTACATCGGAATTAAATACAAAAGGCACTATGCCGCCTTAAGTGCAAGAATAGAGACTCTTCTTACAGTCGGTGCTTTGAGCATTCCCTGTGAGACCAGTATTAGTTTTCAATACACAACTGCAGGTTCAGTGTATTCCTTGGAGAGTCATATTGACTATGAAACCCAGAAATCGCATCGGAATTAAATACAAAAACACAATGCCGCCTAAAGTACAAGAATAGAGATTCTTGTTACAGTCGGTGCTTTGAGCATTCCCTGTGAGACCAGTATTTGTTTCCGATACACCACTGCAGGTTCAATGTATTCCTTGGACCTTCACATTGACGATGAAACACAGAAATCATATCGGAATTAAATACAAAAGGCACAATGCCGCCTTAAGTACAATTATAGAGACTCTTCTTACAGTCGGTGCTTTGAGCATTCCCTGTGAGACCAGTATTAGTTTCCGATACACCACTGCAGGTTCAATGTATTCCTTGGACCTTCACATTGACGATGAAACACAGAAATCATATCGGAATTAAATACAAAAGGCACAATGCCGCCTTAAGTACAATTATAGAGACTCTTCTTACAGTCGGTGCTTTGAGCATTCCCTGTGAGACCAGTATTAGTTTCCGATACACCACTGCAGGTTCAATGTATTCCTTGGACCTTCACATTGACGATGAAACACAGAAATCGCATCGGAATTAAATACAAAAGGCACAATGCCGCCTTAATTACAAGAATAGAGACTCTTCTTACAGTCGGTGCTTTGAGCATTCCCTGTGAGACCAGTATTAGTTTCAGATACACCACTGCAGGTTCAATGAATTCCTTGGACCTTCACATTGACGATGAAACACAGAAATCGCATCGAAATGAAATACAAAAGGCTCAATGCCGCCTTAAGTACAAGATTAGAGACTCTTCTTACAGGCGGTGCTTTGAGCATTCCCTGTGAGACCAGTATTAGTTTCCGATACACCACTGCAGGTTCAATGTATTCCTTGGACCTTCACATCGACGATGAAACACAGAAATCGCATCGGAATTAAATACAAAAGGCACAATGCCGCCATAAGTACAAGAATGGAGACACTTCTTACAGTCGGTGCTTTGAGCATTCCTTCTGAGAGCAGTATAAGTTTCCGATACACCACTGCAGGTTCATGGTATTCCTTGGACCTTCACATTGACTATGAAAAACAGAAATCGCATCGGAATTAAATACAAAAGGTACAAGGCTGCCTTAAGTACAAGAATAGAGACTCTTCTTACAGTCAGTGCTTTGAGCATTCCCTGTGAGACCAGTATTAGTCTCCGATACACCACTGCAGGTTTAAAGTATTCCTTGGACCTTCACATTGACTATGAAACACAGAAATCGCATCGGAGTTAAATACCAAAGGCACAATGCCGCCTTAAGTACAAGATTAGAGACTCTTCTTACATTCGGTGCTTTGAGCAATCCCTGTGAGACCATTATTAGTTTCCGATACACCAATGCAGGTTCAATGTATTACTTGGACCTTCATATTGACGATGAAACACAGAAATCGCATCGGAATTAAATACAAAAGGCACAAGGCCGCCTTAAGTACAAGAATAAAGACTCTTCTTACAGTTGGTGCTTTGAGCACTCCCTGTGTGACCAGTATTAGTTTCCGATACACCACTGCAGGTTCAAAGTATTCCGTGCACCATCACATTGACTATGAAACACAGAAATCGCATCGGAATTAAATACAAAAGGCACAATGCCGCCTTTAGTGCAAGATGAGTCAGACTTCTTAGAATCTGTGCTTTGATCCTTTAATGTGAGACCATTATTAGTTTCTGATACACGACTGCAGGTTCAAAGTATTCCTTGGACCTTCACATTGACTATGAAACACAGAAATCGCATCGGAATGAAATACAATAGGCACAATGCCGCCTTAAGTACAAGAAAAGAGACTCTTCTTACCGTCGGTGCTTTGAGCATTCCCTGTGAGACCAGTATTAGTTTCCGATACACCACTGTAGGTTCAATGTATTCCTTGGACATACACATTGACGATGAAATACTGAAATTACATCGGAATTAAATACAAAAGGCACATAGCCGCCTTAAGTGCTAGAAGAGTGAGACTTCTTAGAGTCTGTGCCTTGATCCTTTCCTGCGAGGCCAGTATTAGTTTCCGATACACCACTGCAGGTTCAATGTATTCCTTGGACCTTCACACTGACGATGAAACACAGAAATCGCATCGGAACTAAATACAAAAGGCACAATGCCGCCTTAACTACAAGAATAGAGACTCTACTTACAGTCGGTGCTTTGAGCATTCCCTGTGAGGCCAGTAATAGTTTCCGATACACCACTGCAGCTTCAATGTATTCCTTGGACCTTCACATTGACGGTGAAACACAGAAATCGCATCGGAATTAAATACAAAAGGCACAATGCCGCCTTAAGTACAAGAATAGAGATTCTTGTTACAGTCGGTGCTTTGAGCATTCCCTGTGAGACCAGTATTAGTTTCCGATACACCACTGCAGGTTCAATGTATTCCTTGGACCTTCACACTGACGATGAAACACAGAAATCGCATCGGAATTAAATACAAAAGGCACAATGCCGCCTTAAGTACAATTATAGAGACTCTTCTTACAGTCGGTGCATTGAGCATTCCCTGTGAGACCAGTATTAGTTTCCGATACACCACTGCAGGTTCAATGTATTCCTTGGACCTTCACACTGACGATGAAACACAGAAATCGCATCGGAATGAAATACAAAAGGCACAATGCCGCCTTAATTACAAGAATAGAGACTCTTCTTACAGTCGGTGTTTTGAGCATTCCCTGTGAGACCAGTATTAGTTTCAGATACACCACTGCAGGTTCAATGAATTCCTTGGACCTTCACATTGACGATGATGCACAGAAATCGCATCGAAATGAAATACAAAAGGCACAATGCCGCCTTAAGTACAAGATTAGAGACTCTTCTTACAGGCGGTGCTTTGAGCATTCCCTGTGAGACCAGTATTAGTTTCCGATACACCACTGCAGGTTCAATGTATTCCTTGGACCTTCACATTGACGATGAAACGCAGAAATCGCATCGGAATTAAATCCAAAACGCACAATGCCGCCTTAAGTACAAGAATAGAGACTCTTCTTACAGTCGGTGATTTGAGCATTCCCTGTGAGGCCAGTATTAGTTTTCGATACACCACTGCAGGTTCAATGTATTCCCTGGACATACACAATGACGATGAAACACTGAAATTACATCGGAATTAAATACAAAAGACACAATGCTGCCTTAATGCAAGACGAGTGGGACTTCTTAGAGTCCATTCCTTGATCCTTTCCTGTGAGACCAGTATTAGTTTCCGATACACCACTGCAGGTACAACGTATTCCTCGGACCTTCACATTGACGATGAAACACAGATATCGCATCGGAATTAAATACAAAAGGTACAAGGCTGCCTTAAGTACAAGAATAGAGACTCTTCTTACAGTCAGTGCTTTGAGCATTCCCTGTGAGGCCAGTATTAGTTTCCAGAAACACCACTGCAGGTTTAAAGTATTCCTTGGACCTTCACATTGACTATGAAACACAGAAATCGCATCGGAGTTAAATACAAAAGGCACAATGCCGCCTTAAGTACAAGAATAGAGACTCTTCTTACATTCGGTGCTTTGAGCATTCCCTGTGAGACCATTATTAGTTTCCGATACACCAATGCAGGTTCAGTGTATTACTTGGACCTTCATATTGACGATGAAACACTGAAATCGCAATCGGAAGTAAATACAAAAGGCACAAGGCCGCCTTAAGTACAAGAATAAAGACTCTTCTTACAGGTGGTGCTTTGAGCACTCCCTGTGAGACCAGTATTATTTTCCGATACACCACTGCAGGTTCAAAGTATTCCGTGCACCTTCACATTGACTATGAAACACAGAAATCGCATCGGAATTAAATACAAAAGGCACAATGCCGCCTTTAGTGCAAGATGAGTGAGACTTCCTAGAATCTGTGCTTTGATCCTTTAATGTGAGACCAGTATTAGTTTCTGATACACGACTGCAGGTTCAAAGTATTCCTTGGATCTTCACATTGACTATGACACACAGAAATCGCATCGGAATTAAATACAAAAGGCACAATGCCGCCTTAATTACAAGAATAGAGACTCTACTTACAGTCGGTGCTTTGAGCATTACCTGTGAGGCCAGTAATAGTTTCCGATTCACCACTGCAGCATCAATGTATTCCTTGGACCTTCACATTGACGGTGAAACACAGAAATCGCATCGGAATTAAATACAAAAGGCACAATGCCGCCTTAAGTACAAGAATAGAGACTCTTCTTTCAGTCGGTGCTTTGAGCATTCCCTCTGAGAGCAGCATTAGTTTCCGATACACCACTGCAGGTTCAAGGTATTCCTTGGATCTTCACATTGACTATGACACACAGAAATCGCATCGGAATTAAATACAAAACGCACAATGCCGCCTTAAGTACAAGAATAGAGACTCTTCTTACAGTCGGTGTTTTGAGCATTTCCTGTGAGACCAGTATTAGTTTCCGATACACCACTGCAGGTTCAATGTATTCCTTGGACCTTCACATTGACGATGAAACACAGAAATCGCATCGGAATTAAATGCAAAAGGCACAAAGCCGCCTTAAGTATAAGAATAGAGACTCTTCTTACAGTCGGTGTTTTGAGCATTTCCTGTGAGACCAGTATTAGTTTCCGATAGACCACTGCAGGTTCAATGTATTCCTTGGACATACACATTGACGATGAAATACTGGAATTACATCGGAATTAAATACAAAAGTCACAATGCCGCCTTAAGTGCTAGAGGAGTGACACTTCTTAGTGTCTGTGCCTTGATCCTTTCCTGTGAGACCAGTTTTAGTTTCCGATACAGCACTGCAGGTTCAAAGTATTCCTTGGACGATCACATTGACTATGAAATACAGAAATCGCATCGGAATTAAATACAAAAGGCACAATACCGCCTTAAGTAAAAGAATAGAGACACTTCTTACGGTCGGAGCTTAGAGCATTCCCTCTGAGAGCAGTAATAGCTTCCGATACACCACTGCAGGTTCAAAGTATTCGTTGGACCTTCACATAGACTATGAAAGACAGAAATCGCATCGGAACTAAATACAAAAGGCACAATGCCGCCTTAATTACAAGAATAGAGACTCTTCTTACAGTCGGTGCTTGAGCATTCCCTGTGAGACCAGTAATAGTTTTCGATACACCACTGCAGGTTCAATGTATTCCTTGGACCTTCACATTGACGATGAAACACCGAAATCGCATCGGAATTAAATACAAAAGGCACAATGCCGCCTTAAGTACAAGAATAGAGACACTTCTCTCAGTCGGTGGTTTGAGCATTGCCTCTGAGACCAGTATTAGTTTCCGATACACCACTGCAGGTTCAAAGTATTCCTTGGACCTTCACATTCTCTATGAAACACAGAAATCGCATCGGAATTAAATACAAAAGGCACAATGCCGCCTTAAGTACAAGAATAGAGACACTTCTTACAGTCGGAGTTTTGAGCATTCCCTCTGACAGCAGTATTAGTTTCCGATACACCACTGCAGGTTCAAAGTATTCATTGGACCTTCACATTGACTATGAAACACAGAAATCGCATCGGAATTAAATACAAAAGGCACAATGCCGCCTTAAGTACAAGAATAGAGACTCTTCTTACAGACGGTGATTTGAGCATTCCCTGTGAGACCAGTATTAGTTTCCGATACACCACTGCAGGTTCAATGTATTCCTTGGACCTTCACATTGACTATGAAACACAGAAATCGCATCGGAATTAAATACAAAAGGCACAATGCCGCCTTAAGTACAAGAATAGAGACTCTTCTTACAGTCGGTGTTTTGAACATTCCCTGTGAGACCAGTATTAGTTTCCGATACACCACTGCAGGTTCAATATATTCCTTGGACATACACATTGACGATGAAACACTGAAATTACATCGGAATTAAATACAAAAGGCACAATGCTGCCTTAAGTGCAAGAAGAGTGAGACTTCTTAGAGTCTGTGGCTTGATCCTTTCCTGTGCGACCAGTATTAGTTTCCGATACACCACTGCAGGTTCAATGTATTCCTTGGACCTTCACATTGACGATGAAACACAGAAATCGCATCGCAATTAAATACAAAAGGCACAATGCCGACTTAAGTACATGAATAGAGACTCTTCTAACAGTCGGTGCTTTGAGCGTTCCCTGTGAGACCAGTATTAGTTTCCGATAAACCACTGCAGGTTCAAAGTATTCCTTGGACGATCACATTGACTATGAAATACAGAAATCGCATCGGAATTAAATACAAAAGGCACAATACCGCCTTAAGTAAAAGAATAGAGACACTTCTTACGGTCGGAGCTTTGAGCATTCCCTCTGAGAGCAGTAATAGCTTCCGATACACCACTGTAGGTTCAAAGTATTCGTTGGACCTTCACATAGACTATGAAAGACAGAAATCGCATCGGAACTAACTACAAAAGGCACAATGCCGCCTTAATTACAAGAATAGAGACTCTTCTTACAGTCGGTGCTTGAGCATTAACTGTGAGACCAGTATTAGTTTTCAATTCACAACTGCAGGTTCAGTGTATTCCTTCGACATTCATATTGACTATGAAACACAGAAATCGCATCGGAATTAAATACAAAAACACAATGCCGCCTTAAGTACAAGAATAGAGATTCTTGTTACAGTCGGTGCTTTGAGCATTCCCTGTGAGACCAGTATTTGTTTCCGATACACCACTGCAGGTTCAATGTATTCCTTGGACCTTCACATTGACGATGAAACACAGAAATCGCATCGGAATAAAATACAAAAGGCACAATGCCGACTTAAGTACAAGAATAGAGACTCTTCTTACTGTCGGTGCTTTGAGCATTCCCTGTGAGACCAGTATTAGTTTCCGATACACCACTGCAGGTTCAATGTATTCCTTGGACGTTCACATTGACGATGAAACACAGAAATCGCATTGGAATTAAATACAAAAGCCACAATGCCGCCTTAAGTCCAGGAGTAGAGACCCTTCTTACAGTCGGTGCTTTGAATATTCGCTGTGAGACCAGTATTAATTTCCGATAAACCACTGCAGCTTCAATGTATTCCTTCTCATACACATTGACGATGATACACTGAAATTACATCGGAATTAAATACAAAAGGCACAATGCCGCCTTAAGTGCGAGAATAGAGACTCTTCTTTCAGTCGGTGCTTTGGGCATTCCCTGTGAGACCAGTATTAGTTTCCAATACACAACTGCAGGTTCAGTGTATTCCTAGGACATTCATATTGACTATGAAACACAGAAATCGCATCGGAATTAAATACAAAAACACAATGCCGCCTTAAGTACAAGAATAGAGATTCTTGTTACAGTCGGTGCTTTGAGTATTCCCTGTGAGACCAGTATTTGTTTCCGATACACCACTGCAGGTTCAATGTATTCCTTGGACCTTCACATTGACGATGAAACACAGAAATCGCATCGGAATAATATACAAAAGGCACAATGGCGACTTAAGTACAAGAATAGAGACTCTTCTTACTGTCGTTGCTTTGAGCGTTCCCTGTGAGACCAGTATTAGTTTCCGATACACCACTGCAGGTTCAATGTATTCCTTGTCATACACATTGACGATGATACACTGAAATTACATCGGAATTAAATACAAAAGGCACAATGCCGCCTTAAGTGCAAGAATAGAGACTCTTCTTACAGTCGGTGCTTTGAGCATTCCCTATGAGTCCAGTATTAGTTTCCGATACACCACTGCAGGTTCAATGTATTCCTTGGAACTTCAAGTTGACGATGAAACACAGAAATCGCATCGGAATTATATACAAAAGGCACAATGCCGCCTTAAGTACAAGAATAGGGATTCTTCTTACAGTTGGTGCTTTGAGCATTCCCTATGAGTCCAGTATTAGTTTCCGATACAGCACTGCAGGTTCAATGTATTCCTTGGAACTTCAAGTTGACGATGAAACACAGAAATCGCTTTGGAATTAAATACTAAAGGCACAATGCCGGCTTATGTACAAGAACACAGACTCTTCTTACAGTCGGTGCTTTGAGATTCCCTGTGAGACCAGTATTAGTTTCCGATACACCACTGCAGGTTCAATGTATTCCTTGGACATACACAATGACGATGAAACACTGAAATTACATCGTAATTAAATACAAAAGATAGAATGCCGCCTTAATGCAAGAAGAGTAAGACTTCTTAGAGTCCATTCTTTGATCCTTTCCAGTGAGACCAGTATTAGTTTCCGATACACCACTGTAGGTTCATTGTATTCCTTGGACCTTCACATTGAAGATGAAACACATAAATTGCATCGGAATTAAATACAAAAGGTACAATGCCGCCTTAATTACAAGAATAGAGACTCTTCTTACAGTTGGTGCTTTGAGCATTCCCTGTGAGACCAGTAAGAGTTTCCGATACACCACTCCAGATTCAAAGTATTCCTTGGACCTTCACATTGACTATGAAACACAGATATCGACGCGGAATTAAATGCAAAAGGCACAATGCCGCCTTAAGTACAAGAATAGTGACTCTTCTTACGGTCGGTGTTTTGAGCATTCCCTGTGAGACCAGTATTAGTTTCCGATACACCACTGCAGGTTCAATGTATTACTTGGACTTTCACATTGACGATGAAACACAGAAATCGCATCGGAATTAAATACAAGAAGCACAATGCTGCGTAAAGTACAAGATCAGAGACTTCTCCACAGTCTGTGACTTGAACACTAACTGTGAGACCAGTTTTAGTTTCCGATACACCACTGCAGGTTCAATGTATTCTTTGGACATACACATTGACGATGAAACTCTGAAATTACATCGAAATTAAATACAAAAGGCACAAAACCGCCTTACGTGCAAGAGGAGTGAGATTTCTTAGAGTCTGTGCTTTGATCCTTTCATGTGAGACCAGTATTAGTTTCCGATACACCACTGCAGGTTCAATGTATTCCTTGGACCTTCACATTGACTATGAAACACAGAAATCGCATCGGAATTAAATACAAAAGGCACAATGCCGCCTTAAGTACAAGAATAGATACTCTTCTAACAGTCGGTGCTATGAGCATTCCCTGTGAGACCAGTATTAGTTTCCGATACACCACTGCAGGTTCAAAGCATTCCTTGGACCTTCACATTGACTATGAAACACAGAAATCGCATCGGAATTAAATGCAAAAGGCACAAAGCCGCCTTAAGTACAAGAATAGAGACTCTTCTAACAGTCGGTGTTTTGAGCATTTCCTGTGCGACCAGTATTAGTTTCCGATACACCACTGCAGGTTCAATGTATTCCCTGGACCTTCACATTGACGATGAAACACAGAAATCTCATCGGAATTAAATACAAAAGGCACAATGCCGCCTTAAGTACAAGAATAGAGACTCTTCTTACAGTCGGTGCTTTGAGAATTCCCTGTGAGACCAGTATTAGTTTCCGATACACCACTGCAGGTTCAATGTATTCCTTGGACATACACATTGACGATGAAATACTGAAATTACATCGGAATTAGATACAAAAGGCACAATGCCGCCTTAAGTGCTAGAGGAGTGAGACTTCTTAGTGTCTGTGCCTTGATCCTTTCCTGTGAGACCAGTATTAGTTTCCGATACACCACTGCAGGTTCATGTATTCCTTGGACCTTCACATTGACGATGAAACACAGAAATCGCATCGGAACTAAATACAAATGGCACAATGACGCCTTAATTACAAGAATAGAGACTCTTCTTACAGTCGGTGCTTGAGCATTCCCTGTGAGACCAGTAATAGCTTTCGATAACCACTGTAGGTTCAATGTATTCCTTGGACCTTCACATTGACGATGAAACACAGAAATCGCATCGGAATTAAATACAAAAGGCACAATGCCGCCTTAAGTATAAGAATAGAGACACTTCTCTCAGTCGGTGCGTTGAGCATTGCCTCTGAGACCAGTATTAGTTTCCGATACACCACTGTAGGTTCAAAGTATTCCTTGGACCTTCACATTCTCTATGAAACACAGAAATCGCATCGGAATTAAATACAAAAGGCACAATGCCGCCTTAAGTACAAGAATAGAGACACTTCTTACAGTCGGAGCTTTGAGCATTCCCTCTGACAGCAGTATTAGTTTCCGATACACCACTGCAGGTTCAAAGTATTCATTGGACCTTCACATTGACTATGAAACACAGGAATCGCATCGGAATTAAATACAAAAGGCACAATGCCGCCTTAAGTACAAGAGTAGAGACTCTTCTTACAGTCGGTGCTTTGAGCATTCCCTGTGAGACCAGTATTAGTTTCCGATACACCACTGCAGGTTCAATGTATTCCTTGGACCTTCACATTGACGATGAAACACAGAAATCGCATCGCAATTAAATACAAAAGGTACAATGCCGACTTAAGTACATGAATAGAGACTCTTCTAACAGTCGGTGCTTTGAGCGTTCCCTGTGAGACCAGTATTAGTTTCCGATACACCACTGCAGTTTCAATGTATTGCTTGGAGCTTCACATTGACGATGAAACACAGAAATCGCATCGGAATTAAATACAAAAGGCACAATGCCGCCTTAAGTCCAGGAGTAGAGATCCTTCTTACAGTCGGTGCTTTGAATATTCGCTGTGAGACCAATATTAATTTCCGATAAACCACTGCTGCTTCAATGTATTCCTTTTCATACACATTGACGATGATACACTCAAATTACATCGGAATTAAATACAAAAGGCACAATGCCGCCTTAAGTGCAAGAATAGAGAATCTTCTTACAGTCGGTGCTTTGAGCATTCCCTGTGAGACCAGTATTAGTTTTCAGTACACAACTGCAGGTTCAGTGTATTCCTTGGACATTCATATGGACTATGATACACAGAAATCGCATCGGAATTAAATACAAAAGGCACAATGCCGCCTTAAGTACAATAATAGAGACTCTTCTTACAGTCGGTGCTTTGAGCAATCCCTGTGAGACCAGTATTAGTTTCCGATACACAACTGCAGGTTCAATGTATTCCTTGGACCTTCACATTGACGATGAAACACAGAAATCACATCGGAATTAAATCCAAAATGCACAACGCCGCCTTAAGTACAAGAATAGAGACTCTTCTTACAGTCGGTGATTTGAGCATTCCCTGTGAGACCAGTGTTAGTTTCCGATACACCACTGCAGGTTCAATGTATTCCCTGGACATACTCAATGACGATGAAACACTGAAATTACATCGGAATTAAATACAAAAGACACAATGCTGCCTTAATGCAAGAAGAGTGAGACTTCTTAGAGTCCATACTTGATCCTTTCTTGTGAGACCAGTATTAGTTTCCGATACACCACTGCAGGTACAATGTATTCCACGGCCCTTCACATTGACGATGAAACACAGAAATAGCATCGGAATTAAATACAAAAGGCACAATGCCCCCTTAATTACAAGAATAGAGACTCTTCTTGCAGTCGGTGATTTGAGCATTCCCTGTGGGACCAGTATTAGTTTCCGATACACCACTGCAGGTTGAATGTATTCCTTATACCTTCACATTGACGATGAAACACAGAAATCGCATCGGAATTAAATACAAAAGGCACAATGTCGCCATTAGTACAAGAATAGAGACACTTCTTACAGTCGGTGCTTTGAGTATTCCTTCTGAGAGCAGTATAAGTTCCCGATACACCACTGCAGGTTCAAGGTACTCCTTGGACCTTCACATTGACTATGAAACACAGAAATCGCATCGGAATTAAATACAAAGGTACAAGGCTGCCTTAAGTACAAGAATAGAGACTCTTCTTACAGTCGGTGTTTTGAGCATTCCCTGTG
Source organism: Schistocerca americana (assembly GCF_021461395.2). Taxonomy (NCBI): domain Eukaryota; kingdom Metazoa; phylum Arthropoda; class Insecta; order Orthoptera; family Acrididae; genus Schistocerca; species Schistocerca americana. The sequence continues at coordinate 1,646,397 of NC_060119.1, forward strand.
AGACCAGTATTAGTTTCAGATACACCACTGCAGGTTCAATGAATTCCTTGGACCTTCACATTGACGATGAAACACAGAAATCGTATCAGAATGAAATACAAAAGGCACAATGCCGCCTTAAGTACAAGATTAGAGACTCTTCTTACAGTCGGTGTTTTGAGCATTCCCTGTGAGACCAGTATTAGTTTCCGATACACCACTGCGGTTCAATGTATTCCTTGGACCTTCACATTGACGATGTAACACAGAAATCGCATCGGAATTAAATCCAAAAAACACAATGCCACCTTAAGTACAAGAATAGAGACTCTTCTTACAGTCGGTGATTTGAGCATTCCCTGTGAGACCAGTATTAGTTTCCGATACACCACTGCAGGTTCAATGTATTCCCTGGACATACACTATGACGATGAAACACTGAAATTACATCGGAATTAAATACAAAAGACACAATGCTGCCTTAATGCAAGAAGAGTGAGACTTCTTAGAGTCCATTCTTTGATCCTTTCTTGTGAGACCAGTGTTAGTTTCCGATACACCACTGCAGGTACAATGTATTCCTCGGACCTTCACATTGACGATGAAACACAGAAATAGCATCGGAATTAAATACTAAAGGCACAATGCCCCCTTCATTACAAGAATAGAGACTCTTCTTGCAGTCGGTGATTTGAGCATTCCCTGTGAGACCAGTATTAGTTTCAGATACACCACTGCAGGTTCAATGAATTCCTTGGACCTTCACATTGACGATGAAACACAGAAATCGCATCGGAATTAAATACAAAGGTACAAGGCTGCCTTAAGTACAAGAATAGAGACTCTTCTTGCAGTCGGTGATTTGAGCATTCCCTGTGAGAAAAGTATTAGTTTCCGATACACCACTGCAGGTTGAATGTATTCCTTGGACCTTCACATTGACGATGAAACACAGAAATCGCATCGGAATTAAATACAAAAGGCAAAATGCCGCCATAAGTACAAGGATAGAGACACTTCTTACAGTTGGTGCTTTGAGCATTCCTTCTGAGAGCAGTATAAGTTTCCGATACACCACTGCAGGTTCAAGGTATTCCTTGGACCTTCACATTGACTATGAAACACAGAAATCGCATCGGAATTAAATACAAAAGGTACAAGGCTGCCTTAAGTACAAGAATAGAGACTCTTCTTACAGTCAGTGCTTTGAGCATTCCCTGTGAGACCAGTAATAGTTTCCGATACACCACTGCGGGTTTAAAGTATTCCTTGGACCTTCACATTGACTATGAAACACAGAAATCGCATCGGAGTTAAATACAAAATGCACAATGCCGCCTTAAGTACAAGAATAGAGACTCTTCTTACAGTCGGTGCTTTGAGCATTCCCTGTGAGACCAGTATTAGTTTCCGATACACCAATGCAGGTTCAATGTATTACTTGGACCTTCATATTGACGATGAAACACAGAAATCGCATCGGAATTAAATACAAAAGGCACAAGGCCGCCTTAAGTACAAGAATAAAGACTCTTCTTACAGTTGGTGCTTTGAGCATTCCCTGTGAGACCAGTATTAGTTTCCGATACACCACTGCAGGTTTAAAGTATGCCGTGCACCTTCACATTGACTATGAAACACAGAAATCGCATCGGAATTAAATACAAAAGGCACAATGCCGCCTTTAGTACAAGAATAGAGACACTTCTTACTGTCGATGCTTTGAGCATTCCCTCTGAGAGCAGTATTAGTTTCCGATACACCACTGCAGGTTCAAAGTATTCCTTGGACCTTCACATTGACAATGAAACACAGAAATCGCATCGGAATGAAATACAAAAGGCACAATGCCGGCTTAAGTACAAGAATAGAGTCCCTTCTTACAGTTAGTGCTTTGAGCATTCCCTGTGAGACCAGTATTACTTTCCGATACACCACTGCAGGTTAAATGTATTCCTTGTCATACACATTGACGATGAAACACTGAAATTACATCGGAATTAAATACAAAAGACACAATACTGCCTTAATGCAAGAAGAGTGAGACTTCTTAGAGTCCATTCTTTGATCCTTTCTTGTGAGACCAGTATTAGTTTCCGATACACCACTGCAGGTACAATGTATTCCTCGGACCTTCACATTGACGATGAAACACAGAAATAGCATCGGAATTAAATACTAAAGGCACAATGCCCCCTTCATTACAAGAATAGAGACTCTTCTTGCAGTCGGTGATTTGAGCATTCCCTGTGAGACCAGTATTAGTTTCCGATACACCACTGCAGGTTGAATGTATTCCTTATACCTTCACATTGACGATGAAACACAGAAATCGCATCGGAATTAAATACAAAAGGCACAATGCCGCCATAAGTACAAGAATAGAGACACTTCTTACAGTCGGTGCTTTGAGTATTCCTTCTGAGAGCAGTATAAGTTTCCGATACACCACTGCAGGTTGAATGTATTCCTTGGACCTTCACATTGACGATGAAACACAGAAATCGCATCGGAATTAAATACAAAGGTACAAGGCTGCCTTAAGTACAAGAATAGAGACTCTTCTTACAGTCGGTGTTTTGAGCATTCCCTGTGAGACCAGTATTAGTTTCAGATACAGCACTGCAGGTTCAATGAATTCCTTGGACCTTCACATTGACGATGAAACACAGAAATCGCATCAGAATGAAATACAAAAGGCACAATGCCGCCTTAAGTACAAGATTAGAGACTCTTCTTACAGTCGGTGTTTTGAGCATTCCCTGTGAGACCAGTATTAGTTTCCGATACACCACTGCAGGTTCAATGTATTCCCTGGACATACACAATGACGATGAAACACTGAAATTACATCGGAATTAAATACAAAAGACACTATGCTGGATTAATGCAAGAAGAGTGAGACTTCTTAGAGTCCATTCTTTGATCCTTTCTTGTGAGACCAGTATTAGTTTCCGATACACCACTGCAGGTACAATGTATTCCTCGGACCTTCACATTGACGATGAAACACAGAAATAGCATCGGAATTAAATACAAAAGGCACAATGCCCCCTTAATTACAAGAATAGAGACTCTTCTTGCAGTCGGTGATTTGAGCATTCCCTGTGAGACCAGTATTAGTTTCCGATACACCACTGCAGGTTGAATGTATTCCGTGGACCTTCACATTGACGATGAAACACAGAAATAGCATCGGAATTAAATACAAAAGCACAATGCCCCCTTAATTACAAGAATAGAGACTCTTCTTGCAGTCGGTGATTTGAGCATTCCCTGTGAGACCAGTATTAAGTTCCGATACACCACTGCAGGTTGAATGTATTCCTTGGACCTTCACATTGACGATGAAACACAGAAATCGCATCGGAATTAAATACAAAAGGCACAATGCCGCCATAAGTACAAGAATAGAGACACTTCTTACAGTCGGTGCTTTGAGCATTCCTTCTGAGAGCAGTATAAGTTTCCGATACACCACTGCAGGTTCAAGGTATTCCTTGGACCTTCACATTGACTATGAAACACAGAAATCGCATCGGAATTAAATACAAAAGGTACAAGGCTGCCTTAAGTACAAGAATAGAGACTCTTCTTACAGTCAGTGCTTTGAGCATTCCCTGTGAGACCAGTATTAGTTTCCGATACACCACTGCAGGTTTAAAGTATTCCTTGGACCTTCACATTGACTACGAAACACAGAAATCGCATCGGAGCTAAATACAAAAGGCACAATGCCGCCTTAAGTACAAGACTAGAGACTCTTCTTACACTCGGTGCTTTGAGCATTCCCTGTGAGACCAGTATTAGTTTCCGATACACCAATGCAGGTTCAATGTATTACTTGGACCTTCATATTGACGATGAAACACAGATATCGCATCGGAATTAAATACAAATGGCACAAGGCCGCCTTAAGTACAAGAATAAAGACTCTTCTTACAGTTGGTGCTTTGAGCATTCCCTGTGAGACCAGTATTAGTTTCCGATACACCACTGCAGGTTTAAAGTATTCCGTGCACCTTCACATTGACAATGAAACACAGAAATCGCATCGGAATGAAATACAAAAGGCACAATGCCGGCTTAAGTACAAGAATAGAGACCCTTCTTACAGTTAGTGCTTTGAGCATTCCCTGTGAGACCAGTATTACTTTCCGATACACCACTGCAGGTTAAATGTATTCCTTGGACTTTCACATTGACGGTGAAACACAGAAATCGCACCGGAATTAAATACAAGAAGCACAATGCCGGCTTAAGTACAAGAATAGAGACTCTTGTTACAGTTAGTGCTTTGAGCATTCCCTGTTAGGCCAGTATTAATTTCCGATACACCACTGCCGGTTCAATGTATTCCTTGTCATACACATCGACGATGAAACACTGAATTTACATCGGAATTAAATACAAAAGGCAATATGCCGCCTTAAGTACAAGAATAGAGACTCTTCTTACAGTCGGTGCTTTGAGCATTCCCTGTGAGACCAGTATTAGTTTCCGATACACCACTGTAGGTTCAATGTATTCCTTGGACATACACATTGACGATGAAATACTGAAATTACATCGGAATTAAATACAAAAGGCACAATGCCGCCTTAAGTGCTAGAAGAGTGAGACTTCTTAGAGTCTGTGCCTTTATCCTTTCCTGCGAGACCAGTAGTAGTTTCCGATACACCACTGCAGGCTCAATGTATTCCTTGGACGTTCACATTGACGATGAAACACAGAAATCGCATCGGAACTAAATACAAAAGGCACAATGCCGCCTTAATTACAAGAATAGAGTCTCTACTTACAGTCGGTGCTTTGAGCATTCCCTGTGAGGCCAGTAATAGTTTCCGATACACCACTGCAGCTTCAATGTATTCCTTGGACCTTCACATTGACGGTGAAACACAGAAATCGCATCGGAATTAAATACAAAAGGCACAATGCCGCCTTAAGTACAAGAATAGAAACTCTTCTTACAGTCGGTGCTTTGAGCATTCCCTCTGAGAGCAGCATCAGTTTCCGAAACACCACTGCAGGTTCAAGGTATGCCTTGGATCTTCACATTGACTATGAAACACAGAAATCGCATCGGAATTAAATACAAAAGGCACAAGGTAGCCTTAAGTACAAGAATAGGGACTCTTCTTACAGTCGGTGTTCTGTGCATTTCCTGTGAGAACAGTATTAGTTTCCGATAAACCGCTGCAGCTTCAATGTATTCCTTGTCATACACATTGACGATGATACACTGAAATTACATCGGAATTAAATACAAAAGGCACAATGCCGCCTAAAGTGCAAGAATAGAGACTCTTCTTACAGTCGGTGCTTTGAGCATTCCCTGTGAGACCAGTATTAGTTTTCAATACACAACTGCAGGTTCAGTGTATTCCTTGGACATTCATATTGACTATGAAACACAGAAATCGCATCGGAATTAAATACAAAAACACAATGCCGCCTTAAGTACAAGAATAGAGATTCTTGTTACAGTCGGTGGTTTGAGCATTCCCTGTGAGACCAGTATTAGTTTCCGATACACCACTGCGGGTTCAAAGCATTCCTTGGACCTTCACAATGACTATGAAACACAGAAATCGCATCGGAATTAAATGCAAAAGGCACAAAGCCGCCTTAAGTACAAGAATAGAGACTCTTCTAACATTCGGTGTTTTGAGCATTTCCTGTGAGACCAGTATTAGTTTCCGATACACCACTGCAGATTCAATGTATTCCTTGGACCTTCACATTGACGATGAATCACAGAAATCTCATCGGAATTAAATACAAAAGGCACAATGCCGCCTTAAGTACAAGAATAGAGACACTTCTCTCAGTCGGTGCTTTGAGCATTGCCTCTGAGACCAGTATTAGTTTCCGATACACCACTGCAGGTTCAAAGTATTCCTTGGACCTTCACATTCTCTATGAAACACAGAAATCGCATCGGAATTAAATACAAAAGGCACAATGCCGCCTTAAGTACAAGAATAGGGACACTTCTTACAGTCGGAGCATTGAGCATTCCCTCTGACAGCAGTATTAGTTTCCGATACACCACTGCAGGTTCAAAGTATTCATTGGACATACACATTGACGATGAAATACTGAAATTACATCGGAATTAAATACAAAAGGCACAATGCCGCCTTAAGTGCTAGAGGAGTGAGACTTCTTAGTGTCTGTGACTTGATCCTTTCCTGTGAGACCAGTATTAGTTTCCGATACACCACTGCAGGTTCAATGTATTCCTTGGACCTTCACATTGACGATGAAACACAGAAAACTCATCGGAATTAAATACAAAAGGCACAATGCCGCCTTAAGTACAAGAATAGAGACACTTCTCTCAGTCGGTGCTTTGAGCATTGCCTCTGAGACCAGTATTAGTTTCCGATACACCACTGCAGGTTCAAAGTATTCCTTGGACCTTCACATTCTCTATGAAACACAGAAATCGCATCGGAATTAAATACAAAAGGCACAATGCCGCCTTAAGTACAAGAATAGAGACACTTCTTACAGTCGGAGCATTGAGCATTCCCTCTGACAGCAGCATTAGTTTCCGATACACCACTGCAGGTTCAAAGTATTCATTGGACCTTCACATTGACTATGAAACACAGAAATCGCATCGGAATTATATACAAAAGGCACAATGCCGCCTTAAGTGCAAGAATAGAGACTCTTCTTACAGTCGGTGCTTTGAGCATTCCCTGTGAGACCAGTATTAGTTTCCAATACACAACTGCAGGTTCAGTGTATTCCTTGGACATTCATATTGACTATGAAACACAGAAATCGCATCGGAATTAAATACAAAATCACAATGCCGCCTTAAGTACAAGAATAGAGATTCTTGTTACAGTCGGTGATTTTAGCATTCCCTGTGAGACCTGTATTTGTTTCCGATACACCACTGCCGGTTCAATGTATTCCTTGGACCTTCACATTGACGATGAAACACAGAAATCGCATCGGAATAAAATACAAAAGGCACAATGCCGACTTAAGTACAAGAATAGAGACTCTTCTTACTGTCGTTAGTTTGAGCGTTCCCTGTGAGACCAGTATTAGTTTCCGGTACACCACTGCAGGTTCAATGTATTGCTTGGAGCTTCAAATTGACGATGAAACACAGAAATCGCATCGGAATTAAATACAAAAGGCACAATGCCGCCTTAAGTAAAGGAGTAGAGACCCTTCTTACAGTTGGTGCTTTGAGCATTCCCTGTGAGACCTGTATTAATTTCCGATACACCACTGCAGGTTCAATGTATTCCTTGTCATACACATTGACGATGAAACACTGAAATTACATCGGAATTAAATACAAAAGGCACAATGCCGCCTTAAGTGCAAGATTAGAGACTCTTCTTACAGTCGGTGCTTTGAGCATTCCCTGTGAGACCAGTATTAGTTTCCGATACACAACTGAAGGTTCAGAGTATTCCTTGGACCTTCACATTGACGATGAAACACAGAAATCGCATCGGAATTAAATACAAAAGGCACAATGCCGCCTTAAGTACAAGAATAGGGATTTTCCTTACAGTTGGTGCTTTGAGCATTCCCTATGAGTCCAGTATTAGTTTCCGATACACCACTGCAGGTTCCATGTATTCCTTGGAACTTCAAGTTGACGATGAAACGCAGAAATCGCTTTGGAATTAAATACTAAAGGCACAATGCCGGCTTAAGTACAAGAATACAGACTCTGCTTACAGTCGGTGCTTTGAGATTCCCTGTGAAACCAGTATTAGTTTCCGATACACCACTGCAGGTTCAATGTATTCCTTGGACATACACAATGACGATGAAACACTGAAATTACATCGTAATTAAATACAAAAGATAGAATGCCGACTTAATGCAAGAAGAGTAAGACTTCTTAGAGTCCATTCTTTGATCCTTTCCAGTGAGACCAGTATTAGTTTCCGATACACCACTGCAGGTTCAATGTATTCCTTGGACCTTCACATTGAAGATGAAACACATAAATCGCATCGGAATTAAATACAAAAGGCACAATGCCGCCTTAATTAAAAAGAATAGAGACTCTTCTTACAGTCGGTGCTTTGAGCATTCCCTGTGAGACCAGTATTAGTTTCCTAAACACCACTGCAGGTTCAATGTATTCCTTGGACCTTCACATTGACGATGAACCCAGAAAACGCATCGGAATTAAATACAAAAGGCACAATGCCGCCTTAACTACAAGAATAGAAACTCTTCTTACAGTCTGTGTTTTGAGCATTCCCTCTGAGAGCAGTAATAGTTTCCGATACACCACTGCAGGTTCAAGGTATTCCTTGGAACTTCACATTGACTATGAAACACAGAAATCGCATCGGAATTAAATACAAAAGGCACAAGGCCGCCTTAAGTACAAGAATAGAGACTCTTCTTACAGTCGGTGCTTTAAGCATTCCCTGTGAGACCAGTATTAGTTTCCGATACACCACTGCAGATTCAAAGTATTCCTTGGACCTTCACATTGACTATGAAACACAGAAATCGACGCGGAATTAAATGCAAAAGGCACAATGCCGCCTTAAGTACAAGAATGGAGACTCTTCTTACGGTCGGTGTTTTGAGCATTCCCTGTGAGACCAGTATTAGTTTCCGATACACCACTGCAGGTTCAATGTATTCCTTGTACATTCACATTGACGATGAAACACAGAAATCTCATCGAAATTAAATGTAAAATACACAATGCCGCCTTAATTACAAGAGTAGAGACTCTTCTTACATTCGGTGCTTTGAGCATTCCCTGTGAGACCAGTACTAGTTTCCGATAAACCACTGCAGGTTCAAAGCATTCCTTGGACCTTCACATTGACTATGAAACACAGAAATGGCATCGGAATTAAATGCAAAAGGCACAAAGCCGCCTTAAGTACAAGAATAGAGACTTTTCTAACAGTCGGTGTTTTGAGAATTTCCTGTGAGACCAGTACTAGTTTCCGATACACCACTGCAGGTTCAAAGCATTCCTTGGACCTTCACATTGACGATGAAATACTGAAATTACATCGGAACTAAATACAAAAGGCACAATGCCGCCTTAAGTGCTAATGGAGTGAGACTTCTTAGTGTCTATGCCTTGATCCTTTCCTGTGAGACCAGTATTACTTTCCGATACACCACTGCAGGTTCAATGTATTCCTTGGACCTTCACATTGACGATGATACACAGAAATCGCATCGGAACTAAATACAAAAGGCACAATGCCGCCTTAATTACAAGAATAGAGACTCTTCTTACAGTCGGTGCTTGAGCATTCCCTGTGAGACCAGTAATAGTTTTCGATACACCACTGCAGGTTCAATGTATTCCTTGGACCTTCACATTGACGATGAAACACAGAAATCTCATCGGAATTAAATACAAAAGGCACAATGCCGCCTTAAGTACAAGTATAGAGACACTTCTCTCAGTCGGTGCTTTGAGCATTGCCTCTGAGACCAGTATTAGTTTCCGATACACCACTGCAGGTTCAAAGTATTCCTTGGACCTTCACATTCTCTATGAAACACAGAAATCGCATCGGAATTAAATACAAAAGGCACAATGCCGCCTAAAGTACAAGAATAGAGACACTTCTTACAGTCGGAGCTTTGAGCATTCCCTCTGACAGCAATATTAGTTTCCGATACACCACTGCAGGTTCAAAGTATTGATTGGACCTTCACATTGACTATGAAACACAGAAATCGCATCGGAATTAAATACAAAAGGCACAATGCCGCCTTAAGTACAAGAATAGAGACTCTTCTTACAGTCGGTGCTTTGAGCATTCCCTGTGAGATCAGTATTAGTTTCCGATACACCACTGCAGGTTCATTTTATTCCTTGGACCTTCACATTGATGCTGAAACACAGAAATCGCATCGGAATTAAATACAAAAGGCACAATGCCGCCTTAAGTACAAGAATAGAGACTCTTCTTACAGTCGGTGCTTTGAACATTCCCTGTGAGACCAGTATTAGTTTCTGATACACAACTGAAGGTTCAATGTATTCCTTGGAACTTCAAGTTGACGTTGAAACACAGAAATCGCTTTGGAATTAAATACTAAAGGCACAATGCCGGCTTAAGTACGAGAATACAGACTCTTCTTACAGTCGGTGCTTTGAGATTCCCTGTGAGACCAGTATTAGTTTCCGATACACCACTGCAGGTTCAAAGTATTCCTTGGACCTTCACATTCTCTATGAAACACAGAAATCGCATCGGAATTAAATACAAAAGGCACAATGCCGCCTAAAGTACAAGAATAGAGACACTTCTTACAGTCGGAGCTTTGAGCATTCCCTCTGACAGCAATATTAGTTTCCGATACACCACTGCAGGTTCAAAGTATTGATTGGCCCTTCACATTGACTATGAAACACAGAAATCGCATCGGAATTAAATACAAAAGGCACAATGCCGGTTTAAGTGCAAGAATAGAGGCTCTTCTTACAGTCGGTGCTTTGAGCATTCCCTGTGAGACCAGTATTAGTTTCCGATACACAACTGAAGGTTCAGAGTATTCCTTGGACCTTCACATTGACGATGAAACACAGAAATCGCATCGGAATTAAATACAAAAGGCACAATGCCGCCTTAAGTACAATAATAGGGATTCTTCTTACAGTTGGTGCTTTGAGCATTCCCTATGAGTCCAGTATTAGTTTCCGATACACCACTGCAGGTTCAATGTATTCCTTGGAACTTCAAGTTGACGTTGAAACACAGAAATCGCTTTGGAATTAAATACTAAAGGCACAATGCCGGCTTAAGTACGAGAATACAGACTCTTCTTACAGTCGGTGCTTTGAGATTCCCTGTGAGACCAGTATTAGTTTCCGATACACCACTGCAGGTTCAATGTATTCCTTGGGCATACACAATGACGATGAAACACTGAAATTACATCGTAATTAAATACAAAAGATAGAATGGCGCCTTAATGCAAGAAGAGTAAGACTTCTTACAGTCCATTCTTTGATCCTCTCCAGTGAGACCAGTATTAATTTCCGATACACGACTGTAGGTTCAATGTATTCCTTGGCCCTTCACATTGAAGATGAAACACATAAATCGCATCGGAATTAAATACAAAAGGCACAATGCCGCCTTAATTACAAGAATAGAGACTCCTCTTACAGTCGGTGCTTATAGCATTCCCTGTGAGACCAGTATTAGTTTCCTAAACACCACTGCAGGTTCAATGTATTCCTTGGACCTTCACATTGACGATGAACCCAGAAATCGCATCGGAATTAAATACAAAAGGCAAAATGCCGCCTTAAGTACAAGAATAGAGACTCTTCTTACAGTCGGTGCTTTGAGCATTCCCTCTGAGAGCAGTAATAGTTTCCGATACACCACTGCAGGTTCAAGGTATTCCTTGGACCTTCACATTGACTATATAACACAGAAATCGCATCGGAATTAAATACAAAAGGCACAACGCCGCCTTAAGTACAAGAATAGAGACTCTTCTTACAGTCGGTGCTTTAAGCATTCCCTGTGAGACCAGTATTAGTTTCCGATATATCACTGCAGATTCAAAGTATTCTTTGGACCTTCACATTGACTATGAAACACTGAAATCGACGCGGAATTTAATGCAAAAGACACAATGCCGCCTTAAGTACAAGAATAGATACTATTCTCACGGTCGGTGTTTTGAGCATTCCCTGTGAGACCAGTATTAGTTTCCGATACACCACTGCAGGTTCAATGTATTCCTTGGACGTTCACATTGACGATGAAACACAGAAATCGCATCGGAATTAAATACAAAAGGCACAATGCCACCTTAATTACAAGAGTAGAGACTCTTCTTACATTCGGTGCTTTGAGCATTCCCTGTGAGACCAGTAATAGTTTCCGATACACCACTGCAGGTTCAATGTATTCCTTGGACTTTCACATTGACGATGAAACACAGAAATCGCATCGGAATTAAATACAAGAATCTCAATGCTGCGTAAAGTACAAGATCAGAGACTCTTCTACAGTCTGTGCCTTGGACACTCCCTGTGAGACCAGTTTTAGTTTCCGTTACACCACTGCAGGTTCAATGTATTCCTTGGACATACACATGGACGATGAAACTCTGAAATTACATCGAAATTAAATTCAAAAGGCACAATGCCGCCTTACGTGCAAGAGGAGTGAGATTTCTTAGAGTCTGTGCTTTGATCCTTTCCTGTGAGACCAGTATTAGTTTCCGATACACCACTGCAGGTTCAATGTGTTCCTTGGACCTTCACATTGACGATGAAACACAGACATCGCATCGGAATTAAATACAAGAAGCACAATGCCGCGTAAAGTACAAGATCAGAGACTCTTCTACAGTCTGTGCCTTGAAAACTCCCTGTGAGACCAGTATTAGTTTCCGATACACCACTGCAGGATCAATGTATTCCTTGGACATACACATTGACGATGAAACACTCAAATTACATCGGAATTCAATACAAAATGCACAATGCCGAATTAAGTGCCAGAAGAGTGAGACTTCTTATTGTCTGTGTTTTGATCGTTTCCTGTGAGACCAGTATTTGTTTCCGATACACCACAGCAGGTTCAATGTATTTCTTGGACCTTCGCATTGACGATGAAACACTGAATTCGCATCGGAATTAAATACAAGAAGCACAATGCCGCGTAAAGTACAAGATCAGAGACTCTTCTACAGTCTGTGCCTTGAATACTCCCTGTGTGACCAGTATTAGTTTCCGATGCACCACTGCCGGCTCAATGTATTCCTTGGACCTAAACATTGACGATGAAACACAGAAATTACATCGGAATTAAATACAAAAGGCACAATGCCGCCTTTAGTGCAAGATGAGTGAGACTTCTTAGAATCTGTGTTTTGATCCTTTAATGTGAGACCAGTTTTTGTTTCCGATACACGACTGCAGGTTCAATGTATTCCTTGGACGTTCACATTGACGATGAAACACAGAAATCGCATCGAAATTAAATACAAAAGGCACAATGCCGCCTTAATTACAAGAGTAGAGACTCTTCTTACATTCGGTGCTTTGAGCATTCCCTGTTAGACCAGTAATAGTTTCCGATACACCACTGCAGGTTCAATGTATTCCTTGGACTTTCACATTGACGATGAAACACAGAAATCGCATCGGAACTAAATACAAGAAGCACAATGCTGCGTAAAGTACAAGATCAGAGACTCTTCTACAGTCTGTGCCTTGAACACTCGCTGTGAGACCAGTTTTAGTTTCCGATACACCACTGCAGGTTCAATGTATTCCTTGGACATACACATGGACGATGAAAATCTGAAATTACATCGCAATTAAATACATAAGGCACAATGCCGCCTTACGTGCAAGAGGAGTGAGATTTCTTAGAGTCTGTGTTTTGATCCTTTCCTGTGAGACCAGTATTAGTTTCCGATACACCACTGCAGGTTCAATGTGTTCCTTGGACCTTCACATTGACGATGAAACACAGACATCGCATCGGAATTAAATACAAGAAGCACAATGCCGCGTAAAGTACAAGATCAGAGACTCTTCTACAGTCTGTGCCTTGAAAACTCCCTGTGAGACCAGTATTAGTTTCCGATACACCACTGCAGGATCAATGTATTCCTTGGACATACACATTGACGATGAAACACTCAAATTACATCGGAATTCAATACAAAATGCACAATGCCGAATTAAGTGCCAGAAGAGTGAGACTTCTTATTGTCTGTGTTTTGATCGTTTCCTGTGAGACCAGTATTTGTTTCCGATACACCACAGCAGGTTCAATGTATTTCTTGGACCTTCACATTGACGATGAAACACTGAAATCGCATCGGAATTAAATACAAGAAGCACAATGCCGCGTAAAGTACAAGATCAGAGACTCTTCTACAGTCTGTGCCTTGAACACTCCCTGTGTGACCAGTATTAGTTTCCGATGCACCACTGCCGGCACAATGTATTCCTTGGACCTAAACATTGACGATGAAACACAGAAATTACATCGGAATTAAATACAAAAGGCACAATGCCGCCTTTAGTGCAAGATGAGTGAGACTTCTTAGAATCTGTGTTTTGATCCTTTAATGTGAGACCAGTTTTTGTTTCCGATACACGACTGCAGGTTCAATGTATTCCTTGGACGTTCACATTGACGATGAAACACAGAAATCGCATCGAAATTAAATACAAAAGGCACAATGCCGCCTTAATTACAAGAGTAGAGACTCTTCTTACATTCGGTGATTTGAGCATTCCCTGTTAGACCAGTAATAGTTTCCGATACACCACTGCAGGTTCAATGTATTCCTTGGACTTTCACATTGACGATGAAACACAGAAATCGCATCGGAACTAAATACAAGAAGCACAATGCTGCGTAAAGTACAAGATCAGAGACTCTTCTACAGTGTGTGCCTTGAACACTCGCTGTGAGACCAGTTTTAGTTTCCGATACACCACTGCAGGTTCAATGTATTCCTTGGACATACACATGGACGATGAAAATCTGAAATTACATCGCAATTAAATACATAAGGCACAATGCCGCCTTACGTGCAAGAGGAGTGAGATTTCTTAAAGTCTGTGTTTTGATCCTTTCCTGTGAGACCAGTATTAGTTTCCGATACACCACTGCAGGTTCAATGTATTTTTTGGACCTTCACATTGACGATGAAACACAGAAATCGCATCGGAATTAAATACAAGAAGCACAATGCCGCGTAAAGTACAAGATCAGAGGCTCTTCTACAGTCTGTGCCTTGAAAACTCCCTGTGAGACCAGTATTAGTTTCCGATACACCACTGCAGGATCAATGTATTCCTTGGACATACACATTGACGATGAAACACTCAAATTACATCGGAATTAAATACAAAATGCACAATGCCGAATTAAGTGCCGGAAGAGTGAGACTTCTTATTGTCTGTGTTTTGATCGTTTCCTGTGAGATCAGTATTTGTTTCCGATACACCACTGCAGGTTCAATGTATTCCTTGGCCCTTCACATTGAAGATGAAACACATAAATCGCATCGGAATTAAATACAAAAGGCACAATGCCGCCTTAATTACAAGAATAGAGACTCCTCTTACAGTCGGTGCTTATAGCATTCCCTGTGAGACCAGTATTAGTTTCCTAAACACCACTGCAGGTTCAATGTATTCCTTGGACCTTCACATTGACGATGAACCCAGAAATCGCATCGGAATTAAATACAAAAGGCAAAATGCCGCCTTAAGTACAAGAATAGAGACTCTTCTTACAGTCGGTGCTTTGAACATTCCCTCTGAGAGCAGTAATAGTTTCCGATACACCACTGCAGGTTCAAGGTATTCCTTGGACCTTCACATTGACTATATAACACAGAAATCGCATCGGAATTAAATACAAAAGGCACAAGGCCGCCTTAAGTACAAGAATAGAGACTCTTCTTACAGTCGGTGCTTTAAGCATTCCCTGTGAGACCAGTATTAGTTTCCGATATATCACTGCAGATTCAAAGTATTCTTTGGACCTTCACATTGACTATGAAACACTGAAATCGACACGGAATTTAATGCAAAAGACACAATGCCGCCTTAAGTACAAGAATAGATACTATTCTCACGGTCGGTGTTTTGAGCATTCCCTGTGAGACCAGTATTAGTTTCCGATACACCACTGCAGGTCCAATGTATTCCTTGGACGTTCACATTGACGATGAAACACAGAAATCGCATCGGAATTAAATACAAAAGGCACAATGCCACCTTAATTACAAGAGTAGAGACTCTTCTTACATTCGGTGCTTTGAGCATTCCCTGTGAGACCAGTAATAGTTTCCGATACACCACTGCAGGTTCAATGTATTCCTTGGACTTTCACATTGACGATGAAACACAGAAATCGCATCGGAATTAAATACAAGAATCTCAATGCTGCGTAAAGTACAAGATCAGAGACTCTTCTACAGTCTGTGCCTTGAACACTCCCTGTGAGACCAGTTTTAGTTTCCGTTACACCACTGCAGGTTCAATGTATTCCTTGGACATACACATGGACGATGAAACTCTGAAATTACATCGAAATTAAATTCAAAAGGCACAATGCCGCCTTACGTGCAAGAGGAGTGAGATTTCTTAGAGTCTGTGCTTTGATCCTTTCCTGTGAGACCAGTATTAGTTTCCGATACACCACTGCAGGTTCAATGTGTTCCTTGGACCTTCACATTGACGATGAAACACAGACATCGCATCGGAATTAAATACAAGAAGCACAATGCCGCGTAAAGTACAAGATCAGAGACTCTTCTACAGTCTGTGCCTTGAAAACTCCCTGTGAGACCAGTATTAGTTTCCGATACACCACTGCAGGATCAATGTATTCCTTGGACATACACATTGACGATGAAACACTCAAATTACATCGGAATTCAATACAAAATGCACAATGCCGAATTAAGTGCCAGAAGAGTGAGACTTCTTATTGTCTGTGTTTTGATCGTTTCCTGTGAGACCAGTATTTGTTTCCGATACACCACAGCAGGTTCAATGTATTTCTTGGACCTTCACATTGACGATGAAACACTGAAATCGCATCGGAATTAAATACAAGAAGCACAATGCCGCGTAAAGTACAAGATCAGAGACTCTTCTACAGTCTGTGCCTTGAACACTCCCTGTGTGACCAGTATTAGTTTCCGATGCACCACTGCCGGCTCAATGTATTCCTTGGACCTAAACATTGACGATGAAACACAGAAATTACATCGGAATTAAATACAAAAGGCACAATGCCGCCTTTAGTGCAAGATGAGTGAGACTTCTTAGAATCTGTGTTTTGATCCTTTAATGTGAGACCAGTTTTTGTTTCCGATACACGACTGCAGGTTCAATGTATTCCTTGGACGTTCACATTGACGATGAAACACAGAAATCGCATCGAAATTAAATACAAAAGGCACAATGCCGCCTTAATTACAAGAGTAGAGACTCTTCTTACATTCGGTGCTTTGAGCATTCCCTGTTAGACCAGTAATAGTTTCCGATACACCACTGCAGGTTCAATGTATTCCTTGGACTTTCACATTGACGATGAAACACAGAAATCGCATCGGAACTAAATACAAGAAGCACAATGCTGCGTAAAGTACAAGATCAGAGACTCTTCTACAGTCTGTGCCTTGAACACTCGCTGTGAGACCAGTTTTAGTTTCCGATACACCACTGCAGGTTCAATGTATTCCTTGGACATACACATGGACGATGAAAATCTGAAATTACATCGCAATTAAATACATAAGGCACAATGCCGCCTTACGTGCAAGAGGAGTGAGATTTCTTAGAGTCTGTGTTTTGATCCTTTCCTGTGAGACCAGTATTAGTTTCCGATACACCACTGCAGGTTCAATGTATTTTTTGGACCTTCACATTGACGATGAAACACAGAAATCGCATCGGAATTAAATACAAGAAGCACAATGCCGCGTAAAGTACAAGATCAGAGACTCTTCTACAGTCTGTGCCTTGAAAACTGGCTGTGAGACCAGTATTAGTTTCCGATACACCACTGCAGGATCAATGTATTCCTTGGACATACACATTGACGATGAAACACTCAAATTACATCGGAATTAAATACAAAATGCACAATGCCGAATTAAGTGCCGGAAGAGTGAGACTTCTTATTGTCTGTGTTTTGATTGTTTCCTGTGAGATCAGTATTTGTTTCCGATACACCACTGCAGGTTCAATGTATTCCTTGGAACTTCAAGTTGACGATGAAACACAGAAATCGCTTTGGAATTAAATACTAAAGGCACAATGCCGGCTTAAGTACAAGAATACAGACTCTTCTTACAGTCGGTGTTTTGAGCATTCCCTGTGAGACCAGTATTAGTTTACGATACACCACTGCAGGTTCAAAGTATTCCCTGGACCTTCACATTGACTATGAAACACAGAAATCACATCGGAATTAAATACAAAAGGCACAATGCCGGCTTATGTACAAGAATAGAGACTCCTCTTACAGTTAGTGCTTTGAGCATTCTCTTTGAGGCCAGTATTAATTTCCGTTACACAACTGCAGGTTCAATGTATTCCTTGTCATACACATTGACGATAAAACACTGAAATTACATCGGAATTAAATACAAAAGGCATAATGCCGCCTTAACTGCAAGAATAGAGACTCTTCTTACAGTCGGTGCTTTGAGCATTCCCTGTGAGACCAGTATTAGTTTCCGATACACAACTGCAGGTGCAGTGTATTCCTTGGACCTTCACATTGACGATGAAACACAGAAATCGCATAGGAATTAAATACAAAAGGCACAAAGCCGCCTTAAGTACAACAATAGAGATCCTTCTTACAGTCGGAGCTTTGAGCATTCCCTATGAGACCAGTATTAGTTTCCGATACACCACTGCAGGTTCAATGTATTCCTTGGAACTTCAAGTTGACGAAGAAACACAGAAAAGGCATCGGAATTAAAAAAAAATGGCAACAATGTCGCCTTAAGTACAAGAATAGAGACTCTTCTTACAGTCGCTGCTTTGAGCATTCCCTGTGAGACCAGTATTAGTTTCCGATACACCACTGCAGGCTCAGTGTATTCCTTGGACCTTCACATTGAAGATGAAACACAGAAATCGCATCGGAATTAAATACAAAAGGCACAATGCCGCCATAAGTACAAGAATAGAGACTCTTCTTACAGTCGGTGCTTTGAGCATTCCCTGTGAGACCAGTATTAGTTTCCGATACACCACTGCAGGCTCAGTGTATTCCTTGGACATACACATTGACGATGAAATACTGAAATTACATCGGAATTAAATACAAAAGGCACAATGCCGCCTTAAGTGCTAGAAGAGTGAGACTTCTTAGAGTCTGTGCCTTGATCCTTTCCTGTGAGACCAGTATTAGTTTCCGATACAACACTGCAGGTTCAATGTATTCCTTTGACCTTCACATTGACGATGAAACACAGAAATCGCATCGCAATTAAATACAAAAGGCACAATGCCGACTTAAGTACATGAATAGAGACTCTTCTTACAGTCGGTGCTTTGAGCGTTCCCTGTGAGACCACTATTAGTTTCCGATACACCACTGCAGGCTCAGTGTATTCCTTGGACCTTCACATTGAAGATGAAACACAGAAATCGCATCGCAATTAAATACAAAAGGCACAATGTCGCCTTAAGTACAAGAATAGAGACTCTTCTTACAGTCGCTGCTTTGAGCATTCCCTGTGAGACCAGTATTAGTTTCCGATAAACCACTGCAGGTTCAATGTATTGCTTGGAGCTTCACATTGACGATGAAACACAGAAATAGCACCGGAAATAAATACAAAAGGCACAATGCCGCCTTAAGTCCAGGAGTAGAGACCCTTCTTACAGTCGGTGCTTTGAATATTCCCTGTGAGACCAGTATTAATTTCCGATAAACCACTGCAGCTTCAATGTATTCCTTGCCATACACATTGACGATGAAACACTGAAATTACATCGGAATTAAATACAAAAGGCACAATGCCGCCTTAAGTGCAAGAATAGAGACTCTTCTTACAGTCGGTGCTTTGAGCATTTTATGATAGACCAGTAGTAGTTTCCGATACACAACTGCAGGTTCAGTGTATTTCTTGGACCTTCATATTGTCAATGAAACACAGAAATCGCATCAGAATTAAATACAAAAAAACAATGCCGCCTTAAGTACAAGTATAGAGTTTCTTGTTACAGTCGGTGTTTTGAGCATTCCCTGTGAGACCAGTATTTGTTTCCAATACACCACTGCAGATTCAATGTATTGCTTGGAGCTTCAAATTGACGATGAAACACAGAAATCGCATCGGAATTAAATACAAAAGGCACAATTCCGCCTTAAGTAAGTAGTAGAGACCCATCTTACAGTTGGTGCTTTGAGCATTCCCTGTGAGACCAGTATTGATTTCCGATACACCACTGCAGGTTCAATGTATTCCTTGTCATACACATTGATGATGAAACACTGAAATTACATCGGAATTAAATACAAATGGCACAATGCCGCCTTAAGTGCAAGAATAGAGACTCTTCTTATAGTCGGTGCTTTGAGCATTCCCTGTGAGACCAGTATTAGTTTCCGATACACAACTGAAGGTTCAGTGTATTCCTTGGACCTTCACATTGACGATGAAACACAGAAATCGCATCGCAATTAAATACAAAAGGCACAATGCCGCCTTAAGTACAAGAATAGGGATTCTTCTTACAGTTGGTGCTTTGAGCATTCCCTGTGAGACCAGTATTAGTTTCCGATACACCACTACAGGTTCAATGTATTCCTTGGACCTCAAGTTGACGATGAAACACAGAAATCGCATCGGAATTAAATACAAAAGGCACAATGCCGGCTTAAGTACAAGAATAAAGACTCTTCTTACAGTCGGTGCTTTGAGCATTCCCTGTGAGACCAGTATAAGTTTCCGAAACACCTGCAGGTTCAATGTATTCCTTGGACGTACACAATGACGATGAAACACTGCAATTACATCGGAATTAAATACAAAAGAGAGAATGCCGCCTTAATGCAAGAAGAGTAAGACTTCTTAGAGTCCATACATTGATCCTTTCCTGTGAGACCAGTATTAGTTTCCGATACACCACTGCAGGTTCAATGTATTCCTTGGACCTTCACATTGAAGATGAAACACAGAAATCGCATCGGAATTAAATACAAAAGGCACAATGCCGCCTTAATTACAGGAATAGAGACTCTTCTTACAGACGGTGCTTTGAGCATTCCCTGTGAGACCGGTATTAGTTTCCGATACACCACTGCAGGTTCAATGTATTCCTTGGACCTTCACATTGACGATGAAACCCAGAAATCGCACCGGAATTAAATACAAAAGGCACAATGCCGCCTTATGTACAAGAATAGAGACACTAATTACAGTCGGTGCTTTGAGCATTCCCTGTGAGACCAGTATTAGTTTCCGATACACCACTGCAGTTCCAATGTATTCCTTGGACCTACACATTGACGATGAATCACAGATATCGCATCGGAATTAAATACAAAAGGCACAATGCCGCCTTAAGTAAAGGAGTAGAGAACCTTCTTACAGTTGGTGCTTTGAGCATTCCCTGTGAGACTAGTATTAATTTCCGATACACCACTGCAGGTTCAATGTATTCCTTGTCATACACATTGACGATGAAAAACTGAAATTACATCGGAATTAAATACAAAAGGCACAATGCTGCCTAAAGTGCAAGAATAGAGACTCTTCTTACAGTCGGTGCTTTGAGCATTCCCTGTGAGACCAGTATTAGTTTCCGATACACAACTGAAGGTTCAGTGTATTCCTTGGACCTTCACATTGACGATGAAACTCAGAAATCGCATCGGAATTTAATACAAAAGGCACAAGGCTGCCTTAAGTTCAAGAATAGAGACACTTCTTACAGTCGGTGCTTTGAGCATTGCCTCTGAGAGCATTATTAGTTTCTGATACACCACTGCAGGTTCAATATATTCCTTGGACCTTCTCATTGACGATGAAACACAGAAATTACATAGGAATTAAATACAAAAGAAAGAATGCCGCCTTAATGCAAGAAGAGTGAGACTTCTTAGAGTCCATTCTTTAATCATTTCCTATGAGACCAGTATTAGTTTCCAATACACCACTGCAGGTTCAATGTATTACTTGGACCTTCACATTGAAGATGAAACACAGAAATCGCATCGGAATTAAATACAAATGGCACAATGCCGCCTTAATTACAAGAATAGAGACTCTTCTTACAGTCGCTGCTCTGAGCATTCCCTGTGAGACCAGTATTAGTTTCCGATACACCACTGCAGTTCCAATGTATTCCTTGGCCCTTCACATTGACGATGAATCACAGAAATCGCATCGGAATTACATACAAAAGGCACAATTCCGAATTAAGTACAAGAATAGAGACACTTCTTACAGTCGGTGCTTTGGGCATTCCCACTTAGAGCAGTATTAGTTTCCGCTACACCACTGCAGGTTCAAGGTATTCCTTGGACCTTCACATTGACTATGAAACACAGAAATCGCATAGGAATTAAATACAAAAGGCACAAGGCCGCCTTAAGTACAAGAACAGAGACTCTTCTTACAGCCGATGCTTTGAGCATTCCCTGTGAGGCCAGTATTAGTTTCCGATACACCACTGCAGGTTCAATGTATTCCTTGGACCTTCACGTTCACGATGAAACACAGAAATCGCATCGGAATTAAATGCAAAAGGCACAATGCCGCCTTAAGTTCAAGAATAGAGACACTTCTTACAGTCGGTGCTTTGAGCATTGCCTCTGAGAGCATTATTAGTTTCTGATACACCACTGCAGGTTCAAGGTATTCCTTGGACCTTCACATTGACTATGACACTTAGAAATCGCATCGGATTTAAATACAAAAGGCACAATGCCGCCTTAAGTCCAGGAGTAGAGACCATTCTTACAGTCGGTCCTTTGAATATTCCCTGTGAGACCAGTATTAACTTCCGATGCACCACTGCAGTTTCAATGTATTCCTTGCCATACACATTGACGATGAAACACTGAAATTACATCGCAATTAAATACAAAAGGCACAATGCCGCCTTAAGTGCAAGAATAGAGACTCTTCTTGCAGTCGGTGCTTTGAGCATTCCCTGTGAGACCAGTATTAATTACCGATTCACAACTGCAGGTTCAGTGTATTCCTTGGACCTTCATAGTGTCAATGAAACACAGAAATCGCAATGGAATTAAATACAAAAACACAATGTCGCCTTAAGTACAAGAATAGAGATTCTTGTTACAGTCGGTGCTTTGAGCATTCCCTGTGAGACCTGTATTTGTTTCCGATACACCACTGCAGGTTCAATGTATTCCTTGGACCTTCACATTGACGATGAAACACAGAAATCGCGTCGGAATAAAATACAAAAGGCACAATGCCGACTGAAGTACAAGAATAGAGACTCTTTTTACTGTCGGTGCTTTGAGCGTTCCCTGTGAGACCAGTATTAGTTTCCGATACACCACTGCAGGTTCAATGCATTGGTTGGAGCTTCAAATTGACGATGAAACACAGAAATCGCATCGGAATTATATACAAAAGGCACAATGCCGCCTTAAGTAAAGGAGTAGAAAACCTTCTTACAGTTGGTGCTTTGAGCATTCCCTGTGAGACTAGTATTAATTTCCGATACACCACTGCAGGTTCAATGTATTCCTTGTCATACACATTGACGATGAAACACTGAAATTACATCGGAATTAAATACAAAAGGCACAATGCTGCCTAAAGTGCAAGAATAGAGACTCTTCTTACAGTCGGTGCTTTGAGCATTCCCTGTGAGACCAGTATTAGTTTCCGATACACAACTGAAGGTTCAGTGTATTCCTTGGACCTTCACATTGACGATGAAACTCAGAAATCGCATCGGAATTAAATACAAAAGGCACAATGCCGCCTAAAGTACAAGAATAGGGATTCTTCTTACAGTTGGTGCTTTGAGCATTCCCTGTGAGACCAGTATTAGTTTCCGATACACCACTGCAGGTTCAATGTATTCCTTGGAACTTCAAGTTGACGATGAAACACAGAAATCGCATCGGTATTAAATACAAAAGGCACAATGCCGGCTTAAGTACAAGAATACAGACTCTTCTTACAGTCGGTGCTTTGAGCATTCCCTGTGAGCCGAGTATTAGTTTCCGATACACCACTGCAGGTTCAATGTATTCCTTGGACATACACAATGACGATGAAACACTGAAATTACATCAGAATTAAATACAAAAGGCACAATGCCGCCTTCATTACAAGAATAGAGACTCTTCTTACATTCGGTGCTTTGAGCATTCCCTGTGAGACCAGTATTAGTTTCCGATACACCACTGCAGGTTCAATGTATTCCTTGGATATTCACATTGACGATGAAACCCAGAAATCGCATCGGAATTAAATACAAAAGGCACAATGCCGCCTTATGTACAAGAACAGATACACTTCTTACAGTCGGTGCTTTGAGCATTCCCTCTGACAGTAGTATTAGTTTCCGATACACCACTGCAGGTTCAAGGTATTCCTTGGACCTTCACATTGACTACGAAACACAGAAATCGAATCGGAATTAAATACAAAAGGCACAAGGCCCCCTTAAGTACAAGAATAGAGACTCTTCTTACAGTCGGTGCTTTAACCATTCCCTGTGAGACCAGTATTAGTTTTCGATACACCACTCCAGGTTCAAAGTATTCCTTGGACCTTCACATTGACTATGAAACACAGAAATCGACGCGGAATTAAATGCAAAAGGCACAATGCCGCCTAAAGTACATGAATAGAGACTCTTCTTACAGTCGGCGTTTTGAACGTTCCCAGTGAGACCAGTATTAGTTTCCGATACGCCACTGCAGGTTCAATGTATTCCTTGGACCTTCACATTGACGATGAAACACAGAAATCGCATCGGAATTAAATACAAGAGGCACAATGCCGCCTTCATTACAAGAATAGAGACTCTTCTTACATTCGGTGCTTTGAGCATTCCCTGTGAGACCAGTAATAGTTTCCGATACACCACTGCAGGTTCAATGTATTCCTTGGACCTTCACACTGACGATGAAACACAGAAGTCGCATCGGAATTAAATACAAAAGGCATATTGCCGCCTTAAGTACAACAATAGAGACACTTCTTACAGTCGTTGCTTTGAGCATTCCCTCTGAGAGCAGTATTAGTTTCCGATACACCACTTCAGGTTCAAGGTATTCCTTGGACCTTCACATTGACTATGAAACACAGAAATCGCATCGGAATTAAATACAAAAGGCACAATGCCGGCTTAAGTACAAGAATAGAGACTCTTCTTACAGTTAGTGTTTTGAGCATTCACTGTGAGACCAGTATTACTTTCCGATACACCACCGTAGGTTCAATGTATTCCTTGGACTTTCACATTGACAATGAAACACAGAAATCGCATCGGAATTAAATACAAGAAGCACAATGCTGCTTAAAGTACAATATCAGAGACTCTTTTACAGTCTGTGCCTTGAACACTCCCTGTGAGACCAGTATTAGTTTCCGATACACCACTGCAGGTTCAATGTATTCCTTGGACATACACATTGACGATGAAACTCTGAAATTACATCGAAATGAAACACAAAGGGCACAATGCCGCCTTAAGTGCAAGAAGATTGAGACTTCTTAGAGTCTGTGCTTTGATCCTTTCCTGTGAGACCAGTATTAGTTTCTGAATCACCACTGTAGGTTCAATGTATTCCTTGGACATACACATTGACGATGAAACACTCAAATTACATCCTAATTAAATACAAAAGGCAGAATGCCGAATTAAGTGCCAGAAGAGTGAGACTTCTTAGTGTCTGTGTTTTCATCGTTTCCTGTGAGACCAGTATTAGTTTCCGATACACCTCTGCAGGTTCAATGTATTTCTTGGACCTTCAAATTGACGATGAAACACAGAAATCGCATTGGAATTAAATACAAGAAGCACAATGCTGCGTAAAGTACAAGATTAAAGACTCTTCTACAGTCTGTGCCTTGAACACTCCCTGCGTGACCAGTATTAGTTTCCGATGCACCACTGCAGGCTCAATGTATACCTTGGTCCTAAACATTGACGAAGAAACATAGAAATTACATCGGAATTAAATACAAAAGGCACAATGCCGCCATTAGTGCAAGATGAGTGAGACTTCTTAGAATCTGCGCTTTGATCCATTAATGTGAGACCAGCATTAGTTTCCGATACACGACTGCAGGTTCAAAGAATTCCTTGGACCTTGACATTGACTATGAAACACAGAAATCGCATCGGAATTAATTACAAAAGGCACAATTCCGGCTTAAGTACAAGAATAGAGACTCTTCTTACAGTTAGAGCTTTGAGACTTCCCTGTGAGGCCAGTATTAATTTCCGATACACCACTGCAGGTTCAATGTATTCCTTGTCATACACATTGACGATCAAACACTGAAATTACATAGGAAGGAAATACAAAAAACAGAATGCCGCCTTAATGCAAGAAGAGTGAGACTTCTTAGAGTCCATTCTCTGATCCTTTTCTGTGAGACCAGTATTATTTTCCAATACACCACTGCAGGTTCAAAGTATTCCTTGGACCTTCACATTGAAGATGAAACGCAGAAATCGCATCGGAATTAAATACAAATGGCACAATGCCGCCTTAATTACAAGAATAGAGACACTTCTTACAGTCGCTGCTTTGAGCATTCCCTGTGAGACCTGTATTAGTTTCCGATACACCACTGGAGTTTCAATGTATTCCTTGGACCTTCACATTGACGATGAAACACAGAAATCGCATCGGAATTAAATACAAAAGGCACAAGGCCGCCTTAAGTACAAGAACAGAGACTCTTCTTACAGTCGGTGCTTTGAGCATTCCCTGTGAGGCCAGTATTAGTTTCCGATACACCACTGCAGGTTCAAAGTTATTCTTGGACATTCACATTGACTATGAAACACAGAAATCGCATCGGAATTAAATGCAAAACTCACAATGCCACCTTAAGTACAAGAATAGAGACTCTTCTTACAGTCGGTGTTTTGAGCATTCCCTGTGGGACCAGTATTAGTTTCCGATACACCACTGCAGGTTCAATGTATTCCTTGGACCTTCACATTGACGATGAAACACAGAAATCGCATCGGAATTAAATACAAAAGGCACAATGCCGGCTTAAGTAGAAGAATAGAGACTCTTATTACAGTTAGTGCTTTGAGCATTCCCTGTGAGACCGGCATTAGTATCCGATACACCACTGCAGGTTCAAAGTATTCCTTGGAACTTCACATTGACTATGGGTCACAGAAATCGCATCGCAATTAAATACAAAAGGCACAAGGCCGCCTTAAGTACAAGAACAGAGAATCTTCTTACAGTCGGTGTTTTGAGCATTCCCTGTGATAGCAGTATTAGTTTCCGATACACCACTGCAGGTTCAATGTATTCCTTGGACCTTCACATTGACGATGAAACACAGAAATCGCATCGGAATTAAATACAAAAGGCACAATGCCGCCTTAAGTACAAGAATAGAGACTCTTCTTACAGTCGGGCTTTGAGCATTCCCTGTGAGACCAGTATTAGTTTCCGATACACCACTGCAGGTTCAATGTATTCCTTGGACATACACATTGACGATGAAATACTGAAATTACATCGGAATTAAATACAATAGGCACAATGCCGCCTTAAGTGCTAGAAGAGTGAGACTTCTTAGAGTCTGAACTTGATCCTTTCCTGTGAGACCAGTATTAGTTTCCGATACACCACTGCAGGTTCAATTGTAACCTCCCCACCGTAATTTTAAAAGAAATAAAAGACAATACTTAACAGAAATGGGAGCCGAGTGTAACCTCCCCACAAAAATTTGAAAGAAAGAAATATGACAATATTTAATTATGAATGCTAATGGACATTGCTCTAAGCGTAACCTGCCCACAATCAAATGTACTGACAATGGCAACAAAAATGTGAAATTCGCAATCTGACTCGAATGTAAATCCTTCAAAAAAAATTAAAGTCCATTCAGTGATAAGGAAATTCAATTAAACCGAAACATCGGTCTTTGGCCCTGTGCAAAAATCAAAATTAAATTCTTACCTCATTGCAACACCTACTCAAATTTCTGCTCTTGTTGTTGTGCACCGCTTGGAGGAACTGCATTGCAAATAATAATATTCCTTTTTTCTGTAATTTTACTGAAAATTTTCTTTAAAAGAAGTGGAATGAAATGGGAAGTGCAACGAAATCTTTAGTTCAATAAAAAATAAAATTTTGAAAAATGCTTTTGAAATTAAAAATTATTATTGGGGCACTTTTTGGAGAATAATTACAATAAACAAATTTTTACATTATCTAATGATTATATTAATTAACAGTATACCTTATTCACCATCTTGACCAGTGTTGTCGACCGCTCTCCATGACGACTATTGGCGTACTGCACTGCACGACTACTACTAGAGTACTGCACTCAACTAGACAGAGCTACAGACTCGCAACGACTAACTGACAGACTGAGAACCGCTCGCAACACTCGCGCGGTCAAGCGCATACTCTCTGGTCACAGATGCTACAATGCCTCGCCATCGCTGCTATGTTACATACGTGTTTCATAACCCTCCACTGGGGGGGCAAAAATTTGGCAGCGATGGTGAGTCATTTGGACTTGCCAAGTGCGGAAAAATTTTTCTTTAATTAACAAAATCCTACAACTTACAGAATATTTAAATGTTGTGCACACGCACTAAGTACAAAATATATCAGACAAAGGCAAAATGTGAATACAAAACATAGTAGCAAATCAGAAAAATGTATATACAAATTTTTTGACAGATAACAAAGTGCACAGGCACTGAAAAAATTCTTTAGCACATTCAGAACAAATAAACAGACTGGCAAAAAATATTATGTTGAAAAGTGACATGAGTGCACATGCACTGCAGTTGAGAACATATCAGTAATTGATGAAATGTATGTACAATTAATAACAAATGATATAAGTGCATACGCATTGAAGTATTGAATATACAGAATGAGTACAATCATATTGAAAAATGAGAAAAATGCACAGGCACTGAAGTTCAATAGAAAACAGATTAACGCTTAACATAAGTGCACATGCACTGTAGTTCAGAACATATCATTAAAATAAAAATGTATATACACTATAAAAGACAAGAATGTACGTACGTATACTGTATACTGTACTTCAGAACAAATCGAAAAATGTCTTTAGCATTTTCGCAATAAATAAACATAATGACAAAACATCATGTCCAAAGTGCACACGCACTGAAAAAATGTCTTTAGCATTTTCACAACAAATAAACATAATGGCAAAACATCATGTCGACCAGTGACATAAGTGTACTCGCACTGGAGTTCAGCGAATCGAAAAAAAATGTATAACCTACGAACAGAAATGATTTTCATTATGTGACAAGAATTAGGATAGGAAAGGGAAGGATTGCATCATGGTTGTAGCACTTTAGATTGCACACAGCTGTTCTGAAAGTCCATATCTTTCCACAGAAGTACAACACCAAGTGACACAACTTGAAGTTCTTTTCCCATCAGAATTTATCAGTGTAGCCAAGACACTGAACTGTCGTAGTAATGTTCCATGTTTTCATTTTGGCAGTACATTAGGTACACCAAACAGTGGGATCATAATAACGTCTTCGTTGCTCACGGTGGTGGACAGCATGTCGTGTCAACACCACGCTCTTACAAGGCACACCAACGTAGAATTAGTGCAAAAACCAAATATAGTGCTCCATGATCACTAGGATAAACAGGACAAATGGACATTGCAGTAATTTAGGGTAGTCAGCTTATGAGGTGAAGGACATCAAGTCACATAATATTGACAGTTACAGACTTAATTAGCAGTTTGTGGCATTCATAGCCCAGTTATTGAACATTTCTGTACCAAGTATGTAGTATTACAGAAAAATGTTCATTAATTGTTTTACATAGAATCAGTAGCCTTCTTTTCCTGGTTACAAAGCATTATGAAATAATCGCATTCTTTTTTGTCACAGAGTATAATTAAGAATCATTAACCTTCTCCTAATTACAGTTAATTAATCATTTGTCATTAATTAATCATTTGTCGTTAATTAATCATTTGTCTAATTACAGTTAATTAATCATCTGTCGTTAACTAATCATTTGTCTAATTACAGTTAATTAATTAATCATTTGTCATTCCAATATAGTAAGAATTATTAGCCTTAATTAATTACAAAGCATTATTAAACAGTACCATAGTTAATTACAAAGCATTATTAAACAGTACCATAGTTAATTAATTACGTGTCATTACAATCTATTAAGAAGCACTAGCTGGCATCATGGGTAATCGTATTACAATAAACAGTGGCGGTCCTTGGCCAGTTACAAAGTATATTTAGTATGACAGAATAATGTTCATCAGAAGCCTTAATTGAAAAGGAGAGTCAATTATTGGCCTAGCATTAACATAATACATTGAGTGATACAAATTATTGGCACTCATTGGCCATTAACCAAAACATGAAAACTCAACATGGGAAAAAAAGGGCTAATTAATGGCATAATTAATAACAATTCTTCAAGTGACATTAATTATTGGCACTCAGTGGCCAGCAAGTATTGAATAGAATCATCATTCAGTATTATTCAGATTATTACGAAGTCATTATTAAAAATCAGTTAATTACAGTCAAATCATTAAAAATCACAGGCATTATAAGTAGTATCATTACAATAAACAGTGTTCCTCCTTCAGTAGTATTCAGATCATTACAAAGTCATTATTAAAATCAGTTAATTACAGTCAAATCATTAATAATCACAGGCATTATTAGTAGTATCATTACAATAAACAGTGGCAGTTATTAGCTAGTGACAAAGCATTATTTTGAATATAGTCTCATTAAGAGGTCATTACTCAAGTGACATGCTATTCAGAGTTGATCAGTATTATTCAGAATTGTCATAAACTAGTGACATTATGTGCGACTGGTAATACATTTTTTTGGTAGCAATGCATTGCGTTGGGATCGATAATTAATTGCTGAAACATAACACTATTTGCTTTTGACCTATTGCAGCAAATGAGGATAGGTAACGTCATTCGTCATGAGTCAGCTGTAGCAAGATTATGTAACAAGGCAGTACAGGTGATCACATTTATAAACGATAGACACAAATGGGTAAAAATATAAAAATGCAAGTACTAGAACAGGTATAATAAGTAACAGGTTTAGTAAGTATCATGAAAAACTTCTCCTGGAAAAATTACAAAATGGATTATTGACCTGAAAGAAGAAACGCACACTATGCTGAAAAGTAGTGAACTTCGAATTAACAGGTAGCGAAATGTGTATAAAAATGTGTTTCATAGCTGTCCTTTCCAAAACTTTCCGTCATCCTACTATGCAATATTACACCTGCTGTCAAAGCAAACTGCAACAAATACTTAAATAACTACATAACATAAATACATAACTTCAACATTATCCTCATCTGTAAAGAAAACTTCATTATCCATATCATCATAACTTCACTATTATCATCATCTGTAAAGAAAAACTTCATTATTCATAACATCATATCCTTCATCATTATTCATCAGTATTCATTATCATCTGCAAAAAATCACTTCATTACTCATTATACAATTATTCCTTATCTCTAGCATATTTCATCACTAAAACTAAGATGTGTAGTTCAGTCTGACAGCCTGCATCAATCACCTTGTAATCTGAAAGAAAAAATTAGTTAAGACTGCTATTCTGTGATGAGTACAGTATAGTCTTGTTAATGCTTGTTAATCCTGATCCATTTACTCTTCCTCATAAAGTTATTGCATCTCCTTTCGTTTATCCCGTAGGTGAAATTCCCATTTCTGTTGAATTTATTTCTTACATGCATCATTTCTTTCTGAAATTGATGAGCAGAGATTAATGTCTTGCATTTAAATCATATACCCACTAAATAATGACTGGTTTATGGTGACACAATTAACCATACAGCATAACATGACAGAAAACGTAATATGTTAAAGACGTTGACAGTGTTCAGATGCAAAAATGTACACAGAATAATACAATGCAGTAGCAAAAAAAAAAAAAAATGTAAAACAGTCACGATGTTGAGATGTCATAGGGCAAAAAAAATGTCAAAGTCGACTGTTGTGTGTTATATCTTAACTATTTCACAATACATACAAACAAAACTGGAGTACAATCATATACACAAAAAAAGTGGAAAATGTGCACGGTCTGATGTGTAACGACAAGAAAAGCGACCTGCTAACCTTACCTTGCCGGGCACTTGCCAAGAAAAAATACGATAATCATCAGTAATTAGTCACGTGAAATAATTGCATTAGTAAATGGCATCATAGTGTGTTGAATCATACAGTGGTTTCACTCATTAAACGGTTTAATGTTTGAGATATGGTGATTGCCTTTCGATTTTCTAGTTCTCAAAGTTTCGACGTGTACAACATTGGGGTGAGGGATGCTGCGAATCCGATACGGACCTGCGTATAGAAGTTCAAATTTACTGCACTTACCTTTTAATTTACTGGATAAATAGTGTGTACGTACTAGTATCTTCTGTCCAACGTGAAAGTCGCGGCGTGTACAAACCTGTTTTTGCTGTCTTCTCCGGCGCTCTGCGGCACGTTTGATGTTGTTCAGCGCAATGTCAATTATTTCGTGGTGTCGTAATCGACGAGATGTAGGAAATGTTATTAACTCTTTAATTTTGTTAGGTGGTTCAGCATTTTTCAGTATAACAGACGGAGATAGCATAGTGGATTCATTTGGTATGGAATTAATTACATCTTGGAATGAGAGTATGTGTGTATCCCAATCAATATGTCTTTTGTGGCAGTATATTCTACACAGTTTACCAATTTCTTTCATTAACCTTTCACAGGGGTTCGAAGAAGCGTGGTACTTGGATATATAGATCGGAGAAATGTTTCTAGCTCGTAACATACGTGTCCATACGCCACATCGAAATTGTGATCCATTATCAGAAATTACTTTCATTACATGCCCTACATGAGATAGAAAATGTTTTACAAATGCTTTCGAAACAGTTTTAGCAGTAGCTTTGCGTAATGGAGTGAAAGTAACAAATTTTGAAGTGAGCTCAACAGCGACAAAGATGTAGCAAAAACCTCTGTTAGTTCTCGGAATCGGACCAAAAATATCTACTGCGGCCATATGTCTTAATTTAACAGGTATAATGGGATATAAAGGAGGAATATGTGAAGTGGTGTCTGATTTAGCTTTCTGGCAAATTTTACAAGACGCTAAAACTCGTCGTATACGTTTCTCCATGTTGGCAAAATAACAGTTCTGTCTCAGTATAAGAAAACATTTTCGTGCTCCGTAATGTGCGTAGCTTAAATGAGTGTACCAAATTAATTTGTTGACCAGTTCGTCAGGAATGCATAATAACCAATTGTTGCTGTCAGGATGAGAGCGGCGAAACAGAACGTCATTGCGTACAGTGTAATGGTTTCTAATCGTAACATTTTTTCTATCTTGCCAAAGGTGTTTAATTTCTTTCCACACATTGTCTTTATTTTGTTCTTGTGCTATGTCCTGTAATGACGATGAAATAAAATTTTCAAAAGCAACTTGCTGAATGTACATGACACTGAAATTTGTTTTGCAGAAGTTGGTTGCTACGTCTTGCTGATTGTTGCCAAGAGAACGCGATAGTGCGTCTGCTATAACATTTTGTGTGCCGGGAATGTGAACTATTGTAAAATTAAATTCTTGTAAATAAAGTTTCCATCTGCTTAATCTGTCGTGAGTAAATTTAGCTGAAAGCAAAAATTGTATAGCTCTATGGTCTGTGTAAACGGTGGTATGTCTGCCATAAAGAAAGTGCCGAAATCTCGTAAAAGCCCATACAACACATAATGTTTCCAGTTCTGTAACGGAATAATTTCGTTCAGCAGGTGACAAAATGCGGCTTGCAAATGCGATGTTTTTAATTACTGTAGAGCCATCTTCTTCTATTTCCTGAAAAATGTGTACGCCTAAAGCGGTGTTGGAACTGTCGGTGGCAATGGAAAAATTTCTGGTAAGATCTGGGTGCGATAATAGTGGAGCATTCAACAAAGCATGTTTCAAATAACATTCTCGTGAGCAAAATTCTGCGTGTCAAAAGTAATGTTTGCGTTACTGTAATATGCAATCTGTGCTGTATCTGGTTAAAATCTATCGTACGTGTTATTATTTACGGGAGAATGTTGTGGCATATCCACTATATGAACTGTTCTGTTATTTCTTATTGACGTGTTACGCTATAGATGACACCTATTGTCTGTTTCATTCGTGATAATACGTTGTTGCTAATGTTCTTGCTGCTCATAATATCGACTGTTATTAAATGTACGCTGAAAATTGTGCTCGTTATTTTTACGTCTGTCAAGATAGTAATTTCTATACGGCGTATTGCTATGCGAGTTGAAATAGTGTGTTGTCTGTACGTAGTTATTTCTTTGCTGCCATGCGTTACCATTTGTTGGAGCTGGGACTATACGTGCACGCGGCGAAACATTAAAGCCTGGTTGACCTTGTAGACTGCATTGTTGGTTAGGTATGCTAAGCGGCTGACTTTCATGCTGTTGTGGTGGAAAACGTCTATTGTTACCAAAAAATGCGTTTGCTGTTAATTTTACACATACTGATGATTACGATTTTATCTGTAATTAAAATTACGCTGGTTTTGGAGTGCCTAAAGAATGTTGTCACTTTCAGTAAAAATTTGTCACATCGGGTTTTCATTACTCGTTTCTTAATACTACGTAGAGCAATAGTTAAAGAGCAGTTTTGATAGATATAAAGGATAGTAGAAGAAAAGGCAGCAGTGCAGAAAACTAAAGATGAAATAGCACTACTACAGCTCGGGGCCCTATGCTCGCTACGGCACATATTCATTAAAGCGTAATGAATCCCCTGAGGTCATTTACGCACTGCAAATAAATTTCAGCTTTTGTGTTACAGGCAATAGCGGTAAAATTTCAAAGGCAAATTGTTGTATTCGTGCTAATTCAAATTTCTTCATTGCAGGCAATGCTGTTGTAAATACAAAAATAAATTGTCGCATCTGGTTCAAAGCTAGCTTCTGCATTACAGATAATAGCGGTGAAAGTACAAAAATAAATTGTCGTATACAGTGCAAATCGTGTATCTGTGCTCTGTCATTATTAAATTCCTTACATTTTCTTACAAATGCAAACTGCTTATTATCAACTTTTTCGTCACTGAATTTGAGAACACGTTCGGGTTTGTGTGACAATTTGTTTGTCTGTGTCATTTCGTACTTCAAGTTACGTAGCTTTTCAGATTTTAAGTCGCGTGGCTTTTCGGGTTTTACGTCTCGTAGTCTCTGTAAATTGTTCACATTATACACGCTGCGTGAGTCAGACAAATGTTCGCAAAGTGGCGTCTGTTGTGGCATGTTATTAACTGAAATGTTTTTCATCTCTGTTACTTCTTGTTGTAAATTTGATAACTTCCTACGTAACGTGTTGTTAGATGAATCGATCTCATTAATTGTCTGCTGTAAATTTTGAAAATCAGGTGTTTGGATAAATGAAACAGGTGCAGTATCGTCTGATTTATTGTCATTAGTATTTTCGATAACATCAATACGACTGGCCAATTCATCATATTTTTCAGTCAGTATTTTAACCTGATCATCGGTTTTAGAATCAGACGCATTAATCTGTTTTTGCAACTTGCGCGTAGTTTCGCTCAGTTTTTTAACATCAGCTTTGATAACATCACAATCCTGTGTTAGATCTAATTGTTCGAATCTATCTGTCACTGTTTGAATATTTACTGTGTGTGTATCTGTTTTTGATTTAAGGTCAGAAATTTCATCCCGTAATCCCGCGTTCAATTGTTCTATGGTATTAATTTTGTCGGACACTGTAGTAATATTATTGTCTACATACGTCTTCGCTTTCGCGAATATTTTACGTTTGTCCTCTTGTCTTTGTGCAGTGATTGTTTCCATGACTTGTCGTTTTACTTTGTTTTGATCTTGAATAAATCTGCGGAAACGCGTATCACTGTTCTGTATGTGCTGATTAAAGCGCTCGTTAATCTGAGTGTTTTGCTGTTCGAATTTCGCGTCTATCTTTGCGTCCACTGTGCGCGAAAGTTCTACCGTCATTGCTCTAAACTCGTCCCGTAATTGTGCAGCTTTTTCAGAGCATTGTTTAGCGACTCCGCTAATTTCGTCTCTGAGTGTTTCTGTTGCGGCTGTTTGCATTTCCCTTAATTCTTGTGCAACAGACTTAATTTCTTCGCTATTTTTTTGAGAACAAGCCTCAATTTCCACGCGCAACTGTTCCTTAGTGTCATGGCACTGCGCGGCAACGTCTCTAATTTGTTCACTAAGCTGTCTGTTCTGTTCCCTAAGTTGTTTGAAATTTTCACTCTGTTGTCGGACCTGTTCACTAAGTTTGTCTTGATTTTTGTCATTATTGTCAAGTTTTTCATTTAAGTGTTTGTTATCTTCCCTAAGTTGTTTGAAATTTTCGTCATTTTTATTAAATTTTTCATTAAACTGTTCGAAATTTTGCCGCAAAAATGCCATAATTAGATCCGATTCAAGATTAGCATTTCTATTCTCTGTGCTGTTCAATAGTGGATCTGGAACTTTCTCGCTTACTGTAACCATTTGGTTATTCTGAGATTTAGAAAAAAGTTTGTCAGTCGGATGTACACTGTCAGACATTATTTCGGAATTAAATAAATCCATCGTACTTTGAGTATCCTGTTCATTTTCATTAGACAAATTTGTCTGTACATTACTTGAGTTTCCCGAATCGGGTGTGTTAAGCTGGGCAGCGCTCATTACAATAGAGCGTTCTGCGTCATCAATTGTCGTCAAGTTAACAGACGAGACAATTGAGTTCGTTTGTTCATCATTAAGGTGAAAGTCATCATTAGTGGTTGGAATGCACTGATTGTTAGTGAACGCAGGATTGTCATCATTACACTGCGTGTCGCATGTCCTATCGGCAAAGTTGTTTGGGTCGGTAATTTCATTCATAATACCTCGCGATACACTATTCACAGTCTTTCGCGGCATTTTAACAATAGTCAAAATTATTCACAAAATAAATAAGCACAATGCAAAAACAACACACAAATACAACAAAGCAACAAATTGCCGTTGACCTGTAGAAAGAAAGTCACAATATTATTAAAAGCGTTGCGCTAAATCCTAATTATATCTAAGCAAATAAGAGCAGATATCTGACTGTTGTTCAAAAGACTCTCAACGAAATACGATCCTGGCCTGGGTGTCGCCAAGTGTAACCTCCCCACCGTAATTTTAAAAGAAATAAAAGACAATACTTAACAGAAATGGGAGCCGAGTGTAACCTCCCCACAAAAATTTGAAAGAAAGAAATGTGACAATATTTAATTATGAATGCTAATGGACATTGCTCTAAGCGTAACCTGCCCACAATCAAATGTACTGACAATGGCAACAAAAATGTGAAATTCGCAATCTGACTCGAATGTAAATCCTTCAAAAAAAATTAAAGTCCATTCAGTGATAAGGAAATTCAATTAAACCGAAACATCGGTCTTTGGCCCTGTGCAAAAATCAAAATTAAATTCTTACCTCATTGCAACACCTAGTCAAATTTCTGCTCTTGTTGTTGTGCACCGCTTGGAGGAACTGCATTGCAAATAATAATATTCCTTTTTTCTGTAATTTTACTGAAAATTTTCTTTAAAAGAAGTGGAATGAAATGGGAAGTGCAACGAAATCTTTAGTTCAATAAAAAATAAAATTTTGAAAAAATGCTTTTGAAATTAAAAATTATTATTGGGGCACTTATTGGAGAATAATTACAATAAACAAATTTTTACATTATCTAATGATTATATTAATTAACAGTATACCTTATTCACCATCTTGACCAGTGTTGTCGACCGCTCTCCATGACGACTATTGGCGTACTGCACTGCACGACTACTACTAGAGTACTGCACTCAACTAGACAGAGCTACAGACTCGCAACGACTAACTGACAGACTGAGAACCGCTCGCAACACTCGCGCGGTCAAGCGCATACTCTCTGGTCACAGATGCTACAATGCCTCGCCATCGCTGCTATGTTACATACGTGCTTCACAATGTATTCCTTGGACCTTCACATTGACGATGAAACACAGAAATCGCATCGGAATTAAATACAAAAGGCACAATGCCGCCTTAATTACAAGACTAGAGACTCTTCTTACAGTCGGTGCTTTGGGCATTCCCTGTGAGTCCAGTAATAGTTTCCGATACACCACTGCAGGTTCAATGTATTCCTTGGACTGTCACGTTCACGATGAAACACAGAAATCGCATCGGAATTAAATGCAAAAGGCACAATGCCGCCTTAAGTACAAGAATAGAGACACTTCTTACAGTCGGTGCTTTGAGCATTGCCTCTGAGAGCAGTATTAGTTGCCGATACACCACTGCAGGTTAAAGATATTCCTTGGACCATCACATTGACTATAAAAAAACACAGAAATCGCATCGGAATTAAATACAAGAAGCACAATGCCGCTTAAAGTACAAGATCAGAGACTCTTTTACAGTCTGTGCCTTGAACACTCCCTGTGAGACCAGTATTAGTTTCCGATACACCACTGCAGGTTCAAATTATTCCTTGCACCTTCACACTGACTATGAAACACAGAAATCGCATCGGAATTAAATACAAAAGACACAATGCCGCCTTAAGTACAAGGATAGAGACACTTCTTACAAGCGGTGCTTTGAGCATTCCCTCCGAGACTAGTATTAGTTTCCGATACACCACCGCAGGTTCAAGGTATTCCTAGGACCTTCACATTGACTATGAAACACAGGTATTGCATCGGAATTAAATACAAAAGGCACAAGGCCGCCTTAAGTACAAGAATAGAGACACTTCTTACAGTCGGTGCTTTGAGCATTCCCTCTGAGAGCAGTATTAGTTTCCGATACACCACTGCAGGTTCAATGTATTCCTTGGACATACACATTGACGATGAAACACTGAAATTACATCGAAATTAAATACAAAAGGCACAATGCCGCCTTAAGTGCAAGAAGAGTGAGACTTCTTAGGGTCTGTGCTTTGATCCTTTCCTGTGAGACCATTATTAGTTTCCGATTCACCACTGTGGGTTCAATGTATCCCTTGGACATACACATTGACGATGTAACACAGAAATTACATCGGAATTAAATACAAAAGGCACGTTGCCGCCTTAAGTGCAAGAAGAGTGAGACTTCTTAGAGTCTGTGCTTTGATCCTTTCCAGTGAAACCAGTATTAGTTTCCAATACACCACTGCAGGTTCAAGTAATTCCTTGGATACACACATTGACAATCAAACACTGAAATTACATCGGAATTAAATACAAAAGGCACAATTCCGTCTTAAGTACAATAATAGTGACTCTTCTTACAGTCTGTGATTTGAGCATTCCCTGTGAGATAAGTATTAGATACCTAAGCACTAATGCAGGATTAATGTATCCCTTGGAACCACACATTGACGATGAAACACAGAAAATTCATTTTAATTAAATACAAAAGGCACGATGCCGCCTTAAGTGCAAGAAGAGTGAGACTTCTTAGAGTCTGTGCTTTGATCCTTTCCAGTGAAACCAGTATTAGTTTCCAATACACCACTGCAGGTCCAAGTAATTCCTTGGTTACACACATTGACAATCAAACACTGAAATTACATCGGAATTAAATACAAAAGGCACAATGCCGCCATAAGTGCAAGAAGAGTGAGACTTCTTAGTCTGTTCTTTGATCCTTTCCTGTGAGACCAGTATTAGTTTCCGATACACCACTGCAGGTTCAATGTATTCCTTGGAGCTTCACATTGACGATGAAACACAGAAATCGCATCGGAATTAAATATAAGAAGCACAATGCCGCGTAAAGTACAAGATCAGAGACTCTTCTACAGTCTGTGCCTTGAACACTCCCTGTGAGACCAGTATTAGTTTCCGATACACCACTGCAGGTTCAATGTATTCCTTGATCATACACATTAACGATGAAACACTCAAATTACATCGGAATTAAATACAAAAGGCACAATGCCGCCATCAGTGCAAGAAGACTGAGACTTCTTAGTGTCTGTGCTTTGATCCTTTCCTGTGAGACCAGTATTAGTTTCCGATACACCACTGCAGGTTCAATGTATTCCTTGGACCTTCACATTGACGATGAAACACAGAAATCGCGTCGGAATGAAATACAAAAGGCACAATGCCGAAAGAAGTACAAGAATAGAGACTCTTTTTACTGTCGGTGCTTTGAGCGTTCCCTGTGAGACCAGTATTAGTTTCCGATACACCACTGCAGGTTCAATGTATTGCTTGGAGCTTCAAATTGACGATGAAACACAGAAATCGCATCGGAATTATATACAAAAGGCACAATGCCGCATTAAGTAAAGGAGTAGAGAACCTACTTACAGTTGGTGCTTTGAGCATTCCCTGTGAGACCAGTATTAATTTCCGATACACCACTGCAGGTTCAATGTATTCCTTGTCATACACATTGACGATGAAACACTGAAATTACATCGGAATTAAATACAAAAGGCACAATGCCGCCCAAAGTGCAAGAATAGAGACTCTTCTTTCAGTCGGTGCTTTGAGCATTCCCTGTGAGACCAGTATTAGTTTCCGATTCACAACTGAAGGTTCAGTGTAATCCTTGGACCTTCACATTGACGATGAAACTCAGAAATCGCATCGGAATTAAATACAAAAGGCACAATGCCGCCTTATGTACAAGAACAGAGACACTTCTTACAGTCGGTGCTTTGAGCATTCCCTCTGAGAGCAGTATTAGTTTCCGATACACCACTGCAGGTTCAAAGTTATTCTTGGACATTCACATTGACTATGAAACACAGAAATCGCATCGGAATTAAATGCAAAAGGCACAATGCCGCCTTAAGTACAAGAATAGAGACTCTTCTTACAGTCGGTGTTTTGGACGTTCCCTGTGAGACCAGTATTAGTTTCCGATACACCACTGCAGGTTCAATGTATTCCTTGGACCTTCACATTGACGATGAAACACAGAAATCGCATCGGAATTAAATCCAAAAGGCACAATGCCGCCTTAATTACAAGAATAGAGACTCCTCTTACATTCGGTGCTTTGAGCATTCCCTGTGAGACCAGTAATAGTTTCCGATACACCACTGCAGAATCAATGTATTCCTTGGACCTTCACATTGACGATAAAACACAGAAGTCGCATCGGAATTAAATACAAAAGGCACAATGCCGCCTTAAGTACAAGAATAGAGACACTTCTTACAGTCGGTGCTTTGAGCATTCCCTGTGAGATCAGTATTAGTTTCCGATACACCACTGCAGGTTCAATGTATTCCTTGGACCTTCACATTGAAGATGAAACACAGAAATCGCATCGGAATTAAATACAAAAGGCACAATGACGGCTTAAGTCCAAGAATAAAGACTCTTCTTACTGTTAGTGCTTTGAGCATTCCCTGTGAGGCCAGTATTAATTTCCGATACACCACTGCAGGTTCAATGTACTCCTTGTCATACACATTGACGATGAAACACTGAAATTACATAGGAATTAAATACAAAAGACAGAATGCCGCCTTAATGCAAGAAGAGTGAGACTTCTTAGAGTCCATTCTTTGATCCTTTTCTGTGAGACATGTATTAGTTTCCGATACACCACTGCAAGTTCAATGTATTCCTTGGACCTTCACATTGAAGATGAAACACAGAAATCGCATCGGCATTAAATACAAATGGCACAATGCCGCCTTAATTACAAGAATAGAGACCCTTCTTACAGTCGCTGCTTGGAGCATTCCCTGTGAGACCTGTATTAGTTTCCGATACACCACTGCAGTTTCAATGTATTTCTTGGACCTTGACATTGACGATGAAACACAGAAATCGCATCGGAATTAAATACAAAAGGCACAAGGCCGCCTTAAGTAAAAGAACAGAGACTCTTCTTACAGTCGGTGCTTTGAGCATTCCCTGTGAGGCCAGTATTAGTTTCCGATACACCACTGCAGGTTCAAAGTTATTCTTAGACATTCACATTGACTATGAAACAAAGAATTCGCATCGGAATTAAATGCAAAAGGCACAATGCCGGCTTAAGTAGAAGAATAGAGACTCTTCTTACAGTTGGTGCTTTGAGCATTCCCTGTGAGACCGGCATTAGTTTCCGATACACCACTGCAGGATCAAAGTATTCCTTGGACCTTCACATTGACTATGGATCACAGAAATCGCATCGCAATTAAATACAAAAGGCATAAGGCTGCCTTAAGTACAAGAACAGAGACTCTTCTTACAGTCGGTGTTTTAAGCATTCCCTGTGAGAGCAGTATTAGTTTCCGATACACCACTGCAGGTTCAATGTATTCCT
The DNA here is from genome assembly GCF_021461395.2 of Schistocerca americana. NCBI lineage: Eukaryota > Metazoa > Arthropoda > Insecta > Orthoptera > Acrididae > Schistocerca > Schistocerca americana. The sequence continues at coordinate 1,688,444 of NC_060119.1, forward strand.
TGGACCTTAACATTGACGATGAAACACAGAAATCGCATCGGAATTAAATACAAAAGGCACAATGCCGCCTTAAGTACAAGAATAGAGACTCTTCTTACAGTCGGTGCTTTGAGCATTCCCTGTGAGACCAGTATTAGTTTCCGATTCACCACTGCAGGTTCAATGTATTCCTTGGACTTTCCCGTTCACGATGAAACACAGAAATCGCATCGGAATTAAATACAAGAAGCACAATGCCGCTTAAAGTACAAGATCAGAGACTCTTTTACAGTCTGTGCCTTGAACACTCCCTGTGAGACCAGTATTAGTTTCCGATACACCACTGCAGGTTCAAATTATTCCTTGCACCTTCACACTGACTATGAAACACAGAAATCGAATCGCAATTAAATACAAAAGACACAATGCCGCCTTAAGTACAAGGATAGATACACTTCTTACAAGCGGTGCTTTGAGCATTCCCTCCGAGACTTGTATTAGTTTCCGATACACCACTGCAGGTTCAGGTATTCCTCGGGCCTTCACATTGACTATGAAACACAGATATCGCATCGGAATTAAATACAAAAGGCACGTTGCCGCCCTAAGTGCAAGAAGAGTGAGACTTCTTAGAGTCTGTGCTTTGGTCCTTTCCTGTGGGACCAGCATAAGTTTCCGATTCACCACTGCAGGCTCAATGTATTCCTTGGACCTACACATTGACAATGAAACACAGAACTTACGTCGGAATTAAATACAAAATCCTCAATTCCGTCTTAAGTACAATAATAGTGACTCTTCTTACAGTCTGTGATTTGAGCATTCCCTATGAGACAAGTATTAGATACCGAAGCACCAATGCAGGATTAATGTATCCCTTGGACCCACACATTGACGATGAAACACAGAAATTTCATTTTAATTAAATACAAAAGGCACGATGCCGTCTTAAGTGCAAGAAGAGTGAGACTTCTCAGAGTCTGAGCTTTGATCCTTTCCAGTGAAACCAGTATTTGTTTCCAATACACCACTGCAGGTTCAAGTAATTCCTTGGATACACACATTGACAATCAAACACTGAAATTACATCGGAATTAAATACAAAAGGCACAATGCCGCCTTAAGTGCAAGAATAGGGAGACTTCTTAGTCTGTTCTATGATCCTTTCCTGTGAGACCAGTATTAGTTTCCGATACACCACTGCAGGTTCAATGTATTCCTTGGAGCTTCACATTGACGATGAAACACAGAAATCGCATCGGAATTAAATATAAGAAGCACAATGCCGCGTAAAGTACAAGATCAGAGAGACGTCTACAGTCTGTGCCTTGAACACTCCCTGTGAGACCAGTATTAGTTTCCGATACACCACTGCAGGTTCAATGTATTCCTTGATCATACACATTGACGATGAAACACTCAAATTACATCGGAATTAAATACAAAAGGCACACTGCCGCCTTCAGTGCAAGAAGAGTGAGACTTCTTAGTGTCTGTGCTTTGATCCTTTCCTGTGAGACCAGTATTAGTTTCCGATTCACCACTGCATTCACAATGTATTCCTTGGACCTACTCATTGACGATGAAACACAGAACTTACATCGGAATTAAATACAAAAGGCACAATTCCGTCTTAAGTACAAGAATAGTGACTCTTCTACAGTCTGTGCCTTGAACACTGCCTGTGTGACCAGTATTAGTTTCCGATGCACCACTGTAGGTTCAATGTATTCCTTGGACATACACATTGACGATGAAACACTGAAAATACATCGGAATTAAATACAAAAGGCACAATGCCCCCGTAAGTACAAGAATAGAGATTCTTCTTACAGTCGATGCTTTGAGCATTCCCTGTGAGACCAGTATTAGTTTCCGATACACCACTGCAGGTTCAATGTATTCCTTGGACATACACATTGACGATGAAACACTGAAAATACATCGGAATTAAATACAAAAGGCACAATGCCGCCTTAAGTGCAAGAAGAGTGAGTCTTGTTAGGGTCTGTGCTTTAATCCTTTCCTGTGAGACCAGTATTAGTTTCCGATACACCACTGCAGGTTCAATGTATTCCTTGGACATACACATTGAAGATGAAACACAGAAATTACATCGGAATTAAATACAAAAGGCACAAAACCGAATAAGTACAAGAATAGTGACTCTTCTTACAGTCTGTGATTTGAGCATTTCCTGTGAGACCAGTTTTAGATACGGATGCACCAATGCAGGATTAATGTATTACTTGGTCCCACACATTGACGATGAAACACAGAGATTGCATTGGATTTAAATACAAATGGCAAAATGCCGCCGTAAGTACACAAATAGTGACTCTTCTTACAGTCTGTGCAATGAGCAATCCGTGTGAGATCAGTATTAGTTTCCGATAAACCACTGCAGTTGCAATGTATTAATTGGACCTTCACATTGACGATGAAACACAGAAATTGCATCGGAATTAAATACAAAAGGCACACTGCCGCCATAAGTACAAGAATAGAGACTCTTCTTACAGTCGGTGCTTTGAGCATTCCCTGTGAGACCAGTATTTGTTTCCGATACACCACTGCAGGTTCAATGTATTCCTTGGAGATTCACATTGACAATGAAATACTGAAATTATATCGGAATTAAATACAAAAGGCACAATGCCGCCTTACGTGCAAGAGGAGTGAGACTTCTTAGAGTCTGTGCTTTGATCCTTTCCTGTGATACCAGTATTAGTTTCCGATACACCACTGCAGGTTCAATGTTATCCTTGGGCACACACATTGACGATGAAACACTGAAATTACATTGGAATTAAATACAAAAGGCACAATACCGCCTTAAGTGCAAGAAGAGTGAGACTTCTTAGAGTCTGTGCTTTGATCCTTTAATGTGAGACCAGTATTAGTTTCCGATACACCACTACAGGTTCAATGTATTCCGTGGACCTTCACATTAACGATGAAACACAGAAATCGCAACGGAATTAAATACAAAAGGCACTATGCCGCCTTATGTACAGGAATAGAGACTCTTCTTACAGTCGGTGCTTTGAGCATTCCCTGCGAGACCAGTATTAGTTTCCGATACACCACTGCGGGTTCAATGTATTCCTTGGACATACATATTGAAGATGAAACACTGAAATTAAATCAGAATTAAATACAAAAGGCACAATGCCGCCTTAAGTTCAAGAATGTTGAGACTTCTTAGAGGCTGTGCATGATCCTTTAATGTGAGACAAGTATTAGTTTCCGATACACCACTGCAGGTTCAATGTATTCCTTAGACATACACATTGTCGATGAAACACCGAAATTACATCGGAATTAAATACAAAAGGCACAATGCTGCCTTAAGTGCAAGAAGAGTGAGACTTCTTAGGGTCTGTCCTTTGATCCTTTCCTGTGAGACCAGTATTAGTTTCCGATACACCACTGCAAGTTCAATGTATTCCTAGGACATTCACATTGACGATGAAACACAAAAATCGCATCGGAATTAAATACAAAAGGCACTATGCCACCTTAAGTACAAGAATAGAGACACTTGTTACAGTCGGAGCTTTGAGCATTCCCTGTGAGACCAGTATTAGTTTCCGATACACCACTGCATGTTCAATGTATTCCCTGAACCTTCACATTGACGATGAAACACAGAAATGACATCGGGATTAAATACAAAAAACACAAAACCGCCTTAAGTACAAGAATAGTGACTCTTCTTACAGTCTGTGATTTGAGCATTCCCTGTGAGACCAGTTTTAGTTTCCGATACACCACTGCAGGTTCATAGTATTCCTTGGACCTTCACATGGACGATGAAATACAGAAATCGCATCGGAATTAAATACAAAAGGCACAATGCCGCCTTAAGTACAGGAAGAGAGACTCTTTTTACAGTCGGTGCTTTGAGAAATCCCTGTGAGACCAGTATTAGACCCCGATACACCACTGCAGGTTCAATGTATTCCTTGGACCTTCACATTGTTGATGAAACACTGAAATTACATCGGAAATTAATACAAAAGGCACAATGCCGCCTTAAGTGCAAGAGGAGTGAGACTTTATAGTCTGTGCTATGATCCTTTCCTGTGAGACCTTTATTAGCTTCCGATACATCACTGCAGGTTCAATGTATTCCTTGGACCTTCACATTGGCGATGAAACACAGATATCGCATCGGAATTAAATACAAAAGGCACAATGTCACCTTAAGTGCAAGAACAGAGACTCTTCTTACAGTCGGTGCTTTGAGCATTCCCTGTGAGACCAGTATTAGTTTCTGATAGACCAATGCCAGTTCAATCTATTCTGAGGACTTTCACATTGACGAAGAAACACAGATATCGCATCGGAGTTAAATACAAAAGGCAAAATGTCGCCTTAAATACAAGAATACAGACTCTTCTTACAGTCGGTTCTTTGAGCATTCCCTGTGAGACCAGTATTAGTTTCCGATACACCACTGCAGGTACAATGTATGCTTTGGACCTTCACATCGACGATGAAACACAGTAATTACATCGGAATTAAATACAAAAGGCAGAATTCCGCCTTAATTGCAAGAATAGAGACTCTTCTTACAGTCGGTGCTTTGAGCATTCCCTGTGAAACCAGTATTAGTTTCCTATACACCACCGCAGGTTCAATGTATTCCTTGGACTTACACATTGACGATGAAACACTGAAATTACATCGGAATTAAAAACAAAAGGCACTATGCCGCCTTAAGTGTAAGACGAGTGTGACTTCTTAGAGTGTGTGCTTTGATCCTTCCCTGTGAGACCAGTATTAGTTTCCGATACACCACTGCAGGTTCAATGTATTCCTTGGACCTTCACATTGATGACGAAACACAGAAATCGCATCGGAATTAAATACAAAAGGCACAATGCCATCTTAAGTACAAGAATGGAGACTCTTCTTACAGTCGGTGCTTTGAGCTTTCCCTGTGAGACCAGTATTAGTTTCCGATACACCACTGCCGGTTCAATGTATTCCTTGGACATACACATTGACGTTTAAACACTGTAATTGCATCGGAATTGAATACATAGGGCACAATGCTGACTTAAGTACACGAATAGAGAAACATCTTACATTCGGTGCTTTGAGAATTCCCTGTGAGACCAGTATTAGTTTCCGATACACCACTGCGGGTTCATTGTATTACCTGGACCTTCACATTGACGATGAAACACTGAAATTACATCGGATTTAAATACAAAGGGCATAATGCCGCCTTAAGTGCAAGAAGAGTGAGACTTCTTAGTCTGTGCTTTGATCCTTTCCTGTGAGACCAGTATTAGCTTCCGATACACCACTGCAGGTTCAATGTATTCCTTGGACCTTCACATTGGCGATAAAGGACAGGAATCGCATCGGAATTAAATACAAAAGGCACAATGTCGCCTTAAGTACAAGAATAGAGACTCTTCTTACTGTCGGTGCTTTGAGCATTCCCTGTGAGACCAGTATTAGTTTCCGATACACCACTGGAGGTTCAAAGTATTCCTTGGACCTTCACATTGACGATGAAACACAAAAATCGCATCGGAATTAAATACAAAAGGCACATTGTCCCCTTAAGTACAAGAATAGAGACTCTTCTTACAGTCGGAGTTTTTTAGCATTCCCTGTGAGACCAGTATTAGTTTCCGATACACCACTGCAGGTTCAATGTATTCCTTGGTCCTTCACATTGACGATGAAACACTGAAATTTCATCGGATTTAAATACAAAAGGCACAATGCCTCCTTAAGTGCAAGAAGAGTGAGACTTCTTAGAGTCTGTGCTTCGATCCTTTTCTGTGAGACCAGTATTAGTTTCCGATACACCACTGCAGGCTCAATGCATTCCTTGGACCTTCACATTGACGATGAAACACAGAAATCGCATCTGAATTAAATACAAAAGGCATAATGCCGCCTTAAGTACAAGAATAGAGACTCTTCTTACAGTCGGTGCTTTGAGCATTCCCTGTGAGACCAGTATTAGTTTCCAATACACCACTGCAGGTTCAATGTATTCCTTGGACATACACATTGACGATGAAACACTGAAATTTCATCGGATTTAAATACAAAAGGCACAATGCCGCCTTAAGTGCAAGAAGAGTGAGACATCTTAGAGTCTGTGCTTCGATCCTTTTCTGTGAGACCAGTATTAGTTTCCGATACACCACTGCAGGCTCAATGCATTCCTTGGACCTTCACATTGACGATGAAACACAGAAATCGCATCTGAATTAAATACAAAAGGCATAATGCCGCCTTAAGTACAAGAATAGAGACTCTTCTTACAGTCGGTGGTTTGAGCATTCCCTGTGAGACCAGTATCAGTTTCCGATACACCACTGCATGTTCATTGTATTCCCTGGACCTTCACATTGACGATGAAACACTGAAATTACGTCGGAATTAAATACAAAGGGCATTATGCCGCGTTAAGTGCGTGAAGAGTGAGACTTCTAGTCTGTGCTTTGATCCTTTCCTGTGAGACCAGTATTAGTTTCCGATACACCACTGCAGGTTCAATGTATTCCTTGGACATACATATTGTCGATGAAACACTGAAATTACATCGGAATTAAATACAAAAGGCACAATGCTGCCTTAAGTGCAAGAAGAGTGAGAGTCCTAAGGGTCTGTGCTTTGATCCTTTCCTGTGAGACCAGTATTAGACTCCGAATCACCACTGCAGGTTCAATGTATTCCTTGGACTTTCACATTGTCGATGAAACACTGAAATTACATCGGAATTAAATACAAAAGGCACAATGCCGCCTTATGTGCAAGAAGAGTGAGACTTTATAGTCTGTGATTTGTTCTTTTCCTGTGAGACCATTATTACCTTCCGATACATCACTGCAGGTTCAATGTATTCCTTGGACCTTCACATTTTCGATGAAACACAGATATCGCATCGGAATTAAATACAAAAGGCACAATGTCGCCTTAAGTGCAAGTATAGAGACTCTTCTTACAGTCGGTGCTTTGAGCATTCCCTGTGAGGCCAGTATTAGTTTCTGATAGACCAATGCCGGTTCAATCTATTCTGAGGACTTTCACATTGACGAAGAAACACAGAAATCGCATCGGAAATAAATACAAAAGGCAAAATGCCGCCTTAAATACAAGAATACAGACTCATCTTACAGTCATTGCTATGAGCATTATCTGTGAGACCAGTATTAGTTTCCGATACACCACTGCCGGTTCAATCTATTCTTAGGATTTTCACATTGACGAAGTAACACAGAAATCGCATCGGAGTTAATTACAAAATGCAAACTGCCGCCTTAAATACAAGAATAGAGACTCTTCTTACAGTCTGTGCTTTGAGCATTCCCTGTGAGACCAGTATTAGTTTCCGATACACCACTGCAGGTTCAATGTATTCCTTGGACCTTCACATTGACGATGAAACACAGAAATTGCATCGGAACTAAATACAAAAGGCACAATGCCGCCGTAAATACAAGAATTGAGACTCTTCTTACGGTCGGTGCTTTAAGCATTCCCTGTGAGACCAGTATTAGTTTCCGATACACCACTGCATGTTCTATGTATTCCTTGAACCTTCACATTGACGATGAAACACAGAAATGACATCGGAATTAACTACAAAAATACAAAACCGCCTTAAGTACAAAAATAGTGACTCTTCTTACAGTCTGTGATTTGAGCATTCCCTGTGAGACCAGTTTTAGTTTCAGATACACCACTGCAGATTCATAGTATTCCTTGGACCTTCACATTGACGATGAAATACAGAAATCGCATCGGAATTAAATACAAAAGGCACAATGCCGCCTTAAGTACAGGAATAGAGACTCTGCTTACAGTCGGTGCTTTGAGCATTCCCTGTGAGACCAGTATTAGTTTCCGATTCAACACTGCAGGTTCAATGTATTCTTTGGATCTTCACATTGACGATGAAACCCAGAAATCGCATCGGAATTAAATACAAAAGGCACAATGCCGCCTTATGTACAAGAACAGAGACACTTTTTACAGTCGGTGCTTTGAGCATTCCCTCTGAGAGCAGTATTAGTTTCCGATACACCACTGCAGGTTCAAGGTATTCCTTGGACCTTCACATTGACGATGAAACACAGAAATCGCATAGGAATTAAATACAAAAGGCACAAGGCCGCCTTAAGTACAAGAACAGAGACTCTTCTTACAGTCGGTGCTTTGAGCATTCCCTGTGAGGCCAGTATTAGTTTCCGATACACCACTGCAGGTTCAAAGTTATTCCTGGACATTCACATTGACTATGAAACACAGATATCGCATCGGAATTAAATGCAAAACGCACAATGATGCCTTAAGTACAAGAATAGAGACTCTTCTTACAGTCGGTGATTTGAACGTTCCCTGTGAGACCAGTATTAGTTTCCGATACACCACTGCAGGTTCAATGTATTCCTTGGACCTTCACATTGACGATGAAACACAGAAATCGCATCGGAATTAAATACAAAAGGCACAATGCCGCATTAATTACAAGAATAGAGACTCCTCTTACATTCGGTGCTTTGAGCATTCCCTGTGAGACCAGTAATAGTTTCCGATACACCACTGCAGGTTCAATGTATTCCTTGGACCTTCACATTGACGATGAAACACAGAAGTCGCATCGGAATTAAATACAAAAGGCACAATGCCGCCTTAAGTACAAGAATAGAGACACTTCTTACAGTCGGTGCTTTGATCATTCCCTCTGAGAGCAGTATTAGTTTCCGATACACCACTTCAGGTTCAAGGTAATCCTTGGACCTTCACATTGACTATGAAACACAGAAATCGCATTGAAATTAAATACAAAATGCACAAGGCCGCCTTAAGTACAAGAATAGAGACTTCTCTTACTGTTGGTGCTTTGAGCATTCCCTGTGAGACCAGTATTAGCTTCCGATACACCAATGCAGGTACAATGTATTCCTTGGACCTTCACATTGACTATGAAACACAGAAATCGCATCGGAATTAAATACAAAAGGCACAATGCCGGCTTATGTACAAGAACAGAGACTCTTCCTACAGTTAGTGTTTTGAGCATTCACTGTGAGACCAGTATTACTTTCCGATACACCACCCCAGGTTCAATGTATTCCTTGGACTTTCACATTGACGATGAAACACAGAAATCGCATCGGAATTAAATACAAGAAGCACAATGCCGCGTAACGTACAAGATCAGAGACTCTTCTACAGTCTGTGCCTTGAACACTCCCTGTGTGACCAGTATTAGTTTCCGATACACCACTGCAGGCTCAATGTATTCCTTGGTCCTAAACATTGACGAAGAAACATAGAAATTACATCGGAATTAAATACAAAAGGCACAATGCCGCCATTAGTGCAAGATGAGTGAGACTTCTTAGAATCTGCGCTTTGATCCATTAATGTGAGACCAGCATTAGTTTCCGATACACGACTGCAGGTTCAAAGTATTCCTTGGACCTTGACATTGACTATGAAACCCAGAAATCGCATCGGAATTAAATACAAAAGGCACAATGCCGGCTTAAGTTCAAGAATAGAGACTCTTCTTATAGTTAGTGTTTTGAGCATTCCCTGTGAGGCCAGTATTAATTTCCGATACACCACTGCAAGTTCAATGTACTCCTTGTCATACACATTGACGATGAAACACAGAAATTACATAGGAATTAAATACAAAAGACAGAATGCCGCCTTAATGCAAGAAGAGTGAGACTTCTGAGAGTCCATTCTTTGATCCTTTTCTGTGAGACCAGTATTAGTTTCCGATTCACCACTGCAGGTTCAATGTATTCCTTGGACCTTCACATTGAAGATGAAACACAGAAATCGCATCGGAATTAAATACAAATGGCACAATGCCGCCTTAATTACAAGAATAGAGCCACTTCTCACAGTCGCTGCTTTGAGCATTCCCTGTGAGACCTGTTATAGTTTCCGATACACCACTGCAGTTTCAATGTATTCCTTGGACCTTCACATTGACGATGAAACACAGAAATCGCATCGGAATTAAATACAAAAGGCACAAGGCCGCCTTAAGGACAAGAACAGAGACTCTTCTTACAGTCGGTGCTTTGAGCATTCCCTGTGAGGCCAGTATTAGTTTCCGATACACCACTGCAGGTTCAAAGTTATTCTTAGACATTCACATTGACTATGAAACACAGAAATCGCATCGGAATTAAATGCAAAAGGCACAATGCCGCCTTAAGTTCAAGAATAGAGACTCTTCTTACAGTCGGTGTTTTGAGCACTCCCTGTGAGACCAGTATTAGTTTCCGATACACCACTGCAGGTTCAATGTATTCCTTGGACCTTCACATTGACGATGAAACACAGAAATCGCATCGGAATTAAATACAAAAGGCACAATGCCGGCTTAAGTAGAAGGATAGAGACTCTTCTTACAGTTAGTGCTTTGAGCATTCCCTGTGAGACCGACATTAGTTTCCGATACACCACTGCAGGTTCAAAGTATTCCTTGGACCTTCACATTGACTATGGATCACAGAAATCGCATCGCAATTAAATACAAAAGGCACAAGGCCACCTTAAGTACAAGAACAGAGACTCTTCTTACAGTCGGTGTTTTGAGCATTCCCTGTGAGAGCAGTATTAGTTTCCGATACACCACTGCAGGTTCAATGTATTCCTTGGACCTTCACATTGACGATGAAACACAGAAATCGCATCGGAATTAAATACAAAAGGCACAATGCCGCCTTAAGTACAAGAATAGAGACTCTTCTTACAGTCGGTGCTTTGAGCATTCCCTGTGAGACCAGTATTAGTTTCCGATACACCACTGCAGGTTCAATGTATTCCTTGGACATACACATTGACGATGAAATACTGAAATTACATCGGAATTAAATACAAAAGGCACAATGCCGCCTTAAGTGCTAGAAGAGTGAGACTTCTTAGAGTCTGACCTTGATCCTTTCTTGTGAGACCAGTATTAGTTTCCGATACACCACTGCAGGTTCAATGTATTCCTTGGACCTTCACATTGACGATGAAACACAGAAATCGCATCGGAATTAAATACAAACGGCACAATTCCGCCTTAATTACAAGAATAGAGACTCTTCTTACAGTCGGTGCTTTGGGCATTCCCTGTGAGACCAGTAATAGTTTCCGATACACCACTGCAGGTTCAATGTATTCCTTGGACCTTCACGTTCACGATGAAACACAGAAATCGCATCGGAATTAAAGGCAAAAGGCACAATGCCGCTATAAGTACAAGAATAGAGACACTTCTTACAGTCGGTGCTTTGAGCATTGCCTCTGTGAGCAGTATTAGTTGCCGATACACCTCTGCAGGTTCAAGCTATTCCTTGGACCATCACATTGACTATAAAAAAACACAGAATCGCATCGGAATTAAATATAAGAAGCACAATGCCGCATAAAGTAAGAGATCAGAGACTCTTTTACAGTCTGTGCCTTGACCACTCCCTGTGAGACCAGTATTAGTTTCCGATACACCACTGCAGGTTCAAATTATTCCTTGCACCTTCACACTGACTATGAAACACAGAAATCGCATCGGAATTAAATACAAAAGACACAATGCCGCCTTAAGTACAAGGATAGAGACACTTCTTACAAGCGGTGCTTTGAGCATTCCCTCCGAGACTAGTATTAGTTTCCGATACAGCACTGCAGGTTCAAGGTATTCCTTGGACCTTCACATTGACTATGAAACACAGATATCGCATCGGAATTAAATACAAAAGGCACAAGGCCGCCTTAAGTGCAAGAAGAGTGAGACTTCTTAGAGTCTGTGCTTTGATCCTTTCCTGTGAGACCATTATTAGTTTCCGATTCAGCACTGTGGGTTCAATGTATCCCTTGGACATACACATTGACGATGTAACAAAGAAATTACATCGGAATTAAATACAAAAGGCACGTTGCCGCCTTAAGTGCAAGAAGAGTGAGACTTCTTAGAGTCTGTGCTTTGATCCTTTCCAGTGAAACCAGTATTAATTTCCAATACACCACTGCAGGTTCAAGTAATTCCTTGGATACACACATTGACAATCAAACACTCAAATTACATCGGAATTAAATACAAAAGGCACAATGCCGCCTTCTGTGCAAGAAGAGTGAGACTTCTTAGTGTCTGTGCTTTGATCCTTTCCTGTGAGACCAGTATTAGTTTCCGATTCACCACTGCATTCACAATGTATTCCTTGGACCTACTCATTGACGATGAAACACAGAACTTACATCGGAATTAAATACAAAAGGCACAATTCCGTCTTAAGTACAAGAATAGTGACTCTTCTACAGTCTGTGCTTTGAACACTCCCTGTGTGACCAGTATTAGTTTCCGATGCACCACTGTAGGTTCAATGTATTAATTGGACATACACATTGACGATGAAAAACTGAAAATACATCGGAATTAAATACAAAAGGCACAATGCCCCCGTAAGTACAAGAATAGAGACTCTTCTTACAGTCGATGCTTTGAGCATTCCCTGTGGGACCAGTATTAGTTTCCGATACACCACTGCAGGTTCAATGTATTCCTTTTACATACACATTGACGATGAAACACTGAAAATACATCGGAATTAAATACAAAAGGCACAATGCCGTATTAAGTGCAAGAAGAGTGAGTCTTGTTAGAGTCTGTGCTTTAATCCTTTCCTGTGAGACCAGTATTCGTTTCCGATACACCACTGCAGGTTCAATGTATTCCTTGGACATACACATTGACGATGAAACACAAAAAATTACATCGGAATTAAATACAAAATGCACAAAACCGAATAAGTACAAGAATAGTGACTCTTCTTACAGTCTGTGATTTGAGCATTCCCTGTGAGACCAGTATTAGTTTCTGATAGACAAATTCCAGTTCAATCTATTCTGAGGACTTTCACATTGACGAAGAAACACAGAAATCGCATCGGAGTTAAATACAAAAGGCAAAATGGGGCCTTAAATACAAGAATACAGACTCTTCTTACAGTCGGTGCTTTGAGCATTCCCTGTGAGACCAGTATTAGTTTCCGATACACCACTGCAGGTACAATGTATTCTTTGGACCTTCGCATCGACGATGAAACACAGTAATTACATCGGAATTAAATACGAAATGCAGAATTCCGCCTTAATTGCAAGAATAGAGACTCTTCTTACAGTCGGTGATTTGAGCATTCCCTGTGAAACCAGTATTAGTTTCCTATACACCACTGCAGGTTCAATGTATTCGTTGGACATACACATTGACGATGAAACACTGAAATTACATCGGAATTAAAAACAAAAGGCACTATGCCGCCTTAAGTGCAAGACGAGTGTGACTTCTTAGAGTGTGTGCTTTGATCCTTCCCTGTGAGACCAGTATTAGTTTCCGATACACCACTGCAGGATCAATGTATTCCTTGGACCTTCACATTGACGATGAAACACAGTAATCGCATCGGAATTAAATACAGAAGGCACAATGCCGTCTTAAGTACAAGAATGGAGACTCTTCTTACAGTCGGTGCTTTGAGCTTTCCCTGTGAGACCAGTATTAGTTTCCGATACACCACTGCCGGTTCAATGTATTCCTTGGACATACACATTGACGTTTAAACACTGTAATTGCATCGGAATTGAATACAAAGGGCACAATGCTGACATAAGTACACGAATAGAGAAACATCTTACATTCGGTGTTTTGAGAAATCCCTGTGAGACCAGTATTAGTTTCCGATACACCACTGCGGGTTCATTGTATTCCCTGGACCTTCACTTTGACGATGAAACACTGAAATTACTACGGATTTAAATACAAAGGGCATAATGCCGCCTTAAGTGCAAGAAAAGTGAGACTTCTTAGTCTGTGCTTTGATCCTTTCCTGTGAGACCAGTATTAGCTTCCGATACACCACTGCAGGTTCAATGTATTCCTTGGACCTTCACATTGGTGATAAAACACCGGAATCGCATCGGAATTAAATACAAAAGGCACAATGTCGCCTTAAGTACAAGAATAGAGACTCTTCTTACTGTCGGTGCTTTGAGCATTCCCTGTGAGACCAGTATTAGTTTCCGATACACCACTGGAGGTTCAAAGTAGTCCTTGGACCTTCACATTGACGATGAAACACAAAAATCGCATCGGAATTAAATACAAAAGGCACATTGTCGCCTTAAGTACAAGAATACAGACTCTTCTTACAGTCGGTGCTTTGAGCATTCCCTGTGAGACCAGTATTAGTTTCCGATACACCACTGCAGGTTCATTGTATTCCTTGGTCCTTCACATTGACGATGAAACCCAGAAATTACATCGGAATGAAATACAAAAGGCACAATGCCGCCTTAAGTGCATGAATAGAGACTCTTCTTACAGTCGGTGCTTTGAGCATTCCCTGTGTGACCAGTATTAGTTTCTGATAGATCACTGCCGGTTCCATCTATTCCTAGGACTTTCACATTGACGAAGAAACACAGAAATCGCATCGGAATTAAATACAAAAGGCAAAATGCCGCCTTAAATACAAGAATACAGACTCTTCTTACAGTCGGTGCTTTGAGCATTCCCTGTGAGACCAGTATTACTATCTGATACACCACTGCAGGTTCAATGTATTCCTTGGACCTTCTCATTGACGATGAAACAGAGAAATCGCATCGGAATTAAATACAAAAGGCACAATGCCGCCTTAAGTACAAGAATAGAGACTCTTCTTACAGTCGGTGCTTTGAGCATTCCCTGTAAGACCAGTATTAGTTTCCAATACACCCCTGCAGGTTCAATGTATTCCTTGGACATACACATTAACGATGAAACACTGAAATTACATCGGATTTAAATACAAAAGGCACAATGCCGCCTTAAGTGCAAGAAGAGTGAGACTTCTTAGAGTCTGTGCTTTGATCCTTTCCTGTGAGACCAGTATTAGTTTCCGATACACCACTGCAGGTTCAATGTATTCCTTGGACCTTCCCATTGACGATGAAACACAGAAATCGCATCGGAATGAAATACAAAAGGCACAATGCCGCCTTAAGTACAAGAATAGTGACTCTTCTTACAGTCTGTGATTTGAGCATTCCCAGTGAGACAAGTTTTAGTTTCAGATTCACCACTGCAGGTTCATAGTATTCCTTGGACCTTCACATTGGCGATGAAATAGAGAAATCGCATCGGAATAAAATACAAAAGGCACAATGCCGCCTTAAGTACAGGAATAGAGACTCTGCTTACAGTCGGTGCTTTGAGCATTCCCTGTGAGAACAGTATCAGTTTCCGATACACCACTGCAGGTTCGATGTATTCCTTGGACATACACATTGACGATGAAACACTGAAATTACATCGGAA
Organism: Schistocerca americana; assembly: GCF_021461395.2. Lineage (NCBI taxonomy): Eukaryota > Metazoa > Arthropoda > Insecta > Orthoptera > Acrididae > Schistocerca > Schistocerca americana. The sequence goes on from NC_060119.1 coordinate 1,703,772, forward strand.
TTAAATACAAAAGGAACAATGCCGCCTCAAGCACAAGAACAGATTCTCTTCTTACAGTCGGTGCTTTGAGAATTCCCTGTGACACCAGTATTAGTTTCCGATACACGACTGCAGGTTCAAAGTATTCCTTGGACTTTCACATTGACGAAGCGACACAGAAGTTACATCGGAATTAAATACAAAAGGCACAATGCCGTTTTAAGTACAAGAATGGAGACTCTTCTTACAGTCGGTGCTTTGAGCTTTCCCTGTGAGACCAGTATTAGTTTCCGATACACCACTGCCGGTTCAATGTTTTCCTTGGACATACACATTGACGATGAAACACTGAAATTGCATCGGAATTAAATACAAAAGGCACAATGCTGACTTAAGTACATGAATAGAGAATCATCTTACATTCGGTGCTTTGAGAATTCCCTGTGAGACCAGTATTAGTTTCCGATACACCACTGCGGGTTCATTGTATTCCCTGGACCTTCACATTGACGATGAAACACTGAAATTACATCGGAATTAAATACAAAGGGCATAATGCCGCATTAAGTGCAAGAAGAGTGAGACTTCTTAATCGGTGATTTGATCCTTTCCTGTGAGACCAGTATTAGCTTCCGACACACCACTGCAGGTTCAATGTATTCCTTGGACCTTCACATTGGCGATGAAACACAGGAATCGCATCGGAATTAAATACAAAAGGCACAATGTCGCCTTAAGTACAAGAATAGAGACTCATCTTACTGTCGGTGCTTTGAGCATTCCCTGTGAGACCAGTATTAATTTCCGATACACCACTGGAGGTTCAAAGTATTCCTAGGACCTTCACATTAACGATGAAACACAGAAATCGCAACGGAATTAAATACAAAAGGCACAATGCCGCCCTAAGTACACGAATAGGGACTCTTCTCACAGTCGGTGCTTTGAGCATTGCCTGTGAGACCAGTATTACTTTCCAATACACCACTGCAGGTTCAATGTATTCCTTGGACATACATATTGACGATGAAACACTGAGATTACATCGGAATTAAATACAAAAGGCACAATGCCGCCTGAAGTGCAAGAATAGAGACTCTTCTTACAGTCGGAGATTTGAGCATTACCTGTGCGACCAGTATTAGTTTCCGATACACCACTGCAGGTTCAGTGTATTACTTGGACCTTCACATTGACGATGAAACACAGAAATCACATCGGAATTAAATACAAAAGGCACAATGCCGCCATAAGTACAAGAATAGAGACTCTTCTTACAGTCGGTGCTTTGAGCATTCCCTGTGAGACCAGTATTAGATTCCGATACAGCACTGCAGGTTCAATGTATTCCTTGGACGTAAACATTGACGATGAAACACTGCGAACACATCGGAATTAAATATAAAAGGCACAAATCCACCTGAAGTACAAGAATAGAGACTCTTCCTACAGTCGGTGCTTTGAGCATTCCCTGTGAGACCAGTATTAGTTTATAATACACCACTGAAGGTTCAATGTATTCCTTGGACATACACATTAACGATGAAACACTGAGATTACATCGGAATTAAATACAAATGGCCCAATGCCGCCTGAAGTACAAGAATAGAGACTCTTCTTACAGTCGGTGCTTTGAGCATTCCCTGTGCGACCAGTATTAGTTTCCGATACACCACTGCAGGTCCAATGTATTACTTGGACCTTCACATTGACGATAAAACACAGAAATCGCATCGGAATTAAATACAAAAGGCACAATGCCGTCTTAAGTACAAGAATAGGGACTCTTCTTACAGTCGGTGCTTTGAGCATTCCCTGTGAGACCATTATCAGTTTCTGATACACCACTGCAGATTCAATGTATTCCTTGGACATACACATTGACGATGAAACACTGAGATTACATCGGAATTAAATACAAAAGTCACAATGCCGCCTGAAGTACAAGAATAGAGACTCTTCTTACAGTCGGAGCTTTGAGCATTCCCTGTGCGACCAGTATTAGTTTCCGATACACCACTGCAGGTTCAATGTATTCCTTGGACATACACATTGACGATGAAACACTGAAATTACATCGGAATTAAATACAAAAGTCACAATGCCGCCTTAAGTGCAAGAAGAGTGAGACTTCTTGGAGTCTATGCTTTGATCCTTTCCTGTGAGACCAGCATTAGCCTCCGATACACCACTGCAGGTTCAATGTATTCCTTGGACCTTCAAATTGAAGATAAAACACAGAAATCGCATCGGAATTAAATACAAAAGGCCCAATGCGGCCTTAAGTACAAGAATAGAGACTCTTCTTACAGTCGGTGCTTTGAGCATTCCCTGTGAGACCAGTATTAGTTTCTGATACACCACTGCAGGTTCAATGTATAACTTGGACCTTCACATTTACGATGAAACACTGAATTTACATCGGAATTAAATACAAAATGCACAATGCCGCCTTAAGTGCAAGAAGAGTGAGGCTTCTTAGGGTCTGTGCTTTGATCCTTTCCTGTGAGACCAGTATTAGTTTCCGATACACTACTGCAAGTTCAAGGTAATCCTTGGACCTTCACATTGATGATAAAACAAGGAAACCGCATCGGAATTATATACAAAAGGCACAATGCCGCCTTAAGTACAAGAATAGAGACTCTTCTTACAGACTGTGCTTTGAGCATTCCCTGTGAGACCAGTATTAGTTTCCGATACAGCACTGCAGGTTCAATGTATTCCTTGGATGTAAACATTGACGATGAAACACTGCGAACACATCGGAATTAAATATAAAAGGCACAATGCTGCCTTAAGTACAAGAATAGAGACACCTCTTACAGTCAGTGATTAGAGCATTGCCTGTGAGACCAGTATTAGTTTCCAATACACAATGCAGGTTCAATGTAGTCCTTGGACATACACATTGACGATGAAACACATAAATTACATCGGAATTAAATACAAAAGGAACAATGCCGCCTTAAGTGCAAGAATAGAGACTCAACTTACGGTCCATGCTTTGAGCATTCCCTGTGAGACCAGTATTAGTTTCCAATACACCACTGCAGGTTCAATGTATTCCTTCTACCTTCACATTGACGATGAAACACAGAAATCTCATCGGAATTTAATATAAAAAGCACAACGCCGCCTTAAGTACAAGAATAGAGACACTTCTTACAGTCGGTGCTTTCAGCATTCCCTGTGAGACCAGTATTAGTTTCCAATACACCACTGCAGGTTCAATGTATTCCTTGGACATACACATTGACGATATAACACTGAGATTACATCGTAATTAAATACAAATGGCCCAAAGCCGCCTGAAGTACAAGAATACAGACACTTCTTACAGTCGTTGCTTTGAGCATTCCCTGTGAGACCAGTATCAGTTTCCGATACAGCACACCATGTTCAATCTATTCTTTGGACTTAAAAATGGACGACGAAACACTGAAATTATCTCGGAATTAAATACAAAAGGCACAATGTCGCCTTCAGTGCAACACGAGTGAGACTTCTTAGAATCTGTGCTTTGATCCTTTCCTGTGAGACCAGTATTAGTTTTCGGTACACCACTGCAGGATTAATGTATTCCTTGGACCATCACATTTACGATGAAACACAGAAATCGCATCGGAATTAAATACAAAAGGCACAATGCCGCCTTAAGTACAAGAATAGAGACTCTTCTTACAGTCGGCGCTTTGAGCATTCCCTGTGAGACCAATATTACTTTCCGATACACCACTGCAGGTTCAATGTATTCCTTGCACATTCACATTGACGATGAAACACAGAAATCGCAACGGAATTAAATACAAAAGTCACAATGCCGCCATAAGTACAAGAATAGAGACTCTTCTTATAGTCGGTGCTTTGAGCATTCCCTGTGAGACCAGTATTAGTTTCCGATACACCACTGCAGGGTCAATGTATTCCTCGGACCTTCACATTGACGATGAAACACAGAAATCGCAACGGAATTAAATACAAAAGTCACAATGCCGCCTTAAGTACAAGAATAGAGACTCTTCTTACAGTCAGTGCATTGAGCACTCCCTGTGAGACCTGTATTAGTTTCCGATACACCACTGGAGGTTCAATGTAATCCTTTGACCTTCACATTGACGATGAAACACAGAAATTGCATCGGAATTAAATACAAAAGGCACAATGAGGCATAAGTACATGAATAGAGACTCTTCTTACAGTCGTTGCTTTGAGCATTCCCTGTGAGACCAGTATTGAATTTCCGATACACCACTGCAAGTTCAATGTATTCCTTGGACCATAACATTGAAGATGAATCACAGAAATCACATCGGAATTAAATACAAAAGGCACAATGCCGCCATAAGTACAAGAATAGAGACTCTTCTTACAGTCGGTGCTTTGAGCATTCCCTGTGAGACCAGTATTAGTTTCCAATACACCATTGCAGGTTCAATGTAGTCCTTGGACATACACATTGACAATGAAACACTGAAATTACATCGGAATTAAATGCAAAACGCACAATGCCGCTTTAAATGCAAGAAGAGTGAGACTTCTTAGAGTCTGTGCTTTGATCCTTTCCTGTGAGACCAGTATTAGTTTCCTATACACCACTGCAGGTTCAATGTAGTCCTTGGACATACATATTGACGATGAAACACATAAATTACATCGGAATAAAATACAAAAGGCACAATGCCGCCTTAAGTCCAAGAATAGAGACTCTTCTTACAGTCGGTGTTTCAGCATTCCCTGTGAGACCAGTATTAGTTTCCGATACAGCACTACATGTTCAATCTATTCTTTGGACATAAAAATGGACGACGAAACACTGAAATTATCTCGGAATTAAATACAAAAGGCACAATGTCGCCTTCAGTGCAACAAGAGTGAGACTTCTTAGAATCTGTGCTTTGATCCTTTCCTGTGAGACCAGTATTAGTTTTCGGTACACCACTGCAGGTTTAATGTATTCCTTGGACCTTCACATTGACGATACAACATAGAAATCGCATCGGAATTAAATACAAAAGGCACAATGCCGCCTTAAGTACAAGATTGTAGATTCTTCTTACAGTCGGTGATTTGAGCATTCCCTGGGAGACCAGTAATAGTTTCCGATACACCACTGCAGGTTCAATGTATTCCTTGGACATACACATCGACGATGAAACACATAAATTACATCCGTATTAAATACAAAAGGCACAATGCCGATTTTAGTACAAGAATAGAGACTCTTCTTACAGTCGGTGCTTTGAGCATTCCCTGTGAGACCAGTATTAGTTTCCGATACAGCACACCATGTTCAATCTATTCTTTGGACATAAAAATGGACGACGAAACACTGAAATTATCTCGGAATTAAATACAAAAGGCACAATGTCGCCTTCAGTGCAACAAGAGTGAGACTTCTTAGAATCTGTGCTTTGATCCTTTCCTGTGAGACCAGTATTAGTTTTCGGTACACCACTGCAGGTTTAATGTATTCCTTGGACCATCACATTTACGGTGAAACACAGAAATCGCATCGGAATTAAATACAAAAGGCACAATGCCGCCTTAAGTACAAGAATAGAGACTCTTCTTACAGTCGGCGCTTTGAGCATTCCCTGTGAGACCAATATTACTTTCCGATACACCACTGCAGGTTCAATGTATTCCTTGCACATTCACATTGACGATGAACACAGAAATCGCAACGGAATTAAATACAAAAGTCACAATGCCGCCATAAGTACAAGAATAGAGACTCTTCTTATAGTCGGTGCTTTGAGCATTCCCTGTGAGTCCAGTATTAGTTTCCGATACACCACTGCAGGTTCAATGTATTCCTCGGACCTTCACATTGACGATGAAACACAGAAATCGCAACGGAATTAAATACAAAAGTCACAATGCCGCCTTAAGTACAAGAATAGAGACTCTTCTTACAGTCGGTGCATTGAGCACTCCCTGTGAGACCAGTATTAGTTTCCGATACACCACTGCAGGTTCAATGTAATCCTTTGACCTTCACATTGACGATGAAACACAGAAATTGCATCGGAATTAAATACAAAAGGCACAATGCCGCATAAGTACATGAATAGAGACTCTTCTTACAGTCGTTGCTTTGAGCATTCCCCGTGAGACCAGTATTAAATTTCCGATACACCACTGCAAGTTCAACGTATTCCTTGGACCATAACATTGAAGATGAAACACAGAAATCACATCGGACTTAAATACAAAAGGCACAATGCCGCCTTAAGAGCAACAAGAGTGAGACTTCTTAGAATCTGTGCTTTGATCCTTTCCTGTGAGACCAGTATTAGTTTCCGGTACACCACTGCAGATTTAAAGTATTCTTTGGACCATCACATTTACGATGAAACACAGAATTTGCATCGGAATTAAATACAAAAGGCACAATGCCGCCTTAAGTACAAGAATAGAGACTCTTCTCACAGTCGGTGCTTTGAGCATTCCCTGTGAGACCAATATTAGTTTCCGATACACCACTGCAGGTTCAATGTATTCCTTGCACATTCACATTGACGATGAAACACAGAAATCGCAACGGAATTAAATACAAAAGTCACAATGCCGCCTTAAGTACAAGAATAGAGACTCTTCTCACAGTCGGTGCATTGAGCACTCCCTGTGAGACCAGTATTAGTTTCCGATACACCACTGCAGGTTCAATGTAATCCTTTGACCTTCACATTTCACGATGAAACACAGAAATTGCATCGGAATTAAATACAAAAGGCACAATGCCGCATAAGTACAAGAATAGAGACTCTTCTTACAGTCGTTGCTTTGAGCATTCCCTGTGAGACCAGTATTAAATTTCCGATACACAACTGCAAGTTCAATGTATTCCTTCGACCATAACATTGAAGATGAAACACAGAAATCGCATCGGAATTAAATACAAAAGGCACAATGCCGCCTTAAGTACAAGAATAGAGACTCTTCTTACAGTCGGTGCTTTGAGCATTCCCTGTGAGACCAGTATTAGTTTCCAATACACCACTGCAGGTTCAATGTATTACTTGGACCTTCACATTGACGATGAAACACAGAAATCGCATCGGAATTAAATACAAAAGGCACAATGCCGCCTTAAGTACAAGCATAGAGATTCTTCTTACAGTCGGTGCTTTGAGCATTCACTGTGAGACCAGTATTAGTTTCCGATACACCACTGCAGGTTCAATGTATTTCTTGGATATACACATTGACGATGAAACACTGAAATTACATCGGAATTAAATAAAAAAGGCACCATGCCTCTTTAAGTGCTAAAAGAGTGAGACTTCTTAGAGTCTGTGTTTTGATCCTTTCCTGTGCGACCAGTATTAGTTTCCGAATCACCACTGCCGGTTCAATGTATTCCTTTGACCTTCACATTGACGATGAAACACAGAAATCGCATCGTAATTTAATACAAAAGGCACAATGCCGCCTTAAGTACAAGAATAGAGACTCTTCTTACAGTCGGTGCTTTGAGCATTCCCTGTGAGACCAATATTAGTTTCCGATACACCACTGCATGTTCAATGTAATCCTTGGACCTTTACATTGACGATGAAACACAGAAATCGCATCGGAATTAAATACAAAAATTATAATGCCGCCTTAAGTACAAGAATAGAGACTCTTCTTACAGTCTGTGATTTGATCCTTTCCTGTGAGACCAGTATTAGTTTCCGATACACCACTGCAGGTTCAATGTATTCTTTTGACCTTCACATTGACAATGAAACACAGAAATCGCATCGGAATTAGATACAAAACGCACAATGCCGCATTAGGTTCAAGAATAGAGACTCTTCTTACAGTCGATGCCTTGATCCTTTCCTGTGAGACCAGTTTTAGTTTCCGATACACCACTGCAGGTTCAATGTATTCCTTGGATGTAAACATTGACGATGAAACACACAAATCGTATCGGATTTAAATACAGAAGGCACAATGTCGCCTTAAGTACAAGAATAGAGATTCTTCTTACAGTCTGTGCTTTGATCCTTTCCTGTGAGACCAGTATTAGTTTCCGATACACCACTGCAGGTTCAATGTAGTCCTAGGACCTTCAAATTGACGATGAAACACAGAAGTCGAATCGGAATTAAATACAAAAGGCACAATGCCGCCTTAAGTACAAGAATAGAGACTCTTCTTACAGTCTGTGCTTTGATCCTTTCCTGTGAGACCAGTATTAGTTTCCGATACACCACTGCAGGTTCAATTTATTCCTTGGACCTTCACATTCACGATGAAACAAAGAACTCGCATCGGAATTAAATACAAAAGGCACAATGCCGCCTTCAGTACGGGAATAGAGACACTTCTTACAGTCTGTGTTTTGATCCTTTCCTGTGAGACCAATATTAGTTTTTGATACACCACTGCAGGTTCAATGTATTCCTTTGACCTTTACATTGACGATGAAGCACAGAATTCGCATCTGAAATAATTACAAAAATTACAATGGCGCCTTAAGTACAAGAATAGAGACTCTTCTTACAGTCTGTGATTTGATCCTTTCCTGTGAGACCAGTATTAGTTTCCGATACACCACTGCAGGTTCAATGTAATCCTTTGACCTTTACATTGATGATAAAACACAGAAATCGCATCAGAATTAAATACAAATGGCACAACGCCGCCTTTAGTACGAAAATAGAGACACTCCTTACTGTCGATGCTTGGAGCATTCCCTGTGAGACCAGTATTAGTTTCCGATGTACCACTGCAGGTTCAATGTATTCCTTGGACATACACATTGACGATGAAACACTGAAATTACATCGGAATTAAGTACAATAGCCACAATGCCGCCTTAAGTGCAAGAAGAGTGAGACTTCCTAGAGTCTGTGCTTTGATCCTTTCCTGTGACACCAGTATTAGTTTCCGATACACCACTGCAGGTTCAATGTATTCCTTCGACATTCACATTGACGATGAAAGACAGATATCGCATCGGAATTAAATACAAAGGGCACAATGCCGCATTAGGTACAAGAATGGAGACTCTTCTTACAGTCGGTGCTTTGATCCTTTCCTGTGAGACCAGTATTAGTTTCCGATAGACCACTGCAGGTTCAATGTATTCCTTTGACCTTTACATTGACGATGAAGCACAGAATTCGCATCGGAAATAATTACAAAAATTACAATGGCGCCTTAAGTACAAGAATAGAGACTCTTCTTACAGTCTGTGCTTTGGTCCTTTCTTGTGAGACCAGTTTTAGTTTCCGATACACCACTGCAGGTTCAATGTATTCCTTTGACCTTTACATTGACGATGAAACACAGAAATCGCATCGGAATTAAATACAAAAATTACAATGCCGCGTTAAGTACAAGAATAGAGACTCTTCTTAAAGTCTGTGATTTGATCCTTTCCTGTGAGACCAGTATTAGTTTCCGATACACCACTGCAGGTTCAATGTATTCCTTTGACCTTCACATTGACGATGAAACACCGAAGTCGCATCGGAATTAAATACAAAAGGCACAATGCCGCATTAGGTACAAGAATGGAGACTCTTCTTACAGTCGGTGCTTTGATCCTTTCCTGTGAGACCAGTATTAGTTTCCGATAGACCACTGCAGGTTCAATGTATTCCTTATACGTAAACATTGACGATGAAACACACAAATCGCATCGGAATTAAATACAAAAGGCACAATGCCGCCTTTAGAACACGAATAGAGACTCTTCTTACAGTCTGTGCTTTGATTCTTTCCTGTGAGACCAGTACTTGTTTCCGATACACCACATCAGGTTCAATGTAGTCCTTTGACCTTCACATTGACGATGAAACACAGACATCGGATCGGAATTAAATACAAAAGGCACAATGCCGCCTTAAGTACAAGAATAGAGACCCTTCTTACAGTGTGTGTTTTGATCCTTTCCTGTGAGACCAGTATTAGTTTTCGATGCACCACGGCAGGTTCAATGTTTTCCTTTGACCCTCACATTGACGATGAAACACAGATATGGCATCGGAATTAAATACAAAAGGCACAATGCCGCCTTAAGTACAAGAATAGAGACACTTCTTACAGTCTGTGCTTTGATCCTTTCCTGTGAGACCATTATTAGTTTCCGATACACCACTGCAGGTTCAATGTATTCCTTGGACATACACATTGTCAATGAAACACTGAAATTACATTGGAATTAAATACAAAAGGCCAAATGCCGCATTAAGTGCGAGAGGAATGAGGCTTCTTAGAGTCTGGGCTTTGATCCTTCCCTGTGAGACCAGTATTAGTTTCCGATACACCACTGTAGGTTCAATGTATTCCTTGGACCTTCACATTGATGATAAAACAAAGAAATCACTTGGAATTATATACAAATGGCACAATGCCGCCATAAGTACAAGAATAGAGACACTTCTTACTGTCCATGCTTTGAGCATTCCCTGTGAGACCAGTGTTAGTTTCCGATGTACCACTGCAGGTTCAATGAATTCCTTGGACATACACATTGACGATGAAACACTGAAATTACATCGGAATTAAATACAAAAGCCACAATGCCGCCTTAAGTGCAAGAAGGGTGAGACTTCTTAGAGTCTGTGCTTCGATCCTTTCCTGTGAGACCAGTATTAGTTTCCGATACACCACTGCAGGTTCAATGTATTCCTTGGACCTTCACATTGACGATGAAACACAGAAATCGCATCGGAATTAAATACAAAGGGCACAATGCCGCCTTAAGTACAAGAATATAGACTCTTCTTACAGTCGGTGTTTTGAGCATTCCCTGTGAGACCAGTATTAGTTTCCGATACACCACTGAAGGGTCAATGTATTCCTTCGACATTCACATTGACGATGAAACACAGAAATCGCATCGGAATTAAATACAAAAGGCATAATGCCGCCTTAAGTACAAGAATAGAGACTCTTCTTACAGTCGGTGCTTTGATCCGTTCCTGTGAGACCAGTATTAGTTTCCTGTACACCACTGCAGGTTCAATGTATTCCTTGGACCTTCACATTGACGATGAAACACAGTAATTACATCGGAATTAAATACAAAAGGCACAATGCCGCCTTAATTGAAAGAATAGAGACTCTTCTTACAGTCGGTGCTTTGAGCATTCCCTGTGAGACCAGTATTAGTTTCCGATACAACACTGCAGGTTCAATGTATTCCTTATACGTAAACATTGACGATGAAACACCGAAATCGCATCGGAATTAAATACAAATGGCACAATGCCGCCTTAAGTACAAGAATAGAGACTCTTCTTACAGTCGGTGTTTTGAGCATTCCGTGAGAGACCAGTATTAGTTTCCGATACACCACTGCAGGTTCAATGGATTCCCTCGACATTCACATTGACGATGAAACACAGAAATCGCATCGGAATTAAATACAAAAGGCACAATGCCGCCTTAAGTACAAGAATAGAGACTCTTCTTACAGTCTGTGCTTTGATCCTTTCCTGTGAGACCAGTATTAGTTTCCGATACACCACTGCAGGTTCAATGTATTCCTTGGACCTTCACATTGACGATGAAACACAGTAATTACATCGGAATTAAATACAAAAGGCACAATGCCGCCTTAGGTACAAGAATCTAGACTCTTCACACAGTCAGTGCTTTGAGAATTCCCTGTTAGACAAGTATTAGTTTCCGATACATCACTGCAGGTTCAATGTATTCCGTGGACATACACATGGTCGATGAAAGACTGAAATTACATCGAAATTAAATACAAAAGGCACAATGCCGCCTTAGGTACAAGAATCTAGACTCTTCATACAGTCAGTGCTTTGAGAATTCCCTGTTAGACAAGTATTAGTTTCCGATACATCACTGCAGGTTCAATGTATTCCGTGGACATACACATGGTCGATGAAAGACTGAAATTACATCGAAATTAAATACAAAAGGCACAATGCCGCCTTAAGTGCAAGTAGAGAGAGACTTCTTAGAGTCTGTGCTTTGATCCTCTCCTGTGAGACCAGTATTAGTTTCCGATACACCACATCAGGTTCAATGTAGTCCTTTGACCTTCACATTGACGATGAAACACAGACATCGGATCGGAATTAAATACAAAAGGCAGAATGCCGCCTTAAGTACAAGAATAGAGACCCTTCTTACAGTCTGTGCTTTGATTCTTTCCTGTGAGACCAGTATTAGTTTTCGATGCACCACTGCAGGTTCTATGTTTTCCATTGACCCTCACATTGACGATGATACACAGATATGGCATCGGAATTAAATACAAAAGGCACAATGCCGCCTTAAGTACAAGAATAGAGACACTTCTTACAGTCTGTGCTTTGATCCTTTCCTGTGAGACCATTATTAGTTTCCGATACACCACTGCAGGTTCAATGTATTCCTTAGACATACACATTGTCAATGAAACACTGAAATTACATCGGAATTAAATACTAAATGCCAAATGCCGCATTAAGTGCGAGAGGAATGAGGCTTCTTAGAGTCTGGGCTTTGATCCTTCCCTGTGAGACCAGTATTAGTTTCCGATACACCACTGTAGGGTCAATGTATTCCTTGGACCTTCACATTGATGATAAAACACAGAAATCGCATCGGAATTAAATACAAATGGCACAATGCCGCCTTAAGTTCAAGTATAGAGACTCTTCTTACAGTCTGTGCTTTGATCCTTCCCTGTGAGACCAGTATTAGTTTCCGATACACCACTGCAGGTTCAATGTATTCCTTAGACATACACATTGTCAATGAAACACTGAAATTACATCGGAATTAAATACTAAATGCCAAATGCCGCATTAAGTGCGAGAGGAATGAGGCTTCTTAGAGTCTGGGCTTTGATCCTTCCCTGTGAGACCAGTATTAGTTTCCGATACACCACTGTAGGTTCAATGTATTCCTTGGACCTTCACATTGACGATGAAACACAGAAATCGCATCGGAATTAAATACAAATGGCACAATGCCGCCTTAAGTACAAGAATAGAGACTCTTCTTACAGTCGGTGCTTTGAGTATTCCGTGAGAGACCAGTATTAGTTTCCGATACACCACTGCAGGTTCAATGGAATCCCTCGACATTCACATTGATGATGAAACACAGAAATCGCTTCGGAATTAAATACAAAAGGCACAATGCCGCCTTAAGTACAAGAATAGAGACTCTTCTTACAGTCTGTGCTTTGATCCTTTCCTGTGAGACCAGTATTAGTTTCCGATACACCACTGCAGGTTCAATGTATTCCATTGACCTTCACATTGAGGATGAAACACTGAAATCGCATCGGAATTAAATACAAAAGCCACAATGCCGCCGTTGGTACAAGAATAGAGACTCTTCTTACAGTCTGTGCTTTGATCCTTTCCTGTGAGACCAGTATTAGTTTCCGATACACCACTGCAGGTTCAATGTATTCCATTGACCCTCACATTGACGATGAAACACAGAAATCGCATCGGAATTAAATACAAAAGGCACAATGCAACCTTAAGTACAAGAATAGAGTCTCTTTTTACAGTCTGTGCTTTGATCCTTTCCTGTGAGACCAGTATTAGTTTCCGATACACCACTGCAAGTTCAATGAATTCCTTGGACATACACATTGACGATGAAACACTGAAATTACATCGGAATTAAATACAAAAGGCACAATGCCGCCTTAAGTACAAGAATAGAGACACTTCTTCCAGTCGATGCTTAGAGCATTCCCTGTGAGACCAGTATTAGTTTCCGATACACCACTGCAGGTTCAATGTATTCCTTTGACCTTCTCATTGACGATGACACACAGAAATCGCATCGGAATTAAATACAAAAGGCAAAATGCCGCCTTAGGTACAAGAATGTAGACACTTCATACAGTCGGTGCCTTGAGAATTCCCTGTTAGACCAGTATTAGTTTCAGATACAACACTGCAGGTTCAATGAATTCCTTGGACATTCACATTCACGATGAAACACAGAAATCGCATCGGAATTAAATACAAAAGGCACAATGTAGCCTTTAGTACAAGAATAGAGACACTTCCAACAGTCTGTCCTTTGATCCTTTCCTGTGAGGCCAGTATTAGTTTCCGATACACCACTGCAGGTTCAATGTATTCCTTGGACCTTCACATTCACGATGAAACAAAGAAATCGCATCGGAATTAAATACAAAAGGCGCAATGCCACCTTAAGTACAGGAATAGAGACACTTGTTACAGTCTGTGTTTTGATCCTTTCCTGTGAGACGAGTATTAGTTTCCGATACACCACTGCAGGTTCAATGTATTCCTTGGACATACACATTGTCAATGAAACACTGAAATTACAACGGAATTAAATACAAAACGCACAATGCCGCCTTAAGTGCAAGAGGAAAGTGGCTTCTTAGAGTCTGGGCTTTGATCCTTTCCTGTGAGACCAGTATTAGTTTCCGATACACCACTGGAGGTTCAATGTATTCCTTGGACCTTTACATTGATGATAAAACACAGAAATCGCATCAGAATTAAATACTAATGGCACAACGCCGCCTTAGGTACAAGAATAGAGACTCTTCTTACAGTCTGTGCTTTGATCCTTTCCTGTGAGACCAGTATTAGTTTCCGATACACCACTGCAGGTTCAATGTATTCCTTTGACCTTCACATTGACGATGAAACACAGAAATCGCATCGGAATTAAATACAAAAGGCACAATGCCGCCTTACGTACAAGAATAGAGACTCTTCTTACAGTCGGTGATTTGATCCATTCCTATGAGACCAGTATTAGTTTACGATACACCACTGCAGGTTCAATGTATTCCGTGGACGTTAGCATTGACGATGAAACACACAAATCGCTTCGGAATTAAATACAAAAAACACAATGCCGCCTTATGCACACGAATAGAGACTCTTCTTACAGTCTGTGGTTTGATTCTTTACTGTGACAACCAGTATTAGTTTCCGATACACCACTCCAGGTTCAATGTAGTCCTTTGCCTTCACATTGACGATGAAACACAGACATCGGATCGGAATTAAATACAAAAGCCACAATGCCGAGTTAAGTACAAGAATAGAGACCCTTCTTACAGTCTGTGCTTTGATCCTTTCCTGTGAGACCAGTATTAGTTTACGATACACCACTGCAGGTTCAATGTATTCCATTGACCCTCACATTGACGATGAAACACAGAAATCTCATCGGAATTAAATACAAAAGCATAATGCCGCCTTAAGTACAAGAATAGAGACTCTTCTTACAGTCTGTTCTTTGATCCTTTCCTGTGAGGCCAGTATTAGTTTCCGATTCACCACTGCTGACTCAATGTATTCCTTGGACCTTCACATTCACGATGAAACACAGATATCGCATCGGAATTAAATACAAAGGGCACAATGCCGCCTTAAGTACAAGAATAGAGACACTTCTTACAGTCTGTGCTTTGATCCTTTCCTGTGAGACCATTATTAGTTTCCGATACACCACTGCAGGTTCAATATATTCCATGGACATACACATTGTCAATGAAACACTGAAATTATATCGGAATTAAATACAAAAGGCAAAATGCCGCCTTAAGTGCGAGAGGAATGGGGATTCTTAGAGTCTGGGCTTTGATCCTTTCCTGTGAGACCAGTATTAGTTTCCGATACTCCACTGTAGGTTCAATGTATTCCTTGGACCTTCACATTGATGATAAAACACAGAAATCGCATCGGAATTAAATACAAATGGCACAATGCCGCCTTATGTACAAGAATAGAGACACTTCTTACTGTCGATGCTTTGAGTATTCCCTGTGAGACCAGTATTAGTTTCCGATGTACCACTGCAGGTTCAATGTATTCCTTGGACATACACATTGACGATGAAACACTGAAATTACATCGGAATTAAATACAAAAGCCACAATGCCGCCATAAGTGCAAGAAGAGTGAGACTTCTTAGAGTCTGTGCTCTGATCCTTTCCTGTGAGACCAGTATTAGTTTGCGATACACCACTGCAGGTTCAATGTATTCCTTTGACCTTCACATTGACGATGACACACAGAAATCGCATCGGAATTAAATACAAAAGGCACAATGCCGCCATAAGTAGAAGAATGTAGTTTCTTCATACAGTCAGTGCTTTGAGAATTCCCTGTTAGACCAGTATTAGTTTCCGATACAACACTGCAGGTTCAATGTATTCCTTGGACATACACATGGACGATGAAACACTGAAATTACATCGGAATTAAATACAAAAGGCACAATGCCGCCTTAAGTGCAAGTAGAGAGAGACTTCTTAGAGTGTGTGCTTTGATCCTTTCCTGTGAGACCAGTATTAGTTTCTGATACACCACTGCTGGTTCAATGTATTCCTTGGATCTTCACATTGACGATGAAACACAGAAATCACATCGGAATTAAATGCAAAAGGCACAATGCCGCCTTAAGTTAGAGAATAGAGATTCTTCTTACTGTCGGTGCTTTGTGCATTCCCTGTGAGACCAGTATTAGTTTCCGATACACCACTGCAGGTTCAATGTATTCCTTGGACCATCACATTGACGATGAAAGACAGAAATCGCATTGGAAATAAATACAAAACGCACAATGCCGCCTTAAGTACAAGAATAGAGACTCATCTTACAGTCGGTGTTTTGAGCATACCCTGTGAGACCAGTATTAGTTTCCGATACACCACTGCAGGTTCAATGTATTCCTTGGACATACAAATTGACGATGAAACATTGTATTTACATCGGAATTAAATACAAAAGGCACAATGCCGCCTAAGTGTAAGAAGAGTGAGACTTCTTAGAGTCTGTGTTTGATCCTTTTCTGTGAGACCAGTATTAGTAGCCGATACACTACTGCAGGTTCAATGCAATCCTTGGACCTTCACATTGACGATGAATCACAGAAATCGAATCGGAATTAAAAACAAAATGAACAACGCCGCCTTAAGTACGAGAATAGAGACTCTTTTTACAGTCTGTGCCTTGAACACTCCCTGTTTGACCAGTATTAGTTACCGATACACAACTGCAGGCTCAATGTATTCCTTGGACCTTCACACTGGCGATGAAACACTGAAATTGCATCGGAATTAAATACAAATGGCACAATGCCGCCTTCAGTGCAAGAAGAGTGAGACTTCTTAGAGTCTGTGCTTTGATCGTTTCCTGTGAGCCCAGTATTAGTTTCCGATGCACCACTGCAGGTTCAATGTATTCCTTGGACCTTCACGTTGACGATGAAACACAGAAATCGCATCGGAATTAAATACAAAACGCACAATGCCGCCTTAAGTGCAAGAAGAGTGAGACTTCTTAGAGTCTGTGCTTTGATCCTTTCCTGAGAGCCCAGTATTAGTTTCCGATACACCACTGCAGGTTCAATGTATTCCTTGGACCTTCACATTGCCGATGAAACACAGAAAACGCATCGGAATGAAATACAATAGGCACAATGCCGCCGTAGGTACAAGAATAGAGACTCTTCTCACAGTCGGTGATTTGAGCATTCCCTGTGAGACCAGTATTAGATTCCGATACACCACTGCAGGTTCGAAGTATTCCTTAGACCTTCACGTTGACGATGAAACACAGAAATCGCATCGGAATTAAATACAAAGCGCACAATGACGCCTTCAGTACAAGAATAGAGATTCTTCTTACAGTCGGCGCTTTGAGCATTCCCTGTGAGACCACTATTAGTTTCCGATACACCACTGCAGGTTCAATGTATTCCTCGGACATACACATTCACGATGAAACACAGGAATCGCATCGTAATTAAATGCAAACGGCACAATGCCGCCTTAAGTACAAGAATAGAGATTCTTCTTACAGTCGGTGCTTTGAGCATTCCCTGTGAGACCAGTATTAGTTTCCGATACTCCACTGCAGGTTTAATGTATTCCTTGGACCTTCAAATTGAAGATGAAACACAGAAATCGCATCCGAATTAAATACAAAAGGCACAATGCCGCCTTAAGTGCAAGAAGAGTGAGACTTGTTAGAGTCTGTGCTTTGATCCTTTCCTGTGACACCAGTATTAGTCTCCGATACACCACTGCAGGTTCAATGTATTCCTTGGACCTTCAAATTGAAGATGAAACACAGATATCGCATCCGAATTAAATACAAAAGGCACAATGCCGCCTTAAGTACAAGAATTGAGACTCTTCTTACAGTCGGTGCTTTGAGCATTCCCTGTGAGACCAGTATTAGTTTCCGATACACTACTGCAGTTTCAAGGTAATCCTTGGACCTTAGCATTGATGATGAAACACAGAAATTACATCGGAATTAAATATAAAAGGCACAATGCTGCCTTAAGTACAAGAATGGAGACTCTTCTTACAGTCGGTGCTTTGAGCATTCTCTGTGAGACCAGTATTAGTTTCCGATACACCACTGCAGGTTCAATGTATTCCTTGGACCTTCACATTTACGATGAAACACTGAAATTACATCGGAATTAAATACAAAAGGCATAATGCCGCCTAAAGTGCAAGAAGAGTGAGACTTCTTTGGGTCTGTGCTTTGATCCTTTCCTGTGAGTCCAGTATTAGTTTCCGATACACTACTGCAGGTTCAAGGTAATCATTGGACCTTCACATTGACGATAAAACAAAGAAACCGCATCGGAATTATATACAAAAGGCACAATGCCGCCTTAAGTACAAGAATAGCGACTCTTCTTACAGTCGTTGCTTTGAGCATTCCCTGTGAGACCAGTATTAGTTTCCCATACACCACTGCAGGTTCAATGTATTCCTTGGACCTTCGCAATTACGATGAAACACTGAATTGACATTGGAAGTAAATACAAAAGTCACAATGCCGCCTTAAGTGCAAGAAGAGTGAGACTTCTTAGGGTCTGTGCTTTGATCATTCCCTGTGAGACCAGTATCAGTTTCTGATACACTACTGCAGGTTCAACGTAATCCTTGGACCTTCACATTGACGATAAAACAAAGAAACCGCATCGGAATTATATACAAAAGGCACAATGCCGCCTTAAGTACAAGAATAGAGACTCTTCTTACAGTCGGTGCTTTGAGCATTCCCTGTGAGTCCAGTATTAGTTTCCGATACACCACTGCAGGTTCAATGTATTCCTTGGATATACACATTGACGATGAAACACATAAATTACATCGGAATTAAATACAAAAGGCACAATGCCGCCTTAAGTACATGAATAGAGACTCTTCTTACAGTCGGTGCTTTGAGCATTCCCTGGGAGACCAGTATTAGTTTCCGATACACCACTGCAGGTTCAATGTATTCCTTGGACCTTCACATTGACGATGAAACACAGAAATCTCATCGGAATTAAATATGAAAGGCACAATGCCGCCTTAAGTACAAGAATAGAGACACTTCTTGCAGTCGGTTGTTTGAGCATTCCCTGTGAGACCAGTATTAGTTTCCTATACACCACTGCAGGTTCAGTGTATTCCTTGGACATACACATTGACGATGAAACACTGAGATTACATCGGAATTAAATACAAAAGTCACAATGCCGCCTTAAGTGCAAGAGGAATGAGACTTCTTAGGGTCTGTGCTTTGATCCTTTATTGTGAGACCACTATTAATTTCTAATACACTACTGAAGGTTCAAGGTAATCCTTGGACCTTCACATTGACGATAAAATAAAGAAACCGCATCGGAATTATATACAAAAGGCACAATGCCGCCATAGGTACAAGAATAGAGACTCTTCTCACAGTCGGTGATTTGAGCATTCCCTGTGAAACCAGTATTAGTTTCCGATACACCACTGCAGGTTCGAAGTATTCCTTTGACCTTCACGTTGACGATGAAACACAGAAATCGCATCGGAATTAAATACAAAACGCACAATGCCGCCTTCAGTACAAGAATAGAGATTCTTCTTACAGTCGGTGCTTTGAGCATTCCCTGTGAGACCAGTATTAGTTTCCAATACACCACTGCAGGTTCAATGTATTTCTTGGACATTCACATTGACGATGAAACACAGGAATCGCATCGGAATTAAATGCAAAAGGCACAATGCCGCCTTAAGTAATAATAATAGACATTCTTCATACAGTCGGTGCTTTGAGCATTCCCTGTGAGACCAGTATTAGTTTCCGATACTCCACTGCAGGTTCAATGTATTCCTTGGACCATCACATTGACGATGAAACACAGTAATCGCATCGGAATTAAATACAAAACGCACAATGCCGCCTTAAGTACAAGAATAGAGACTCTTCTTACAGTCGGTGCTTTGAGCAATCCCTGTGAGACCAGTATTGGTTTCCGATACAGCACTGCATGTTCAATGTATTCCTTGGACGTAAACATTGACGATGAAACACTGAAATTACATCGGAATTAAATACAAAAGGCACAATGCCGCCTTAAGTACAAGAATAGAGACTCTTCTTACTGTCGGTGCTTTTAGCATTCCCTGTGAGCCAGTATTAGTTTCCGATAGAACACTGCACGTACAATGTATGCCTTGGACCTTCACATTGACGATGAAACACAGAAATCGCATCGGAATAAAAATACAAAAGGCACAATGCCGCCTTAAGTACAAGAATAGAGACTCTTCTTACAGTCGGTGCTTTGAGAATTCCCTGTGAGTCCAGTATTAGTTTCTGATACACCACTGCTGGTTCAATGTATTCCTTGGACATACACATTGACGATGAAACACAGAAATTACATCGGAATTAAATACAAAAGTCACAATGGCGCCTTAAGTGCAAGAAGAGTGAGACTTGTTAGAGTCTGTGCTTAGATCCTTTCCTGTGACACCAGTATTAGTCTCCGACACACCACTGCAGGTTCAATGTATTCCTTGACCTTCAAATTGAAGATGAAACACAGAAATCGCATCCGAATTAAATACAAAAGGCACAATGCCGCCTTAAGTACAAGAATTGAGACTCTTCTTACAGTCGGTGCTTTGAGCATTCCCTGTGAGACCAGTATTAGTTTCCGATACACCACTGCAGGTTCAATGTATTCCTTGGACATACACATTGACGATGAAACACAGAAATTACATCGGAATTAAATACAAAAGTCACAATGCCGCCTTAAGTGCAAGAAGAGTGAGACATGTTAGAGTCTGTCCTTTGATCCTTTCCTGTGAGACCAGTATTAATCTCCGATAAACCACTGCAGGTTCAATGTATTCCTTGGACCTCCAAATTGAATATAAAACACAGAAATCGCATCGGAATTAAATACAAAAGGCACAAGCCGCTTTCAGTGCAAGAAGAGTGAGACTTCTTAGAGTCTGTGCGTTGAACTTTTCCTGTGAGACCAGTATTAGTTTCCGATACACCACTGCAGATTCAATATATTCCATTGACCCTCACATTGACGATGAATCACAGAAATCGCAATGGAATGAATTACAAAAGGCACAATGCCGCCATAAGTACAGGAATAGAGACTCTTCTTACAGTCTGTGCTTTGATCATTTCCTGTGAGATCAGTATTAGTTTCCGATACACCACTGCAGGTCCAATGTATTCCTTGGACCTTCACATCCACGATGAAACAAAGAAATCCCATCGGAATTAAATACAAAAGGCACAATGCCGCCTTAAGTACAGGAATAGAGACACTTCTTACAGTCTGTGTTATGATCCTTTCCTGTGATACCAGTATTAATTTCCGATTCACCACTGCAGGTTCAATGTATTCCTTGGACATACTCATTGACGATGAAACACTGAAATTACATCGGAATTAAATAAAAAAACCACAATGCCACCTTAAGTGCAAGAAGAGTGCGACTTCTTAGATTCTATGATTTGATCCTTTCCTGTGAGACCAGTATTAGTTTCCGATACACCACAGCAGGTACAATGTATTCCTTGGAGCTTCACATTGACGATGAAAAACAGAAATCGCGTCGGAATTAAATACAAAAGGCACAATGCCGCCTTAAGCACAAGAATAGAGACTCTTCTTACAGTCGGTGTTTTGAGCATTCCGTGAGAGACCAGTATTAGTTTCCGATACACCACTGCAGGTTCAATGTATTCCTTAGACATTCACATTGACGATGAAACACAGAAATGGCATCGGAATTAAATACAAAAGGCACAATGCCGCCTAAAGTACAAGAATAGAGACTCTTCTTACAGTCTGTGCTTTGATCCTTTCCTGTGAGACCAGTATTAGTTTCCGATACACTACTGCAGGTTCAATGTATTCTTTTGACCTTCACACTGACGATGAAACACAGAAATCGCATCGGAATTAAATACAAAAGGCACAATGCCGCCGTTGGTACAAGAATAGAGACTCTTCTTACAGTCTGTGCTTTGATCCTTTCCTGTGAGACCAGTATTAGTTTCCGCTACACCACTGCAGGTTCAATGTATTTCATTGACCCTCACATTGACGATGAAACACAGAAATAGCATCGGAATTAAATACAATAGGCACAATGCAACCTTAAGTACAATAATAGAGACTCTTTTCACAGTCTGTGCCTTGATCCTTTCCTGTGAGACCGGTATTAGTTTCCGAAACACCACTACAGGTTCAATGTATTCCTTGGACATACACATTGTCGACGAAACACTGAAATTACATCGGAATTAAATACAAAAGGCACAATGCCGCCTTAAGTGCAAGAGGAATGAGGCTTCTTAGAGTCTGGGCTTTGATCCTTTCCTGTGAGACCAGTATTATTTTCCGATACACCACTGCAGTATCAATGTATTCCTTTGACCTTCACATTGTAGATGAAACACAGAAATCGCATCGGAATTAAATACAAATGGCACAATGCCGCCTTAAGTACAAGAATAGAGACACTTCTTACAGTCTATAACGTAAGCATTCCCTGTGAGACCAGTATTAGGTTCCGATACATCACTGCAGGTTCAATGTATTCCTTTGACCTTCACATTGACGATGAAACAAAGAAATCGCATCGGAAGTAAATACAAAAGGCACAATGCAGCCTTAGGTACAAGAATAGAGACTCTTCTTACAGTCGGTGCTTTGATCCTTTCCTATGAGACCAGTATTAGTTTCCGATACACCACTGCAGGTTCAATGTATTCCATTGACCCTCACATTGACGATGAAACACAGAAATCTCATCGGAATTAAATACAAAAGGCACATGCCGCCTTAAGTACAATAACAGAGTCACTTCTTACAGTCTGTGCTTTGATCCTTTCCTGTGAGACCATTATTAGTTTCCGATACACCACTGCAGGTTCAATGTATTCCATTGACCCTCACATTGACGATGAAACACAGAAATTACATCGGAATTAAATACAAAAGGCAAAATGCCGCCTTAAGTGCGAGCGGAATGAGGATTCTTTGACTCTGGGCTTTGATCCTTTCCTGTGAGACCAGTATTAGTTTCCGATACTCCACTGTAGGTTCAATGTATTCCTTGGACCTTCACATTGATGATAAAACACAGAAATCGCATAGGAATTAAATACAAATGGCACAATGCCGCCTTATGTACAAGAATAGAGACACTTCTTACTGTCGATGCTTTGAGCATTCCCTGTGAGACCAGTATTAGTTTCCGATACACCATTGCAGGTTCAATGTATTCCTTTGACCTTCACAATGACGATGACACACAGAAATCGCATCGGAATTAAATACAAAAGGCACAATGCCGCCTTAGGTACAAGAATGTAGACTCTTCATACAGTCAGTGCTTTGAGAATTCCCTGTTAGACCAGTATTAGTTTCCGATACAACACTGCAGGTTCAATGTATTCCTTGGACATACACATGGACGATGAAACACTGAAATTACATCGGAATTAAATACAAAAGGCACAATGCCGCCTTAAGTGCAAGTAGAGAGAGACTTCTTTGAGTCTGTGCTTTGATCCTTTCCTGTGAGACCAGTATTAGTTTCCGGTACACGACTGCTGGTTCCATGTATTCCTTGGATCTTCACATTGACGATGAAACACAGAAATCGTATCGGAAATAAATACAAATGGCACAATGCCGCCTTAAGTACAAGAATAGAGACACTTCTTATAGTCGATGCTTTGAGCATTCCCTGTGAGACCAGTATTAGTTTCCGATACACCATTGCAGGTTCAATGTATTCCTTTGACCTTCACAATGACGATGACACACAGAAATCGCATCGGAATTAAATACAAAAGGCACAATGCCGCCTTAGTTACAAGTATGTAGACTCTTCATACAGTCAGTGCTTTGAGAATTCCCTGTTAGATCAGTATTAGTTTCCGATACAACACTGCAGGTTCAATGTATTCCTTGGACATACACATGGACGATGAAACACTGAAATTACATCGGAATTAAATGCAAAAGGCACAATGCCGCCTTAAGTACGAGAATAGAGATTCTTCTTACAGTCGGTGCTTTGTGCATTCCCTGTGAGACCAGTATTAGTTTCCGATACACCATTGCAGGTTCAATGTATTCCTTTGACCTTCACAATGACGATGACACACAGAAATCGCATCGGAATTAAATACAAAAGGCACAATGCCGCCTAAGGTACAAGAATGTAGACTCTTCATACAGTCAGTGCTTTGAGCATTCCCTGTGAGACCAGTATTAGTTCCCGATACACCACTGCATGTTCAATGTATTCCTTGGACCATCACATTGACGTTGAAAGACAGAAATCGCATTGGAAATAATTACAAAACGCACAATGCCGCCTTAAGTACAAGAATAGAGACCCATCTTACAGTCGGTGCTTTGAGCATACCCTGTGAGACCAGTATTAGTTTCCGATACAGCACTGCGGGTTCAATGTATTCCTTGGACGTAAACATTGACGATGAAACACTGAAATTACATCGGAATTAAATACAAAAGGCACAATGCCGCCTTAAGTACAAGTAAAGAGTCTCTTCTTACGGTCGGTGCTTTGAGCATTGCCTGTGAGACCAGTGTTAGTTTCCGATACACCACTGCAGGTTGAATGTATAACTTGGACCATCACATTGTCGATGAAACACAGAAATCGCATCGGAATTAAAAACAAAAGGAGCAAACGCCGCCTTAAGTACAAGAATAGAGACTCTTTTTACAGTCTGTGCCTTGAACACTCCCTGTGAGACCAGTATTAGTTACCGATACACCACTGCAGGTTCAATGTATTCCTTGGACCATCACATTGACGATGAAAGACAGAAATCGCATTGGAAATAATTACCAAACGCACAATGCCGCCTTAGGTACAAGAATAGAGACTCATCTCACAGTCGGTGATTTGAGCATTCCCTGTCAGACCAGTATTAGTTTGCGATACACCACAGCAGGTTCGAAGTATTCCTATGACCTTCACGTTGACGATGAAACACAGAAATCGCATCGGAATTAAATACAAAATGCACAATGCCACCTTAAGTACAAGAATAGAGATTCTTCTTACAGTCGGTGCTTTGAGCATTCCCTGTGAGACCAGTATTAGTTTCCGATACACCACTGCAGGTTCAATGTATTCCTTGGACATTTACATTGACAATGAAACACAGGAATCGCATTGGAATTAAATACAAAACGCACAATGCCGCCTTAAGTACAAGAATAGAGACTCTTCATAGAGTCGGTGCTTTGAGCATTCCCTGTGAGACCAGTATTAGTTTCCGATACAGCACTGCATGTTCAGTGTATTCCTTGGACGTAAACATTAACGATGAAACACTGAAATTACATCGGAATTAAATACAAAAGGCACAAGTACAAGATTTGAGACTCTTCTTACAGTCGGTGCTTTGAGCATTCCCTGTGAGACCAATATTAGTTTCCGATACACCACTGCAGGTTCAATGTATTCCTTGGACCTTCAATTTGACGATGAAACACAGAAATACCATTGGAATTAAATACAAGAGGCACAATGCCGATATAAGTAAAAGCACAGAGATTCTTCTTACAGTCGGTGCTTTGAGCATTCCCTGTGAGACCAGTATTAGTTTCCGATACACCACTGCAGGTTCAATGTATTTCGTGGACATACACATTGACGATGAAACACTGAAATTACATCGTAATTGAATAAAAAAGGCACCATGCCGCCTTAAGTGCAAGAAGAGTGAGACTTCTTAGAGTTTGTGCTTTGATCCTTTCCTGTGAGACCAGTATTAGTTTCCGATACACCACTGCAGGTTCAATGTATTCCTTTGACCTTCACATTGACGATGAAACACAGAAGTCGCATCGGAATTTAATACAATGGGCACATTGCCGCTTTAAGTACAAGAATAGAGACTCTTCCTACCGTCGGTTATTTAAGCATTCCCCGTGAGACCAGTATTAGTTTCCGATACACCACTGCAGGTTCAATGTATTCCTTGGACCTTCACATTGACGATGAAACATAGAAATCGCATCGGAATTAAATACGAAAATTACAATGCCGCCTTATGTACAAAAATAGGGACTCTTCTTACAGTCTGTGATTTGATCCTTTCCTGTGAGACCAGTATTAGTTTCCGATACAACACTGCAGGTTCAATGTATTCCTTTGACCTTTACATTGACGATCAAACACAGAAATCGCATCGGAATTAAATACAAAAATTACAATGCCGCCTTATGTACAAAAATAGGGACTCTTCTTACAGTCTGTGATTTGATCCTTTCCTGTGAGACCAGTATTAGTTTCCGATACACCACTGCAGGTTCAATGTATTCGTTTGACCTTCACATTGACGATGAAACACAGAAATCGCATCGGAATTAAACACAAAAGGCACAATGCCGCCTTAAGTACAAGAATACAGACTCTTCTTACAGTCGGTGTTTTGAGCATTCCCTGAGAGTCCAGTATTAGTTTCCGATACACCACTGCAGGTTCAATGTATTCCTTCGACATTCACATTGACGAAGAAACACAGAAATCGCATCGGAATTAAATACAAAAGGTACAATGCCGTCTTAAGTACAAGAATAGAGACTCTTCTTACAGTCTGTGCTTTGATCCTTTCCTGTGAGACCAGTATTAGTTTCCGATACACCACTGCAAGTTCAGTGTATCCCTTTGACCTTCACATTGACGATGAAACACAGAAATCGCATCGGAATTAAATACAAAAGGCACAATGCCGCCTTAAGTACAAGAATAGAGACTCTTCTTACAGTCTGTGCTTTGATCCTTTCCTGTGAGACCAGAATTAGTTTCCGATACACCACTGCAGGTTCAATGTATTCCATTGACCCTCACATTAACGATGAAACACAGAAATCGCATCGGAATTAAATACAAAAGGCACAATGCAACCTTAAGTACAAGAATAGAGACTCTTCTTACAGTCTGTGCTTTGATCCTTTCCTGTGAGACCAGTATTAGTTTCCGATACACCACTGCAGGTTCAATGTATTCCTTGGACATACACATTGCCAATGAAACACTGAAATTACATCAGAAAAAAATACAAAAGGCACAGTGCCGCCTTATGTTCAAGAGGAATGAGGCTTCTTAGAGTCTGGGCTTTGATTCTTTCCTGTGAGACCAGTATTAGTTTCCGATACACTTCTGCAGGTTAAATGTATTCCATGGACCTTCACATTGACGATGAAACACAGAAATCGCATTGGAATTAAATACAAAAGGCACAATGTCGCCTTAAGTACAAGAATAGAGACTCTTCTTACAGTCGGTGCTTTGAGCATTCCCTGTGAGACCAGTATTAGTTTCCGATACAGCACTGCATGTTCAATGTATTCCTTGGACGTAAACATTGACGATGAAACACTGAAATTACATCGCAATTAAATACAAAAGGCACAAAGTCGCCTTAAGTACAAGATTAGAGACTGTTCTTACTGTCGGTGCTTTTAGCATTCCCTGTGAGACCAGTATTAGTTTCCGATACACCACTGCACGTACAATGTATTCCTTGGACCATCACACTGACGATGAAACACAGAAATACCATAAGAATTAAATACAAGAGGCACAATGCCGCCATAAGTACACGTATTGAGATTCTTCTTACAGTCGGTGCTTTGAGCATTCCCTGTGAGACCAGTATTAGTTTCCGATACACCACTGCAGGTTCAATGTATTTCGTGGAAATACACATTGACGATGAAACACTGAAATTACAGCGGAATTAAATAAAAAAGGCACCATGCCGCCTTAAGTGCAAGAAGAGTGAGACTTCTTAGAGTTAGTGCTTTGATCCTTACCTGTGAGACCAGTGTTAGTTTCCGATACACCACTGCAGGGTCAATGTATTCCTATGTTCTTCACATTGACGATGAAACACAGAAATGGCATCGGAATTTATTACAAAAGGCACAATGCCGCCTTAAGTACAAGAATAGAGACTCTTCCTACAGACGGTTATTTGAGCATACCCCGTGAGGCCAGTATTAGTTTCCGATACACCACTGCTGGTTCAATGTATTCCTTTGACCTTTACATTGACGATGAAACACAGAAATCGCATCGGAATTAAATACAAAATGCACAATGCCGCCTTAGGTACAAGAATAGAGACTCTTCTTGCAGTCGGTGCTTTGATCCTCTCCTGTGAGAGCAGTATTAGTTTCCGATACACCCTTGCAGGATCAATGAATTCCTTGGACGTAAACATTGACGATGAATGAGACAAATAGCATCGGAATTAAATACAAAAGGCACAATTCAGCCTTAAGTGCAAGAGGAATGAGGCTTCTTAGATTCTGGGCTTTGAACCTTTCCTGTGAGACCAGTATTAGTTTCCGATACACCACTGCAGGTTCAATGTATTCCTTGGACATACACATTGTCAATGAAACACTGAAATTACATCAGAAGTAAATACAAAAGGCACAATGCCGCATTAAGTGCAAGAATAGAGACTCTTCTTACAGTCTGTGCTTTGATCCTTTCCTGTGAAACCAGTATTAGTTTCCGATACACCACTGCAGCTTCAATGTATTCCATTAACCCTCACATTGACGATGAAACACAGATATCGCATCGGAATTAAATACAAAAGGCACAATGCAACCTTAAGTGCAAGAATAGAGACTCTTCTTACAGTCTGTGCTTTGATCCTTTCCTGTGAGACCAATATTAGTTTCCGATACACCACTGCAGGTTCAATGTATTCCTTGAACCCTCACATTGACGATGAAACACAGAAATCGCATCGGAATTAAATACAAAAGGCCCAATGCAACCTTAAGTGCAAGAATAGAGACTCTTCTTACAGTCTGTGCTTTCAGCATTCCCTGTGAGACCAGTATTAGATTCCGATACACCACTGCAGGTTCATTGTATTCTTTTGACCTTCATATTGACGATGACACACAGAAATCGCATCGGAATTAAATACAAAAGACACAATGCCGCCTTAAGTACAAGAATGTAGACTCTTCATACAGTCGCTGCTTTGAGAATTCCCTGATAGACCAGTATTAGTTTCCGATACAACACTGCAGGTTCAATGTATTCCTTGGACATACACATTGATGATGAAACACTGAAATTACATCGGAATTAAATACAAAAGCCACAATGCCCCCTTAAGTGCAAGAAGAGTGAGACTTCTTAGAGTCTGTGCCTTTATCCTTTCCTGTGAGACCACTATTAGTTTCCGATACACCACTGCAGGTTCAATGTATTCCTTGAACCTTCACATTGACGATGAAACACAGAAATCGCATCGGAATGAAATACAAAAGGCACAATGAAGCTTTAAGTACAAGAATTGAGACTCTTCTTACAGTCTGTGCTTTGATCCTTTCCTTTGATACCAGTATTAGTTTCCGATACACCACTGCAGGTTCAATGTATTCCATTGACCCTCACATGGTCGATGAAACACAGAAATCGCATCGGAATTAAATACAAAAGGCACAATGCAACTTTAGTACAAGAATAGAGACTCTTCTTACAGTCTGTGCTTTGATCCTTTCCTGTGAGACCAGTATTAGTTTCCGATACACCACTGCAGGTTCAATGTATTCCTTGGACATACACATTGTCGATGAAACACTGAAATTACATCGGAATTAAATACAAAAGGCACAATGCAACCTTAAGTGCAAGAATAGAGACTCTTCTTACAGTCTGTGCTTTGATCCTTTCCTTTGATACCAGTATTAGTTTCCGATACACCACTGCAGGTTCAATGTATTCCATTGACCCTCACATTGACGATGACACACAGAAATCGCATCGGAATTAAATACAAAATGCACAATGCCGCCATAGGTACAAGAAAGTAGTCTCTTCATACAGTCGCTGCTTTGAGAATTCCGTGTTAGACCAGTATTAGTTTCCGATACACCACTGCAGGTTCAATGTATTCCTTGGCCCTTCACATTCACGATGAAACACAGAAATCGCATCGGAATTAAATACAAAAGGCACAATGCCGCCTTTAGTACAAGAATAGAGACATTTCCTACAGTCTGTTCTTTGATCCTTTCCTGTGAGACCAGTATTAGTTTCCGATACACCACTGCAGGTTCAATGTATTCCTTGGACATACACATTGCCAATGAAACACTGAAATTACATCAGAAGTAAATACAAAAGGCACAGTGCCGCTTTATGTGCAAGAGGAATGAGGCTTCTTAGAGTCTGGGCTTTGATTCTTTCCTGTGAGACCAGTATTAGTTTCCGATACACCTCTGCAGGTTAAATGTATTCCATGGACCTTCACATTGACGATGAAACACAGAAATCGCATTGGAATTAAATACAAAAGGCACAATGTCGCCTTAAGTACAAGAATAGAGACTCTTCTTACAGTCGGTGCTTTGAGCATTCCCTGTGAGACCAGTATTAGTTTCCGATACAGCACTGCATGTTCAATGTATTCCTTGGACGTAAACATTGACGATGAAACACTGAAATTACATCGCAATTAAATACAAAAGGCACAAAGTCGCCTTAAGTACAAGATTAGAGACTGTTCTTACTGTCGGTGCTTTTAGCATTCCCTGTGAGACCAGTATTAGTTTCCGATACACCACTGCACGTACAATGTATTCCTTGGACCATCACACTGACGATGAAACACAGAAATACCATAAGAATTAAATACAAGAGGCACAATGCCGCCATAAGTACAAGTATTGAGATTCTTCTTACAGTCGGTGCTTTGAGCATTCCCTGCGAGACCAGTATTAGTTTCCGATACACCACTGCAGGTTCAATGTATTTCGTGGAAATACACATTGACGATGAAACACTGAAATTACAGCGGAATTAAATAAAAAAGGCACCATGCCGCCTTAAGTGCAAGAAGAGTGAGACTTCTTAGAGTTAGTGCTTTGATCCTTACCTGTGAGACCAGTGTTAGTTTCCGATACACCACTGCAGGGTCAATGTATTCCTATGTTCTTCACATTGACGATGAAACACAGAAATCGCATCGGAATTTATTACAAAAGGCACAATGCCGCCTTAAGTACAAGAATAGAGACTCTTCCTACAGACGGTTATTTGAGCATACCCCGTGAGACCAGTATTAGTTTCCGATACACCACTGCTGGTTCAATGTATTCCTTTGACCTTTACATTGACGATGAAACACAGAAATCGCATCGGAATTAAATACAAAATGCACAATGCCGCCTTAGGTACAAGAATAGAGACTCTTCTTGCAGTCGGTGCTTTGATCCTCTCCTGTGAGAGCAGTATTAGTTTCCGATACACCCTTGCAGGATCAATGAATTCCTTGGACGTAAACATTGACGATGAATCAGACAAATAGCATCGGAATTAAATACAAAAGGCACAATTCAGCCTTAAGTGCAAGAGGAATGAGGCTTCTTAGATTCTGGGCTTTGAACCTTTCCTGTGAGACCAGTATTAGTTTCCGATACACCACTGCAGGTTCAATGTATTCCTTGGACATACACATTGTCAATGAAACACTGAAATTACATCAGAAGTAAATACAAAAGGCACAATGCCGCATTAAGTGCAAGAATAGAGACTCTTCTTACAGTCTGTGCTTTGATCCTTTCCTGTGAAACCAGTATTAGTTTCCGATACACCACTGCAGCTTCAATGTATTCCATTAACCCTCACATTGACGATGAAACACAGATATCGCATCGGAATTAAATACAAAAGGCACAATGCAACCTTAAGTGCAAGAATAGAGACTCTTCTTACAGTCTGTGCTTTGATCCTTTCCTGTGAGACCAATATTAGTTTCCGATACACCACTGCAGGTTCAATGTATTCCTTGAACCCTCACATTGACGATGAAACACAGAAATCGCATCGGAATTAAATACAAAAGGCCCAATGCAACCTTAAGTGCAAGAATAGAGACTCTTCTTACAGTCTGTGCTTTCAGCATTCCCTGTGAGACCAGTATTAGATTCCGATACACCACTGCAGGTTCATTGTATTCTTTTGACCTTCATATTGACGATGACACACAGAAATCGCATCGGAATTAAATACAAAAGACACAATGCCGCCTTAAGTACAAGAATGTAGACTCTTCATACCGTCGCTGCTTTGAGAATTCCCTGATAGACCAGTATTAGTTTCCGATACAACACTGCAGGTTCAATGTATTCCTTGGACATACACATTGATGATGAAACACTGAAATTACATCGGAATTAAATACAAAAGCCACAATGCCCCCTTAAGTGCAAGAAGAGTGAGACTTCTTAGAGTCTGTGCCTTTATCCTTTCCTGTGAGACCACTATTAGTTTCCGATACACCACTGCAGGTTCAATGTATTCCTTGAACCTTCACATTGACGATGAAACACAGAAATCGCATCGGAATGAAATACAAAGGGCACAATGAAGCTTTAAGTACAAGAATTGAGACTCTTCTTACAGTCTGTGCTTTGATCCTTTCCTTTGATACCAGTATTAGTTTCCGATACACCACTGCAGGTTCAATGTATTCCATTGACCCTCACATGGTCGATGAAACACAGAAATCGCATCGGAATTAAATACAAAAGGCACAATGCAACTTTAGTACAAGAATAGAGACTCTTCTTACAGTCTGTGCTATGATCCTTTCCTGTGAGACCAGTATTAGTTTCCGATACACCACTGCAGGTTCAATGTATTCCTTGGACATACACATTGTCGATGAAACACTGAAATTACATCGGAATTAAATACAAAAGGCACAATGCAACCTTAAGTGCAAGAATAGAGACTCTTCTTACAGTCTGTGCTTTGATCCTTTCCTTTGATACCAGTATTAGTTTCCGATACACCACTGCAGGTTCAATGTATTCCATTGACCCTCACATTGACGATGACACACAGAAATCGCATCGGAATTAAATACAAAATGCACAACGCCGCCTTAGGTACAAGAAAGTAGTCTCTTCATACAGTCGCTGCTTTGAGAATTCCGTGTTAGACCAGTATTCGTTTCCGATACACCACTGCAGGTTCAATGTATTCCTTTAACCTTTACATTGACGATGAAACACAGAAATCGCATCGGAATTAAATACAAAAATTACAATGCCGCCTTAAGTACAGAAATAGGGACTCTTCTTACAGTCTGTGATTTGATCCTTTCCTGTGAGACCAGTATTAGTTTCCGATACACCACTGCAGGTTCAATGTATTCGTTTGACCTTCACATTGACGATGAATCACAAAATCGCTTCGGAATTAAATACAAAAGGCACAATGCCGCCTTAGGTACAAGAATTGAGACTCTTCTTACAGTCGGTGCTTTGATCCTTTCCTGTGAGACCAGTATTAGTTTCCGATACATCCTTGCAGGTTCAATGTATTCCTTGGACCTTAACATTTATGATAAAACACAGAAATCGCATCGGAATTAAATACAAATGGCACAATGCAGCCTTAAGTGGAAGAGGAAAGAGGCTTCTTAGAGTCTGGGCTTTGAACCTGTCCTGTGAGACCAGAATTAGTTTCCGATAAACCTCTGCAGGTTCAATGTATTCCTTGGACCTTCACATTTATGATAAAACACAGAAAACGCATCGGAATTAAATACAAATGGCACAATGCCGCCTTAAGTACATGAATAGAGACACTTCTTACTGTAGATGCTTTGAGCATTCCCTGTGAGACCAGTATTAGTTTCCGATACACCACTGCAGGTTCAATGTATTCCTTGGACATACACATTGACGATGAAACCCTGAAATTACATCTGAATTAAATACAAAAGCCACAATGCTGCCTTAAGTGCAAGAAGGGTGAGACTTCTTAGAGTCTGTGCTTTGATCCTTTCCTGTGAGACCAGTATTAGTTTCCGATACACCACTGCAGATTCAATGTATTCCTTTCACCTTCAATTGACGATGAAACACAGAAATCGCGTCGGAATTAAATACAAAAGGCACAATGACGCCTTAAGTACAAGAATAGAGACTCTTCTTACAGTCGGTGCTTTGAGCATTCCCTGAGAGACCAGTATTAGTTTCCGATACACCACTGCAGGCTCAGTGTATTCCTTCGACATTCACATTGACGATGAAACACAGAAATCGCATCGGAATTAAATACAAAAGGCACAATGCCGCCTTAAGTACAAGAATAGATACTCTTCTTACATTTTGTGCTTTGATCCTTTCCTGTGACACCAGTATTAGTTTCCGATACACCACTGCAGGTTCAATGTATTCCTTTGACCTTCACATTGGCGAAGAACACAGAAATCGCATCGGAATTAAATACAAATGGCACAATGCCGCCTTAAGTACAAGAATAGAGACACTTTTACAGTCGATGCTTTGAGCATTCCCTGTGAGACCAGTATTATTTTCCGATACACCACTGCAGGTTCAATGTATTCCCTTGACCTTCACATTGGCGATGACACACAGAAATCGCATCGGAATTAAATACATAAGGCAAAATGCTGCCTTAGGTACAAGAATGTACACTCTTCATACAGTCGGTGATTTGAGAATTCCCTGTTAGACCAGTATTAGTTTCCGATACAACACTGCTGGTTCAATGTGTTCCTTGGACCTACACATTCACGATGAAACACAGAAATCGCATCGGAATTAAATACAAAAGGCACAATGCCGCCCTTAGTACAAGAATAGAGACACATCCTACAGTCTGTGCTTTGATCCTTTCCTGTGAGACCTGTATTAGTTTCCGATACACAACTGCAGGTTCAATGTATTCCTTGGACATACACATTTTCAATGAAACACTGAAATTACATCAGAAGTAAATACAAAAGGCACAATACCGCCTTAAGTGCAAGAGGTATGAGGCTTCTTAGAGTCTGGGCTTTGATCCTTTCCTGTGAGACCAGTATTAGTTTCCGATACACCACTGCAGGTTCAATGTATTCCTTGGACCTTCACATTGACGATGAATCACAGAAATCGCTTCGGAATTAAATACAAAAGGCACAATGCCGCCTTAGGTACAAGAATAGAGACTCTTCTTACAGTCGGTGCTTTGAGCTTTCCCTGTGAGACCAGTATTAGTTTCCGATACACCACTGCACGATCAATGTATTCCTTCGACATTCACATTGACGATGAAACACAGAAATCGCATCGGAATTAAATACAAAAGGCACAATGAAGCCTTAAGTACAAGAATAGAGATTCTTCTTACAGTCTGTGCTTTGATCCTTTCCTTTGAGACCAGTATTAGTTTCCGATACACCACTGCAGGTTCAATGTATTCCATTGACCCTCACATTGACGATGAAACACAGAAATCGCATCGGAATTAAATACAAAAGGCACAATGCAACCTTAAGTACAAGAATAGAGACTCTTCCGACAGTCTGTGCATTGATCCTTTCCTGTGAGACCAGTATTAGTTTCCGATACACCACTGCAGGTTCAGTGTATTCCTTGAACATACACATTGTCGATGAAACACTGAAATTACATCGGAATTAAATACAAAAGGCACAATGCCGCTTTAAGTGAAAGAGGAATGAGGCTTCTTAGAGTCTGGGATGAGATCCTTTCCTGTGAGACCAGTATTATTTTCCGATACATCACTGCAGGTTCAATGTTTTGCTTGGACCTTCACATTGACGATGAAACACAGAAATCGCATCGGAATTAAATACAAAAGGCACATTGACGCCTTAGGTACAAGATTGTAGACTCTTCATGAGGTCGCTGCTTTGAGAATTCCCTGTTAGACCAGTATTGGTTTCCGATACAACACTGCAGGTTCAATGTGTTCCTTGGACTTACACATGGACGATGAAACACTGAAATTACATCGGAATTAAATACAAAAACCACAATGCCGCCTTAAGTGCAAGAAGAGAGAGACTTCTTAGAGTCTGTGCATGGATCCTTTCCTGTGAGACCAGTATTAGTTTCCGTTACACCACTGCTGGTTCAATGTATTCCTTAGATCTTCACATTGACGATGAAACACAGAAATCACATCGGAATTAAATGCAAAAGGCTACATGCCGGCTTAAGTACAAGAATAGAGATTCTTTTTACAGTCGGTGATTTGAGCATTCCCTGTGAGACCAGAATTAGTTTCCGATACACCACTGCAGGTTCAATGTATTCCTTTGACCTTCACATTGACGATGAAACACAAAAATCGCATCGGAATTACATACAAAAGGCACAATGCCGCCTTAAGTACAAGAATAGAGACTCTTCTTAGAGTCTGTGCATTGATCCTTTCCTGTGATGCCAGTAGTAGTTTCCGATACACCACTGCAGGTTCAATGTATTTTATTGACCCTCACAATGACTATGAAACACAGAAATCGCATCGGAATTAAATACAAACGGCACAATGCAACCTTAAGTACAAGAATAGAGACTCTCCTTACAGTCTGTGCCTTGATCCTTTCCTGTGAGACCAGTATTAGCTTCCGATACACCACTGCAGGTTCAATGTATTCCTTGGACATACACATT
Source organism: Schistocerca americana (assembly GCF_021461395.2). NCBI lineage: Eukaryota > Metazoa > Arthropoda > Insecta > Orthoptera > Acrididae > Schistocerca > Schistocerca americana. The sequence goes on from NC_060119.1 coordinate 1,740,525, forward strand.
GTCGATAAAACACTGAAATTACATCGGAATTAAATACAAAAGGCACAATGCCGCCATAAATGCAAGAGGAATGAGGCTTCTTAGAGTCTGGGCTTTGATCCTTCCCTGTGAGACCAGTATTATTTTCCGATACACCACTGCAGGTTCAATGTATTCCTTTGACCTTCATATTGACGATGACATACAGAAATCGCATCGGAATTAAATACAAAAGGCACAATGCCACCTTAGGTACAAGAATGTAGACACTTCATACAGTCGCTGCTTTGAGAATTCCCTGTTAGACCAGTATTAGTTTCCGATACAACACTGCAGGTTCAATGTATTCCTTGGACCTTCACATTCACGATGAAACACAGAAATCGCATCGGAATTAAATACAAATGGCAAAATGCCGCCTTAAGTACAAGAATATAGACACCTCTTACTGTCGATGCTTTGAGCATTCCCTGTGAGACCAGTATTAGTTTCCGATGCACCACTGCAGGTTCAATGTATGCCTTGGACATACACATTGACGATGAAACACTGAAATTACATCGGAATTAAATACAAAAGCCACAATGCCGCCTTAAGTGCAATAAGAGTGAGACTTCTTAGAGTCTATGCTTTGATCCATTCCTGTTAGACCACTATTAGTTTCCGATACACCACTGCAAGTTCAATGTATTCCTTGAACCTTCACATTGACGATGAAACACAGAAATCGCTTCGGATTTAAATGCAAAAGGCACAATGTCACCTTAAGTACAAGAATAGAGACTCTTCTTACAGTCGGTGCTTTGAGCATTCCCTGTGAGACCAGTATTAGTTTCCGATACACCACTGCAGGTTCAATGTATTCCTTCGACATTCACATTAACGATGAAACACAGAAAACGCATCGGAATTAAATACAAAAGGCACAATGAAGCCTTAAGTACAAGAATAGAGACTCTTCTTACAGTCTGTGCTTTGATCCTTTCCTGTGAGACCAGTATTAGTTTCCGATACACCACTGCAGATTCTACGTATTCCTTTGACCTTCACATTGACGATGAAAGACAGAACTCGCATCGGAATTAAATACAAAAGGCACAATGGGGCCTTAAGTACCAGAATAGAGACTCTTCTTACAGTCTTTGCTTTGATCCTTTCCTGTGAGACTAGTATTAGTTTCCGATACTCCACTGCAAGTTCAATGTATTCCATTAACCCTCACATTGACGATGAAACACAGAAATCGCGTCGGAATTAAATACAAAAGGCACAATGTAACATTAAGTGCAAGAATAGAGACTCTTCTTACAGTCTGTGCTTTGATCCTTTCCTGTGAGACCAGTATTAGTTTCCGATACACCACTGCAGGTTCAATGTATTCCATTAACCCTCACATTGATGATGAAACACAGAAATCGCATCGGAATTAAATACAAATGGCACAATGCAACCTTAAGTGCAAGAATAGAGACTCTTCTTACAGTCTGAGCTTTGAGCATTCCCTGTGAGACCAGTATTAGTTTCCGATACACCACTGCAGGTTCATTGTATTCCTTTGACCTTCATATTGACGATGACACACAGAAATCGCATCGGAATTAAATACAAAAGGCACAATGCCGCCTTAGGTATAAGAATGTAGACTCTTCATACAGTCGCTGCTTTGAGAATTCCCTGTTAGACCAGTATTAGTTTCCGATACAACACTGCAGGTTCAATGTATTCCTTGGACATACACATTGATGATGAAACATTGAAATTACATCGGAATTAAATACAAAAGCCACAAAGCCGCTTAAGTGCAAAAAGAGTGAGACTTCTTAGAGTCTGGGATTTGATACTTCCCTGTGAGACCAGTATTATTTTCCGATACACCACTGCAGGTTCAATGTATTATTTGGACCTTCACATTGACGATGAAACACAGAAATCGCATCGGAATTAAATACAAAAGGCACAATGCCGCCTTAAGTACAAGAGTAGAGACACTTCTTACAGTCGATGCTTTGAGCATTCCCTGTGAGACCAGTATTAGTTTCCGATACACCACTACAGGTTCAATGTATTCCTTTGACCTTCACATTGACGATGACACACAGAAATCGCATCGGAATTAAATACAAAAGGCACAATGCCGCCTTAGGTACAAGCATGTAGTCTCTTCATACAGTCGCTGCTTTGAGGATAACCTGTTAGACCAGTATTAGTTTCCGATACAACACTGCAGGTTCAATGTATTCCTTGGACCATCACATTCACGATGAAACACAGAAATCGCATCGGAATTAAATACAAAAGGCACAATGCCGCCTTAAGTACAAGAATAGAGACACTTCTTACAGTCTGTGCTTTGATCCTTTCCTGTGACACCAGTATTAGTTTCCGATACACAACTGCAGTTTCAATGTATTCCTTGGACATACACATTGTCAATGAAACACTGAAATTACATCAGAATTAAATACAAAAGGCACAATGCCGCCTTAACTGGAAGAGGAATGAGGCTTCTGAGAGTCTGGGCTTTGATTCTTTCCTGTGAGACCAGAATAAGTTTCCGATTCACCTCTGCAGGTTCAATGTATTCCTTGGACCTTCACATTGATGATAAAACACAGAAATCGCATCGGAATTAAATACAAATGGCACAATGACGCCTTAAATACAAGAATAGAGTTACTTCTTACTGTCGATGCTTTGAGCATTCCCTGTGAGACCAGTATTAGTTTCCGATGTACCACTGCAGGTTCAATGTATTTCTTGGATATACACATTGACGATGAAACACTGAAATTAGATCGGAATTAAATACAAGAGCCACAACACCGCCTTAAGTGGAAGAAGAGTGAGAGTTCTTAGAGTCTGTGCTTTGATCCTTTCCTGTGAGACCAGTATTAGTTTCCGATACACCATTGCAGGTTCAATGTATTCCTTCGACCTTCACATTGACGATGAAACACAGAAATCGCATCGGAATTAAATACAAAAAGCACAATGCCGCCTTAAGTCAAGAATAGAGACTCTTCTTAACGTCGGTGCTTTGAGCATTCCCTGTGAGACCAGTATTAGTTTCCGATACACCACTGCAGGCTCAATGTATTCCTTCGACATTCACATTGACGATGAAAAACAGAAATCGCATCGGAATTAAATACAGAAGGCACAATGCCGCCTTAAGTACAAGAATAGAGACTCTTCTTACAGTCTGTGCTTTGATCCTTTCCTGTGAGACCAGTATTAGTTTCCGGTATACCACTGCAGGTTCAATGTATTCCTTGGACCTTCACATTGACGATGAAACACAGAAATCGCATCGGAATGAAATACAAAAGGCACAATGCCGCCATAGGTACAAGAATAGAGACTCTTCTCACAGTCGGTGTTTTGAGCATTCCCTGTGAGACCAGTATTAGTTTCCGATACACCACTGCAGGTTCGAAGTATTCCTTGGACCTTCACGTTGACGATGAAACACAGAAATCGCATCGGAATTAAATACAAAACGCACAATGCCGCCTTAAGTACAAGAATCGAGTATCTTCTTACAGTCGGTGCTTTGAGCATTCCCTGTGAGACCAGTATTTGTTTCCGATACACCACTCCAGGTTCAATGTATTCCTTGGACCTTCACATTGACGATGAAACACAGAAATCCCATCGGAATTAAATGCAAAAGGCAAAATGCCGCTTTAAGTACAAGAATAGAGATTGTTCTTACAGTCGGTGCTTTGAGCATTCCCTGTGAGACCAGTATTAGTTTCCGATACACCACTGCAGGTTCAATGTATTCCTTGGACATACACATTGTCGATATAACACTGAAATTACATCGGAATTAAATACAAAAGGCACAATGCCGCCATAAATACAAGAGGAATGAGGCTTCTTAGAGTCTGGGCTTTGATCCTTCCCTGTGAGACCAGTATTATTTTCCGATACACCACTGCAGGTTCAATGTATTCCTTTGACCTTCATATTGACGATGACATACAGAAATCGCATCGGAATTAAATACAAAAGGCACAATGCCACCTTAGGTACAAGAATGTAGACACTTCATACAGTCGCTGCTTTGAGAATTCCCTGTTAGACCAGTATTAGTTTCCGATACAACACTGCAGGTTCAATGTATTCCTTGGACCTTCACATTCACGATGAAACACAGAAATCGCATCGGAATTAAATGCAAATGGCAAAATGCCGCCTTAAGTACAAGAATATAGACACCTCTTACTGTCGATGCTTTGAGCATTCCCTGTGAGACCAGTATTAGTTTCCGATGTACCACTGCAGGTTCAATGTATTCCTTGGACATACACATTGACAATGAAACACTGAAATTACATCGGAATTAAATACAAAAGGCACAATGCCGCCATAAATACAAGAGGAATGAGGCTTCTTAGAGTCTGGGCTTTGATCCTTCCCTGTGAGACCAGTATTATTTTCCGATACACCACTGCAGGTTCAATGTATTCCTTTGACCTTCATATTGACGATGACATACAGAAATCGCATCGGAATTAAATACAAAAGGCACAATGCCACCTTAGGTACAAGAATGTAGACACTTCATACAGTCGCTGCTTTGAGAATTCCCTGTTAGACCAGTATTAGTTTCCGATACAACACTGCAGGTTCAATGTATTCCTTGGACCTTCACATTCCAAAAGGCACAATGCTGACTCAAGTACAAGAAAACTGACTCTTCTTACTGTCTATGTTTTGAACCATTCCTGTGACACTAGTTACAGATTCCGATGCTTCACTTCAGGTTTACTGTATCCCTCTGGCCGTCTTATTGACGATGAAACACTGAAATTGCATCGGAATTAAATACAAAAGGCACAATGCCGACTTAAGTACAAAACAACTGACTCTTTTTACTGTCTATGATTTGAACCATTCATGTGACACTAGTTATAGATTCCGATGCTTCACTTCAGGTTTACTGAATCCCTCTGACCTTCTTATTGACGATGAAACACAGAAATTGCATCGGAATTAAATACAAAAGCCACAAAGCCGAGTTAAGTACAAGAAAACTGTCTCTTCTTACTGTCTATGTTTACAACCATTCATGTGACACTAGTTATAGATTCCGATGCCTCACTTCTGGTTTACTGTATCCCTCTGACCTTGTTATTGACGATGAAACACAGAAATTGCATCGGAATTAAATAGAGAAGGCACAATGCAGACTTAAGTACAAGAAAACTGACTCTTCTTACTGTTTTTTTTTTATCATTCCTGTGACACTAATTATAGATTCCGATGCTTCACTTAAGGTTTACTGTATCCCTCTGACCGTCCGATTGACGATGAAACACAGAAATTGCATCGGAATTAAATACAAAAGGCACAACGCCGACATAAGTACAAGAAAACTGACTCATCTTACTGTCTATGTTTTGAACCATTACTGTGACACTAGTTGTAGATTCAGATGCTTCACTTCAGGTTTACTGTATCCCTCTGACCTTCTTATTGACGATGAAACACAGAAATTGCATCGGAATTAAATACAAAAGGCACAATGCCGAATTAAGTACAAGAAAACTGACTCTTCTTACTGTCTAAGTTTTGAAGCATTCCTGTGACACTAGTTATAGATTCCGATGCTTCACTTCAGCTTTACAGTATCCCTCTGACCTTCTTATTGACGATGAAAGACAGAAATTGCATCGGAATTAAATAGAAAAGGCATAATGCCGACTCAAGTACAACAAAACTGACTCTTCTTACTGTCTATGTTTTGAACCATCCATGTGACACTAGTTATAGATTCCGATGCTTCACTTCAGGTTTACTGTATCCTTCTGACCTTCTTATTGACGATGAAACACAGAAATTGCATCGGAATTAATTAGAAATTGCACAATGCCGACTTATGTACAAGAAAACTGACTCTTCCAACTGTCTATGTTTGAACCATTCATGTGACATTAGTTATGTATTCCGATGCTTCACTTCAGGTTCACTGTATCCCTCTGACCTTCTTATTGACGATGAAACACAGAAATTGCATCGGAATTAAATGCAAAAGGCACAATGCCGACTTAAGTACAAGAAAACTGACTCTTCTTACTGTTTTTTTTAATCATTCCTGTGACACTAGTTATAGATTCCGATGCTTCACATCAGGTTTACTTTATCACTCTGACCTTCTTAATGACGATCAAACACAGAAATTGCATCGGAAATAAATACAAAAGGCACAATGCCAACTTAAGTACAAGAAAACTTTCTCTTCTAACTGTCTATGTTTTGAACCATTCCTGTGACACTAGTTATAGATTCCGATGCTTCAATTCAGGTTTACTGTATCGCTCTGACATTCTTATTGACGAACAAACACAGAAATTGTACCGGAATTAAATACAAAAGGCACAATGCTGACTTAAGTACAAGAAAACTGACTCTTCGTACTGTCTATGTTTTGAAACATTCCTGTGACACTAGTTATAGATCCCGATGCTCCACTTCAGGTTCACTGTATCCCTCTGACCTTCTTATTGACGATGAAACACAGAAATTGCATCGGAATTAAATACATAAGGCACAATGCCGACTTAAGTACAAGAAAACTGACTCTTCTTACTGTCTTTGTTTTGAACCATTCCTGTGACACTAGTTATAGATTCCGATGCTTCACTTCAGGTTTACTGTATCCCTCTGACCTTCTTATTGACGATAAAACACTGAAATTGCATCGGAATTAAATACGATAGGCACAATGCCGAATTAAGTACAAGAAAACTGACTCTTCTTACTGTCTATGTTTTGAACCATTCCTGTGACACTAGTTATAGATTCCGATGCTTCACTTTAGGTTTACTGTATCCCTCTGACCATCTTATTGACGATGAAACACAGAAATTGCATCGGAATTAAATACAAAAGGCACAATGCCGACTTAAGTACAAGAAGATTGACTCTTCTTACTGTCTATGTTTTGAACCATTCCTGTGACACTAGTTATAGATTCCGATGCTTCACTTCTGGTTTACTGTATCCCTCTGACCTTCTTATTGACGATGAAACACAGAAAATGCATCGGAATTAAATACATAAGGAACAATGCCGACTTAAGTGCAAGAGAACTGACTCTTCTTACTGTCTATGTTTGAACCACTCCTGTGACACTAGTTATAGATTCCGATGCTTCACTTCAGGTTTACTGTATCCCTCTGACCTTCTTATTGACGATGAAACGCAGAAATAGCATCGGAATTAAATACAAAAGGCACAATGACGACTTAAGTACAAGATAACTGTCTCTTCTTACTGTCTATGTTTTGAACCATTCCTGTGACACTAGTTATAGATTCCGATGCTTCACTTCAGGTTTACTGTATCCCTCTGACCTTCTTATTGACGATGAATAACAGAAATTTCATCGGAATTAAATACAAAAGGCAAAATCCCGACATAAGTACAAGAAAACTGACTCTTCTTACTGTCTATGTTTGAACCATTCCTGTGGCACTAGTTATAGATTCCGATGCTTCACTTCAGGTTTACAGAATGCCTCTGATCTTCGTATTGACGATGGAACACAGAAATTGCATCGGAATTAAATACAAAAGGCACAATGCCGACTTAAGTACAAGAAAACTGACTCTTCTTACTGTCTATGTTTTGAATTATTCCTGTGACACTAGTTATAGATTCCGAAGCATCACTTCAGGTTACTGTATCCCTCTGACCTTCGTATTGCCGATGAAACACAGAAATTGCATCGGAATTAAATACAAAAGGCACTATGCCGACTTAAGTACAAAATAACTGATTCTTCTTACTGTCTATGATTTGAACCACTCATGTGACACTAGTTACAGATTCCGATGCTTCACTTCAGGTTTACTGTATCCCTCTGACCTTCTTATTGACGATGAAACACAGAAATTGCATCGGAATTAAATACAAAAGGCACAATGCCGACTTAAGTTCAAGAAAACTGACTCCTCTAACTGTCTATGTTTTGAACCATTCCTGTGACATTAGTTATAGATTCCGATGCTTCACTTCAGCTTTACAGTATGCCTCTGGCCTTCTTATTGACGACGAAACACAGAAATTGCATCGGAATTTAACAGAAAAGGCACAATGCCGACTTAAGTACAAGAAAACTGACTCTTCTTACTGTCTATGTTTTGAACTATTGCTGTGACACTAGTTATAGATTCCGATGCTTCACTTCAGGTTTACTGTATCCCTCTGACCTTCTTATTGACAATGAAACACAGATATTGCATCGGAATTAAATACAAAAGGCACAATGCCGACTTAAGTACAAGTAAACTGACTCTTCTTACTGTCTATATTTTGAACCATTCCTTTGACACTAGTTATAGATTCCGATGCTTCACTTCAGGTTTACTGTATCCCACTGACCTTGCTATTGACGATGAAACACAGAAATTGCATCGGAATTAAATACAAAATGCACAATGCCGACTTAAGTACAAGAAAACTGACTCTTCTTACTGTTTATGTTTGAACCATTCCTGTGACAATAGTTATAGATTCCGATGCTTCACTTCAGGTTTACTGTATCCCTCTGACCTTCTTATTGACGATCAAACACAGAAATTGAACCGGAATTAAATACAAAAGGCACAATCCCTACTTAAGTACAAGAAAACTGACTCTTCTTACTGTCTATGTTTTGAACCATTCCTGTGACACTAGATATAGATTCCGCTGCTTCATTTCAGGTTTACTGTATCCCTCTGACCTTCTTATTGACGATGAAACACAGAAATTGCATCGGAATTAATTACGAAAGGCACAATGCCGACTTAAATACAAGAAAACTGACTCTTCTTACTGTCTATGTTTTGAACCATTCCTGTGACACTAGTTATAGATTCCGATGCTTCACTTCATGTTTACTGTATCCCTCTGACCTTCTTATTGACGATGAAACACGGAATTAGCTTCGGAATTAAATACAAAAGGCACAACGCCGACTTAAGTACAAGAAAACTGACTCTTCTTACTGTCTATGTTTTGAACCATTCCTGTGACACTAGTTATAGATTCAGATGCTTCACTTCAGGTTTCCTGTATCCCTCTAACCTTCTTATTGACGATGAAACACAGAAAGTGCATTGGAATCAAATACAAAAAACACAATGCCGACTTAAGTACAAGAAAACTGACTCTTCTTACTGTCTATGTTTTGAACCATTCATGTGACACTAGTTATAGATTCTGATGCTTCGCTTCAGGTTTACTGTATCCCTCTGACCATCTTATTGACGATGAAACACAGAAATTGCATCGGAATTAAATACAAAAGGCACAATGCCGACTTAAGTACAAGACAACTGACTCTTCTTACTGTCTATGTTTTGAACCATTCCTGTGACACTAGTTATAGATTCCGATGCTTCATTTCAGGTTTACTGTATCCCTCTGACCTTCGTATTGACGATGAAACACAGAAATTGCATCGGAATTAAATACAAAGGCACAATGCCTACTTAAGTACCAGATAACTGACTCTTCTTACTTTCTATGTTTTGAACCATTCAAGTGACACTAGTTATAGATTCCGATGCTTCACTTCAGGTTTACTATATTCCTCTGACCTTCCTATTGACGGGGAAACACAGAAAATGCATCGGAATTAAATACAAAAGGCACAATGCCTACTTAAGTACCAGATAACTGACTCTTCCTACTGTCTATGTTTTGAACCATTCCTGTGACACTAGTTATAGATTCCGATGCTTTACTTCAGGTTTTCCTGTATCCCTCTGTCCTTCTTATTGACGATGAAACACAGACATTTCATCGGAATTAAATACAAAAGGCACTATCCTGACTTAAGTACAAGAAAACTGACTCTTCTTACTGTCTATGTTTGAACCATTCCTGTGGCACTAGTTATAGATTCCGATGCTTCACTTCAGGTTTACTGTATCCCTCTGACCTTCTTATTGACAATGAAACACAGAAATTGCATCGGAATTAAATACAAAAAGTGCAATGCCGACGTAAGGACAAGAAAACTGACTCTTCTTACAGTCTATGTTTCGAACCATTCCTGTGACACTAGTTATAGATTCCGATGCTTCACTTCAGGTTTACTGTATCCCTCTGACCTTCTTATTGACGATGAATCACAGAAATTGCTTTGGAATTAAATACAAAAGGCACAATGCCGACTTAAGTACAACAAAACTGACTCTTCTAACTGTCTAAGTTTGAACCATTACTGTGACACTAGTTATAGATTCCGATGCTTCACTTCAAGTTTACTGTATCCCTCTGACCTTTTTATTGTTGATGAAACACAGAAATTGCATCGGAATTAAATCCAAAAGGCACAGTGCCGACTTAAGTACAAGAAAACTGACTCTTCTTTCTAACTGTCTAAGTTTGAACCATTACTGTGACACTAGTTATAGATTCCGATGCTTCACTTCAAGTTTACTGTATCCCTCTGACCTTTTTATTGTTGATGAAACACAGAAATTGCATCGGAATTAAATCCAAAAGGCACAGTGCCGACTTAAGTACAAGAAAACTGACTCTTCTTACTGTCTATGTTTGAACCATTCCTGTGACACTAGTTATAGATTCCGATGCTTCACTTCAGGTTTACTGTATCCCTCTGACCTTCTTATTGACGATGAGACACAGAAATTGCATCGGAATTAAATACAAAAGGCACAATGCCGACTTAAGTACAAGAAAACTGACTCTTCTTACAGTCTATGTTTTGAACCATTCCTGTGACACTAGTTATTGATTCCGATGCTTCACTTCAGGTTTACTGTATCCCTCTGACCTTCTTATTGACGATGAATCACAGAAATTGCTTTGGAATTAAATACAAAAGGCACAATGCCGACATAAGTACAACAAAACTGACTCTTCTAACTGTCTAAGTTTGAACCATTCCTGTGACACTAGTTATAGATTCCGATGCTTCACTTCAAGTTTACTGTATCCCTCTGACCTTTTTATTGTTGATGAAACACAGAAATTGCATCGGAATTAAATCCAAAAGGCACAATGCCGACTTAAGTACAAGAAAACTGACTCTTCTTATTGTCTATGTTTCAACCATTCCTGTGACACTAGTTATAGATTCCGATGCTTCACTTCAGGTTTACTGTATCCCTCTGACCTAATTATTGACGATGAAACACAGAAATAGCATCGGAATTAAATCCAAAAGGCACAATGCCAACTGAAGTACAAGAAAACTGACTGTTCTTACTGTCTATGTTTTGAACCATTCATGTGACACTATTTATAGATTCCGATGCTTCACTTCAGGTTCACTGTATCCCTCTGACCATCTTATTGACGATGAAACACAGAAATTGCATCGGAATTAAATACAAAAGGCACAATGCCGACTTAAGTACAAGAAAACTGACATTTCTTACTGTCTATGTTTTGAACCATTCCTGTCAGACTACTTATAGATTCCGATGCTTCACTTCAGGTTACTGTATCCCTTTGACCTTCTTATTGACGATGAAACACAGAAATAACATCGGAATTAATTACAAAAGGCACAATCCCTACTTAAGTACAAGAAAACTGACTCTTCTTACTGTCTATGCTTTGAACCATTCAAGTGATACTAGTTATAGATTCCGATGCTTCACTTCAGGTTTACTGTATTCCTCTGACCTACTTATTGACGATGAAACAGAGAAAATGCATCGGAATTAAATACAAAAGGAACAATGCCGACTTAAGTGCAAGAAAACTGACTCTTCTTACTGTCTATGTTTGAACTATTCCTGTGACACTAGTTATAGATTCCGATGCTTCACTTCAGGTTTACTGTATCCCTCTAACCTTCTTATTGACGATGAAACACAGAAATTGCATCGGAATTAAATACAAAAGGCACAATGCCGACTTAAGTACAACAAAACTGACTCTTGTAACTGTCTAAGTTTGAACCATTACTGTGACACTAGTTATAGATTCTTATGCTTCACTTAGAGTTTACTGTATCCCTCTGACCTTTTTATTGTTGATGAAACACAGAAATTGCATCGGAATTAAATCCAAAAGGCACACTGCCGACTTAAGTACAAGAAAACTGACTCTTCTTACTGTCTATGTTTGAACCATTCCTGTGACACTAGTTATAGATTCCGATGCTTCACTTCAGGTTTACTGTATCCCTCTGACCTTCTTAATGACGATGAAACACAGAAATTGCATCGGAATTAAATACAAAAGGCACAATGCCGACTTAAGTACAAGACAACTGACTCTTCTTACTATCTATGTTTTGAACCATTCCTGTGACACTAGTTATAGATTCCGATGCTTCACTTCAGGTATTCCTGTATCCCTCTGTCCTTCTTATTGACGATGAAACAAAGATATTTCATCGGAATTAAATACAAAAGGCACAATGCCGACTTAAGTACAAGAAAACTGACTCTTCTTACTGTCTATAAGTTGAACCATTCCTGTGACACTAGTTATAGATTCCGATGCTTCACTTCAGGTTTACTGTATCCCTCTGACCTTCATATTGACAATGAAACACAGAAATTGCTTTGGAATTAAATACAAAAGGCACAATGCCGACTTAATTACAACAAAACTGACTCTTCTAACTGTCTAAGTTTGAACCATTCCTGTGACACTAGTTATAGATTCCGATGCTTCACTTCAAGTTTACTGTATCCCTCTGACCTTTTTATTGTTGATGAAACACAGAAATTGCATCGGAAATAAATCCAAAAGGCACAATGCCGACTTAAGTACAAGAAAACTGACTCTCCTTACTGTCTATGTTTCAACCATTCCTGTGACACTAGTTATAGATTCCGATGCTTCACTTCAGGTTTACTGTATCCCTCTGACCTAATTATTGACGATGAAACACAGAAATAGCATCGGAATTAAATCCAAAACGCACAATGCCAACTGAAGTACAGGAAAACTGACTGTTCTTACTGTCTATGTTTTGAACCATTCATGTGACACTAGTTATAGATTCCGATGCTTCACTTAAGGTTTACTGTATCCCTCTGACCATCATTTTGACGATGATACACAGAAATGGCATCGGAATTAAATACAAAAGGCACAATGCCGACTTAAGTACAAGAAAACTGACTCTTCTTACTGTCTATGTTTGAACCATTCCTGTGACACTAGTTATAGATTCCGATGCTTCACTTCAGGTTTACTGTATCCCTCTGACCTTCTTATTGACTATGAAACACAGAAATTCCATTGGAATTAAATACAAAAAACACAATGCCGGCTTATGTACAAGAAAACTGACTCTTCTTACTGTCTATGTTTTGAACCATTCATGTGACACTAGTTATAGATTCCGATGCTTCACTTCAGGTTCACTGTATCCCTCTGACCATCTTATTGACGATGAAACACAGAAATTGCATCGGAATTAAATACAAAAGGCACAATGCCGACTTAAGTACAAGAAATCTGACACTTCTTACTGTCTATGTTTTGAACCATTCCTGTGAGACTACTTATAGTTTCCGATGCTTCACTTCAGGTTTACTATATTCCTCTGACCTTCCTATTGACGATGAAACACAGAAAATGCATCGGAATTAAATACAAAAGGCACAATGCCTACTTAAGTACCAGATAACTGACTCTTCTTACTGTCTATGTTTTGAACCATTCCTGTGACACTAGTTATAGATTCCCATGCTTCACTTCAGGTTTACTGTATCCCTCTGACCTTCTTATTGACAATGAAACACAGAAATTGCATCGGAATTAAATACAAAAAGCGCAATGCCGACGTAAGAACAAGAAAACTGACTCTTCTTACAGTCTATGTTTTGAACCATTCCTGTGACACTAGTTATAGATTCCGATGCTTCACTTCAGGTTTACTGTATCCCTCTGACCTTCTTATTGACGATGAATCACAGAAATTGCTTTGGAATTAAATACAAAAGGCACAATGCCGACTTAAGTACAACAAAACTGACTCTTCTAACTGTCTAAGTTTGAACCATTACTGTGACACTAGTTATAGATTCCGATGCTTCACTTCAAGTTTACTGTATCCCTCTGACCTTTTTATTGTTGATGAAACACAGAAATTGCATCGGAATTAAATCCAAAAGGCACAGTGCCGACTTAAGTACAAGAAAACTGACTCTTCTTACTGTCTATGTTTGAACCATTCCTGTGACACTAGTAATAGATTCCGATGCTTCACTTCAGGTTTACTGTATCCCTCTGACCTTCTTATTGACGATGAAACACAGAAATTGCATCGGAATTAAATACAAAAGGCACAATGCCGACTTAAGTACAAGACAACTGACTCTTCGTACTATCTATGTTTTGAACCATTCCTGTGACACTAGTTATAGATTCCGAAGCTTCACTTCAGGTATTCCTGTATCCCTCTGCCCTTCCTATTGACGATGAAACACAGATATTTCATCGGAATTAAATACAAAAGGCACAATGCCGACTTAAGTACAAGAAAACTGACTCTTCTTACAGTCTATGTTTTGAACCATTCCTGCGACACTAGTTATAGATTCCGATGCTTCACTTCAGGTTTACTGTATCCCTCTGACCTTCTTATTGACGATGAATCACAGAAATTGCTTTGGAATTAAATACAAAAGGCACAATGCCGACATAAGTACAACAAAACTGACTCTTCTAACTGTCTAAGTTTGAACCATTCCTGTGACACTAGTTATAGATTCCGATGCTTCACTTCAAGTTTACTGTATCCCTCTGACCTTTTTATTGTTGATGAAACACAGAAATTGCATCGGAATTAAATCCAAAAGGCACAATGCCGACTTAACTACAAGAAAACTGACTCATCTTACTGTCTATGTTTCAACCATTCCTGTGACACTAGTTATAGATTCCGATGCTTCACTTCAGGTTTACTGTATCCCTCTGACCTAATTATTGAGGATGAAACACAGAAATAGCATCGGAATTAAATCCAAAAGGCACAATGCCAACCGAAGTACAAGAAAACTGACTGTTCTTACTGTCTATGTTTTGAACCATTCATGTGACACTAGTTATAGATTCCGATGCTTCACTTCAGGTTCACTGTATCCCTCTGACCATCTTATTGACGATGAAACACAGAAATTGCATCGGAATTAAATACAAAAGGCACAATGCCGACTTAAGTACAAGAAAACTGACATTTCTTACTGTCTATGTTTTGAACCATTCCTGTGAGACTACTTATAGATTCCGATGCTTCACTTCAGGTTACTGTATCCCTTTGACCTTCTTATTGACGATGAAACACAGAAATAACATCGGAATTAATTACAAAAGGCACAATCCCTACTTAAGTACAAGATAACTGACTCTTCTTACTGTCTATGCTTTGAACCATTCAAGTGATACTAGTTATAGATTCCGATGCTTCACTTCAGGTTTACTGTATTCCTCTGACCTACTTATTGACGATGAAACAGAGAAAATGCATCGGAATTAAATACAAAAGGAACAATGCCGACTTATCTGCAAGAAAACTGACTCTTCTTACAGTCTATGTTTTGAACCATTCCTGTGACACTAGTTATAGATTCCGATGCTTCACTTCAGGTTTACTGTATCCCTCTAACCTTCTTATTGACGATGAAACACAGAAATTGCATCGGAATTAAATACAAAAGGCACAATGCCGACTTAAGTACAAGAAAACTGACTCTTCTTACAGTCTATGTTTTGAACCATTCCTGTGACACTAGTTATAGATTCCGATGCTTCACTTCAAGTTTACTGTATCCCTCTGACCTTTTTATTGTTGATGAAACACAGAAATTGCATCGGAATTAAATCCAAAAGGCACACTGCCGACTTAAGTACAAGAAAACTGACTCTTCTTTCTAACTGTCTAAGTTTGAACCATTACTGTGACACTAGTTATAGATTCCGATGCTTCACTTCAAGTTTACTGTATCCCTCTGACCTTTTTATTGTTGATGAAACACAGAAATTGCATCGGAATTAAATCCAAAAGGCACAGTGCCGACTTAAGTACAAGAAAACTGACTCTTCTTACTGTCTATGTTTGAACCATTCCTGTGACACTAGTTATAGATTCCGATGCTTCACTTCAGGTTTACTGTATCCCTCTGACCTTCTTATTGACGATGAAACACAGAAATTGCATCGGAATTAAATACAAAAGGCACAATGCCGACTTAAGTACAAGAAAACTGACTCTTCTTACAGTCTATGTTTTGAACCATTCCTGTGACACTAGTTATAGATTCCGATGCTTCACTTCAGGTTTACTGTATCCCTCTGACCTTCTTATTGACGATGAATCACAGAAATTGCTTTGGAATTAAATACAAAAGGCACAATGCCGACATAAGTACAACAAAACTGACTCTTCTAACTGTCTAAGTTTGAACCATTCCTGTGACACTAGTTATAGATTCCGATGCTTCACTTCAAGTTTACTGTATCCCTCTGACCTTTTTATTGTTGATGAAACACAGAAATTGCATCGGAATTAAATCCAAAAGGCACAATGCCGACTTAAGTACAAGAAAACTGACTCTTCTTATTGTCTATGTTTCAACCATTCCTGTGACACTAGTTATAGATTCCGATGCTTCACTTCAGGTTTACTGTATCCCTCTGACCTAATTATTGACGATGAAACACAGAAATAGCATCGGAATTAAATCCAAAAGGCACAATGCCAACTGAAGTACAAGAAAACTGACTGTTCTTACTGTCTATGTTTTGAACCATTCATGTGACACTAGTTATAGATTCCGATGCTTCACTTCAGGTTCACTGTATCCCTCTGACCATCTTATTGACGATGAAACACAAAAATTGCATCGGAATTAAATACAAAAGGCACAATGCCGACTTAAGTACAAGAAAACTGACATTTCTTACTGTCTATGTTTTGAACCATTCCTGTGAGACTACTTATAGGTTCCGATGCTTCACTTCAGGTTACTGTATCCCTTTGACCTTCTTATTGACGATGAAACACAGAAATAACATCGGAATTAATTACAAAAGGCACAATCCCTACTTAAGTACAAGAAAACTGACTCTTCTTACTGTCTATGCTTTGAACCATTCAAGTGATACTAGTTATAGATTCCGATGCTTCACTTCAGGTTTACTGTATTCCTCTGACCTACTTATTGACGATGAAACAGAGAAAATGCATCGGAATTAAATACAAAAGGAACAATGCCGACTTAAGTGCAAGAAAACTGACTCTTCTTACTGTCTATGTTTGAACTATTCCTGTGACACTAGTTATAGATTCCGATGCTTCACTTCAGGTTTACTGTATCCCTCTAACCTTCTTATTGACGATGAAACACAGAAATTGCATCGGAATTAAATACAAAAGGCACAATGCCGACTTAAGTACATAAAAACTGACTCTTGTAACTGTCTAAGTTTGAACCATTACTGTGACACTAGTTATAGATTCCGATGCTTCACTTCAAGTTTACTGTATCCCTCTGACCTTTTTATTGTTGATGAAACACAGAAATTGCATCGGAATTAAATCCAAAAGGCACACTGCCGACTTAAGTACAAGAAAACTGACTCTTCTTACTGTCTATGTTTGAACCATTCCTGTGACACTAGTTATAGATTCCGATGCTTCACTTCAGGTTTACTGTATCCCTCTGACCTTCTTAATGACGATGAAACACAGAAATTGCATCGGAATTAAATACAAAAGGCACAATGCCGACTTAAGTACAAGACAACTGACTCTTCTTAGTATCTATGTTTTGAACCATTCCTGTGACACTAGTTATAGATTCCGATGCTTCACTTCAGGTATTCCTGTATCCCTCTGTCCTTCTTATTGACGATGAAACAAAGATATTTCATCGGAATTAAATACAAAAGGCACAATGCCGACTTAAGTACAAGAAAACTGATTCTTCTTACTGTCTATAAGTTGAACCATTCCTGTGACACTAGTTATAGATTCCGATGCTTCACTTCAGGTTTACTGTATCCCTCTGACCTTCATATTGACAATGAAACACAGAAATAGCTTTGGAATTAAATACAAAAGGCACAATGCCGACTTAATTACAACAAAACTGACTCTTCTAACTGTCTAAGTTTGAACCATTCCTGTGACACTAGTTATAGATTCCGATGCTTCACTTCAAGTTTACTGTATCCCTCTGACCTTTTTATTGTTGATGAAACACAGAAATTGCATCGGAATTAAATCCAAAAGGCACAATGCCGACTTAAGTACAAGAAAACTGACTCTCCTTACTGTCTATGTTTCAAATATTCCTGTGACACTAGTTATAGATTCCGATGTTTCACTTCAGGTTTACTGTATCCCTCTGACCTAATTATTGACGATGAAACACAGAAATAGCATCGGAATTAAATCCAAAACGCACAATGCCAACTGAAGTACAGGAAAACTGACTGTTCTTACTGTCTATGTTTTGAACCATTCATGTGACACTAGTTATAGATTCCGATGCTTCACTTAAGGTTTACTGTATCCCTCTGACCATCATTTTGACGATGATACACAGAAATGGCATCGGAATTAAATACAAAAGGCACAATGCCGACTTAAGTACAAGAAAACTGACTCTTCTTACTGTCTATGTTTGAACCATTCCTGTGACACTAGTTATAGATTCCGATGCTTCACTTCAGGTTTACTGTATCCCTCTGACCTTCTTATTGACTATGAAACACAGAAATTCCATTGGAATTAAATACAAAAAACACAATGCCGGCTTATGTACAAGAAAACTGACTCTTCTTACTGTCTATGTTTTGAACCATTCATGTGACACTAGTTATAGATTCCGATGCTTCACTTCAGGTTCACTGTATCCCTCTGACCATCTTATTGACGATGAAACACAGAAATTGCATCGGAATTAAATACAAAAGGCACAATGCCGACTTAAGTACAAGAAATCTGACACTTCTTACTGTCTATGTTTTGAACCATTCCTGTGCGACTACTTATAGATTCCGATGCTTCACTTCAGGTTTACTGTATTCCTCTGACCTACTTATTGACGATGAAACAGAGAAAATGCATCGGAATTAAATACAAAAGGAACAATGCCGACTTAAGTGCAAGAAAACTGACTCTTCTTACTGTCTATGTTTGAACTATTCCTGTGACACTAGTTATAGATTCCGATGCTTCACTTCAGGTTTACTGTATCCCTCTAACCTTCTTATTGACGATGAAACACAGAAATTGCATCGGAATTAAATACAAAAGGCACAATGCCGACTTAAGTACATAAAAACTGACTCTTGTAACTGTCTAAGTTTGAACCATTACTGTGACACTAGTTATAGATTCCGATGCTTCACTTCAGGTTTACTGTATCCCTCTGACCTTTTTATTGTTGATGAAACACAGAAATTGCATCGGAATTAAATCCAAAAGGCACACTGCCGACTTAAGTACAAGAAAACTGACTCTTCTTACTGTCTATAAGTTGAACCATTCCTGTGACACTAGTTATAGATTCCGATGCTTCACTTCAGGTTTACTGTATCCCTCTGACCTTCATATTGACAATGAAACACAGAAATAGCTTTGGAATTAAATACAAAAGGCACAATGCCGACTTAATTACAACAAAACTGACTCTTCTAACTGTCTAAGTTTGAACCATTCCTGTGACACTAGTTATAGATTCCGATGCTTCACTTCAAGTTTACTGTATCCCTCTGACCTTTTTATTGTTGATGAAACACAGAAATTGCATCGGAATTAAATCCAAAAGGCACAATGCCGACTTAAGTACAAGAAAACTGACTCTCCTCACTGTCTATGTTTCAACCATTCCTGTGACACTAGTTATAGATTCCGATGTTTCACTTCAGGTTTACTGTATCCCTCTGACCTAATTATTGACGATGAAACACAGAAATAGCATCGGAATTAAATCCAAAACGCACAATGCCAACTGAAGTACAGGAAAACTGACTGTTCTTACTGTCTATGTTTTGAACCATTCATGTGACACTAGTTATAGATTCCGATGCTTCACTTAAGGTTTACTGTATCCCTCTGACCATCATTTTGACGATGATACACAGAAATGGCATCGGAATTAAATACAAAAGGCACAATGCCGACTTAAGTACAAGAAAACTGACTCTTCTTACTGTCTATGTTTGAACCATTCCTGTGACACTAGTTATAGATTCCGATGCTTCACTTCAGGTTTACTGTATCCCTCTGACCTTCTTATTGACTATGAAACACAGAAATTCCATTGGAATTAAATACAAAAAACACAATGCCGGCTTATGTACAAGAAAACTGACTCTTCTTACTGTCTATGTTTTGAACCATTCATGTGACACTAGTTATAGATTCCGATGCTTCACTTCAGGTTCACTGTATCCCTCTGACCATCTTATTGACGATGAAACACAGAAATTGCATCGGAATTAAATACAAAAGGCACAATGCCGACTTAAGTACAAGAAATCTGACACTTCTTACTGTCTATGTTTTGAACCATTCCTGTGAGACTACTTATAGATTCCGATGCTTCACTTCAGGTTTACTATATTCCTCTGACCTTCCTATTGACGATGAAACACAGAAAATGCATCGGAATTAAATACAAAAGGCACAATGCCTACTTAAGTACCAGATAACTGACTCTTCCTACTGTCTATGTTTTGAACCATTCCTGTGACACTAGTTATAGATTCCGATGCTTAACTTCAGGTTTTCCTGTATCCCTCTGTCCTTCTTATTGACGATGAAACACTGACATTTCATCGGAATTAAATACAAAAGGCACTATCCTGACTTAAGTACAAGAAAACTGACTCTTCTTACTGTCTATGTTTGAACCATTCCTGTGCCACTAGTTATTGATTCCGATGCTTCACTTCAGGTTTACTGTATCCCTCTGACCTTCTTATTGACGATGCATCACAGAAATTGCTTTGGAATTAAATACAAAAGGCACAATGCCGACTTAAGTACAACAAAACTGACTCTTCTAACTGTCTAAGTTTGAACCATTACTGTGACACTAGTTATAGATTTCGATGCTTCACTTCAAGTTTACTGTATCCCTCTGACCTTTTTATTGTTGATGAAACACAGAAATTGCATCGGAATTAAATCCAAAAGGCACAGTGCCGACTTAAGTACAAGAAAACTGACTCTTCTTACTGTCTATGTTTGAACCATTCCTGTGACACTAGTTATAGATTCCGATGCTTCACTTCAGGTTTACTGTATCCCTCTGACCTTCTTATTGACGATGAAACACAGAAATTGCATCGGAATTAAATACAAAAGGCACAATGCCGACTTAAGTACAAGACAACTGACTCTTCTTACTATCTATGTTTTGAACCATTCCTGTGACACTAGTTATAGATTCCGATGCTTCACTTCAGGTATTCCTGTATCCCTCTGTCCTTCTTATTGACGATGAAACACAGATATTTCATCGGAATTAAATCCAAAAGGCACAATGCCGACTTAAGTACAAGAAAACTGACTCTTCTTACAGTCTATGTTTTGAACCATTCCTGCGACACTAGTTATAGATTCCGATGCTTCACTTCAGGTTTACTGTATCCCTCTGACCTAATTATTGACGATGAAACACAGAAATAGCATCGGAATTAAATCCAAAAGGCACAATGCCAACTGAAGTACAAGAAAACTGACTGTTCTTACTGTCTATGTTTTGAACCATTCATGTGACACTAGTTATAGATTCCGATGCTTCACTTCAGGTTCACTGTATCCCTCTGACCATCTTATTGACGATGAAACACAGAAATTGCATCGGAATTAAATACAAAAGGCACAATGCCGACTTAAGTACAAGAAAACTGACATTTCTTACTGTCTATGTTTTGAACCATTCCTGCGAGACTACTTATAGATTCCGATGCTTCACTTCAGGTTACTGTATCCCTTTGACCTTCTTATTGACGATGAAACACAGAAATAACATCGGAATTAATTACAAAAGGCACAATCCCTACTTAAGTACAAGATAACTGACTCTTCTTACTGTCTAAGCTTTGAACCATTCAAGTGATACTAGTTATAGATTCCGATGCTTCACTTCAGGTTTACTGTATTCCTCTGACCTACTTATTGACGATGAAACAGAGAAAATGCATCGGAATTAAATACAAAAGGAACAATGCCGACTTAAGTGCAAGAAAACTGACTCTTCTTTCTGTCTATGTTTGAATTATTCCTGTGACACTAGTTATAGATTCCGATGCTTCACTTCAGGTTTACTGTATCCCTCTAACCTTCTTATTGACGATGAAACACAGAAATTGCATCGGAAATAAATACAAAAGGCACAATGCCGACTTAAGTACAACAAAACTGACTCTTCTAACTGTCTAAGTATGAACCATTACTGTGACACTAGTTATAGATTCCGATGCTTCACTTCAAGTTTACTGTATCCCTCTGACCTTTTTATTGTTGATGAAACACAGAAATTGCATCGGAATTAAATCCAAAAGGCACACTGCCGACTTAAGTACAAGAAAACTGACTCTTCTTACTGTCTATGTTTGAACCATTCCTGTGACACTAGTTATAGATTCCGATGCTTCACTTCAGGTATTCCTGTATCCCTCTGTCCTTCTTATTGACGATGAAACAAAGATATTTCATCGGAATTAAATACAAAAGGCACAATGCCGACTTAAGTACAAGAAAACTGACTCTTCTTACTGTCTATAAGTTGAACCATTCCTGTGACACTAGTTATAGATTCCGATGCTTCACTTCAGGTTTACTGTATCCCTCTGACCTTCATATTGACAATGAAACAGAGAAATTGCATCGGAATTAAATACAAAAGGCACAATGCCGACTTAAGTACAAGAAAACTGACTCTTCTTACAGTCTATGTTTTGAACCATTCCTGTGACACTAGTTATAGATTCCGATGCTTCACTTCAGGTTTACTGTATAGCTCTGACCTTCTTATTGACGATGAGTCACAGAAATTGCTTTGGAATTAAATACAAAAGGCACAATGCCGACTTAATTACAACAAAACTGACTCTTCTGACTGTCTAAGTTTGAACCAATCCTGTGACACTAGTTATAGATTCCGATGCTTCACTTCAAGTTTACTGTATCCCTCTGACCTTTTTATTGTTGATGAAACACAGAAATTGCATCGGAATTAAATCCAAAAGGCACAATGCCGACTTAAGTACAAGAAAACTGACTCTTCTTACTGTCTATGTTTGAACCATTCCTGTGACACTAGTTATAGATTCCGATGCTTCACTTCAGGTTTACTGTATCCCTCTGACCTTCTTATTGACTATGAAACACAGAAATTCCATTGGAATTAAATACAAAAAACACACTGCCGGCTTATGTACAAGAAAGCTGACTCTTCTTACTGTCTATGTTTTGAACCATTCATGTGACACTAGTTATAGATTCCGATGCTTCACTTCAGGTTCACTGTATCCCTCTGACCATCTTATTGACGATGAAACACAGAAATTGCATCGGAATAAAATACAAAAGGCACAATGCCGACTTAAGTACAAGATAACTGACTCTTCTTACTGTCTATGCTTTGAACCATTCAAGTGACACTAGTTATAGATTCCGATGCTTCACTTCAGGTTTACTGTATTCCGCTGACCTACTTATTGACGATGAAACAGAGAAAATGCATCGGAATTAAATACAAAAGGAACAATGCCGACTTAAGTGCAAGGAAACTGACTCTTCTTACTGTCTATGTTTGAACTATTCCTGTGACACTAGTTATAGATTCCGATGCTTCACTTCAGGTTTACTGTATCCCTCTAACCTTCTTATTGACGATGAAACACAGAAATTGCATCGGAATTAAATACAAAAGGCACAATGCCGACTTAAGTACAAGATAACTGACTCTCCTTATTGTCTACGTTTTGAACCGTTCATGTGACACTAGTTATGGATTCCGATGCTTCACTTCAGGTTTACTGTATCCCTCTGACCTTCTTATTGACGATGAAACACAGAAATTGCATCGGAATTAAATACAAAAGGCACAATGCCGACTTAAGTACAAGATAACTGTCTCTTCTTATTGTCTTTGTTTTGAACCATTCCTGTGACACTAGTTATAGATTCTGATGCTTCACTTCAGGTTTACTGTATCCCTCTGACCTTCTTATTGACGATGAAACACAGAAATTGCATCGGAATTAAATACAAAAGGCACAATGCCGACTTAAGTACAAGAAAACTGACTCTTCTAACTGTCTATGTTTTGAACCATTCCTGTGACACTAGTTATAGATTCCGATGCTTCACTTCAGGTTTACTGTATCCCTCTGACCTTCTTATTGACGATGAAACACAGAAATTGCATCGGAATTAAATACAAAAGGCACACTGCCGACTTAAGTACATGAAAACTGACTCTTCTTACTGTCTATGTTTTGAACCATTCCTGTAACACTAGTTATAGATTCCGATGCTTCACTTCAGGTTTACTGTATTCCTCTGACCTTCTTATTGACGATGAAACACAGAAAATGCATCGGAATTAACCCTGCTGTTCTGTTCGGGTCTATATGACCCGAAACGAATATGAACGTTATTTTACATTATGTAAATACCAATATATATTTATGAAACTTTGTGACTTTGTCTGAAAATGGATGAGCAGCATGTGTTTTAAAAGGTTTTAAAAAAGTTTAAGAAGTTTGGGCTTCAACTGTAATAGTTGCATATGTAATGTTCGGGTCATAATGACCCGACACAAATATGTTTAGTGTAACTCGTATTTATTTCTAAAATCTGGAAATGGCGAAAATTATTTTTGTTGTGTTGTGTGGGAATAGTGACTGCATCATTCCAACTTACTCTCAACAATCACCTAAAGCTCCATGCGTTCACAACAATGGGCTTGTTTGTTGCTTTCCCCAGGAAATAATAATTGGCAGTTCTCAATAATTGGAATGCTTTGTTTCTGCCCAGTTTGACTTGTGACACCATGGCGATGAGACCATTGAATGATCGTGAGTTGGAAGAAATAGTAAATGCCTCACCAGATGAAGGATCACTTTCTGAGTTTGAAGATCACATCAGCAATGCATCTGAAAGCGAGTGTTCCGATGACAGTTACGACAGTCCACAGCCCATACAAAATAGTGTAGAGACTTTTCTTTCTAAAAATGGGAATATAGAATGGCAGTTGCATCCACCAGCACAACATGGTCGCCTACCAGCTTCGAACATCATCAAGAGTACCCCAGGAGTTACCAGGTATGCAGTCAGCAGAATATCTGATGTAAAATGTTCATTTGAAGCAGTATTTCACACAGCGCTTCAAAATGAAATAATAGAGATGACAAATATTGAAGGGCAGCGAGTTTATGGTGAACAGTGGACAGATATTGATGGTTCTGTTTTCCATGCATACTTAGGACTCTTACTCCTAGCGGGTGTATATCGATCTCATGGGGAGTCTACAAAAAGTTTGTGGGATAAAGATACTGGGCGAAACATATTTCGAGCAACCATGTCTCATGAAACATTCTGTAAGATATCACGTGTCCTGCGATTTGACAAGAAATCTACTAGAGAGGAAAGACGACGTACTGACAAACTTGCCGCAATTCGTAGTATTTGGGAGAAGTGGGTAGAGGTCCTTCCTAAACTGTATAATCCAGGAGAAAATGTTACTGTTGACGAGCAGTTAGTAGCATTTAGAGGTCGCTGTCCATTCAAGCAGTATATCCCAAGTAAACCGGCAAAATATGGGATCAAAATATGGACCATGTGTGACAGCAAAACTTCATACGTACTGAAAGCCCAAATTTATACAGGAAAGGTGAGTGGAGCGGCACCAGAAAGAAATCAGGGAATGAGGGTGGTATCTGATCTCACTTCTGAGTTACGTGGTCAGAATATCACGTGTGACAACTTTTTTACGTCGTACAATTTGGGGCAGCTGCTTCTGAAAAGGAAATTGACTATGTTGGGAACTATACGGAAAAATAAGCCGGAGCTTCCACACAAAATGACCAACAAGGAGGTACACAGCTCTTCATTTTACTTCACAAATGACACTACTGTGGTTAATTATATTCCTAAGAGACACAAGAATGTTGTACTTATGAGCACTCTCCACCATGATGCGGAAATCAGTGACAGGGCTGATAAGAAGCCAAAAATGATTTTGGACTATAATTCAACCAAAGGTGCTGTAGACACGCTTGATCAGTTATTAGGTACATATACATGCAAACGAAAAAGTAATAGGTGGCCAATGATAGTTTTCTACAATATTCTTGATGTTTCTGCTTATAATGCATACGTTTTGTGGATTTCGGTTGACCCTAATTGGAATGCAAGCAAATTGACTAGAAGGAGAATATTCTTGGAGGAACTTGGAAAGTCACTGATAAAAGAACATATTGCATCAAGAACGCATTTCCCAAGAACAGAAGATTCTTTGAGAATGGTCACAAGCATCCAAAACCCGAATGATGTGGGTGGTGTGTCAGAATCGGTAACAACAAGAAAATCTACAAAACGTGCACGCTGTAAGTTCTGTCCATCAAGTAATGACAATAAAACAAACATGGTGTGTGGAAAATGTAGTAAACATATTTGCAAGAAACATGTAACCTACTTGTGTCCACAGTGCAAGCAGTAAGAAAAGAACTGTAGTATTTTATAAGATGATTGTATTGAAAATTCTGTTGTTTCAAATTTATGTGAATACTTGTGCCTAAACTACAATCAGTAAGAAGAGAGGATTCTAAAGTTGTAGTGCTTTCTATGTTGGAATGTAATAAAAAAACTGTAGTGTGTTCTGTACTGTAGTGTGCTCTAAGATGAATATCTGTAATGACAACTGTCTGTTGTTAGAAAATGTCAATACTTACGTCTAAACTGTCAACAATAAGAATAGAAGTATGGAAAAACTGTAGTGCTTTCTAAGTTGAATGCCTGTAATGGAAACTGTCTGTTGTTTCAAATTTATGTGCATATTTAAATGAAAAATATCCCTCAATAAAGTTGTATGCATTGTTATTATTATTATTATTACCATTATTATTATTATTATTATTATTATTATTATTACTAACAAGGTACTGGAATAGAACAACAATGTCGATAGCTAAAACTGTACCAAAATTTATGTTTCTAAAGCATTTTGATATGTCGGGTCATATTGACCCGAACAGTATATATGTCAAGTAAAAGTGAACAGAACAGCAGGGTTAAATACAAAAGGAACAATGCCGACTTAAGTGCAAGAAAACTTACTCTTCTTACTGTCAATTTTTGAACTATTCCTGTGGCACTAGTTATAGATTCCGATGCTTCACTTCAGGTTTACTGTATCCCTCTAACCTTCTTATTGACGATGAAACACAGAATTAGCATCGGAATTAAATACAATAGGCACAATGCCGACTTAAGTACAAGATAACTGACTCTCCTTATTGTCTACGTTTTGAACCGTTTATGTGACACTAGTTATGGATTCCGATGCTTCACTTCAGGTTTACTGTATCCCTCTGACCTTCTTATTGACGATGAAACACAGAAATTGCATCGGAATTAAATACAAAAGGCACAATGCCGACTTAAGTACAAGATAACTGTCTCTTCTTATTGTCTTTGATTTGAACCATTCCTGTGACACTAGTTATAGATTCTGATGCTTCACTTCAGGTTTACTGTATCCCTCTGACCTTCTTATTGACGATGAAACACAGAAATTGCATCGGAATTAAATACAAAAGTCACAATGCCGACTTAAGTACAAGAAAACTGACTCTTCTTACTGTCTATGTTTTGAACCATTCCTGTGACACTAGTTACAGATTCCGATGCTTCACTTTTGGTTTACTGTATCCCTCTGACCTTATTATTGACGATGAAACACAGATATTGCATCGGAATTAAATACAAAAGGCACAATGCCGACTTAAGTACATGAAAACAGACTCTTCTTGCTGTCTATGCCTTGAACCATTCCTGTGACACTAGTTATAGATTCCGATGCTTCACTTCAGGTTTACTGTATCCCTCTGACCTTCTCATTGACGATGAAACACAGAAATATCATCGGAATTAAATACAAAAGGCACAATGCCAACTTAAGTACAAGAAAACTGACTGTTCTTACTGTCTAAGATTTGAACCATTCCTGTGACACTAGTTATAGATTCCGATGCTTCACTTCAGGTTTACTGTATCCCTCTGACCTTCTTATTGTTGATGAAACACAGAAATGGCATCGGAATTAAATACAAAAGGCACAATGCCGACTTAAGTACAAGAAAACTGACTCTTCTTACTGTCTATGTTTTGAACCATTCCTGTGACACTAGTTATTGATTCCGATGCTTTACTTCAGGTTTTCCTGTATCCCTCTGTCCCTCTTATTGACGATGAAACACAGACATTTCATCGGAATTAAATACAAAAGGCACTATCCTGACTTAAGTACAAGAAAACTGACTCCTCTTACTGTCTATGTTTGAACCATTCCTGTGGCACTAGTTATAGATTCCGATGCTTCACTTCAGGTTTACTGTATCCCTCTGACCTTCTTATTGACGATGAAACACAGAAATTGCATCGGAATTAAATACAAAAAGCGCAATGCCGACTGAAGAACAAGAAAACTGACTCTTCTTACAGTCTATGTTTTGAACCATTCCTGTGACACTAGTTATAGATTCCGATGCTTCACTTCAGGTTTACTGTATCCCTCTGACCTTCTTATTGACGATGAATCACAGAAATTGCTTTGGAATTAAATACAACAGGCACAATGCCGACTTAAGTACAATAAAACTGACTCTTCTAACTGTCTAAGTTTGAAACATTACTGTGACACTAGTTATAGATCCCGATGCTTCACTTCAAGTTTACTGTATCCCTCTGTCCTTTTTATTGTTGATGAAACACAGAAATTGCATCGGAATTAAACCCAAAAGGCACAATGCCGACTTAAGTACAAGAAAACTGACTCTTCTTACTGTCTATGTTTGAACCATTCCTGTGACACTAGTTATAGATTCCGATGCTTCACTTCAGGTTTACTGTATCCCTCTGACCTTCTTATTGACGATGAAACACAGAAATTGCATCGGAATTAAATACAAAAGGTACAATGCCGACTTAAGTACAAGACAACTGACTCTTCTTACTATCTATGTTTTGAACCATTCCTGTGACACTAGTTATGGATTCCGATGCTTCACTTTAGGTATTCCTGTATCCCTCTGTCCTTCTTATTGACGATGAAACACAGATATTTCATCGGAATTAAATACTAAAGGCACAATGCCGACTTAAGTACAAGAAAACTGACTCTTCTTACTGTCTATAAGTTGAACCATTCCTGTGACACTAGTTATAGATTCCGATGCTTCACTTCAGGTTTACTGTATCCCTCTGACCTTCTTATTGACGATGAAACACAGAAATTGCATCGGAATTAAATACAAAAGGCACAATGCCGACTTAAGTACAAGAAAACTGACTCTTCATACAGTCTATGTTTTGAACCATTCCTGTGACACTAGTTATAGATTCCGATGCTTCACTTCAGGTTTACTGTATCCCTCTGACCTTCTTATTGACGATGAATCACAGAAATTGCTTTGGAATTAAATACAAAAGGCACAATGCCGACTTAAGTACAACAAAACAGACTCTTCTAACTGTCTAAGTTTGATCCATTCCTGTGACACTAGTTATAGATTCCGATGCTTCACTTCAAGTTTACTGTATCCCTCTGACCTTCTTATTGACAATGAAACACAGAAATTGCATCGGAATTAAATACAAAAAGCGCAATGCCGACGTAAGAACAAGAAAACTGACTCTTCTTACAGTCTATGTTTTGAACCATTCCTGTGACACTAGTTATAGATTCCGATGCTTCACTTCAGGTTTTCTGTATCCCTCTGACCTTCTTATTGACGATGAATCACAGAAATTGCTTTGGAATTAAATACAAAAGGCACAATGCCGACTTAAGTACAACAAAACTGACTCTTCTAACTGTCTAAGTTTGAACCATTACTGTGACACTAGTTATAGATTCCGATGCTTCACTTCAAGTTTACTGTATCCCTCTGACCTTTTTATTGTTGATGAAACACAGAAATTGCATCGGAATTAAATCCAAAAGGCACAATGCCGACTTAAGTACAAGAAAACTGACTCTTCCTACTGTCTATGTTTCAACCATTCCTGTGACACTAGTTATAGATTCCGATGCTTCACTTCAGGTTTACTGTATCCCTCTGACCTAATTATTGACGATGAAACACAGAAATAGCATCGGAATTAAATCCAAAAGGCACAATGCCAACTGAAGTACAAGAAAACTGACTGTTCTTATTGTCTATGTTTTGAACCATTCATGTGACACTAGTTATAGATTCCGATGCTTCACTTCAGGTTCACTGTATCCCTCTGACCATCTTATTGACGATGAAACACAGAAATTGCATCGGAATTAAATACAAAAGGCACAATGCCGACTTAAGTACAAGAAAACTGACATTTCTTACTGTCTATGTTTTGAACCATTCCTGTGAGACTACTTATAGATTCCGATGCTTCACTTCAGGTTACTGTATCCCTTTGACCTTCTTATTGACGATGAAACACAGAAATAACATCGGAATTAATTACAAAAGGCACAATCCCTACTTAAGTACAAGATAACTGACTCTTCTTACTGTCTATGCTTTGAACCATTCAAGTGATACTAGTTATAGATTCCGATGCTTCACTTCAGGTTTACTGTATTCCTCTGACCTACTTATTGACGATGAAACAGAGAAAATGCATCGGAATTAAATACAAAAGGAACAATGCCGACTTAAGTGCAAGAAAACTGACTCTTCTTTCTGTCTATGTTTGAACTATTCCTGTGGCACTAGTTATAGATTCCGATGCTTCACTTCAGGTTTACTGTATCCCTCTAACCTTCTTATTGACGATAAAACACAGAAATTGCATCGGAATTAAATACAAAAGGCACAATGCCGACTTAAGTACAACAAAACTGACTCTTCTAACTGTCTAAGTATGAACCATTACTGTGACACTAGTTATAGATTCCGATGCTTCACTTCAAGTTTACTGTATCCCTCTGACCTTTTTATTGTTGATGAAACACAGAAATTGCATCGGAATTAAATCCAAAAGGCACAATGCCGACTTAAGTACAAGAAAACTGACTCTTCTTACTGTCTATGTTTGAACCATTCCTGTGACACTAGTTATAGATTCCGATGCTTCACTTCAGGTTTACTGTATCCCTCTGACCTTCTTAATGACGATGAAACACAGAAATTGCATCGGAATTAAATACAAAAGGCACAATGCCGACTTAAGTACAAGACAACTGACTCTTCTTACTATCTACGTTTTGAACCATTCCTGTGACACTAGTTATAGATTCCGATGCTTCACTTCAGGTATTCCTGTATCCCTCTGTCCTTCTTATTGACGATGAAACAAAGATATTTCATCGGAATTAAATACAAAAGGCACAATGCCGACTTAAGTACAAGAAAACTGACTCTTCTTACTGTCTATAAGTTGAACCATTCCTGTGACACTAGTTATAGATTCCGATGCTTCACTTCAGGTTTACTGTATCCCTCTGACCTTCATATTGACAATGAAACAGAGAAATTGCATCGGAATTAAATACAAAAGGCACAATGCCGACTTAAGTACAAGAAAACTGACTCTTCTTACAGTCTATGTTTTGAACCATTCCTGTGACACTAGTTATAGATTCCAATGCTTCACTTCAGGTTTACTGTATAGCTCTGACCTTCTTATTGACGATGAATCACAGAAATTGCTTTGGAATTAAATACAAAAGGCACAATGCCGACTTAATTACAACAAAACTGACTCTTCTGACTGTCTAAGTTTGAACCATTCCTGTGACACTAGTTAAAGATTCCGATGCTTCACTTCAAGTGTACTGTATCCCTCTGACCTTTTTATTGTTGATGAAACACAGAAATTGCATCGGAATTAAATCCAAAAGGCACAATGCCGACTTAAGTACAAGAAAACTGACTCTTCTTACTGTCTATGTTTGAACCATTCCTGTGACACTAGTTATAGATTCCGATGCTTCACTTCAGGTTTACTGTATCCCTCTGACCTTCTTATTGACTATGAAACACAGAAATTCCATTGGAATTAAATACAAAAAACACACTGCCGGCTTATGTACAAGAAAGCTGACTCTTCTTACTGTCTATGTTTCGAACCATTCATGTGACACTAGTTATAGATTCCGATTCTTCACTTCAGGTTCACTGTATCCCTCTGACCATCTTATTGACGATGAAACACAGAAATTGCATCGGAATTAAATACAAAAGGCACAATGCCGACTTAAGTACAAGATAACTGACTCTTCTTACTGTCTATGCTTTGAACCATTCAAGTGACACTAGTTATAGATTCCGATGCTTCACTTCAGGTTTACTGTATTCCGCTGACCTACTTATTGACGATGAAACAGAGAAAATGCATCGGAATTAAATACAAAAGGAACAATGCCGACTTAAGTGCAAGGAAACTGACTCTTCTTACTGTCTATGTTTGAACTATTCCTGTGACACTAGTTATAGATTCCGATGCTTCACTTCAGGTTTACTGTATCCCTCTAACCTTCTTATTGACGATGAAACACAGAAATTGCATCGGAATTAAATACAAAAGGCACAATGCCGACTTAAGTACAAGATAACTGACTCTCCTTATTGTCTACGTTTTGAACCGTTCATGTGACACTAGTTATGGATTCCGATGCTTCACTTCAGGTTTACTGTATCCCTCTGACCTTCTTATTGACGATGAAACACAGAAATTGCATCGGAATTAAATACAAAAGGCACAATGCCGACTTAAGTACAAGATAACTGTCTCTTCTTATTGTCTTTGTTTTGAACCATTCCTGTGACACTAGTTATAGATTCTGATGCTTCACTACAGGTTTACTGTATCCCTCTGACCTTCTTATTGACGATGAAACACAGAAATTGCATCGGAATTAAATACAAAAGGCACAATGCCTACTTAAGTACAAGAAAACTGACTCTTCTTACTGTCTATGTTTTGAACCATTCCTGTGACACTAGTTATAGATTCCGATGCTTCACTTCAGGTTTACTGTATCCCTCTGACCTTCTTATTGACGATGAAACACAGAAATTGCATCGGAATTAAATACAAAAGGCACACTGCCGACTTAAGTACATGAAAACTGACTCTTCTTACTGTCTATGTTTTGAACCATTCCTGTAACACTAGTTATAGATTCCGATGCTTCACTTCAGGTTTACTGTATTCCTCTGACCTTCTTATTGACGATGAAACACAGAAAATGCATCGGAATTAAATACAAAAGGAACAATGCCGACTTAAGAGCAAGAAAACTTACTCTTCTTACTGTCAATTTTTGAACTATTCCTGTGACACTAGTTATAGATTCCGATGCTTCACTTCAGGTTTACTGTATCCCTCTAACCTTCTTATTGACGATGAAACACAGAATTAGCATCGGAATTAAATACAATAGGCACAATGCCGACTTAAGTACAAGATAACTGACTCTCCTTATTGTCTACGTTTTGAACCGTTTATGTGACACTAGTTATGGATTCAGATGCTTCACTTCAGGTTTACTGTATCCCTCTGACCTTCTTATTGACGATGAAACACAGAAATTGCATCGGAATTAAATACAAAAGGCACAATGCCGACTTAAGTACAAGATAACTGTCTCTTCTTATTGTCTTTGATTTGAACCATTCCTGTGACACTAGTTATAGATTCTGATGCTTCACTTCAGGTTTACTGTATCCCTCTGACCTTCTTATTGACGATGAAACACAGAAATTGCATCGGAATTAAATACAAAAGGCACAACGCCGACTTAAGTACAAGAAAACTGACTCTTCTTACTGTCTATGTTTTGAACCATTCCTGTGACACTAGTTATAGATTCCGATGCTTCACTTTTGGTTTACTGTATCCCTCTGACCTTATTATTGACGATGAAACACAGATATTGCATCGGAATTCAATACAAAAGGCACAATGCCGACTGAAGTACATGAAAACAGACTCATCTTACTGTCTATGCCTTGAACCATTCCTGTGACACTAGTTATAGATTCCGATGCTTCACTTCAGGTTTACTGTATCCCTCTGACCTTCTCATTGACGATGAAACACAGAAATAGCATCGGAATTAAATACAAAAGGCACAATGCCAACTTAAGTACAAGAAAACTGACTGTTCTTACTGTCTAAGATTTTTAACCATTCCTGTGACACTAGTTATAGATTCCGATGCTTCACTTCAGGTTTACTGTATCCCTCTGACCTTCTTATTGTTGATGAAACACAGAAATGGCATCGGAATTAAATACAAAAGGCACAATGCCGACATAAGTACAAGAAAACTGACTCTTCTTACTGTCTATGTTTTGAACCATTCCTGTGACACTAGTTATAGATTCCGATGCTTTACTTCAGGTTTTCCTGTATCCCTCTGTCCCTCTTATTGACGATGAAACACAGACATTTCATCGGAATTAAATACAAAAGGCACTATCCTGACTTAAGTACAAGAAAACTGACTCCTCTTACTGTCTATGTTTGAACCATTCCTGTGGCACTAGTTATAGATTCCGATGCTTCACTTCAGGTTTACTGTATCCCTCTGACCTTCTTATTGACGATGAAACACAGAAATTGCATCGGAATTAAATACAAAAAGCGCAATGCCGACTGAAGAACAAGAAAACTGACTCTTCTTACAGCCTATGTTTTGAACCATTCCTGTGACACTAGTTATAGATTCCGATGCTTCACTTCAGGTTTACTGTATCCCTCTCACCTTCTTATTGACGATGAATCACAGAAATTGCTTTGGAATTAAATACAAAAGGCACAATGCCGACTTAAGTACAACAAAACTGACTCTTCTAACTGTCTAAGTTTGAAACATTACTGTGACACTAGTTATAGATCCCGTTGCTTCACTTCAAGTTTACTGTATCCCTCTGTCCTTTTTATTGTTGATGAAACACAGAAATTGCATCGGAATTAAACCCAAAAGGCACAATGCCGACTTAAGTACAAGAAAACTGACTCTTCTTACTGTCTATGTTTGAACCATTCCTGTGACACTAGTTATAGATTCCGATGCTTCACTTCAGGTTTACTGTATCCCTCTGACCTTCTTATTGACGATGAAACACAGAAATTGCATCGGAATTAAATACAAAAGGCACAATGCCGACTTAAGTACCAGACAACTGACTCTTCTTACTATCTATGTTTTGAACCATTCCTGTGACACTAGTTATAGATTCCGATGCTTCACTTTAGGTATTCCTGTATCCCTCTGTCCTTCTTGTTGACGATGAAACACAGATATTTCATCGGAATTAAATACTGAAGGCACAATGCCGACTTAAGTACAAGAAAACTGACTCTTCTTACTGTCTATAAGTTGAACCATTCCTGTGACACTAGTTATAGATTCCGATGCTTCACTTCAGGTTTACTGTATCCCTCTGACCTTCTTATTGACGATGAAACACAGAAATTGCATCGGAATTAAATACAAAAGGCACAATGCCGACTTAAGTACAAGAAAACTGACTCTTCATACAGTCTATGTTTTAAACCATTCCTTTGACACTAGTTATAGATTCCGATGCTTCACTTCAGGTTTACTGTATCCCTCTGACCTTCTTATTGACGATGAATCACAGAAATTGCTCTGGAATTAAATACAAAAGGCACAATGCCGACTTAAGTACAACAAAACTGACTCTTCTAACTGTCTAAGTTTGATCCATTCCTGTGACACTAGTTATAGATTCCGATGCTTCACTTCAAGTTTACTGTATCCCTCTGACCTTTTTATTGTTGATGAAACACATAAATTGCATCGGAATTAAATCCAAAAGGCACAATGCCGACTTAAGTACAAGAAAACTGACTCTTCTTACTGTCTATGTTTCAACCATTCCTGTTACACTAGTTATAGATTCCGATGCTTCACTTCAGGTTTACTGTATCCCTCTGACCTAATTATTGACGATGAAACACAGAAATAGCATCGGAATTAAATCCAAAAGGCACAATGCCAACTGAAGTACAAGAAAACTGACTGTTCTTACTGTCTATGTTTTGAACCATTCATGTGACACTAGTTATAGATTCCGATGCTCCACTTAAGGTTTACTGTATCCCTCTGACCATCATTTTGACGATGAAACACAGAAATGGCATCGCAATTAAATACAAAAGGCACAATGCCGACTTAAGTACAAGAAAACAGACTCTTTTTCCTCTCTATGTTTGAACCATTCCTGTGACACTAGTTATAGATTCCGATGCTTCACTTCAGGTTTACTGTATCCCTCAGACCTTCTTATTGACTATGAAACACAGAAATTCCATTGGAATTAAATACAAAAAACACAATGCCGGCTTATGTACAAGAAAACTGACACTTCTTACTGTCTATGATTTGAACCATTCATGTGACACTAGTTATAGATTCCGATGCTTCTCTTCAGGTTCACTGTATCCCTCTGACCATCTTATTGACGATGAAACACAGAAATTGCATCGGAATTAAATACAAAAGGCACAATGCCGACTTAAGTACAAGAAAACTGACTCTTCTTACTGTCTATGTTTTGAACCATTCCTGTGAGACTACTTATAGATTCCGATGCTTCACTTCAGGTTACTGTATCCCTTTGACCTTCTTATTGACGATGAAACACAGAAATAACATCGGAATTAAATACAAAAGGAACAATCCCTACTTAAGTACAAGATAACTGACTCTTCTTACTGTCTATGCTTTGAACCATTCAAGTGACACTAGTTATAGATTCCGATGCTTCACTTCAGGTTTACTGTATTCCTCTGACCTACTTATTGACGATGAAACAGAGAAAATGCACCGGAATTAAATACAAAAGGAACAATGCCGACTTAAGTGCAAGAAAACTGACTCTTCTTACTGTCTATGTTTGAACTATTCCTGTGACACTAGTTATAGATTCCGATGCTTCACTTCAGGTTTACTGTATCCCTCTGACCATCATTTTGAGGATGATACACAGAAATGGCATCGGAATTAAATACAAAAGGCACAATGCCGACTTAAGTACAAGAAAACTGACTTTTCTTACTGTCTATGTTTGAACCATTCCTGTGACACTAGTTATAGATTCCGATGCTTCACTTCAGGTTTACTGTATCCCTCTAACCTTCTTATTGACGATGAAACACAGAAATAGCATCGGAATTAAATGCAATAGGCACAATGCCGACTTAAGTACAAGATAACTGACTCTCCTTATTGTCTACGTTTTGAACCGTTTATGTGACACTAGTTATGGATTCCGATGCTTCACTTAAGGTTTACTGTATCCCTCTGACCTTCTTATTGACGATGAAACACAGAAATTGCATCGGAATTAAATACAAAAGGCACAATGCCGACTTAAGTACAAGATAACTGTCTCTTCTTATTGCCTTTGATTTGAACCATTCCTGTGACACTAGTTATAGATTCTGATGCTTCACTTCAGGTTTACTGTATCCCTCTGACATTCTTATTGACGATGAAACACAGAAATTGCATCGGAATTAAATACAAAAGGCACAATGCTGACTTAAGTACAAGAAAACTGACTCTTCTTACTGTCTATGTTTTGAACCATTCCTGTGACACTAGTTATAGATTCCGATGCTTCACTTTTGGTTTACTGTATCCCTCTGACCTTATTATTGACGATCAAACACAGATATTGCATCGGAATTAAATACAAAAGGCCCAATGCCGACTTGAGTACATGAAAACAGACTCTTCTTACTGTCTATGCCTTGAACCATTCCTGTGACACTAGTTATAGATTCCGATGCTTCACTTCAGGTTTACTGTATCCCTCTGACCTTCTCATTGACGATGAAACACAGAAATAGCATCGGAATTAAATACAAAAGGCACAATGCCAACTTAAGTACAAGAAAACTGACTGTTCTTACTGTCTAAGATTTGAACCATTCCTGTGACACTAGTTATAGATTCCGATGCTTCACTTCACGTTTACTGTATCCCTCTGACCTTCTTATTGTTGATGAAACACAGAAATGGCATCGGAATTAAATACAAAAGGCACAATGCCGACTTAAGTACAAGAAAACTGACTCTTCTTACTGTCTATGTTTTGAACCATTCCTGTGACACTAGTTATAGATTCCGATGCTTTACTTCAGGTTTTCCTGTATCCCTCTGTCCCTCTTATTGACGATGAAACACAGACATTTCATCGGAATTAAATACAAAAGGCACTATCCTGACTTAAGTACAAGAAAACTGACTCTTCTTACTGCCTATGTTTGAACCATTCCTGTGGCACTAGTTATAGATTCCGATGCTTCACTTCAGGTTTACTGTATCCCTCTGTCCTTCTTATTGACGATGAATCACAGAAATTGCTTTGGAATTAAATACAAAAGGCACAATGCTGACTTAAGTACAACAAAACTGACTCTTCCAACTGTCTAAGTTTGAACCATTACTGTGACACTAGTTATAGATCCCGATGCTTCACTTGAAGTTTACTGTATCCCTCTGTCCTTTTTATTGTTGATGAAACACAGAAATTGCATCGGAATTAAATCCAAAAGGCACAATGCCGACTTAAGTACAAGAAAACTGACTCTTCTTACTGTCTATGTTTGAACCATTCCTGTGACACTAGTTATAGATTCCGATGCTTCACTTCAGGTTTACTGTATCCCTCTGACCTTCTTATTGACGATGAAACACAGAAATTGGATCGGAATTAAATACAAAAGGCACAATGCCGACCTAAGTACAAGACAACTGACTCTTCTTACTATCTATGTTTTGAACCATTCCTGTGACACTAGTTATAGATTCCGATGCTTCACTTCAGGTATTCCTGTATCCCTCTGTCCTTCTTATTGACGATGAAACACAGATATTTCATCGGAATTAAATACAAAAGGCACAATGCCGACTTAAGTACAAGAAAACTGACTCTTCTTAATGTCTATAAGTTGAACCATTCCTGTGACACTAGTTATAGATTCCGATGCTTCACTTCAGGTTTACTGTATCCCTCTGACCTTCTTATTGATGATGAAACACAGAAATTGCATCGGAATTAAATACAAAAGGCACAATGCCGACTTAAGTACAAGAAAACTGACTCTTCATACAGACTATGTTTTGAACCATTCCTGTGACACTAGTTATAGATTCCGATGCTTCACTTCAGGTTTACTGTATCCCTCTGACCTTCTTATTGACGATGAATCACAGAAATTGCTTTGGAATTAAATACAAAAGGCACAATGCCGACTTAAGTACAACAAAACTGACTCTTCTACCTGTCTAAGTTTGAACCATTCCTGTGACACTAGTTATAGATTCCGATGCTTCACTTCAAGTTTACTGTATCCCTCTGACCTTTTTATTGTTGATGAAACACAGAAATTGCATCGGAATTAAATCCAAAAGGCACAATGCCGTCTTAAGTACAAGAAAACTGACTCTTCTTACTGTCTATGTTTCAACCATTCCTGTGACACTAGTTATAGATTCCGATGCTTCACTTAAGGTTTACTGTAGCCCTCTGACCATCATTTTGACGATGATACACAGAAATGGCATCGGAATTAAATACAAAAGGCACAATGCCGACTTAAGTACAAGAAAACTGACTCTTCTTACTGTCTATGTTTGAACCATTCCTGTGACACTAGTTATAGATTCCGATGCTTCACTTCAGGTTTACTGTATCCCTCTGACATTCTTATTGACTATGAAACACAGAAATTCCATTGGAATTAAATACAAAAAACACAATGCCGACTTATGTACAACAAAACTGACTCTTCTTACTGTCTATGTTTTGAACCATTCATGTGACACTAGTTATAGATTCCGATCCTTCACTTCAGGTTCACTGTATCCCTCTGACCATCTTATTGACGATGAAACACAGAAATTGCATCGGAATTAAATACAAAAGGCACAATGCCGACTTAAGTACAAGAAAACTGACACTTCTTACTGTCTATGTTTTGAACCATTACTGTGAGACTACTTATAGATTCCGATGCTTCACTTCAGGTTACTGTATCCCTCTGACCTTCTTATTGACGATGAAACACAGAAATAACATCGGAATTAAATACAAAAGGAACAATCCCTACTTAAGTACAAGATAACTGACTCTTAGTGCTGTCTATGCTTTGAACCATTCAAGTGACACTAGTTATAGATTCCGATGCTTCACTTCAGGTTTACTGTATTCCTCTGACCTACTTATTGACGATGAAACAGAGAAAATGCACCGGAATTAAATACAAAAGGAACAATGCCGACTTAAGTGCAAGAAAACTGACTCTACTTACTGTCTATGTTTGAACTATTCCTGTGACACTAGTTATAGATTCCGATGCTTCACTTCAGGTTTACTGTATCCCTCTAACCTTCGTATTGACGATGAAACACAGAAATTGGATCGGAATTTAGTACAAAAGGCACAATGCCGACTTAAGTACAACAAAACTGACTCTTCTAACTGGCTAAGTTTGAACCATTACTGTGACACTAGTTATAGATTCCGATGCTTCACTTCAAGTTTACTGTATCCCTCTGCCCTTTTTATTGTTGATGAAACACAGAAATTGCATCGGAATTAAATCCAAAAGGCACACTGCCGACTTAAGTACAAGAAAACTGACTCGTCTTACTGTCTATGTTTGAACCATTCCTGTGACACTAGTTATAGATTCCGATGCTTCACTTCAGGTTTACTGTATCTCTCTGACCTTCTTATTGACGATGAAACACAGAAATTGCATCGGAATTAAATACAAAAGGCACAATGCCGACTTAAGTACAAGACAACTGACTCTTCTTACTATCTATGTTTTGAACCATTCCTGTGACACTAGTTATAGATTCCGATGCTTCACTTCAGGTATTCCTGTATCCCTCTGTCCTTCTTATTGACGATGAAACGCAGATATTTCATCGGAATTAAATACAAAAGGCACAATGCCGACTTAAGTACAAGAAAACTGACTCTTCTTACTGTCTATAATTTGAACCATTCCTGTGACACTAGTTATAGATTCCGATGCTTCACTTCAGGTTTACTGTATCCCTCTGACCTTCTTATTGACAATGAAACACAGAAATTGCATCGGAATTAAATACAAAAGGCACAATGCCGACTTAAGTACAAGAAAACTGACTCTTCTTACAGTCTATGTTTTGAACCATTCCTGTGACACTAGTTATAGATTCCGATGCTTCACTTCAGGTTTACTGTATCCCTCTGACCTTCTTATTGACGATGAATCACAGAAATTGCTTTGGAATTAAATACAAAAGGCACAATGCCGACTTAAGTACAACAAAACTGACCCTTCTAACTGTCTAAGTTTGAACCATTCCTGTGACACTAGTTATAGATTCCCATGCTTCACTTCAAGTTTACCGTACCCCTCTGACCTTTTTATTGTTGATGAAACACAGAAATTGCATCGGAATTAAATCCAAAAGGCACAATACCTACTTAAGTACAAGATAACTGACTCTACTTACTGTCTATGCTTTGAACCATTCAAGTGACACTAGTTATAGATTCCGATGCTTCACTTCAGGTTTACTGTATCCCTCTGACATTCTAATTGACTATGAAACACAGAAATTCCATTGGAATTAAATACAAAAAACGCAATGCCGACTTATGTACAACAAAACTGACTCTTCCTACTGTCTATGTTTTGAACCATTCATGTGACACTAGTTATAGATTCCGATCCTTCACTTCAGGTTCACTGTATCCCTCTGACCATCTTATTGACGATGAAACACAGAAATTGCATCGGAATTAAATATAAAAGGCACAATGCCGACTTATGTACAAGAAAACTGACACTTCTTACTGTCTATGTTTTGAACCATTACTGTGAGACTACTTATAGATTCCGATGCTTCACTTCAGGTTACTGTATCCCTCTGACCTTCTTATTGACGATGAAACACAGAAATAACATCGGAATTAAATACAAAAGGAACAATCCCTACTTAAGTACAAGATAACTGACTCTTCTTACTGTCTATGCTTTGAACCATTCAAGTGACACTAGTTATAGATTCCGATGCTTCACTTCAGGTTTACTGTATTCCTCTGACCTACTTATTGACGATGAAACAGAGAAAATGCACCGGAATTAAATACAAAAGGAACAATGCCGACTTAAGTGCAAGAAAACTGACTCTACTTACTGTCTATGTTTGAACTATTCCTGTGACACTAGTTATAGATTCCGATGCTTCACTTCAGGTTTACTGTATCCCTCTAACCTTCGTATTGACGATGAAACACAGAAATTGGATCGGAATTTAATACAAAAGGCACAATGCCGACTTAAGTACAACAAAACTGACTCTTCTAACTGTCTAAGTTTGAACCATTACTGTGACACTAGTTATAGATTCCGATGCTTCTCTTCAAGTTTACTGTATCCCTCTGCCCTTTTTATTGTTGATGAAACACAGAAATTGCATCGGAATTAAATCCAAAAGGCACACTGCCGACTTAAGTACAAGAAAACTGACTCGTCTTACTGTCTATGTTTGAACCATTCCTGTGACACTAGTTATAGATTCCGATGCTTCACTTCAGGTTTACTGTATCCCTCTGACCTTCTTATTGACGATGAAACACAGAAATTGCATCGGAATTAAATACAAAAGGCACAATGCCGACTTAAGTACAAGACAACTGACTCTTCTTACTATCTATGTTTTGAACCATTCCTGTGACACTAGTTATAGATTCCGATGCTTCACTTCAGGTATTCCTGTATCCCTCTGTCCTTCTTATTGACGATGAAACGCAGATATTTCATCGGAATTAAATACAAAAGGCACAATGCCGACTTAAGTACAAGAAAACTGACTCTTCTTACTGTCTATAATTTGAACCATTCCTGTGACACTAGTTATAGATTCCGATGCTTCACTTCAGGTTTACTGTATCCCTCTGACCTTCTTATTGACAATGAAACACAGAAATTGCATCGGAATTAAATACAAAAGGCACAATGCCGACTTAAGTACAAGAAAACTGACTCTTCTTACGGTCTATGTTTTGAACCATTCCTGTGACACTAGTTATAGATTCCGATGCTTCACTTCTGGTTTACTGTATCCCTCTGACCTTCTTATTGACGATGAATCACAGAAATTGCTTTGGAATTAAATACAAAAGGCACAATGCCGACTTAAGTACAACAAAACTGACCCTTCTAACTGTCTATTTTTTAACCATTCCTGTGACACTAGTTATAGATTCTGAAGCTTCACTTCAGGTTTACTGTATCCCTCTGACCTATTTATTGACGATGAAACACAGAAATAGCATCGG
Organism: Schistocerca americana; assembly: GCF_021461395.2. Taxonomy (NCBI): domain Eukaryota; kingdom Metazoa; phylum Arthropoda; class Insecta; order Orthoptera; family Acrididae; genus Schistocerca; species Schistocerca americana. The sequence continues at coordinate 1,784,070 of NC_060119.1, forward strand.
AATTAAATCCAAAAGGCACAATGCCAACTGAAGTACAAGAAAACTGACTGTTCTTACTGTCTATAATTTGAACCATTCATGTGACACTAGTTATGGATTCCGATGCTTCACTTAAGGTTTACTGTATCCCTCTGACCATCATTTTGACGATGATACACAGAAATGGCATCGGAATTAAATACAAAAGGCACAATGCCGACTTAAGTACAAGAAAACTGACACTTCTTACTGTCTATGTTTGATCCATTCCTGTGACACTACTTATAGATTCCGATGCTTCACTTCAGGTTTACTGTATCCCTCTGACCCTCTTATTGACTATGAAACACAGAAATTCCGTTGGAATTAAATACAAAATACACAATGCCGACTTATGTACAAGAAAACTGACTCTCCTTACTGTCTACGCTTTGAACCATTCATGTGACACTAGTTATAGATTCCGATGCTTCACTTCAGGTTCACTGTATCCCTCTGACCATCTTATTGACGATGAAACACAGAAATTGCATCGGAATTAAATACAAAAGGCACAATGCCGACTTAAGTACAAGAAAACTGACACTTCTTACTGTCTATGTTTTGAACCATTCCTGTGAGACTACTTAAAGATTCCGATGCTTCACTTCAGGTTACTGTATCCCTTTGACCTTCTTATTGACGATGAAACACAGAAATAACATCGGAATTAAATACAAAAGGCACAATCCCTACTTAAGTACAAGATAACTGACTCTTCTTACTGTCTATGCTTTGAACCATTCAAGTGACACTAGTTATAGATTCCGATGCTTCACTTCAGGTTTACTGTATTCCTCTGACCTACTTATTGACGATGAAACAGAGAAAATGCATCGGAATTAAATACAAAAGGAACAATTCCGACTTAAGTGCAAGAAAACTGACTCTTCTTACTGTCTATGTTTGAACTATTCCTGTGACACTAGTTATAGATTCCGATGCTTCACTTCAGGTTTACTGTATCCCTCTAACCTTCTTATTGACGATGAAACATAGAAATTGCATCGGAATTAAATACAAAAGGCGCAATGCCGACTTAAGTACAAGATAACTGACTCTCCTTATTGTCTACGTTTTGAACCGTTCATGTGACACTAGTTATTGATTCTGATGCTTCACTTCAGGTTTACTGTATCCCTCTGACCTTCTTATTGACGATGAAACACAGAAATTGCATCGGAATTAAATACAAAAGGCACAATGCCGACTTAAGTACAAGATAACTGTCTCTTCTTATTGTCTTTGTTTTGAACCATTCCTGTGACACTAGTTATAGATTCTGATGCTTCACTTTAGGTGTACTGTATCCCTCTGACCTTCTTATTGACGATGAAACACAGAAATTGCATCGGAATTAAATACAAAAGGCACAATGCCGACTTATGTACAAGAAAACTGACTCTTCTTACTGTCTATGTTTTGAACCATTCCTGTGACACTAGTTATAGATTCCGATGCTTCACTTCAGGTTTACTGTATCCCTCTGACCTTCTTATTGACGATGAAACACAGAAATTGCATCGGAATTAAATACAAAAGGCACAATTCCGACTGAAGTACATGAAAACTGACTCTTCTTACTGTCTATGTTTTGAACCATTCCTGTGACACTAGTTATAGATTCCGATGCTTCACTTCAGGTTTACTGTATTCCTCTGACCTTCTTATTGACGATGAAACACAGAAAATGCATCGGAATTAAATACAAAGGGAACAATGCCGACTTAAGTGCAAGAAAACTGACTCTTCTTACTGTCTGTATTTGAACTATTCCTGTGACACTATTTATAGATTCCGATGCTTCACTTCAGGTTTACTGTATCCCTCTAACCTTCTTATTGACGATGAAACACAGAAATAGCATCGGAATTAAATACGATAGGCACAATGCCGACTTAAGTACAAGATAACTGACTCTCCTTATTGTCTACGTTTTGAACCGTTTATGTGACACTAGTTATGGATTCCGATGCTTCACTTCAGGTTTACTGTATCCCTCTGACCTTCTTATTGACGATGAAACACAGAAATTGCATCGCAATTAAATACAAAAGGCACAATGCCGACTTAAGTACAAGATAACTGTTTCTTCTTATTGCCTTTGATTTGAACCATTCCTGTGACACTAGTTATAGATTCTGATGCTTCACTTCAGGTTTACTGTATCCCTCTGACCTTCTTATTGACGATGAAACACAGAAATTGCATCGGAATTAAATACAAAAGGCACAATGCCGACTTAAGTATCAGAAAACTGACTCTTCTTACTGTCTATGTTTTGAACCATTCCTGTGACACTAGTTATAGATTCCGATGCTACACTTCAGGTTTACTGTATCCCTCTGACCTTCTTATTGTTGATGAAACACAGAAATGGCATCGGAATTAAATACAAAAGGCACAATGCCGACTTAAGTCAAAGAAAACTGTCTCTTCTTACTGTCTATGTTTTGAACCATTCCTGTGACACTAGTTATAGATTCCGATGCTTCACTTCAGGTTTACTGTATTCCTCTGACCTTCTTATTGACGATGAAACACAGAAAATGCATCGGAATTAAATACAAAAGGAACAATGCCGACTTAAGTGCAAGAAAACTGACTCTTCTTACTGTCTGTATTTGAACTATTCCTGTGACACTATTTATAGATTCCGATGCTTCACTTCAGGTTTACTGTATCCCTCTAACCTTCTTATTGACGATGAAACACAGAAATAGCATCGGAATTAAATACGATAGGCACAATGCCGACTTAAGTACAAGATAACTGACTCTCCTTATTGTCTACGTTTTGAACCGTTTATGAGACACTAGTTATGGATTCCGATGCTTCACTTCAGGTTTACTGTATCCCTCTGACCTTCTTATTGACGATGAAACAGAGAAATTGCATCGCAATTAAATACAAAAGGCACAATGCCGACTTAAGTACAAGATAACTGTTTCTTCTTATTGCCTTTGATTTGAACCATTCCTGTGACACTAGTTATAGATTCTGATGCTTCACTTCAGGTTTACTGTATCCCTCTGACCTTCTTATTGACGATGAAACACAGAAATAGCATCGGAATTAAATACAAATGGCACAATGCCAACTGAAGTACAAGAAAACTGACTCTTCTTACTGTCTATGTTTTGAACCATTCATGTGACACTAGTTATAGATTCATATGATTCGCTTCAGGTTTACTGTATCCCTCTGACCATCTTATTGACGATGAAACACAGAAATTGCATCGGAATTAAGTACAAAAGGCACAATGCCGACTTAAGTACAAGAAAACTGACTCTTCTTACTGTCTATGTTTTGAACCACTCCTGTGACACTAGTTATAGATACCGATGCTTCACTTCCGGTTTACTGTATCCCTCTGACCTTCTTGTTGACGATGAAACACCGAGATAGCATCGGAATTAAATACAAGAGGCACAATGCCGACTTAAGTACAAGTTAACTGACTCTTCTTACTGTCTATGTTTTCAACCATTCAAGTGACACTAGTTATAGATTCCGATGCTTCACTTCAGGTTTACTGTATTCCTCTGACCTTCTTATTGACGATGAAACACAGTAATAGCATCGGAATTAAATACAAATGGCACAATGCCAACTGAAGTACAAGAAAACTGACTCTTCTTACTGTCTATGTTTGAACCATTCCTGTGACAATAGTTATAGATTCCGATGCTTCACTTCAGGTTTACTGTATCCCTCTGACCTTCTTATTGACGATGAAACACAGAAATAGCATCGTTAAATACAAAAGGCACAATCCCTTTTTAAGTACAAGATAACTGACTGTTCTTACTGTCTATGTTTTGAACCATTCAAGTGACACTAGTTATAGATTCCGATGCTTCACCTAAGGTTTACTGTATTCCTCTGACCTTCTTATTGGCGATGAAACACAGAATATGCATCGGAATGAAATACAAAAGGAACAATGCCGACTTAAGTGCAAGAAAACTGTCTCTTCTTACTGTCTATGTTGGAAACATTCCTGTGACACTAGTTATAGATTCCGATGCTTCACTTCAGGTTTACTGTATCCCTCTAAGCTTCTTATTGACGATGAAACACAGAAATAGAATCGGAATTAAATACAAAAGGCACAATGCCGACTTAAGTACAAGATAACTGACTCTTCTTACTGTCTATGTTTTTAACCGTTCATGTGACACTAGTTATGGATTCCGATGCTTCACTTCAGGTTTACTGTATCACTCTGACCTTCTTATTGACGATGAAACACAGAAATTGCATCGGAATTAAGTACAAAAGGCACAATGCCGACTTAAGTTCAAGATAACTGTCTCTTCTTATTGTCTATGTTTGAACCATTCCCTTGACACTAGTTATAGTTTCTGATGCTTCACTTCAGGTTTACTGTATGCCTCTGACCTACTTATTGACGATGAAACACACAAATTTCATCGGAAATAAATACAAGAGGCACAATGCCGACTTAAGTACAAGAAAACTGACTCTTCTTACTGTCTATGTTTTTAACCATTCCTGTGACACTAATTATAGATTCCGATGCTTCACTTCAGGTTTACTGTATCCCTCTGACCTTGTTATTGACGATGATTCACAGAAATTGCCTCGGAATTAAATACAAATGGCACAATGCCGACTTAAGTACAACTAAACTGACTCTTCTTACTGTCTAAGTTTTGAACCATTCCTGTGACACTAGTTATAGATTCCGATGCTTCACTTCAGGTTTACTGCAACCCTCTGACCTTCTTATTGTTGATAAAACACAAAAATGGCATCGGAAGTAAATACAAAATGCACAATGCCGACTTAAGTACAAGAAAACTGACTCTTCTTACTGTCTATGTTTTGAACCATTCCTGTGACACTAGTTATAGATTCCGATGCTTCACTTCAGGTTTACTGTATCCCTCTGACCATCTTATTGACGATGAAACACAGAAATAGCATCGGAATCAAATACAAAAGGCTCAATTCCGACTTAAGTACAAGATAACTGACTCTTCTTACTGTCTATGTTTTGAACCATTCCTGTGACACTAGTTATAGATTCCGATGCTTCACTTCAGGTTTACTGTATCCCTCTGACCATCTTATTGACGATGAAACACAGAAATAGCATCGGAATCAAATACAAAAGGCACAATGCCGACTTAAGTACAAGATAACTGACTCTTCTTACTGTCTATGTTTTGAACCATTCAAGTGACACTAGTTATAGATTCCGATGCTTCACTTCAGGTTTACTGTATTCCTCTGACCTTCTTATTGACGATGAAACACAGAAAATGCATCGCAATGACATACAAAAGGAACAATGCCGACTTAAGTGCAGGAAAACTGACTCTTTTTACTGTCTATGTTTGAACCATTCCTGTGACACTAGATATAGATTCCGATGCTTCACTTCATGTTTACTGTATCCCTCTAACCTTCTTATTGACGATGAAACACAGAAATAGCATCAGAATTAAATACAAAAGGCACAATGCCGACTTAAGTACAAGAAAACTGACTCTTCTTACTGTCTATAATTTGAACCATTCCTGTGACACTAGTTATAGATTCCGATGCTTCACTTCAGGTTTACTGTATCCCTCTGACCTTCTTATTGACAATGAAACACAGAAATTGCATCGGAATTAAATACAAAAGGCACAATGCCGACTTAAGTACAAGAAAACTGACTCTTCTTACAGTCTATGTTTTGAACCATTCCTGTGACACTAGTTATAGATTCCGATGCTTCACTTCAGGTTTACTGTATCCCTCTGACCTTCTTATTGACGATGAATCACAGAAATTGCTTTGGAATTAAATACAAAAGGCACAATGCCGACTTAAGTACAACAAAACTGACCCTTCTAACTGTCTATTTTTCAACCATTCCTGTGACACTAGTTATAGATTCTGAAGCTTCACTTCAGGTTTACTGTATCCCTCTGACCTATTTATTGACGATGAAACACAGAAATAGCATCGGAATTAAATCCAAAAGGCACAATGCCAACTGAAGTACAAGAAAACTGACTGTTCTTACTGTCTATAATTTGAACCATTCATGTGACACTAGTTATGGATTCCGATGCTTCACTTAAGGTTTACTGTATCCCTCTGACCATCATTTTGACGATGATACACAGAAATGGCATCGGAATTAAATACAAAAGACACAATGCCGACTTAAGTACAAGAAAACTGACTCTTCTTACTGTCTATGTTTTGAACCATTCCTGTGACACTAGTTATAGATTCCGATGCTTCACTTCAGGTTTACTGTATCCCTCAGACCTTCTTATTGCCGATGAAACACAGTTATTGTATCGGTATTGAATACAAAAGGCACAATGCCGACTTAAGTACAAGAAAACAGACTCTTCTTACAGTCTATGTTTTGAACCATTCCTGTGACACTAGATATAGATTCCGTTGCTTCACTTCTGGTTTACTGTATCCCTCTGACCTTCTTATTGACGATGAAACACAGAAATTGCATCGGAATTAAATACAAAAGGCACAATGCCGACTTAATTACAAGAAAACTGACTCTTCTTACTGTCTATGTTTTGAACAATTCCTGTGACACTAGTTATAGATTCCGATGCTTCACTTCAGGTTTACTGTATCCCTCTGACCTTCTTATTGACGATGAAACACAGAAATTGCATTGGAATTAAATACAAAAGGCACAAAACCGACTTAAGTAAGAGAAAACTGACTGTTCTTACTGTCTATGTTTTGAACCATTCCTGTGACACTAGTTATAGATTCCGATGCTTCACTTCAGGTTTACTGTATCCCTCTGACCTTCTTATTGACGATGAATCACAGAAATTGCTTCGGAATTAAATACAAAAGGCACGATGCCGACTTAAGTACAACAAAACTGACTCTTCTTACTGTTTAAGTTTTGAACCATTCCTGTGACACTAGTTATAGATTCCGATGCTTCACTTCAGGTTTACTGTATCCCTCTGACCTTCTTATTGTTGATGAAACACAGAAATGGCATCGGAATTAAATACAAAAGGCACAATGCCGACTTAAGTACAAGAAAACTGACTCTTCTTACTGTCTATGTTTCGAACCATTCCTGTGACACTAGTTATAGATTCCGATGCTTCACTTCAGGTTTACTGTATCCCTCTGACCATCTTATTGACGATGAAACACAGAAATTGCATCGGAATTAAATACAAACAGCACAATGCTGACTTAAGTACAAGAAAACTGACTCTTCTTACTGTCTATGTTTTGAACCATTCCTGTGACACTAGTTATAGTTTCCGATGCTTCACTTCAGGTTTACTGTATCCCTCTGACCTTCTTATTGACGATGAAACACAGAAATAGGATCGGAATTAAATATAAAAGTCACAGTGCCGACTTACGTACAAGATAACTGACTCTTCTTACTGTCTATGTTTTGAACCATTCAAGTGACACTAGTTATAGATTCAGATTCTTCACTTCAGGTTTACTGTTTTCCTCTGACCTTCTTATTGACGATGAAACACAGAAATTGCATCGGAAGTAAATACAAAAGGCAAAATGCCGACTTAAGTACAAGATAACTGACTCTTCTTACTGTCTATGTTTGAACCATTCCTGTGACACTAGTTATAGATTCCGATGCTTCACTTAAGGTTTTCTGTATCCCTCTGACCATCTTATTGACGATGAAACACAGAAATAGCATCGGAATTAAATACAAAAGGCACAATGCCGACTTAAGTACAAGATAACTGTCTCTTCTTACTGTCTATGTTTTGAACCATTCAAGTGACACTACTTATAGATTCCGATGCTTCACTTCAGGTTTACTGTATCCCTCTGACCTTCTGATTGACGATGAAACACAGAAATAGCATCGGAGTTAAATACAAATGCCACAATCCCTACTTAAGTACAAGATAACTGACTCTTCTTACTGTCTATGTTTTGAACCATTCAAGTGACACTAGTTATAGACTCCGATGCTTCACTTCAGGTTTACTGTATTCCTCTGACCTTCTTATTGGCGATGAAACACAGAAAATGCATCGGAATTAAATACAAAAGGAACAATGCCGACTTAAGTGCAAGAAAACTGACTCTTCTTACTGTCTATGTTTGAAACATTCCTGTGACACTAGTTATTGATTCCGATGCTTCACTTCAGGTTTACTGTATCCCTCTAACCTTCTTATTGACGAAGAAACACAGAAATAGCATCGGAATTAAATACAAAAGGCACAATGCCGACTTAAGTACAAGATAACTGACACTTCTTACTGTCTATGTTTTGAACCGTTCATGTGACACTAGTTATGGATTCCGACGCTTCACTTCAGGTTTACTGTATCCCTCTGACCTTCTTATTGACGATGAAACACAGAAATTGCATCGGAATTAAGTACAAAAGGCACAATGCCGACTTAATTTCAAGATAACTGTCTCTTCTTATTGTCTATGTTTGAACCATTCCTGTGACACTAGTTATAGATTCTAATGCTTCACTTCAGGTTTACTGTATCCCTCGGACCTTCTTATTGACGATGAAACACAGAGATTGCATTGGAATTAAATACAAAAGGCACAAAGCCGACTTAAGTACAAGAAAAATGACTGTTCTTACTGTCTACGTTTTGAACCATTCCTGTGACACTAATTATAGATTCTGATGCTTCACTTCAGGTTTACTGTATCCCTCTGACCTTCTTATTGACGATGAATCACAGAAATTGCCTCGGAATTAAATACAAATGGCACAATGCCGACTTAAGTACCACAAAATTGACTCTTCTTACTGTGTAAGTTTTGAACCATTCCTGTGACACTAGTTATAGATTCCGATGCTTCACTTCAGGTTTACTGTATCCCGCTGTCCGTCTTATTGTTGATGAAACACAAAAATGGCATCGGATTTAAATACAAAAGGCACAATGCCGACTTAAGTACAAGAAAACTGACTCTTCTTACTGTCTATATTTTGAACCATTCCTGTGACACTAGTTATAGATTCCGATGCTTCACTTAAGGTTTAGTGTATCCCTCTGACCTTCGTATTGACGATGAAACACAGAAATAGCATCGGAATTAAATACAAATGGCACAATGCCAACTGAAGTACAAGAAAACTGACTCTTCTTACTGTCTATGCTTTGAATTATTCATGTGACACTAGATGTAGATACCGATGCTTCACTTCAGGCTTACTGTATCCCTCTGACCATCTTATTGACGATGAAACACAGAAATAGCATCGGAATTAAATACGAAAGGCACAATGCCGACTTAAGTACAAGAAAACTGACTCTTCTTACTGTCTATGTCTTGAACCATTCCTGTGACACTAGTTATAGATTCCGATGCTTCACTTCAGTTTTACTGTATCCCTCTGACCATCTTATTGACGATGAAACACAGAAATAGCATCGGAATCAAATACAAAAGGCACAATGCTGACTTAAGTACAAGATAACTGACTTTTCTTACTGTCTATGATTTGAACCATTCAAGTGACACTAGTTATAGATTCTGATGCTTCACTTCAAATTTACTGTATTCCTCTGACCTTCTTATTGACGATGAAACACAGAAATTGCATCGGAATTAAATACAAAAGGAACAATGCCGACTTAAGTGCAAGAAAACTGACTCTTCTTACTGTCTATGTTTGATCCATTCCTGTGACACTAGATATAGATTCCGATGCTTCACTTCAGGTTTACTGTATACCTCTAACCTTCTTATTGACGATGAAACACAGAAATAGCATCAGAATTAAATACAAAAGGAACAATGCCGACTTAAGTACAAGATAACTGACTCATCTTACTGTCTATGTTTTGAACCGTTCATGTGACACTAGTTATGGATTCCGATGCTTCACTTCAGGTTTACTGTATCCCTCTGACCTTCTTATTGACGATGAAACACAGAAATTGCATCGGAATTAAATACAAAAGGCACAATTCCGACTTTAGAACAATAAAACTGACTCTTCTTACTGTCTATGTTTTGAACCATTCCTGTGACACTAGTTATAGGTTCCGATGCTTTACTTCAGGTTTACTGTATCCCTCTGACCTTCTTATTGACGATGAAACACAGAAATTGTATCGGAATTAAATACAAAAGGCACAATGCCGACTTAAGTGCAAGAAAACTGACTCTTCTTACTGTCTATGTTTTGAACCTTTCCTGTGACACTAGATATAGATTCCGATGCTTCACTTCAGGTTTACTGTATACCTCTAACCTTCTTATTGACGATGAAACACAGAAATAGCATCAGAATTAAATACAAAAGGCACAATGCCGACTTAAGTACAAGATAACTGACTCATCTTACTGTCTATGTTTTGAACCGTTCATGTGACACTAGTTATGGATTCCGATGCTTCACTTCAGGTTTACTGTATCCCTCTGACCATCATTTTGACGATGATACACAGAAATGGCATCGGAATTAAATACAAAAGACACAATGCCGACTTAAGTACAAGAAAACTGACTCTTCTTACTGTCTATGTTTTGAACCATTCCTGTGACACTAGTTATAGATTCCGATGCTTCACTTCAGGTTTACTGTATCCCTCAGACCTTCTTATTGCCGATGAAACACAGTTATTGTATCGGTATTGAATACAAAAGGCACAATGCCGACTTAAGAACAAGAAAACAGACTCTTCTTACAGTCTATGTTTTGAACCATTCCTGTGACACTAGATATAGATTCCGTTGCTTCACTTCTGGTTTACTGTATCCCTCTGACCTTCTTATTGACGATGGAACACAGAAATTGCATCGGAATTAAATACAAAAGGCACAATGCCGACTTAATTACAAGAAAACTGACTCTTCTTACTGTCTATGTTTTGAACAATTCCTGTGACACTAGTTATAGATTCCGATGCTTCACTTCAGGTTTACTGTATCCCTCTGACCTTCTTATTGACGATGAAACACAGAAATTGCATTGGAATTAAATACAAAAGGCACAAAACCGACTTAAGTAAGAGAAAACTGACTGTTCTTACTGTCTATGTTTTGAACCATTCCTGTGACACTAGTTATAGATTCCGATGCTTCACTTCAGGTTTACTGTATCCCTCTGACCTTCTTATTGACGATGAATCACAGAAATTGCTTCGGAATTAAATACAAAAGGCACGATGCCGACTTAAGTACAACAAAACTGACTCTTCTTACTGTTTAAGTTTTGAACCATTCCTGTGACACTAGTTATAGATTCCGATGCTTCACTTCAGGTTTACTGTATCCCTCTGACCTTCTTATTGTTGATGAAACACAGAAATGGCATCGGAATTAAATACAAAAAGCACAATGCCGACTTAAGTACAAGAAAACTGACTCTTCTTACTGTCTATGTTTCGAACCATTCCTGTGACACTAGTTATAGATTCCGATGCTTCACTTCAGGTTTACTGTATCCCTCTGACCATCTTATTGACGATGAAACACAGAAATTGCATCGGAATTAAATACAAACAGCACAATGCTGACTTAAGTACAAGAAAACTGACTCTTCTTACTGTCTATGTTTTGAACCATTCCTGTGACACTAGTTATAGTTTCCGATGCTTCACTTCAGGTTTACTGTATCCCTCTGACCTTCTTATTGACGATGAAACACAGAAATAGGATCGGAATTAAATATAAAAGTCACAGTGCCGACTTACGTACAAGATAACTGACTCTTCTTACTGTCTATGTTTTGAACCATTCAAGTGACACTAGTTATAGATTCAGATTCTTCACTTCAGGTTTACTGTTTTCCTCTGACCTTCTTATTGACGATGAAACACAGAAATTGCATCGGAAGTAAATACAAAAGGCAAAATGCCGACTTAAGTACAAGATAACTGACTCTTCTTACTGTCTATGTTTGAACCATTCCTGTGACACTAGTTATAGATTCCGATGCTTCACTTAAGGTTTTCTGTATCCCTCTGACCATCTTATTGACGATGAAACACAGAAATAGCATCGGAATTAAATACAAAAGGCACAATGCCGACTTAAGTACAAGATAACTGTCTCTTCTTACTGTCTATGTTTTGAACCATTCAAGTGACACTACTTATAGATTCCGATGCTTCACTTCAGGTTTACTGTATCCCTCTGACCTTCTGATTGACGATGAAACACAGAAATAGCATCGGAATTAAATACAAATGCCACAATCCCTACTTAAGTACAAGATAACTGACTCTTCTTACTGTCTATGTTTTGAACCATTCAAGTGACACTAGTTATAGACTCCGATGCTTCACTTCAGGTTTACTGTATTCCTCTGACCTTCTTATTGGCGATGAAACACAGAAAATGCATCGGAATTAAATACAAAAGGAACAATGCCGACTTAAGTGCAAGAAAACTGACTCTTCTTACTGTCTATGTTTGAAACATTCCTGTGACACTAGTTATTGATTCCGATGCTTCACTTCAGGTTTACTGTATCCCTCTAACCTTCTTATTGACGAAGAAACACAGAAATAGCATCGGAATTAAATACAAAAGGCACAATGCCGACTTAAGTACAAGATAACTGACACTTCTTACTGTCTATGTTTTGAACCGTTCATGTGACACTAGTTATGGATTCCGACGCTTCACTTCAGGTTTACTGTATCCCTCTGACCTTCTTATTGACGATGAAACACAGAAATTGCATCGGAATTAAGTACAAAAGGCACAATGCCGACTTAATTTCAAGATAACTGTCTCTTCTTATTGTCTATGTTTGAACCATTCCTGTGACACTAGTTATAGATTCTAATGCTTCACTTCAGGTTTACTGTATCCCTCGGACATTCTTATTGACGATGAAACACAGAGATTGCATTGGAATTAAATACAAAAGGCACAAAGCCGACTTAAGTACAAGAAAAATGACTGTTCTTACTGTCTACGTTTTGAACCATTCCTGTGACACTAATTATAGATTCTGATGCTTCACTTCAGGTTTACTGTATCCCTCTGACCTTCTTATTGACGATGAATCACAGAAATTGCCTCGGAATTAAATACAAATGGCACAATGCCGACTTAAGTACAACAAAATTGACTCTTCTTACTGTGTAAGTTTTGAACCATTCCTGTGACACTAGTTATAGATTCCGATGCTTCACTTCAGGTTTACTGTATCCCGCTGTCCGTCTTATTGTTGATGAAACACAAAAATGGCATCGGATTTAAATACAAAAGGCACAATGCCGACTTAAGTACAAGAAAACTGACTCTTCTTACTGTCTATATTTTGAACCATTCCTGTGACACTAGTTATAGATTCCGATGCTTCACTTAAGGTTTAGTGTATCCCTCTGACCTTCGTATTGACGATGAAACACAGAAATAGCATCGGAATTAAATACAAATGGCACAATGCCAACTGAAGTACAAGAAAACTGACTCTTCTTACTGTCTATGCTTTGAATTATTCATGTGACACTAGATGTAGATACCGATGCTTCACTTCAGGCTTACTGTATCCCTCTGACCATCTTATTGACGATGAAACACAGAAATAGCATCGGAATTAAATACGAAAGGCACAATGCCGACTTAAGTACAAGAAAACTGACTCTTCTTACTGTCTATGTCTTGAACCATTCCTGTGACACTAGTTATAGATTCCGATGCTTCACTTCAGTTTTACTGTATCCCTCTGACCATCTTATTGACGATGAAACACAGAAATAGCATCGGAATCAAATACAAAAGGCACAATGCTGACTTAAGTACAAGATAACTGACTTTTCTTACTGTCTATGATTTGAACCATTCAAGTGACACTAGTTATAGATTCTGATGCTTCACTTCAAATTTACTGTATTCCTCTGACCTTCTTATTGACGATGAAACACAGAAATTGCATCGGAATTAAATACAAAAGGAACAATGCCGACTTAAGTGCAAGAAAACTGACTCTTCTTACTGTCTATGTTTGATCCATTCCTGTGACACTAGATATAGATTCCGATGCTTCACTTCAGGTTTACTGTATACCTCTAACCTTCTTATTGACGATGAAACACAGAAATAGCATCAGAATTAAATACAAAAGGCACAATGCCGACTTAAGTACAAGATAACTGACTCATCTTACTGTCTATGTTTTGAACCGTTCATGTGACACTAGTTATGGATTCCGATGCTTCACTTCAGGTTTACTGTATCCCTCTGGCCTTCTTATTGACGATGAAACACAGAAATTGCATCGGAATTAAATACAAAAGGCACAATTCCGACTTTAGAACAATAAAACTGACTCTTCTTACTGTCTATGTTTTGAACCATTCCTGTGACACTAGTTATAGGTTCCGATGCTTTACTTCAGGTTTACTGTATCCCTCTGACCTTCTTATTGACGATGAAACACAGAAATTGCATCGGAATTAAATACAAAAGGCACAATGCCGACTTAAGTGCAAGAAAACTGACTCTTCTTACTGTCTATGTTTTGAACCTTTCCTGTGACACTAGTTATAGATTCCGATGCTTCACTTCAGGTTTACTGTATCCCTCTGACCTTCTTATTGACGATGAAACACAGAAATAGGATCGGAATTAAATATAAAAGTCACAGTGCCGACTTATGTACAAGATAACTGACTCTTCTTACTGTCTATGTTTTGAACCATTCAAGTGACACTAGTTATAGATTCCGATTCTTCACTTCAGGTTTACTGTATTCCCCTGACCTTCTTATTGACGATGAAACACAGAAATTGCATCGGAATTAAATACAAAAGGCAAAATGCCGACTTAAGTACAAGATAACTGACTCTTCTTACTGTCTATGTTTGAACCATTCCTGTGACACTAGTTATAGATTCCGATGCTTCACTTCAGGTTTACTGTATCCCTCTGACCATCTTATTGACGATGAAACACAGAAATAGCATCGGAATTAAATACAAAAGGCACAATGCCGACTTTAGTACAATAAAACTGACTCTTCTTACAGTCTATGTTTTGAACCATTCCTGTGACACTAGTTATAGGTTCCGATGCTTTACTTCAGGTTTACTGTATCCCTCCGACCTTCTTATTGACGATGAAACACAGAAATTGCATCGGAATTAAATACAAAAGGCACAATGCCGACTTAAGTGCAAGAAAACTGACTCTTCTTACTGTCTATGTTTTTAACCATTCCTGTGACACTAGTTATAGATTCCGATGCTTCACTTCAGGTTTACTGTATCCCTCTGACCTTCTTATTGACGATGAAACACAGAAATTGCATTGGAATTAAACACAAAAGGCACAATGCCGACTTAAGTACAAGAAAACTGACTGTTCTTACTGTCTATGTTTTGAACCATTCCTGTTGAAACTAGTTATAGATTCCGATGCTTTACTTCAGATTTACTGTATCCCTCTGACCTTCTTATTGACGATGAATCACAGAAATCGCTTCGGAATTAAATACAAAAGGCACGATCCCGACTTAAGTACAACAAAAGTGACTCTTCTTACTATCTAAGCTTTGAACTATTCCTGTGACACTAGTTATAGATTCCAATGCTTCACTTCAGGTTTACTGTATCCCTCTGACCTTCTTATTGTTGATGAAACACAGAAATGGTATCGGAATTAAATACAAAAGGCACAATGCCGACTTAAGTACAAGAAAACTGACTCTTCTTACTGTCTATGTTGTGAACCATTCCTGTGACACTAGTTATAGATTCCGATGCTTCACTTCAGGATTACTGTATCCCTCTGACCATCTTATTGACGATGAAACACAGAAATTGCATCGGAATTAAATACAAAAGACACAATGCCGACTTAAGTACAAGAAAACTGACTCTTCTCACTGTCTATGTTTGAACCATTCCTGTGACACTAGTTATAGATTCCGATGCTTAACTTCAGGTTTACTGTATCCCTCTGACCTTCTTATTGACGATAAAACACAGAAATAGCATCGGAATTAAATACAAAAGGATCAATCCCTACTTAAGTACAAGATAACTGACTCTTCTTACTGTCTATGTTTTGAACTATTCAAGTGACACTAGTTATAGATTCCGATGCTTCACTTCAGGTTTACTGTATTCCTCTGACCTTCATATTGACGATGAAACACAGAAAATGCATGGGAATTACATACAAAAGGAACAATGCCGAATTAAGTACAAGGAAACTGACTCTTCTTACTGTCTACGTTTGAACCATTCCTGTGACACTAGTTATTGATTCCGATGCTTCACTTCAGGTTTACTGTATCCCTCTAACCTTCTTATTGACGAAGAAACACAGAAATAGCATCGGAATTAAATACAAAAGGCACAATGCCGACTTAAGTACAAGATAACTGACACTTCTTACTGTCTATGTTTTGAACCGTTCATGTGACACTAGTTATGGATTCCGACGCTTCACTTCAGGTTTACTGTATCCCTCTGACCTTCTTATTGACGATGAAACACAGAAATTGCATCGGAATTAACCCTTTGAACGGAACATCGGTCTGAGATACCGCCATAGTTGACATTAACAATGCTAACGGCGCTGCATTGTTCGTGAGGGTGGGGAGAAGCCCAGTAATCTTCAGTCGGGTCCCGAACCGCAGCTGGCCAACAACGTATTGTCGGCGCATGCATTGTTTTCAAGTAAGTAGAATTTTTGTTACGTATTGTCGGTCTGTGAGACCGTGTTCCGAAAAAATGCATTCCCCTCCCGGTCTGACAGACCGGGTGTTCCTAAAAGTGTCAAATTTTTGCCGGTCTCCCAGACCGGTGTTCCTAAAAGTATCACGCATTTGTCGGTCTGTATGACCGATGTTCCACTCTTTGAACTCTTCTGTTTTCTGTGTAGCAACATTTCATCTATTTGATTGAAATTTTTGCCACCACACGATGCTTAATACTTTTGTGTTCATAGAAGAACGAGAAAAAAGTGTAACAACTCGTATTTAACGTTTTAATTTTTCCTCTTTCCGTTTTTCACACACATTCTCCAATTTACCGCGCAAACTTATTACAGCGATAGAATTATCCCCATTAAATTTCGTTAAAACTCATTTTTCCCTTTTTCCTTGCAGGTTTACAATGGAAGGTCCGAAATATGTTTCAAATCGGTCGAAAAGAATTGTAGCCCTTGCACGCTCTCAAAATTACCTTGAAGAATCAGACTCGGAAGTGGATTCAGATGAATCATTCATTCCAGATGAGGACCTTACTATCCAAGATCCTCGCAATGAAACAGATAATGACGATGACTCTCCCAATGATGATGATCGCGATGATGAAACTATTCGAGAAATATTTGAAGTCGAAAATACCGCAGTTCGCGAAGAAACTGGAGAGCAACCACAGTCTGACATAACTTCTGGTGGAAGCAGACTAATCACTCCACAGAAGCCTGCTGATGTTGCTAGCTCATCTACGCGTTCTGATGACACTCTAGATGAGAGTCGTCTTCCAGTTTCTTACTACGGAAGAAACAAGTGTTTCACATGGTCATCAACTCCTGTTCGCTCTAAGACGCGAACAGCAGCATCCAATATAATAAAGGTACGGCTATCAAAGATACAAGGGCCTGCTCTTACCGTGGGGAAAAACCCACTCCCAGGTGAAGTGTGGCGCCTTTTGTTTACTAACGACATGATTGAGACGATTGTAAAGCATACTAATGAAAAGTTGGCCAAAATTCGTTCTGTTATTGAACTAAAAGAAAGTGTAGCTTACAGAGACACTACTGTGCAGGAAGTGAACGCTGTGATTGGAGTCACAGTTCTTTGCAGCATATTCAAATCTGCGAGGGAGCCTATGACCTCGCTGTTTTCCACTTCGGTCTTGGGGAGGCCAATTTTTCGATCAATAATAACAGAAAAGCGATTAGGAATATTGCTTAGGGCATTTAGATTCGATGACTCGAGCACGAGGGAACAGAGGGAAAAATATGACCCAGCTGCTGCCATTACAGACATATTTAATAAGTTTATTTGGAACTGCCAACAAATTTATAGCCCTGGAGCGCATTTGACAGTTGATGAAACTTTGGTGCCTTTCAGAGGGAGGGTTAAATTTCGTATATATATGCCGAATAAACCGGCTAAATATGGCATTAAGGTCATGGGTCTGGCAGATGCACACAATGCATATATTTACAATGCCTACATCTACTCCGGCAAAGGCTGTGATGGAGCCACACTTTCTACAGCAGAAAAGAAAAAGAGCATTCCCACGCAGTCTGTAATCCGCCTATCTAAAGGGCTGTATGGCACAAACAGAAATATTAGTTGCGACAATTGGTTTTGTTCTGTGGAACTTGCCCAGGAGCTACTAGCTCACAATTTGACATTAGTTGGGACACTAAAAAGAAACAGACCCCAGATACCAGCAGAATTTCAAGCAAGAAGCGATCGTGAAATTGGGTCCAGCCTTTATGGCTTTACGAAAGAAATGACTCTGCTTTCTTATGTCCCAAAAAGGAATAAGGCAGTCCTACTTCTTTCGTCAATGCATCATTCCAATTACACTGACGTTTCAAATGATAAACCTGAAATCATATCTTTTTATAACGCCACAAAAAGTGGAATAGACACGCTAGATATGAAGTGCAGTGTTTATTCTACTAATCGCAAAACAAGAAGGTGGCCGTTGGCTATTTTTTACCACATGGTGGCCATGGCTGGATCAAACGCAAGTATACTTTATGGACTTTTTGGAGAGAAGAAAACCGTATCACGTTTTGATTTCCTGAAAAGAGTTTCTCTATATTTGGTCTACGATTTCGTAAAATCCCGACTGGCAATCTCCAATCTGCCTCAAGAGCTACAAAGTATTATTTCATCTTTAGAAGAAGAGGCAGCAAAAGAAAAGCAAATCGTTAGCCAACGGAATAAATTTGTTGTTCGAGTTGATGAGTGTCCGACGGACACACTTGGTAAAAGAAAAACCTGTCGATTTTGTCCATATCAAAAAAAGAGGAAAACTGCCTACAAGTGTATTTCTTGCGAAGAACCAACGTGCTTGGAGTGTTCACGAAAAGTGTGCAAGACTTGTGCAATTAAAAATAAAAGTTAAATTTTTTCTTTGCATTACATTTTAGTATTCATTTTCTTTGTGTTGTAACTATAATAATGTAAAAAAAAAGTATTTCTAAAGGAGTAATGTGTAAACAACAAAACACTGCAAATTAAAGTTTTTCCTAGTAATAAACTTGAATTTACTGGTATTTTAACAAATATTATGGTTCAAAAACCTATTATTATGTTTAATTACACCTTAAAGAGAGAGAGAAGCAACGTAGAAGTGCGGAAAAGTCATAAAAATAGAGAAAAATACACTTTAAATGTCCTAGCGGTCTAGCAGACCGATGTTCCATCTTACCGCCGAGTAAAAGATGTTCCGGTTAGAGGGTTAAGTACAAAAGGCACAATGCCGACTTAATTTCAAGATAACTGTCTCTTCTTATTGTCTATGTTTGAACCATTCCTGTGACACTAGTTATAGATTCTGATGCTTCACTTCAGGTTTACTGTATCCCTCGGACCTTCTTATTGACGATGAAACACAGAAATTGCATTGGAATTAAATACAAAAGGCACAAAGCCGACTTAAGTACAAGAAAAATGACTGTTCTTACTGTCTACGTTTTGAACCATTCCTGTGACACTAATTATAGATTCTGATGCTTCACTTCAGGTTTACTGTATCCCTCTGACCTTCTTATTGACGATGAATCACAGAAATTGCCTCGGAATTAAATACAAATGGCACAATGCCGACTTAAGTACAACAAAATTGACTCTTCTTACTGTGTAAGTTTTGAACCATTCCTGTGACACTAGTTATAGATTCCGATGCTTCACTTCAGGTTTACTGTATCCCGCTGTCCGTCTTATTGTTGATGAAACACAAAAATGGCATCGGATTTAAATACAAAAGGCACAATGCCGACTTAAGTACAAGAAAACTGACTCTTCTTACTGTCTATATTTTGAACCATTCCTGTGACACTAGTTATAGATTCCGATGCTTCACTTCAGGTTTAGTGTATCCCTCTGACCTTCGTATTGACGATGAAACACAGAAATAGCATCGGAATTAAATACAAATGGCACAATGCCAACTGAAGTACAAGAAAACTGACTCTTCTTACTGTCTATGCTTTGAATTATTCATGTGACACTAGTTGTAGATACCGATGCTTCACTTCAGGCTTACTGTATCCCTCTGACCATCTTATTGACGATGAAACACAGAAATAGCATCGGAATTAAATACGAAAGGCACAATGCCGACTTAAGTACAAGAAAACTGACTCTTCTTACTGTCTATGTCTTGAACCATTCCTGTGACACTAGTTATAGATTCCGATGCTTCACTTCAGTTTTACTGTATCCCTCTGACCATCTTATTGACGATGAAACACAGAAATAGCATCGGAATCAAATACAAAAGGCACAATGCTGACTTAAGTACAAGATAACTGACTTTTCTTACTGTCTATGATTTGAACCATTCAAGTGACACTAGTTATAGATTCTGATGCTTCACTTCAAATTTACTGTATTCCTCTGACCTTCTTATTGACGATGAAACACAGAAATTGCATCGGAATTAAATACAAAAGGAACAATGCCGACTTAAGTGCAAGAAAACTGACTCTTCTTACTGTCTATGTTTGATCCATTCCTGTGACACTAGATATAGATTCCGATGCTTCACTTCAGGTTTACTGTATACCTCTAACCTTCTTATTGACGATGAAACACAGAAATAGCATCAGAATTAAATACAAAAGGCACAATGCCGACTTAAGTACAAGATAACTGACTCATCTTACTGTCTATGTTTTGAACCGTTCATGTGACACTAGTTATGGATTCCGATGCTTCACTTCAGGTTTACTGTATCCCTCTGACCTTCTTATTGACGATGAAACACAGAAATTGCATCGGAATTAAATACAAAAGGCACAATTCCGACTTTAGAACAATAAAAATGACTCTTCTTACTGTCTATGTTTTGAACCTTTCCTGTGACACTAGTTATAGATTCCGATGCTTCACTTCAGGTTTACTGTATCCCTCTGACCTTCTTATTGACGATGAAACACAGAAATAGGATCGGAATTAAATATAAAAGTCACAGTGCCGACTTATGTACAAGATAACTGACTCTTCTTACTGTCTATGTTTTGAACCATTCAAGTGACACTAGTTATAGATTCCGATTCTTCACTTCAGGTTTACTGTATTCCCCTGACCTTCTTATTGACGATGAAACACAGAAATTGCATCGGAATTAAATACAAAAGGCAAAATGCCGACTTAAGTACAAGATAACTGACTCTTCTTACTGTCTATGTTTGAACCATTCCTGTGACACTAGTTATAGATTCCGATGCTTCACTTCAGGTTTACTGTATCCCTCTGACCATCTTATTGACGATGAAACACAGAAATAGCATCGGAATTAAATACAAAAGGCACAATGCCGACTTTAGTACAATAAAACTGACTCTTCTTACTGTCTATGTTTTGAACCATTCCTGTGACACTAGTTATAGGTTCCGATGCTTTACTTCAGGTTTACTGTATCCCTCCGACCTTCTGATTGACGATGAAACACAGAAATTGCATCGGAATTAAATACAAAAGGCACAATGCCGACTTAAGTGCAAGAAAACTGACTCTTCTTACTGTCTATGTTTTTAACCATTCCTGTGACACTAGTTATAGATTCCGATGCTTCACTTCAGGTTTACTGTATCCCTCTGACCTTCTTATTGACGATGAAACACAGAAATTGCATTGGAATTAAACACAAAAGGCACAATGCCGACTTAAGTACAAGAAAACTGACTGTTCTTACTGTCTATGTTTTGAACCATTCCTGTTGAAACTAGTTATAGATTCCGATGCTTTACTTCAGATTTACTGTATCCCTCTGACCTTCTTATTGACGATGAATCACAGAAATCGCTTCGGAATTAAATACAAAAGGCACGATCCCGACTTAAGTACAACAAAAGTGACTCTTCTTACTATCTAAGTTTTGAACTATTCCTGTGACACTAGTTATAGATTCCAATGCTTCACTTCAGGTTTACTGTATCCCTCTGACCTTCTTATTGTTGATGAAACACAGAAATGGTATCGGAATTAAATACAAAAGGCACAATGCCGACTTAAGTACAAGAAAACTGACTCTTCTTACTGTCTATGTTTTGAACCATTCCTGTGACACTAGTTATAGATTCCGATGCTTCACTTCAGGATTACTGTATCCCTCTGACCATCTTATTGACGATGAAACACAGAAATTGCATCGGAATTAAATACAAAAGACACAATGCCGACTTAAGTACAAGAAAACTGACTCTTCTCACTGTCTATGTTTGAACCATTCCTGTGACACTAGTTATAGATTCCGATGCTTAACTTCAGGTTTACTGTATCCCTCTGACCTTCTTATTGACGATAAAACACAGAAATAGCATCGGAATTAAATACAAAAGGATCAATCCCTACTTAAGTACAAGATAACTGACTCTTCTTACTGTCTATGTTTTGAACTATTCAAGTGACACTAGTTATAGATTCCGATGCTTCACTTCAGGTTTACTGTATTCCTCTGACCTTCATATTGACGATGAAACACAGAAAATGCATGGGAATTACATACAAAAGGAACAATGCCGAATTATGTACAAGGAAACTGACTCTTCTTACTGTCTACGTTTGAACCATTCCTGTGACACTAGTTATAGATTCCGATGCTTCACTTCAGGTTTACTATATCCCTGTAACCTTCTTATTGACGATGAAACACAGAAATAGCATCGGAATTAAATACAAAAGGCACAATGCCGACTTAAGTAGAAGATAACTGACACTTCTTACTGTCTATGTTTTGAACCGTTCATGTGACACTAGTTATGGATTCCGATGCTTCACTTCAGGTTTACTGTATCCCTCCGACCTTTTTATTGACGATGAAACACAGAAATGGCATCGGAATTAAGTACAAAAGGCACAATGCCGACTTAAGTACAAGACAACTGTCTCTTCTTATTGCCTATGTTTTGAACCATTCCTGTGACACTAGTTATAGATTCTGATGCTTCACTTCAGGTTTACTGTATCCCTCTGACCTTCTTATTGACGATGGAACACAGATATAGCATCGGAATTAAATAAAAAAGCACAATGCCGACTTAAGTACATGAAAACTGACTCTTCTTACTGTCTATGTTTTGAACCATTCAAGTGACACTAGCTATAGACTCCGATGCTTCACTTCAGGTTTACTGTATTCCTCTGACCTTCTTATTGGCGATGAAACACAGAAAATTCATCGGAATTAAAGACAAAAGGAACAATGCCGACTTAAGTGCAAGAAAACTGACTCTTCTTACTGTCTATGTTTGAAACATTCCTGTGACACTAGTTATAGATTCCGATGCTTCACTTCAGGTTTACTGTATCCCTCTTACCTTCTTATTGACGATGAAACACAGAAATAGCATCGGAATTAAATACAAAAGGAACAATGCCAACTTATGAACAAGATAACTGACTCTTCTTACTGTCTATGTTTTGAACCGTTCATGTGACACTAGTTATGGATTCCGATGCTTCACTTCAGGTTTACTGTATCCCTCCGACCTTTTTATTGACGATGAAACACAGAAATGGCATCGGAATTAAATACAAAAGGCACAATGCCGACTTAAGTACAAGACAACTGTCTCTTCTTATTGCCTATGTTTTGAACCATTCCTGTGACACTAGTTATAGATTCTGATGCTTCACTTCAGGTTTACTGTATCCCTCCGACCTTCTTGTTGACGATGGAACACAGAAATAGCATCGGAATTAAATAAAAAAGCACAGTGCCGACTTAAGTACATGAAAACTGACTCTTCTTACTGTCTATGTTTTGAACCAATCAAGTGACACTAGCTATAGATTCCGATGCTTCACTTCAGGTTAACTGTATTCCTCTGACCTTCTTATTGGCGATGAAACACAGAAAATGCATCGGAATTAAATACAAAAGGAACAATGCCGACTTAAGTGCAAGAAAACTGACTCATCTTACTGTCTATGTTTCGAACCATTCCTGTGACACTAGTTATAGATTCAGATGCTTCACTTCAGGTTTACTGTATCCCTCTGACCTTCTTATTGCTGATGATACACAAAAATGGCATCGGAATTAAATACAAAAGGCACAATGCCGACTGAGGTACAAGAAAACTGACTCTTCTTACTGTCTACATTTTGAACCATTCCTGTGACACTAGTTATAGATTCCGATGCTTCACTTCAGGTTTACTTTATCCCTCTGACCTTCTTATTGACGATGAAACACAGAAATAGCATCGGAATTAAATGCAAATGGCACAATGCCAAATTAAGTACAAGAAAACTGACTCTTCTTACTGTCTATGTTTTGAATTATTCATGTGACACTAGTTGTAGATTCCGATGCTTCACTTCAGGTTTACTGTATCCCTCTGACCATCTTATTGACGATGAAACACAGAAATAGCATCGGAATCAAATACAAAATGCACAATGCCGACTTAAGTACAAGATAACTGACTCTTCTTACTGTCTATGTTTTGAACCATTCAAGTGACACTAGTTATAGATCCCGATGCTTCACTTAAAATTTACTGTATTCCTCTGACCTTTTTATTGACGATGAAACACAGAAATTGCATCGGAATTAAATACAAAAGGCACAATGCCGACTTAAGTACAAGATAACTGACTCGTCTTACTGTCTATGTTTTGAACCATTCAAGTGACACTACTCATAGATTCCGATGCTTCACTTCAGGTTTACTGTATTCCTCTGACCTTCTTATTGACGATGAATCACAGAAAATGCATCGCAATTACATACAAAAGGAACAATGCCGACTTATGCGCAAGAAAACTGACTCTTCTAACTGTCTATGTTTGAATCATTCCTGTGACACTAGATATAGATTCCGATGCTTCACTTCAGGTTTACTGTATCCCTCTAACCTTCTTATTGACGATGATACACAGAAATAGCATCGGAATTAAATACAAAAGGCACACCGCCGACTTAAGTACAAGATAACTGACTCTTCTTACTGTCTATGTATTGAACCGTTCATGTGACACTAGTTATGGATTCCGATGCTTCACTTCAGGTTTACTGTATCCCTCTGACCTTCTTATTGACGATGAAACACAAAAATTGCATCGGAATTAAATACAAAAGGCACAATGCCGACTTAAGTACAAGAAAACTGACTCTTCTTACTGTCTATGTTTTGAACCATTCCAGTGACACTTGTTATAGATTCCGATGCTTTACTTCAGGTTTACTGTATCCCTCTGACCTTCTTATTGACGATGAAACACAGAAATTGCATCGGAAGTAAATACAAAAGGCACAATGCCGACTTAAGTACAAGAAAACTGACTCTTCTTACTGTCTATGTTTTGAACCCTCCTGTGACACTAGTTATAGATTCCGATGCTTCACTTCAGGTTTACTGTATCCCTCTGACCTTCTTATTGACGATGAAACACAGAAATTGCATTGGAATTAAATACAAAAGGCACAATGCCGACTTAAGTACAAGAAAACTGACTGTTCTTACTTTCTATGTTTTGAACCATTCCTGTGACACTAGTTATAGATTCCGATGCTTCACTTCAGGTTTACTGTATCCCTCTGACCTTCTTATTGACGATGAATCACAGAAATTGCTTCGGAATTAAATACAAAAGGCACGATGCCGACATAAGTACAACAAAACTGACTCTTCTTACTGTCTAAGTTTTGAACCATTCTTGCGACACTAGTTATAGATGCCGATGCTTAACTTCAGGTTTACTGTATCCCTCTGACCTTCTTATTGACGATAAAACACAGAAATAGCATCGGAATTAAATACAAAAGGATCAATACCTACTTAAGTACAAGATAACTGACTCTTCTTACTGTCTATGTTTTGAACTATTCAAGTGACACTAGTTATAGATTCCGATGCTTCACTTCAGGTTTACTGTATTCCTCTGACCTTCATACTGACGATGAAACACAGAAAATGCATGGGAATTACATACAAAAGGAACAATGCCGTATTAAGTACAAGGAAACTGACTCTTCTTACTGTCTACGTTTGAACCATTCCTGTGACACTAGTTATAGATTCCGATGCTTCACTTCAGGTTTACTATATCCCTGTAACCTTCTTATTGACGATGAAACACAGAAATAGCATCGGAATTAAATACAAAAGGCACAATGCCGACTTAAGTAGAAGATAACTGGCACTTCTTACTGTCTATGTTTTGAACCGTTCATGTGACACTAGTTATGGATTCCGATGCTTCACTTCAGGTTTACTGTATCCCTCCGACCTTTTTATTGACGATGAAACACAGAAATGGCATCGGAATTAAGTACAAAAGGCACAATGCCGACTTAAGTACAAGACAACTGTCTCTTCTTATTGCCTATGTTTTGAACCATTCCTGTGACACTAGTTATAGATTCTGATGCTTCACTTCAGGTTTACTGTATCCCTCTGACCTTCTTATTGACGATGGAACACAGATATAGCATCGGAATTAAATAAAAAAGCACAATGCCGACTTAAGTACGTGAAAACTGACTCTTCTTACTGTCTATGTTTTGAACCATTCAAGTGACACTAGCTATAGATTCCGATGCTTCACTTCAGGTTTACTGTATTCCTCTGACCTTCTTATTGGCGAAGAAACACAGAAAATGCATCGGAATTAAAGACAAAAGGAACAATGCCGACTTAAGTGCAAGAAAACTGACTCTTCTTACTGTCTATGTTTGAAATATTCCTGTGACACTAGTTATAGATTCCGATGCTTCACTTCAGGTTTACTGTATCCCTCTAACCTAATTATTGACGATGAAACACAGAAATAGCATCGGAATTAAATCCAAAAGGAACAATGCCAACTTAAGAACAAGATAACTGACTCTTCTTACTGTCTATGTTTTGAACCGTTCATGTGACACTAGTTATGGATTCCGATGCTTCACTTCAGGTTTACTGTATCCCTCCGACCTTTTTATTGACGATGAAACACAGAAATGGCATCGGAATTAAATACAAAAGGCACAATGCCGACTTAAGTACAAGACAACTGTCTCTCCTTATTGCCTATGTTTTGAACCATTCCTGTGATACTAGTTATAGATTCTGATGCTTCACTTCAGGTTTACTGTATCCCTCCGACCTTCTTGTTGACGATGGAACACAGAAATAGCATCGGAATTTAATAAAAAAGCACAGTGCCGACTTAAGTACATGAAAACTGACTCTTCTTACTGTCTATGTTTTGAACCAATCAAGTAACACTAGCTATAGATTCCGATGCTTCACTTCAGGTTTACTGTATTCCCCTGACCTTCTTATTGGCGATGAAACACAGAAAATGCATCGGAATTAAATACAAAAGGAACAATGCCGACTTAAGTGCAAGAAAACTGACTCATCTTACTGTCTATGTTTCGAACCATTCGTGTGACACTAGTTATAGATTCAGATGCTTCACTTCAGGTTTACTGTATCCCTCTGACCTTCTTATTGCTGATGATACACAAAAATGGCATCGGAATTAAATACAAAAGGCACAATGCCGACTGAGGTACAAGAAAACTGACTCTTCTTACTGTCTACATTTTGAACCATTCCTGTGACACTAGTTATAGATTCCGATGCTTCACTTCAGGTTTACTTTATCCCTCTGACCTTCTTATTGACGATGAAACACAGAAATAGCATCGGAATTAAATGCAAATGGCACAATGCCAAATTAAGTACAAGAAAACTGACTCTTCTTACTGTCTATGTTTTGAATTATTCATGTGACACTAGTTGCAGATTCCGATGCTTCACTTCAGGTTTACTGTATCCCTCTGACCATCTTATTGACGATGAAACACAGAAATAGCATCGGAATCAAATACAAAATGCACAATGCCGACTTAAGTACGAGATAACTGACTCTTCTTACTGTCTATGTTTTGAACCATTCAAGTGACACTAGTTATAGATTCCGATGCTTCACTTAAAATTTACTGTATTCCTCTGACCTTTTTATTGACGATGAAACACAGAAATTGCATCGGAATTAAATACAAAAGGCACAATGCCGACTTAAGTACAAGATAACTGACTCGTCTTACTGTCTATGTTTTGAACCATTCAAGTGACACTACTCATAGATTCCGATGCTTCACTTCAGGTTTACTGTATTCCTCTGACCTTCTTATTGACGATGAATCACAGAAAATGCATCGCAATTACATACAAAAGGAACAATGCCGACTTATGTGCAAGAAAACTGACTCTTCTTACTGTCTATGTTTGAATCATTCCTGTGACACTAGATATAGATTCCGATGCTTCACTTCAGGTTTACTGTATCCCTCTAACCTTCTTATTGACGATGATACACAGAAATAGCATCGGAATTAAATACAAAAGGCACACCGCCGACTTAAGTACAAGATAACTGACTCTTCTTACTGTCTATGTTTTGAACCGTTCATGTGACACTAGTTATGGATTCCGATGCTTCACTTCAGGTTTACTGTATCCCTCTGACCTTCTTATTGACGATGAAACACAAAATTTGCATCGGAATTAAATACAAAAGGCACAATGCCGACTTAAGTACAAGAAAACTGACTGTTCTTACTTTCTATGTTTTGAACCATTCCTGTGACACTAGTTATAGATTCCGATGCTTCACTTCAGGTTTACTGTATCCCTCTGACCTTCTTATTGACGATGAATCACAGAAATTGCTTCGGAATTAAATACAAAAGGCACGATGCCGACATAAGTACAACAAAACTGACTCTTCTTACTGTCTAAGTTTTGAACCATTCTTGCGACACTAGTTATAGATGCCGATGCTTAACTTCAGGTTTACTGTATCCCTCTGACCTTCTTATTGACGATAAAACACAGAAATAGCATCGGAATTAAATACAAAAGGATCAATCCCTACTTAAGTACAAGATAACTGACTCTTCTTACTGTCTATGTTTTGAACTATTCAAGTGACACTAGTTATAGATTCCGATGCTTCACTTCAGGTTTACTGTATTCCTCTGACCTTCATATTGACGATGAAACACAGAAAATGCATGGGAATTACATACAAAAGGAACAATGCCGTATTAAGTACAAGGAAACTGACTCTTCTTACTGTCTACGTTTGAACCATTCCTGTGACACTAGTTATAGATTCCGATGCTTCACTTCAGGTTTACTATATCCCTGTAACCTTCTTATTGACGATGAAACACAGAAATAGCATCGGAATTAAATACAAAAGGCACAATGCCGACTTAAGTAGAAGATAACTGACACTTCTTACTGTCTATGTTTTGAACCGTTCATGTGACACTAGTTATGGATTCCGATGCTTCACTTCAGGTTTACTGTATCCCTCCGACCTTTTTATTGACGATGAAACACAGAAATGGCATCGGAATTAAGTACAAAAGGCACAATGCCGACTTAAGTACAAGACAACTGTCTCTTCTTATTGCCTATGTTTTGAACCATTCCTGTGACACTAGTTATAGATTCTGATGCTTCACTTCAGGTTTACTGTATCCCTCTGACCTTCTTATTGACGATGGAACACAGATATAGCATCGGAATTAAATAAAAAAGCACAATGCCGACTCAAGTACATGAAAACTGACTCTTCTTACTGTCTATGTTTTGAACCATTCAAGTGACACTAGCTATAGATTCCGATGCTTCACTTCAGGTTTACTGTATTCCTCTGACCTTCTTATTGGCGATGAAACACAGAAAATGCATCGGAATTAAAGACAAAAGGAACAATGCCGACTTAAGTGCAAGAAAACTGACTCTTCTTACTGTCTATGTTTGAAATATTCCTGTGACACTAGTTATAGATTCCGATGCTTCACTTCAGGTTTACTGTATCCCTCTAACCTTCTTATTGACGATGAAACACAGAAATAGCATCGGAATTAAATCCAAAAGGAACAATGCCAACTTAAGAACAAGATAACTGACTCTTCTTACTGTCTATGTTTTGAACCGTTCATGTGACACTAGTTATGGATTCCGATGCTTCACTTCAGGTTTACTGTATCCCTCCGACCTTTTTATTGACGATGAAACACAGAAATGGCATCGGAATTAAATACAAAAGGCACAATGCCGACTTAAGTACAAGACAACTGTCTCTTCTTATTGCCTATGTTTTGAACCATTCCTGTGATACTAGTTATAGATTCTGATGCTTCACTTCAGGTTTACTGTATCCCTCCGACCTTCTTGTTGACGATGGAACACAGAAATAGCATCGGAATTAAATAAAAAAGCACAGTGCCGACTTAAGTACATGAAAACTGACTCTTCTTACTGTCTATGTTTTGAACCAATCAAGTAACACTAGCTATAGATTCCGATGCTTCACTTCAGGTTTACTGTATTCCCCTGACCTTCTTATTGGCGATGAAACACAGAAAATGCATCGGAATTAAATACAAAAGGAACAATGCCGACTTAAGTGCAAGAAAACTGACTCATCTTACTGTCTATGTTTCGAACCATTCCTGTGACACTAGTTATAGATTCAGATGCTTCACTTCAGGTTTACTGTATCCCTCTGACCTTCTTATTGCTGATGATACACAAAAATGGCATCGGAATTAAATACAAAAGGCACAATGCCGACTGAGGTACAAGAAAACTGACTCTTCTTACTGTCTACATTTTGAACCATTCCTGTGACACTAGTTATAGATTCCGATGCTTCACTTCAGGTTTACTTTATCCCTCTGACCTTCTTATTGACGATGAAACACAGAAATAGCATCGGAATTAAATGCAAATGGCACAATGCCAAATTAAGTACAAGAAAACTGACTCTTCTTACTGTCTATGTTTTGAATTATTCATGTGACACTAGTTGTAGATTCCGATGCTTCACTTCAGGTTTACTGTATCCCTCTGACCATCTTATTGACGATGAAACACAGAAATAGCATCGGAATCAAATACAAAATGCACAATGCCGACTTAAGTACGAGATAACTGACTCTTCTTACTGTCTATGTTTTGAACCATTCAAGTGACACTAGTTATAGATTCCGATGCTTCACTTAAAATTTACTGTATTCCTCTGACCTTTTTATTGACGATGAAACACAGAAATTGCATCGGAATTAAATACAAAAGGCACAATGCCGACTTAAGTACAAGATAACTGACTCGTCTTACTGTCTATGTTTTGAACCATTCAAGTGACACTACTCATAGATTCCGATGCTTCACTTCAGGTTTACTGTATTCCTCTGACCTTCTTATTGACGATGAATCACAGAAAATGCATCGCAATTACATACAAAAGGAACAATGCCGACTTATGTGCAAGAAAACTGACTCTTCTTACTGTCTATGTTTGAATCATTCCTGTGACACTAGATATAGATTCCGATGCTTCACTTCAGGTTTACTGTATCCCTCTAACCTTCTTATTGACGATGATACACAGAAATAGCATCGGAATTAAATACAAAAGGCACACCGCCGACTTAAGTACAAGATAACTGACTCTTCTTACTGTCTATGTTTTGAACCGTTCATGTGACACTAGTTATGGATTCCGATGCTTCACTTCAGGTTTACTGTATCCCTCTGACCTTCTTATTGACGATGAAACACAAAAATTGCATCGGAATTAAATACAAAAGGCACAATGCCGACTTAAGTACAAGAAAACTGACTCTTCTTACTGTCTATGTTTTGAACCATTCCAGTGACACTTGTTATAGATTCCGATGCTTTACTTCAGGTTTACTGTATCCCTCTGACCTTCTTATTGACGATGAAACACAGAAATTGCATCGGAAGTAAATACAAAAGGCACAATGCCGACTTAAGTACAAGAAAACTGACTCTTCTTACTGTCTATGTTTTGAACCATTCCTGTGACACTAGTTATAGATTCCGATCCTTCACTTCAGGTTTACTGTATCCCTCTGACCTTCTTATTGACGATGAAACACAGAAATTGCATTGGAATTAAATACAAAAGGCACAATGCCGACTTAAGTACAAGAAAACTGACTGTTCTTACTTTCTATGTTTTGAACCATTCCTGTGACACTAGTTATAGATTCCGATGCTTCACTTCAGGTTTACTGTATCCTTCTGACCTTCTTATTGACGATGAATCACAGAAATTGCTTCGGAATTAAATACAAAAGGCACGATGCCGACATAAGTACAACAAAACTGACTCTTCTTACTGTCTAAGTTTTGAACCATTCTTGCGACACTAGTTATAGATTCCGATGCTTCACTTCAGGTTTACTGTATCCCTCTGACTCTCTTATTGTTGATGAAACACAGAAATGGCATCGGAAATAAATACAAAAGGCACAATGCCGACTTAAGTACAAGAAAACTGACTCTTCTTACTGTGTATGTTTTGAACCATTCCTGTGACACTAGTTATTGATTCCGATGCTTCACTTCAGGTTTACTGTATCCCTCTGACCTTCTTATTGACGATGAAACACAGAAATAGCATCGGAATTAAATACAAAAGGCACAATGCCGACTTAAGTACAAGATAACTGACTCTTCTTACTGTCTATGTTTTGATCCATTCAAGTGACACTAGTTATAGATTCCGATGCTTCACTTCAGGTTTACTGTATTCCTCTGACCTTCTTATTGACGATGAAACACAGAAATTGCATTGGAATTAAATACAAAAGGCACAATGTGGACTTAAGTACAAGAAAACTGACTGTTCTTACTGTCTATGTTTTGAACCATTCCTGTGACACTAGTTATAGATTCCGATGCTTCACTTCGGGTTTACTGTATCCCTCTGACCTTCTTATTGACGATCAAACACAGAAATTGCATTGGAATTAAATACAAAAGGCACAATGCCGACTTAAGTACAAGAAAACTGACTGTTCTTACTGTCTATATTTTGAACCATTCCTGTGTCACTAGTTATAGATTCCGATGCTTCACTTCAGGTTTACTGTATCCATCTGACCTTCTTATTGACGATGAATCACAGAAATTGCTTCGGAATTAAATACAAAAGGCGCGATACCGACTTAAGTACAACAAAACTGACCCTTCTTACTGTCTAAGTTTTGAACCATTCCTGCGACACTAGTTATAGATTCCGATGCTTCACTTCAGGTTTACTGTATCCCTCTGGCCTTCTTATTGTTGATGAAACACAGAAATGGCATCGGAATTAAATACAAAAGGCACAATGCCGACTTAAGTACAAGAAAACTGACTCTTCTTAATGTCTATGTTTTGATCCATTCCTGTGACACTAGTTATAGATTCCGATGCTTCACTTCAGGTTGACTGTATCCCTCTGACTTTCTTATTGACGATGACACACAGAAATAGCATCGGAATTAAATACAAATGGCACAATGCCAACTGAAGTACAAGAAAACTGACTCTTCTTACTGTCTATGTTTTGAAGCATTCAGGTGACACTAGTTATAGATTCCGATGCTTCACTTCAGGTTTACTGTATCCCTCTGACCATCTTATTGACGATGAAACACAGAAATAGCATCAGAATTAAATACAAAAGGCTTAATGCCGACTTAAGTACAAGATAACTGACTCTTCTTACTGTTTATGTTTTGAACCGTTCATGTGACAGTAGTTATGGATTCCGATGCTTCACCTCAGGTTTACTGTATCCCTCGGTCCTTCTTGTTGACGATAAAACACAGAAATTGCATCGGAATTAAATACAAAAGGCACAATGCCGACTTAAGTACAAGGAAACTGACTCTTCTTACTGTCTATGTTTTGAACCATTCCTGTGACACTAGTTATAGATTCCGATGCTTTACTTCAGGTTTACTGTATCCCTCTGACCTTCTTATTGACGATGAAACACAGAAATTGCATCGGAATTAAATACAAAAGGCACAATGCCGACTTAATTACAAGAAAACTGACTCTTCTTACTGTCTATGTTTTAACCATTCCTGTGACACTAGTTATACATTCCGATGCTTCACTTCAGGTTTACTGTATCCCTCTGACCTTCTTATTGCCGATGAAACACAGAAATTGCATCGGAATTAAATACAAAAGGCACAATGCCGACTTAAGTACAAGAAAACTGACTCTTCTTACTGTCTATGTTTTGAACCATTCCTGTGACACTAGTTATAGATTCCGATGCTTCACTTCAGGTTTACTGTTTCCCTCTGACCTTCTTATTGACGATGAAACACAGTTATTGTATCGGAATTGAATACAAAAGGCACAATGCCGACTTAAGTACAAGAAAACAGACTCTTCTTACAGTCTATGTTTTGAACCATTCCTGTGACACTAGATATAGATTCCGTTGCTTCACTTCAGGTTTACTGTATCCCTCTGACCTTCTTATTGACGATGAAACACAGAAATTGCATCGGAATTAAATACAAAAGGCACAATGCCGACTTAATTACAAGAAAACTGACTCTTCTTACTGTCTATGTTTTGACCCATTCCTGTGACACTAGTTATAGATTCCGATGCTTCACTTCGGGTTAACTGTATCCCACTGACCTTCTTATTGACGATGAAACACAGAAATTGCATAGGAATTAAATACAAAAGGCACAATGCCGACTTAAGTACAAGAAAACTGACTGTTCTTACTGTCTATGTTTTGAACCATTCCTGTGACACTAGTTATAGATTCCGATGCTTCACTTCAGGTTTACTGTATCCCTCTGACCTTCTTATTGACGATGAATCACAGAAATCGCTTCGGAATTAAATACAAAAGGCACGATGCCGACTTAAGTACAACAAAACTGACTCTTCTTACTGTCTAAGTTTGAACCATTCCTGTGACACTAGTTATAGATTCCGATGCTTCACTTCAGGTTTACTGTATCCCTCTGACCTTCTTATTGTTGATGAAACACAGAAATGGCATCGGAATGAAATACAAAAGGCACAATGCCGACTTAAGTACAAGAAAACTGACTCTTCTTACTGTCTATGTTTTGAACCATTCCTGTGACACTAGTTATAGATTCCGATGCTTCACTTCAGGTTTACTGTATCCCTCTGACCTTCTTATTGACGATGAAACACAGAAATAGCATCGGAATTAAATACAAATGGCACAATGCCAACTGAAGTACAAGAAAAATGACTCTTCTTACTGTCTATGCTTTGAACCATTCATGTGACACTAGTTATAGATTCCGATGCTTCACTTAAGGTTTACTGTATCCCTCTGGCCATCTTATTGACGATGAAACACAGAAATTGCATCGGAATTAAATACAAAAGGCACAATGCCGACTTAAGTACAAGAAAACTGACTCTTCTTACTGTCTATGTTTGAACCATTCCTGTGACACTAGTTATAGTTTCCGATGCTTCACTTCAGGTTTACTGTATCCCTCTGACCTTTTTATTGACGATGAAACACAGAATTAGGATCGGAATTAAATTTAAAAGTCACAGTGCCGACTTAAGTACAAGGTAACTGACTCTTCTTACTGTCTATGTTTTGAACCATTCAAGTGACACTAGTTATAGATTCCGATTCTTCACTTCAGGTTTACTGTATTCCTCTGACCTTCTTATTGACGATGAAACACAGAAATTGCATCGGAATTAAATACAAAAGGCAAAATGCCGACTTAAGTACAAGAAAACTGACTCTTCTTACTGTCTATGTTTGAACCATTCCTGTGACACTAGTTATAGATTCCGATGCTTCACTTCAGGTTTACTGTATCCCTCTGACCATCTTATCGACGATGAAACACAGAAATAGCATCGGAATTAAATACAAAAGGCACAATGCCGTCTTAAGTACAAGATAACTGTCTCTTCTTACTGTCTATGTTTTGAACCATTCAAGTGACACTACTTATAGATTCCGATGCTTCACTTCAGGTTTACTGTATTCCTCTGACCGTCTTATTGACGATGAAACACAGAATTGCATCGGAATTAAATACAAAAGGCACAATGCCGACTTAAGTACAAGAAAACTGACTCTTCTTACTGTCTATGTTTGAACCATTACTGTGACACTAGTTATAGTTTCCGATGCTTCACTTCAGGTTTACTGTATTCCTCTGACCTTATTATAGGCAATGAAACACAGAAAATGCATCGGAATTAAATACAAAAGGAACAATGCCGACTTAAGTGCAAGAAAACTGACTCTTCTTACTGTCTATGTTTGAAACATTCCTGTGACACTAGTTATTGATTCCGATGCTTCACTTCAGGTTTACTGTATCCCTCTAACCTTCTTATTGACGATGAAACACAGAAATAGCATCGGAATTAAATACAAAAGGCACAATGCCGACTTAAGTACAAGATAACTGACTCTTCTTACTGTCTATGTTTTGAACCGTTCATGTGACACTAGTTATGGATTCCGATGCTTCACTTCAGGTTTACTGTATCCCTCTGACCTTCTTATTGACGATGAAACACAGAAATTGCATCGGAATTAAGTACAAAAGGCACAATGCCGACTTAAGTTCAAGATAACTGTCTCTTCTTATTGTCTATGTTTGAACCATTCCTGTGACACTAGTTATAGATTCTGATGTTTCACTTCAGGTTTACTGTATCCCTCCGATATTCTTATTGACGATGAAACACAGAAATTGCATCGGAATTGAATACAAAAGGCACAATGACGACTTAAGTACAAGAAAACTGACTCTTCTTACTGTCTATGTTTTTAACCATTCCTGCGACACTAGTTATAGATTCCGATGCTTCACTTCAGTTTTACTGTATCCCTCTGACCATCTTATTGACGATGAAACACAGAAATAGCATCGAAATCATATACAAAAGGCACAATGCCGACTTAAGTACAAGATAACTGACTCTTCTTACTGTCTATGTTTTGAACCATTCAAGTGACACTAGTTATAGATTCTGATCCTTCACATCAAATTTACTCTATTCCTCGGACCTTCTTATTGACGATGAAACACAGAAATTGCATCGGAATTAAATACAAAAGGCACAATGATGACTTAAGTAGAAGAAAACTGACTCTTCTTACTGTCTATGTTTGAACCATTCCTGTGCCACTAGTTATAGATTCCGATGCTTCACTTCAGGTTTACTGTATCCCTCTGACCTTCTTATTGACGATGAAACACAGAAATAGCATCGGAATTAAATACAAAAGGCACAATGCCGACTTCAGTACAAGAAAACTGACTCTTCTTACTGTCTATGTTTTGAACCATTCCTGTGACACTAGTTATAGATTCCGATGCTTTACTTCAGGTTTACTGTATCCCTCTGACCTTCTTATTGACGATGAAAGATAGAAATTGCATCGGAAATAAATACAAAAGGCACAATGCCGACTTAAGTGCAAGAAAACTGACTCTTCTTACTGTCTATGTTTTGAACTTTTCCTGTGACACTAGTTATAGACCCCGATGCTTCACTTCAGGTTTACTGTATCCCTCTGACCTTCTTATTGACGATGAAACACAGAAATTGCATTGGAATTGAATACAAAAGGCACAATGCCGACTTAAGTACAAGAAAACTGACTGTTCTTACTATCTATGTTTTGAACGATTCCTGTTGAAACTAGTTATAGATTCCGATGCTTCACTTCAGATTTACTGTATCCCTCTGACCTTCTTATTGACGATGAATCACAGAAATTGCTTCGGAATTAAATACAAAAGGCACGATCCCGACTTAAGTACAACAAAAGTGACTCTTCTTACTATCTAAGATTTGAACCATTCCTGTGACACTAGTTATAGATTCCGATGCTTCACTTCAGGTTTACTGTATCCCTCTGACCTTCTTATTGATGATGAAACACAGAAATGGCATCGGAATCAAATACAAAAGGCACAATGCCGACTTAAGTACAAGAAAACTGACTCTTCTTACTGTCTATGTTTTGAACCATTCTTGTGACACTAGTTATGGGTTCCGATGCTTCACTTCAGGTTTACTGTATCCCTCCGACCATCTTATTGACGATGAAACACAGAAATTGCATCGGAATGAAATACAAAAGGCACAATGCCGAGTTAAGTACAAGAAAACTGAATCTTCTTAGTGTCTATGTTTTGAACCATTCCTGTGACACTAGTTATAGATTCCGATGCTTCACTTCAGGTTTACTGTATCCCTCTGACCTTCTTATTGACGATGAAACACAGAAATAGCATCGGAAATCAATATAAAAGTCACAATGCCGACTAAGTACAAGATAACTTACTCTTCTTACTGTCTATGTTTTGAACCATTCAAGTGACACTAGTTATAGATTCCGATGCTTCACTTCAGGTTTACTGTATTCCTCTGACCTTCTTATTGTCGATGAAACACAGAAATTGCATCGGAATTAAATACAAAAGGCACAATGCCGACTTAAGTACAAGAAAACTGACTCTTCTTACTGCCTATGTTT
Organism: Schistocerca americana; assembly: GCF_021461395.2. Classification (NCBI taxonomy): domain Eukaryota; kingdom Metazoa; phylum Arthropoda; class Insecta; order Orthoptera; family Acrididae; genus Schistocerca; species Schistocerca americana. The sequence goes on from NC_060119.1 coordinate 1,822,612, forward strand.
GAACCATTCCTGTGACACTAGTTATAGATGCCGATGCTTCACTTCAGGTTTACTGTATCCCTCTGACCTTCTTATTGACGATAGAACACAGAAATAGCATCGGAATTAAATACGAAACGATTAATCCCTACTTAAGTACAAGATAACTGACTCTTCTTACTGTCTATGTTTTGAACTATTCAAGTGACACTAGGTATAGATTCCGATGCTTCACTTCAGGTTTACTGTATTCCTCTGACCTTCATATTGACGATGAAACACAGAAAATGCATCGAAATTACATACAAAAGGAACAATGCCGAATTAAGTGCAAGAAAACTGACTCTTCTTAATGTCTACGTTTGAACCATTCCTGTGACACTAGTTATAGATTCCGATGCTTCACTTCAGGTTTACTGTATCCCTCTAACCTTCTTATTGACGATGAAACACAGATATAGCATCGGAATTAAATACAAAAGGCACAATGTCGACTTAAGTAGAAGATAACTGACTCTTTTTACTGTCTATGTTTTGAACCGTTCATGTGACACTAGTTATGGATTCCGATGCTTCACTTCAGGTTTACTGTATCCGTCCGACCTTTTCATTGACGATGAAACACAGAAATGGCATCGGAATTAAATACAAAAGGCACAATGCCGACTTAAGTACAAGACAACTGTCTCTTCTTATTGCCTATGTTTTGAACCATTCCTGTGACACTAGTTATAGATTCTGATGCTTCACTTCAGGTTTACTGTATCCCTCTGACCTTCTTATTGAGGATGGAACACAGAAATAGCATCCGAATTAAATAAAAAAGCACAATGCCGACTTAAGTACATGAAAACTGACTCTTCTTACTGTCTATGTTTTGAACCATTCAAGTGACACTAGCTATAGATTCCGATGCTTCACTTCAGGTTTACTGTATCCCTCTGACCTTCTTATTGGCGATGAAACACAGAAAATGCATCGGAATTAAATACAAAAGGAACAATGCCGACTTAAGTGCAAGAAAACTGACTCTTCTCACTGTCTATGTTTGAAACATTCCTGTGACACTAGTTATAGATTCCGATGCTTCACTTCTGGTTTACTGTATCCCTCTAACCTTCTTATTGACGATGAAACACAGAAATAGCATCGGAATTAAATACAAAAGGCACAATGCTGACTTAAGTACAAGATAACTGACTCTTCTTACTGTCTATTGTTTTGAACCGTTCCTGTGACACTAGTTATGGATTCCGATGCTTCACTTCAGGTTTACTGTATCCCTCTGACCTTCTTATTGACGATGAAACACAGAAATTGCATCGGAATTGAATACAAATGCACAATGCCGACTTAAGTTCAAGATAACTGTCTCTTCTTATTGTCTATGTTTTGAATTATTCATGTGACACTAGTTGTAGATTCCGTTGCTTCACTTCAGGTTTACTGTATCCCTCTGACCTAATTATTGACGATGAAACACAGAAATTGCATCGGAATTAAATACAAAAGGCACAATGCCGACTTAAGTACAAGAAAACTGACTCTTCTTACTGTCTATGTTTTGAACCATTCCTGTGACACTAGTTATAGATTCCGATGCTTCACTTCAGGTTTACTGTATCCCTCTGACCATCTTATTGACGATGAAACACAGAAATAGCATCGGAATCAAATACAAAAGGCACAATGCCGACTTAAGTACAAGATAACTGACTCTTCTTACTGTCTTTGTTTTGAACCATTCAAGTGACACTAGTTATAGATTCCGATGCTTCACTTGAAATTTACTGTATTCCTCTGACCTTCTTATTGACGATGAAACACAGAAATTGCATCGGAATTAAATACAAAAGGCACAATGCCGACTTAAGTACAAGATAACTGACTCTTCTTACTGTCTATGTTTTGAACCATTCAAGTGACACTAGTCATAGATTCCGATGCTTCACTTCAGGTTTACTGTATCCCTCTGACCTTCTTATTGACGATGAAACACAGAAATTGCATCGGAATTAGATACAAAAGGCACAATGCCGACTTAAGTACAAGAAAACTGACTCTTCTTAATGTCTATGTTTTGATCCATTCCTGTGACACTAGGTATAGATTCCGATGCTTCACTTCAGGTTTACTGTATCCCTCTGACCTTCTTATTGACGATGAAACACAGAAATAGCATCGGAATTAAATACAAATGCCACAATGCCAACTGAAGTACAAGAAAACTGACTCTTCTTACTGTCTATCTTTTGAACCATTCATGTGACACTAGTTATAGATTCCGATGCTTCACTTCAGGTTTACTGTATCCCTCTGACCTTCTTATTGACGATGAAACACAGAAATAGCATCGGAATTAAATACAAAAGGCACAATGCCGACTTAAGTACAAGATAACTGACTCTTCTTACTCTCTATGTTTTGATCCATTCAAATGACACTAGTTATAGATTCCGATGCTTCACCTCAGGTTTACTGTATTCCTCTGACCTTCTTATTGACGATGAAACACTGAAATTGCTTTGGACTTAAATACAAAAGGCACGATGCCGACTTAAGTACAACAAAACTGACTCTTCTTACTGTCTAAGTTTTGAACCATTCCTGCGACACTAGTTATAGATTCCGATGCTTCACTTCAGGTTTACTGTATCCCTCTGACCTTCTTATTGTTGATGAAACACAGAAATGGCATCGGAATTAAATACAAAAGTCACAAAGCCGACTTAAGTACAAGAAAACTGACTCTTCTTAATGTCTATGATTTGTTCCATTCCTGTGACACTAGTTATAGATTCCGATGCTTCACTTCAAGTTTACTGTATCCCTCTGACCTTCTTATTGACGATGAAACACAGAAATAGCATCTGAATTAAATACAAATGGCACAATGCCAACTGAAGTACAAGAAAACTGACTCTTCTTACTGTCTATGTTTTGAACCATTCATGTGACACTAGTTATAGATTCCGATGCTTCACTTCAGGTTTACTGTATCCCTCTCACCATCTTATTGACGATGAAACACAGAAATAGCATCGGAATTAAATACAAAAGGCACAATGCCGACTTAAGTACAAGATAACTGACTCTTCTTACTGTCTATGTTTTGAACCGTTCATGTGACACTAGTTATGGATTCCGATGCTTCACTTCAAGTTTACTGTATCCCTCTGACCTTCTTATTGACGATGAAACACAGAAATTGCATCGGAATTGAATATAAAAGGCACAATGCCGACTGAAGTTCAAGATAACTGTCTCTTCTTATTGTCTATGTTTGAACAATTCCTGTGACACTAGTTATAGATTCTGATGCTTCACTTCAGGTTTTATTGTATCCCTCTGACCTTCTTATTGACGATGAAACACAGAAATTGCATCGGAATTAAATACAAAAGGCACAATGACGACTTAACTGCAAGAAAACTGAATCTTCTTACTGTCTATGTTTCGAACCATTCCTGTGACACTAGTTATAGATTCTGATGCTTCATGTCAGGTTTACTGTATCCCTCTGACCATCTTATTGACGATGAAACACAGAAATAGCATCGGAATCAAATACAAAAGGCACAATGCCGAGTTAAGTACAAGATAACTGACTCTTCTTACTGTCTATGTTTTGAACCATTCCTGTGACACTAGTTATAGATTCCGATGCTTCAGGTCTACTGTATCCCTCTGACCATCTTATTGACGATAAAACACAGAAATTGCATCGAAATTAAATACAAGAGGCACAATGCCGACTTAGGTACAAGAAAACTGACTCTTCTTACTGTCTATGTTTTGAACCATTCCTGTGACACTAATTATAGATTCCGATGCTTCACTTCAGGTTTACTGTATCCCTCTGACCGTCTTATTGACGATGAATCACAGAAATTGCCTCGGAATTAAATGCAAATGGCACAATGCCAACTTAAGTACAAGAAAACTGACTCTTCTTACTGTCTATGTTTTGAATTATTCATGTGACACTAGTTGTAGATTCCGATGCTTCACTTCAGGGTTACTGTATCCCTGTGACCATCTAATTGACGATGAAACACAGAAATTGCATCAGAATTAAATGCAAAAGGCACAATGCCGACTTAAGTACAAGAAAACTGACTCTTCTTACTGTCTATGTTTTGAACCATTCCTGTGACACTAGTTATAGATTCCGATGCTTCACTTCAGGTTCACTGTATCCCTCTGACCATCTTATTGACGATGAAACACAGAAATAGCATCGGAATGAAATACAAAAGTCACAATGCCGACTTAAGTACATGATAACTGACTCTTCTTACTGTCTATGTTTTGAACCATTCAAGTGACACTAGTTATAGATTCCGATGCTTCACTTCAAATTTACTGTATTCCGCTGACCTTCTTATTGACGATGAAACACAGAAATTGCATCGGAATTAAATACAAAAGGCACAATGCCGCCTTAAGTACAACAAAACTGACTCTTCTTACTGTCTATGTTTGAACCATCCTGTGACACTAGTTACAGATTCCGATGCTTCACTTCAGGTTTACTGTATCCCTCTGACCTTCTTATTGACGATGAAACACAGAAATAGCATCGGAATTAAATACAAAAGGCACAATCCCTACTTAACTACAAGATAATTGACTCTTCTTACTGTCTATGTTTTGAACCATTCAAGTGACACTAGTCATAGATTCCGATGCTTCACTTCAGGTTTACTGTATTCCTCTGACCTTCTTATTGACGATGAAACACAGAAAATGCATCGAAATTACATACAAAAGGAACAATGCCGACTTAAGTGCAAGAAAACTGACTCTTCTTACTGTCTATGTTTTGAACCATTCCTGTGACACTAGTTATAGATTCCGGTGCTTTACTTCAGGTTTACTGTATCCCTCTGACCTTCTTATAGCCGATGAAACACAGAAATTGCATCGGAATTAAATACAAAAGGCACAATGCCGACTTAAGTACAAGAAAACTGACTTTTCTTACTGTCTACGTTTTGAACCATTCCTGTGACACTAGTTATAGATTCCGATGCTTCACTTCAGGTTTACTGTATCCCTCTGACCTTCTTATTGACGATGAAACACAGAAATTGTATTGGAATTAAGTACAAAAGGCACAATGCCGACTTAAGTACAAGAAAATTGACTGTTCTTAATGTCTATGTTTTGAACCATTCCTGTGACACTAGTTATAGATTCCGATGCTTCACTTCAGGTTTACTGTATCCCTCTGACCTTCTTATTGATGATGAATCACAGAAATTGCTTCGGAATTAAATACAAAAGGCACGATGCCGACTTAAGTACAACAAAACTGACTCTTCTTACTGTCTATGTTTTGAACCGCTCATGTGACACTAGTTATGGATTCCGATGCTTCACTTCAGGTTTACTGTATCCCTCTGACCTTCTTATTGACGATGAAACACAGAAATTGCATCCGAATTAAATAAAAAAGCATAATGCCGACTTAAGTACATGAAAACTGACTCTTCTTACTATCTATGTTTTGAACCATTCCTGTGACACTAATTATAGATTCCGATGCTTCACTTCAGGTTTACTGTATCCCTCTGACCTTCTTATTTACGATGAAACACAGAAATTTAATCGGAATTAAATACATTAGGCACAATGCCGACTTAAGTACAAGAAAACTGACTCTACTTACTGTCTATGATTTGAACCATTCCTGTGACACTAGTTATAGATTCCGATGCTTCACTTCAGGTTTACTGTATCCCTCTGACCTTCGTATTGACGACGAAACACAGAAATTGCATCGGAATAAAATACAAAATGCACAATGCCGACTTAAGTACAAGAAAACTGACTCTTCTTACTGTCTATGTTTCGAACCATTCCTGTGACACTAGTTATAGATTCCGATGCTTCACGTCAGGTTTACTGTATCCCTCTGACCATCTTATTGACGATGAAACACAGAAATAGCATCGGAATCAAATACAAAAGGCACAATGCCGACTTAAGTACAAGATAACTGACTCTTCTTACTGTCTATGTTTTGAACCATTCCTGTGACACTAGTTATAGATTCCGATGCTTCAGGTCTACTGTAACCCTCTGACCATCTTATTGACGATAAAACACAGAAATTGCATCGAAATTAAATACAAGAGGCACAATGCCGACTTAAGTACAAGAAAACTGACTCTTCTTACTGTCTATGTTTTGAACCATTCCTGTGACACTAATTATAGATTCCGATGCTTCACTTCAGGTTTACTGTATCCCTCTGACCGTCTTATTGACGATGAATCACAGAAATTGCCTCGGAATTAAATGCAAATGGCACAATGCCAACTTAAGTACAAGAAAACTGACTCTTCTTACTGTCTATGTTTTGAATTATTCATGTGACACTAGTTGTAGATTCCGATGCTTCACTTCAGGGTTACTGTATCCCTGTGACCATCTAATTGACGATGAAACACAGAAATTGCATCAGAATTAAATGCAAAAGGCACAATGCCGACTTAAGTACAAGAAAACTGACTCTTCTTACTGTCTATGTTTTGAACCATTCCTGTGACACTAGTTATAGATTCCGATGCTTCACTTCAGGTTTACTGTATCCCTCTGACCATCTTATTGACGATGAAACACAGAAATAGCATCGGAATGAAATACAAAAGTCACAATGCCGACTTAAGTACATGATAACTGACTCTTCTTACTGTCTATGTTTTGAACCATTCAAGTGACACTAGTTATAGATTCCGATGCTTCACTTCAAATTTACTGTATTCCGCTGACCTTCTTATTGACGATGAAACACAGAAATTGCATCGGAATTAAATACAAAAGGCACAATGCCGCCTTAAGTACAAGAAAACTGACTCTTCTTACTGTCTATGTTTGAACCATCCTGTGACACTAGTTACAGATTCCGATGCTTCACTTCAGGTTTACTGTATCCCTCTGACCTCCTTATTGACGATGAAACACAGAAATAGCTTCGGAATTAAATACAAAAGGCACAATCCCTACTTAACTACAAGATAATTGACTCTTCTTACTGTCTATGTTTTGAACCATTCAAGTGACACTAGTCATAGATTCCGATGCTTCACTTCAGGTTTACTGTATTCCTCTGACCTTCTTATTGACGATGAAACACAGAAAATGCATCGAAATTACATACAAAAGGAACAATGCCGACTTAAGTGCAAGAAAACTGACTCTTCTTACTGTCTATGTTTTGAACCATTCCTGTGACACTAGTTATAGATTCCGGTGCTTTACGTCAGGTTTACTGTATCCCTCTGACCTTCTTATAGACGATGAAACACAGAAATTGCATCGCAATTAAATACAAAAGGCACAATGCCGACATAAGTACAAGAAAACTGACTTTTCTTACTGTCTACGTTTTGAACCATTCCTGTGACACTAGTTATAGATTCCGATGCTTCACTTCAGGTTTACTGTATCCCTCTGACCTTCTTATTGACGATGAAACACAGAAATTGTATTGGAATTAAGTACAAAAGGCACAATGCCGACTTAAGTACAAGAAAATTGACTGTTCTTAATGTCTATGTTTTGAACCATTCCTGTGACACTACTTATAGATTCCGATGCTTCACTTCAGGTTTACTGTATCCCTCTGACCTTCTTATTGATGATGAATCACAGAAATTGCTTCGGAATTAAATACAAAAGGCACGATGCCGACTTAAGTACAACAAAACTGACTCTTCTTACTGTCTATGTTTTGAACCGCTCATGTGACACTAGTTATGGATTCCGATGCTTCACTTCAGGTTTACTGTATCCCTCTGACCTTCTTATTGACGATGAAACACAGAAATTGCATCGGAATTAAATACAAAAGGCACAATGCCGACTTAAGTACAAGACAACTGTCTCTTCTTATTGCCTATGTTTTGAACCATTCCTGTGACACAAGTTATAGATTCTCATGCTTCACTTCAGGTTTACTGTATCCCTCTGACCTTCTTATTGACGACGAAACACAGAAATTGCATCCGAATTAAATAAAAAAGCATAATGCCGACTTAAGTACATGAAAACTGACTCTTCTTACTATCTATGTTTTGAACCATTCCTGTGACACTAATTATAGATTCCGATGCTTCACTTCAGGTTTACTGTATCCCTCTGACCTTCTTATTTACGATGAAACACAGAAATTTAATCGGAATTAAATACATTAGGCACAATGCCGACTTAAGTACAAGAAAACTGACTCTTCTTACTGTCTATGATTTGAACCATTCCTGTGACACTAGTTATAGATTCCGATGCTTCACTTCAGGTTTACTGTATCCCTCTGACCTTCGTATTGACGATGAAACACAGAAATTGCATCGGAATAAAATACAAAATGCACAATGCCGACTTAAGTACAAGAAAACTGACTCTTCTTACTGTCTATGTTTTGAACCATTCCTGTGACACTAGTTCTAGATTCCGCTGTTTCACTTCAGGTTTACTGTATCCCTCTGACCTTCTTATTGACGATGAATCACAGAAATTGCTTCGGAAATAAATACTAAAGGCACAATGCCGACTTAAGTACAACAAAACTAACTCTTCTTACTGTCTAAGTTTGGAACCATTCCTGTGACACTAATTATAGATTCCGATGCTTCACTTCAGGTTTAGTGTATTACTCTGACCTTCTTATTGTTGATGAAACACAAAAATGGCATCGGAATTAAATACAAAAGGCACAATGCCGACTTAAGTACAAGAAAACGGACTCTTCTTACTGTCAATGTTTTGAACCATTCCTGTGACACTAGTTATAGATTCCGCTGTTTCACTTCAGGTTTACTGTATCCCTCTGACCTTCTTATTGACGATGAATCACAGAAATTGCTTCGGAAATAAATACTAAAGGCCAAATGCCGACTTAAGTACAACAAAACTAACTCTTCTTACTGTCTAAGTTTGGAACCATTCCTGTGACACTAATTATAGATTCCGATGCTTCACTTCAGGTTTACTGTATCCCTCTGACCTTTTTATTGTTGATGAAACACAGAAATAGCATCGGAATTAAGTACAAAAGGCACAATGCCGCCATAAGTACAAGATAACTGACTCTTCTTACTGTCCATGATTTGAACCATTCCTGTGACATTAGTTATAGATTCCGATGCTTCACATCAGGTTTACTGTATCCCTCTGACCTTCTTATTGACGATGAAACACAGAAATAGCATCGGAATTCAATACAAAAGGCACAATGATGACTTAAGTACAAGAAAACTGACTTTTCTTACTGTCTACGTTTAGAACCATTCCTGTGACACTAGTTATAGATTCCGATGCTTCACTTCAGGTTTACTGTATCCCTCTGACCTTCTTATTGACGATGAAACACAGAAATTGCATTGGAATTAAGTACAAAAGGCACAATGCCGACTTAAGTACAAGAAAATTGACTGTTCTTAATGTCTATGTTTTGAACCATTCCTGTGACACTAGTTATAGATTCCGATGCTTCACTTCAGGTTTACTGTATCCCTCTGACCTTCTTATTGATGATGAATCACAGAAATTGCTTCGGAATTAAATACAAAAGCCACGATGCCGACTTAAGTACAACAAAACTGACTCTTCTTACTGTCTATGTTTTGAACCGCTCATGTGACACTAGTTATGGATTCCGATGCTTCACTTCAGGTTTACTGTATCCCTCTGACCTTCTTATTGACGATGAAACACAGAAATTGCATCGGAATTAAATACAAAAGGCACAATGCCGACTTAAGTACAAGACAACTGCCTCTTCTTATTGCCTATGTTTTGAACCATTCCTGTGACACAAGTTATAGATTCTGATGCTTCACTTCAGGTTTACTGTATCCCTCTGACCTTCTTATTGACGATGAAACACAGAAATTGCATCCGAATTAAATAAAAAAGCATAATGCCGACTTAAGTACATGAAAACTGACTCTTCTTACTATCTATGTTTTGAACCATTCCTGTGACACGAATTATAGATTCCGATGCTTCACTTCAGGTTTACTGTATCCCTCTGACCTTCTTATTTACGATGAAACACAGAAATTTAATCGGAATTAAATACATTAGGCACAATGCCGACTTAAGTACAAGAAAACTGACTCTTCTTACTGTCTATGATTTGAACCATTCCTGTGACACTAGTTATAGATTCCGATGCTTCACTTCAGGTTTACTGTATCCCTCTGACCTTCGTATTGACGATGAAACACAGAAATTGCATCGGAATAAAATAATAAATGCACAATGCCGACTTAAGTACAAGAAAACTGACTCTTCTTACTGTCTATGTTTTGAACCATTCCTGTGACACTAGTTCTAGATTCCGCTGTTTCACTTCAGGTTTACTGTATCCCTCTGACCTTCTTATTGACGATGAATCACAGAAATTGCTTCGGAAATAAATACTAAAGGCGCAATGCCGACTTAAGTACAACAAAAGTAACTCTTCTTACTGTCTAAGTTTGGAACCATTCCTGTGACACTAATTATAGATTCCGATGCTTCACTTCAGGTTTACTGTATTACTCTGACCTTCTTATTGTTGATGAAACACAAAAATGGCATCGGAATTAAATACAAAAGGCACAACGCCGACTTAAGTACAAGAAAACTGACTCTTCTTACTGTCAATGTTTTGAACCATTCCTGTGACACTAGTTATAGATTCCGCTGTTTCACTTCAGGTTTACTGTATCCCTCTGACCTTCTTATTGACGATGAATCACAGAAATTGCTTCGGAAATAAATACTAAAGGCACAATGCCGACTTAAGTACAACAAAACTAACTCTTCTTACTGTCTAAGTTTGGAACCATTCCTGTGACACTAATTATAGATTCCGATGCTTCACTTCAGGTTAACTGTATCCCTCTGACCTTCTTATTGTTGATGAAACACAAAAATGGCATCGGAATTAAATACAAAAGGCACAATGCCGACTTAAGTACAAGAAAACTGACTCTTCTTTCTGTCTATGTTTTGAACCATTCCTGTGACACTAGTTATAGATTCTGATGCTTCACTTCAGGTTTACTGTATCCCTCTGACCTTCTTATTGACGATGAAACACAGAAATAGCATCGGAATTAAATACAAAAGGCACAATGCCGCCATAAGTACAAGATAACTGACTCTTCTTACTGTCCATGTTTTGAACCATTCCTGTGACATTAGTTATAGATTCCGATGCTTCACTTCAGGTTTACTGTATCCCTCTGACCTTCTTATAGGACGATGAATCACAGAAATTGCTTCGGAATTAGATACAAAAGGCACAATGCCGACTTAAGTACAACAAAACTGACTCTTCTTACTGTCTAAGTTTTGAACCATTCCTGTGACGCTAGTTATAGATTCCGATGCTTCACTTCAGGTTTACTATATCCCTCTGACCTTCTTATTGTTGATGAAACACAGAAATGGCATCGGAATTAAATACAAAAGGCACAATGCCGACTTAAGTACAAGAAAACTGACTCTTCTTGCTGTCTATGTTTTGCACCATTCCTGTGACACTAGTTATAGATTCCGATGCTTCACTTCAGGTTTACTGTATCCCTCTGACCATCTTATTGACGATGAAACACAGAAATAGCATCGGAATTCAATACAAAAGGCACAATGCCGACTTAAGTACAAGAAAACTGACTTTTCTTACTGTCTACGTTTTGAACCATTCCTGTGACACTAGTTATAGATTCCGATGCTTCACTTCAGGTTTACTGTATCCCTCTGACCTTCTTATTGACGATGAAACACAGAAATGGCATTGGAGTTAAGTACAAAAGGCACAATGCCGACTTAAGTACAAGAAAATTGACTGTTCTTAATGTCTATGTTTTGAACCATTCCTGTGACACTAGTTATAGATTCCGATGCTTCACTTCAGGTTTACTGTATCCCTTCGACCTTCTTATTGATGATGAATCACAGAAATTGCTTCGGAATTAAATACAAAAGGCACGATGCCGACTTAAGTACAACAAAACTGACTCTTCTTACTGTCTATGTTTTGAACCGCTCATGTGACACTAGTTATGGATTCCGATGCTTCACTTCAGGTTTACTGTATCCCTCTGACTATCTTATTGACGATGAAACACAGAAATAGCTTCGGAATTAAATACAAAAGGCACAATGCCGACTTAAGTAGAAGATAACTGACTCTTCTTACTGTCTATGTTTTGAACCGCTCATGTGACACTAGTTATGGATTCCGATGCTTCACTTCAGGTTTACTGTATCCCTCTGACCTTCTTATTGACGATGAAACACAGAAATTGCATCGGAATTAAATACAAAAGGCACAATGCCGACTTAAGTACAAGACAACTGTCTCTTCTTATTGCCTATGTTTTGAACCATTCCTGTGACACAAGTTATAGATTCTGATGCTTCACTTCAGGTTTACTGTATCCCTCTGACCTTCTTATTGACGATGAAACACAGAAATTGCATCCGAATTAAATAAAAAAGCATAATGCCGACTCAAGTACATGAAAACTGACTCTTCTTACTGTCTATGTTTTGAACCATTCCTGTGACACTAATTATAGATTCCGATGCTTCACTTCAGGTTTACTGTATCCCTCTGACCTTCGTATTGACGATGAAACACAGAAATTGCATCGGAATAAAATACAAAATGCACAATGCCGACTTAAGTACAACAAAACTGACTCTTCTTACTGTCTAAGTTTTGAACCATTCCTGTGACACTAGTTATAGATTACGATGCTTCACTTCAGGTTTACTATATCCCTCTGACCTTCTTATTGTTGATGAAACACAGAAATGGCATCGGAATTAAATACAAAAGGCATAATGCCGACTTAAGTACAAGAAAACTGACTCTTCTTGCTGTCTATGTTTTGCACCATTCCTGTGACACTAGTTATAGATTCCGATGCTTCACTTAAGGTTTACTGTATCCCTCTGACCTTCTTATTGACGATGAAACACAGAAATAGCATCGGAATTCAATACAAAAGTCACAATGCCGACTTAAGTACAAGAAAACTGACTTTTCTTACTGTCTACGTTTAGAACCATTCCTGTGACACTAGTTATAGATTCCGATGCTTCACTTCAGGTTTACTGTATCCCTCTGACCTTCTTATTGACGATGAAACACAGAAATTGCATTGGAATTAAGTACAAAAGGCACAATGCCGACTTAAGTACAAGAAAATTGACTGTTCTTAATGTCTATGTTTTGAACCATTCCTGTGACACTAGTTATAGATTCCGATGCTTCACTTCAGGTTTACTGTATCCCTCTGACCTTCTTATTGGTGATGAATCACAGAAATTGCTTCGGAATTAAATACAAAAGGCACGATGCCGACTTAAGTACAACAAAACTGACTCTTCTTACTGTCTATGTTTGAACCATCCTGTGACACTAGTTACAGATTCCGATGCTTCACTTCAGGTTTACTGTATCCCTCTGACCTTCTTATTGACGATGAAACACAGAAATAGCATCGGAATTAAATACAAAAGGCACAATCCCTACTTAACTACAAGATAATTGACTCTTCTTACTGTCTATGTTTTGAACCATTCAAGTGACACTAGTCATAGATTCCGATGCTTCACTTCAGGTTTACTGTATTCCTCTGACCTTCTTATTGACGATGAAACACAGAAAATGCATCGAAATTACATACAAAAGGAACAATGCCGACTTAAGTGCAAGAAAACTGACTCTTCTTACTGTCTATGTTTTGAACCATTCCTGTGACACTAGTTATAGATTCCGGTGCTTTACTTCAGGTTTACTGTATCCCTCTGACCTTCTTATAGCCGATGAAACACAGAAATTGCATCGGAATTAAATACAAAAGGCACAATGCCGACTTAAGTACAAGAAAACTGACTTTTCTTACTGTCTACGTTTTGAACCATTCCTGTGACACTAGTTATAGATTCCGATGCTTCACTTCAGGTTTACTGTATCCCTCTGACCTTCTTATTGACGATGAAACACAGAAATTGTATTGGAATTAAGTACAAAAGGCACAATGCCGACTTAAGTACAAGAAAATTGACTGTTCTTAATGTCTATGTTTTGAACCATTCCTGTGACACTAGTTATAGATTCCGATGCTTCACTTCAGGTTTACTGTATCCCTCTGACCTTCTTATTGATGATGAATCACAGAAATTGCTTCGGAATTAAATACAAAAGGCACGATGCCGACTTAAGTACAACAAAACTGACTCTTCTTACTGTCTATGTTTTGAACCGCTCATGTGACACTAGTTATGGATTCCGATGCTTCACTTCAGGTTTACTGTATCCCTCTGACCTTCTTATTGACGATGAAACACAGAAATTGCATCCGAATTAAATAAAAAAGCATAATGCCGACTTAAGTACATGAAAACTGACTCTTCTTACTATCTATGTTTTGAACCATTCCTGTGACACTAATTATAGATTCCGATGCTTCACTTCAGGTTTACTGTATCCCTCTGACCTTCTTATTTACGATGAAACACAGAAATTTAATCGGAATTAAATACATTAGGCACAATGCCGACTTAAGTACAAGAAAACTGACTCTACTTACTGTCTATGATTTGAACCATTCCTGTGACACTAGTTATAGATTCCGATGCTTCACTTCAGGTTTACTGTATCCCTCTGACCTTCGTATTGACGATGAAACACAGAAATTGCATCGGAATAAAATACAAAATGCACAATGCCGACTTAAGTACAAGAAAACTGACTCATCTTACTGTCTATGTTTCGAACCATTCCTGTGACACTAGTTATAGATTCCGATGCTTCACGTCAGGTTTACTGTATCCCTCTGACCATCTTATTGACGATGAAACACAGAAATAGCATCGGAATCAAATACAAAAGGCACAATGCCGACTTAAGTACAAGATAACTGACTCTTCTTACTGTCTATGTTTTGAACCATTCCTGTGACACTAGTTATAGATTCCGATGCTTCAGGTCTACTGTATCCCTCTGACCATCTTATTGACGATAAAACACAGAAATTGCATCGAAATTAAATACAAGAGGCACAATGCCGACTTAAGTACAAGAAAACTGACTCTTCTTACTGTCTATGTTTTGAACCATTCCTGTGACACTAATTATAGATTCCGATGCTTCACTTCAGGTTTACTGTATCCCTCTGACCGTCTTATTGACGATGAATCACAGAAATTGCCTCGGAATTAAATGCAAATGGCACAATGCCAACTTAAGTACAAGAAAACTGACTCTTCTTACTGTCTATGTTTTGAATTATTCATGTGACACTAGTTGTAGATTCCGATGCTTCACTTCAGGGTTACTGTATCCCTGTGACCATCTAATTGACGATGAAACACAGAAATTGCATCAGAATTAAATGCAAAAGGCACAATGCCGACTTAAGTACAAGAAAACTGACTCTTCTTACTGTCTATGTTTTGAACCATTCCTGTGACACTAGTTATAGATTCCGATGCTTCACTTCAGGTTTACTGTATCCCTCTGACCATCTTATTGACGATGAAACACAGAAATAGCATCGGAATGAAATACAAAAGTCACAATGCCGACTTAAGTACATGATAACTGACTCTTCTTACTGTCTATGTTTTGAACCATTCAAGTGACACTAGTTATAGATTCCGATGCTTCACTTCAAATTTACTGTATTCCGCTGACCTTCTTATTGACGATGAAACACAGAAATTGCATCGGAATTAAATACAAAAGGCACAATGCCGCCTTAAGTACAAGAAAACTGACTCTTCTTACTGTCTATGTTTGAACCATCCTGTGACACTAGTTACAGATTCCGATGCTTCACTTCAGGTTTACTGTATCCCTCTGACCTCCTTATTGACGATGAAACACAGAAATAGCTTCGGAATTAAATACAAAAGGCACAATCCCTACTTAACTACAAGATAATTGACTCTTCTTACTGTCTATGTTTTGAACCATTCAAGTGACACTAGTCATAGATTCCGATGCTTCACTTCAGGTTTACTGTATTCCTCTGACCTTCTTATTGACGATGAAACACAGAAAATGCATCGAAATTACATACAAAAGGAACAATGCCGACTTAAGTGCAAGAAAACTGACTCTTCTTACTGTCTATGTTTTGAACCATTCCTGTGACACTAGTTATAGATTCCGGTGCTTTACGTCAGGTTTACTGTATCCCTCTGACCTTCTTATAGACGATGAAACACAGAAATTGCATCGCAATTAAATACAAAAGGCACAATGCCGACTTAAGTACAAGAAAACTGACTTTTCTTACTGTCTACGTTTTGAACCATTCCTGTGACACTAGTTATAGATTCCGATGCTTCACTTCAGGTTTACTGTATCCCTCTGACCTTCTTATTGACGATGAAACACAGAAATTGTATTGGAATTAAGTACAAAAGGCACAATGCCGACTTAAGTACAAGAAAATTGACTGTTCTTAATGTCTATGTTTTGAACCATTCCTGTGACACTACTTATAGATTCCGATGCTTCACTTCAGGTTTACTGTATCCCTCTGACCTTCTTATTGATGATGAATCACAGAAATTGCTTCGGAATTAAATACAAAAGGCACGATGCCGACTTAAGTACAACAAAACTGACTCTTCTTACTGTCTATGTTTTGAACCGCTCATGTGACACTAGTTATGGATTCCGATGCTTCACTTCAGGTTTACTGTATCCCTCTGACCTTCTTATTGACGATGAAACACAGAAATTGCATCGGAATTAAATACAAAAGGCACAATGCCGACTTAAGTACAAGACAACTGTCTCTCCTTATTGCCTATGTTTTGAACCATTCCTGTGACACAAGTTATAGATTCTCATGCTTCACTTCAGGTTTACTGTATCCCTCTGACCTTCTTATTGACGATGAAACACAGAAATTGCATCCGAATTAAATAAAAAAGCATAATGCCGACTTAAGTACATGAAAACTGACTCTTCTTACTATCTATGTTTTGAACCATTCCTGTGACACTAATTATAGATTCCGATGCTTCACTTCAGGTTTACTGTATCCCTCTGACCTTCTTATTTACGATGAAACACAGAAATTTAATCGGAATTAAATACATTAGGCACAATGCCGACTTAAGTACAAGAAAACTGACTCTTCTTACTGTCTATGATTTGAACCATTCCTGTGACACTAGTTATAGATTCCGATGCTTCACTTCAGGTTTACTGTATCCCTCTGACCTTCGTATTGACGATGAAACACAGAAATTGCATCGGAATAAAATACAAAATGCACAATGCCGACTTAAGTACAAGAAAACTGACTCTTCTTACTGTCTATGTTTTGAACCATTCCTGTGACACTAGTTCTAGATTCCGCTGTTTCACTTCAGGTTTACTGTATCCCTCTGACCTTCTTATTGACGATGAATCACAGAAATTGCTTCGGAAATAAATACTAAAGGCACAATGCCGACTTAAGTACAACAAAACTAACTCTTCTTACTGTCTAAGTTTGGAACCATTCCTGTGACACTAATTATAGATTCCGATGCTTCACTTCAGGTTTAGTGTATTACTCTGACCTTCTTATTGTTGATGAAACACAAAAATGGCATCGGAATTAAATACAAAAGGCACAATGCCGACTTAAGTACAAGAAAACGGACTCTTCTTACTGTCAGTGTTTTGAACCATTCCTGTGACACTAGTTATAGATTCCGCTGTTTCACTTCAGGTTTACTGTATCCCTCTGACCTTCTTATTGACGATGAATCACAGAAATTGCTTCGGAAATAAATACTAAAGGCACAATGCCGACTTAAGTACAACAAAACTAACTCTTCTTACTGTCTAAGTTTGGAACCATTCCTGTGACACTAATTATAGATTCCGATGCTTCACTTCAGGTTTACTGTATCCCTCTGACCTTTTTATTGTTGATGAAACACAGAAATAGCATCGGAATTAAGTACAAAAGGCACAATGCCGCCATAAGTACAAGATAACTGACTCTTCTTACTGTCCATGTTTTGAACCATTCCTGTGACATTAGTTATAGATTCCGATGCTTCACTTCAGGTTTACTGTATCCCTCTGACCTTCTTATAGGACGATGAATCACAGAAATTGCTTCGGAATTAGATACAAAAGGCACAATGCCGACTTAAGTACAACAAAACTGACTCTTCTTACTGTCTAAGTTTTGAACCATTCCTGTGACACTAGTTATAGATTCCGATGCTTCACTTCAGGTTTACTATATCCCTCTGGCCTTCTTATTGTTGATGAAACACAGAAATGGCATCGGAATTAAATACAAAAGGCACAATGCCGACTTAAGTACAAGAAAACTGACTCTTCTTGCTGTCTATGTTTTGCACCATTCCTGTGACACTAGTTATAGATTCCGATGCTTCACTTAAGGTTTACTGTATCCCTCTGACCTTCTTATTGACGATGAAACACAGAAATAGCATCGGAATTCAATACAAAAGGCACAATGCCGACTTAAGTACAAGAAAACTGACTTTTCTTACTGTCTACGTTTTGAACCATTCCTGTGACACTAGTTATAGATTCCGATGCTTCACTTCAGGTTTACTGTATCCCTCTGAGCTTCTTATTGACGATGAAACACAGAAATTGCATTGGAATTAAGTACAAAAGGCACAATGCCGACTTAAGTACAAGAAAATTGACTGTTCTTAATGTCTATGTTTTGAACCATTCCTGTGACACTAGTTATAGATTCCGATGCTTCACTTCAGGTTTACTGTATCCCTCTGACCTTCTTATTGATGATGAATCACAGAAATTGCTTCGGAATTAAATACAAAAGGCACGATGCCGACTTAAGTACAACAAAACTGACTCTTCTTACTGTCTATGTTTTGAACCGCTCATGTGACACTAGTTATGGATTCCGATGCTTCACTTCAGGTTTACTGTATCCCTCTGACTATCTTATTGACGATGAAACACAGAAATAGCTTCGGAATTAAATACAAAAGGCACAATGCCGACTTAAGTAGAAGATAACTGACTCTTCTTACTGTCTATGTTTTGAACCGCTCATGTGACACTAGTTATGGATTCCGATGCTTCACTTCAGGTTTACTGTATCCCTCTGACCTTCTTATTGACGATGAAACACAGAAATTGCATCGGAATTAAATACAAAAGGCACAATGCCGACTTAAGTACAAGACAACTGTCTCTCCTTATTGCCTATGTTTTGAACCATTCCTGTGACACAAGTTATAGATTCTGATGCTTCACTTCAGGTTTACTGTATCCCTCTGACCTTCTTATTGACGATGAAACACAGAAATTGCATCCGAATTAAATAAAAAAGCATAATGCCGACTCAAGTACATGAAAACTGACTCTTCTTACTGTCTATGTTTTGAACCATTCCTGTGACACTAATTATAGATTCCGATGCTTCACTTCAGGTTTACTGTATCCCTCTGACCTTCGTATTGACGATGAAACACAGAAATTGCATCGGAATAAAATACAAAATGCACAATGCCGACTTAAGTACAACAAAACTGACTCTTCTTACTGTCTAAGTTTTGAACCATTCCTGTGACACTAGTTATAGATTCCGATGCTTCACTTCAGGTTTACTATATCCCTCTGACCTTCTTATTGTTGATGAAACACAGAAATGGCATCGGAATTAAATACAAAAGGCATAATGCCGACTTAAGTACAAGAAAACTGACTCTTCTTGCTGTCTATGTTTTGCACCATTCCTGTGACACTAGTTATAGATTCCGATGCTTCACTTAAGGTTTACTGTATCCCTCTGACCTTCTTATTGACGATGAAACACAGAAATAGCATCGGAATTCAATACAAAAGGCACAATGCCGACTTGAGTACAAGAAAACTGACTTTTCTTACTGTCTACGTTTAGAACCATTCCTGTGACACTAGTTATAGATTCCGATGCTTCACTTCAGGTTTACTGTATCCCTCTGACCTTCTTATTGACGATGAAACACAGAAATTGCATTGGAATTAAGTACAAAAGGCACAATGCCGACTTAAGTACAAGAAAATTGACTGTTCTTAATGTCTATGTTTTGAACCATTCCTGTGACACTAGTTATAGATTCCGATGCTTCACTTCAGGTTTACTGTATCCCTCTGACCTTCTTATTGATGATGAATCACAGAAATTGCTTCGGAATTAAATACAAAAGCCACGATGCCGACTTAAGTACAACAAAACTGACTCTTCTTACTGTCTATGTTTTGAACCGCTCATGTGACACTAGTTATGGATTCCGATGCTTCACTTCAGGTTTACTGTATCCCTCTGACCTTCTTATTGACGATGAAACACAGAAATTGCATCGGAATTAAATGCAAAAGGCACAATGCCGACTTAAGTACAAGACAACTGCCTCTTCTTAATGCCTATGTTTTGAACCATTCCTGTGACACAAGTTATAGATTCTGATGCTTCACTTCAGGTTTACTGTATCCCTCTGACCTTCTTATTGACGATGAAACACAGAAATTGCATCCGAATTAAATAAAAAAGCATAATGCCGACTTAAGTACATGAAAACTGACTCTTCTTACTATCTATGTTTTGAACCATTCCTGTGACACGAATTATAGATTCCGATGCTTCACTTCAGGTTTACTGTATCCCTCTGACCTTCTTATTGACGATGAAACACAGAAATAGCATCGGAATTAAATACAAAAGGCACAATGCCGACTTAAGTACAAGAAAACTGACTCTTCTTTCTGTCTATGTTTTGAACCATTCCTGTGACACTAGTTATAGATTCTGATGCTTCACTTCAGGTTTACTGTATCCCTCTGACCTTCTTATTGACGATGAAACACAGAAATAGCATCGGAATTAAATACAAAAGGCACAATGCCGCCATAAGTACAAGATAACTGACTCTTCTTACTGTCCATGTTTTGAACCATTCCTGTGACATTAGTTATAGATTCCGCTGTTTCACTTCAGGTTTACTGTATCCCTCTGACCTTCTTATTGACGATGAATCACAGAAATTGCTTCGGAAATAAATACTAAAGGCACAATGCCGACTTAACTACAACAAAACTAACTCTTCTTACTGTCTAAGTTTGGAACCATTCCTGTGACACTAATTATAGATTCCGATGCTTCACTTCAGGTTTACTGTATCCCTCTGACCTTCTTATTGTTGATGAAACACAAAAATGGCATCGGAATTAAATACAAAAGGCACAATGCCGACTTAAGTACAAGAAAACTGACTCTTCTTTCTGTCTATGTTTTGAACCATTCCTGTGACACTAGTTATAGATTCTGATGCTTCACTTCAGGTTTACTGTATCCCTCTGACCTTCTTATTGACGATGAAACACAGAAATAGCATCGGAATTAAATACAAAAGGCACAATGCCGCCATAAGTACAAGATAACTGACTCTTCTTACTGTCCATGTTTTGAACCATTCCTGTGACATTAGTTATAGATTCCGATGCTTCACTTCAGGTTTACTGTATCCCTCTGACCTTCTTATAGGACGATGAATCACAGAAATTGCTTCGGAATTAGATACAAAAGGCACAATGCCGACTTAAGTACAACAAAACTGACTCTTCTTACTGTCTAAGTTTTGAACCATTCCTGTGACACTAGTTATAGATTCCGATGCTTCACTTCAGGTTTACTATATCCCTCTGGCCTTCTTATTGTTGATGAAACACAGAAATGGCATCGGAATTAAATACAAAAGGCACAATGCCGACTTAAGTACAAGAAAACTGACTCTTCTTGCTGTCTATGTTTTGCACCATTCCTGTGACACTAGTTATAGATTCCGATGCTTCACTTAAGGTTTACTGTATCCCTCTGACCTTCTTATTGACGATGAAACACAGAAATAGCATCGGAATTCAATACAAAAGGCACAATGCCGACTTAAGTACAAGAAAACTGACTTTTCTTACTGTCTACGTTTTGAACCATTCCTGTGACACTAGTTATAGATTCCGATGCTTCACTTCAGGTTTACTGTATCCCTCTGAGCTTCTTATTGACGATGAAACACAGAAATTGCATTGGAATTAAGTACAAAAGGCACAATGCCGACTTAAGTACAAGAAAATTGACTGTTCTTAATGTCTATGTTTTGAACCATTCCTGTGACACTAGTTATAGATTCCGATGCTTCACTTCAGGTTTACTGTATCCCTCTGACCTTCTTATTGATGATGAATCACAGAAATTGCTTCGGAATTAAATACAAAAGGCACGATGCCGACTTAAGTACAACAAAACTGACTCTTCTTACTGTCTATGTTTTGAACCGCTCATGTGACACTAGTTATGGATTCCGATGCTTCACTTCAGGTTTACTGTATCCCTCTGACTATCTTATTGACGATGAAACACAGAAATAGCTTCGGAATTAAATACAAAAGGCACAATGCCGACTTAAGTAGAAGATAACTGACTCTTCTTACTGTCTATGTTTTGAACCGCTCATGTGACACTAGTTATGGATTCCGATGCTTCACTTCAGGTTTACTGTATCCCTCTGACCTTCTTATTGACGATGAAACACAGAAATTGCATCGGAATTAAATACAAAAGGCACAATGCCGACTTAAGTACAAGACAACTGTCTCTCCTTATTGCCTATGTTTTGAACCATTCCTGTGACACAAGTTATAGATTCTGATGCTTCACTTCAGGTTTACTGTATCCCTCTGACCTTCTTATTGACGATGAAACACAGAAATTGCATCCGAATTAAATAAAAAAGCATAATGCCGACTCAAGTACATGAAAACTGACTCTTCTTACTGTCTATGTTTTGAACCATTCCTGTGACACTAATTATAGATTCCGATGCTTCACTTCAGGTTTACTGTATCCCTCTGACCTTCGTATTGACGATGAAACACAGAAATTGCATCGGAATAAAATACAAAATGCACAATGCCGACTTAAGTACAACAAAACTGACTCTTCTTACTGTCTAAGTTTTGAACCATTCCTGTGACACTAGTTATAGATTCCGATGCTTCACTTCAGGTTTACTATATCCCTCTGACCTTCTTATTGTTGATGAAACACAGAAATGGCATCGGAATTAAATACAAAAGGCATAATGCCGACTTAAGTACAAGAAAACTGACTCTTCTTGCAGTCTATGTTTTGCACCATTCCTGTGACACTAGTTATAGATTCCGATGCTTCACTTAAGGTTTACTGTATCCCTCTGACCTTCTTATTGACGATGAAACACAGAAATAGCATCGGAATTCAATACAAAAGGCACAATGCCGACTTGAGTACAAGAAAACTGACTTTTCTTACTGTCTACGTTTAGAACCATTCCTGTGACACTAGTTATAGATTCCGATGCTTCACTTCAGGTTTACTGTATCCCTCTGACCTTCTTATTGACGATGAAACACAGAAATTGCATTGGAATTAAGTACAAAAGGCACAATGCCGACTTAAGTACAAGAAAATTGACTGTTCTTAATGTCTATGTTTTGAACCATTCCTGTGACACTAGTTATAGATTCCGATGCTTCACTTCAGGTTTACTGTATCCCTCTGACCTTCTTATTGATGATGAATCACAGAAATTGCTTCGGAATTAAATACAAAAGCCACGATGCCGACTTAAGTACAACAAAACTGACTCTTCTTACTGTCTATGTTTTGAACCGCTCATGTGACACTAGTTATGGATTCCGATGCTTCACTTCAGGTTTACTGTATCCCTCTGACCTTCTTATTGACGATGAAACACAGAAATTGCATCGGAATTAAATACAAAAGGCACAATGCCGACTTAAGTACAAGACAACTGCCTCTTCTTAATGCCTATGTTTTGAACCATTCCTGTGACACAAGTTATAGATTCTGATGCTTCACTTCAGGTTTACTGTATCCCTCTGACCTTCTTATTGACGATGAAACACAGAAATTGCATCCGAATTAAATAAAAAAGCATAATGCCGACTTAAGTACATGAAAACTGACTCTTCTTACTATCTATGTTTTGAACCATTCCTGTGACACGAATTATAGATTCCGATGCTTCACTTCAGGTTTACTGTATCCCTCTGACCTTCTTATTTACGATGAAACACAGAAATTTAATCGGAATTAAATACATTAGGCACAATGCCGACTTAAGTACAAGAAAACTGACTCTTCTTACTGTCTATGATTTGAACCATTCCTGTGACACTAGTTATAGATTCCGATGCTTCACTTCAGGTTTACTGTATCCCTCTGACCTTCGTATTGACGATGAAACACAGAAATTGCATCGGAATAAAATAATAAATGCACAATGCCGACTTAAGTACAAGAAAACTGACTCTTCTTACTGTCTATGTTTTGAACCATTCCTGTGACACTAGTTCTAGATTCCGCTGTTTCACTTCAGGTTTACTGTATCCCTCTGACCTTCTTATTGACGATGAATCACAGAAATTGCTTCGGAAATAAATACTAAAGGCGCAATGCCGACTTAAGTACAACAAAAGTAACTCTTCTTACTGTCTAAGTTTGGAACCATTCCTGTGACACTAATTATAGATTCCGATGCTTCACTTCAGGTTTACTGTATTACTCTGACCTTCTTATTGTTGATGAAACACAAAAATGGCATCGGAATTAAATACAAAAGGCACAACGCCGACTTAAGTACAAGAAAACTGACTCTTCTTACTGTCAATGTTTTGAACCATTCCTGTGACACTAGTTATAGATTCTGATGCTTCACTTCAGGTTTACTGTATCCCTCTGACCTTCTTATTGACGATGAAACACAGAAATAGCATCGGAATTAAATACAAAAGGCACAATGCCGACTTAAGTACAAGAAAACTGACTCTTCTTTCTGTCTATGTTTTGAACCATTCCTGTGACACTAGTTATAGATTCTGATGCTTCACTTCAGGTTTACTGTATCCCTCTGACCTTCTTATTGACGATGAAACACAGAAATAGCATCGGAATTAAATACAAAAGGCACAATGCCGCCATAAGTACAAGATAACTGACTCTTCTTACTGTCCATGTTTTGAACCATTCCTGTGACATTAGTTATAGATTCCGATGCTTCACTTCAGGTTTACTGTATCCCTCTGACCTTCTTATAGGACGATGAATCACAGAAATTGCTTCGGAATTAGATACAAAAGGCACAATGCCGACTTAAGTACAACAAAACTGACTCTTCTTACTGTCTAAGTTTTGAACCATTCCTGTGACACTAGTTATAGATTCCGATGCTTCACTTCAGGTTTACTATATCCCTCTGACCTTCTTATTGTTGATGAAACACAGAAATGGCATCGGAATTAAATACAAAAGGCACAATGCCGACTTAAGTACAAGAAAACTGACTCTTCTTGCTGTCTATGTTTTGCACCATTCCTGTGACACTAGTTATAGATTCCGATGCTTCACTTCAGGTTTACTGTATCCCTCTGACCATCTTATTGACGATGAAACACAGAAATAGCATCGGAATTCAATACAAAAGGCACAATGCCGACTTAAGTACAAGAAAACTGACTTTTCTTACTGTCTACGTTTTGAACCATTCCTGTGACACTAGTTATAGATTCCGATGCTTCACTTCAGGTTTACTGTATCCCTCTGACCTTCTTATTGACGATGAAACACAGAAATGGCATTGGAATTAAGTACAAAAGGCACAATGCCGACTTAAGTACAAGAAAATTGACTGTTCTTAATGTCTATGTTTTGAACCATTCCTGTGACACTAGTTATAGATTCCGATGCTTCACTTCAGGTTTACTGTATCCCTTCGACCTTCTTATTGATGATGAATCACAGAAATTGCTTCGGAATTAAATACAAAAGGCACGATGCCGACTTAAGTACAACAAAACTGACTCTTCTTACTGTCTATGTTTTGAACCGCTCATGTGACACTAGTTATGGATTCCGATGCTTCACTTCAGGTTTACTGTATCCCTCTGACTATCTTATTGACGATGAAACACAGAAATAGCTTCGGAATTAAATACAAAAGGCACAATGCCGACTTAAGTAGAAGATAACTGACTCTTCTTACTGTCTATGTTTTGAACCGCTCATGTGACACTAGTTATGGATTCCGATGCTTCACTTCAGGTTTACTGTATCCCTCTGACCTTCTTATTGACGATGAAACACAGAAATTGCATCGGAATTAAATACAAAAGGCACAATGCCGACTTAAGTACAAGACAACTGTCTCTTCTTATTGCCTATGTTTTGAACCATTCCTGTGACACAAGTTATAGATTCTGATGCTTCACTTCAGGTTTACTGTATCCCTCTGACCTTCTTATTGACGATGAAACACAGAAATTGCATCCGAATTAAATAAAAAAGCATAATGCCGACTCAAGTACATGAAAACTGACTCTTCTTACTGTCTATGTTTTGAACCATTCCTGTGACACTAATTATAGATTCCGATGCTTCACTTCAGGTTTACTGTATCCCTCTGACCTTCGTATTGACGATGAAACACAGAAATTGCATCGGAATAAAATACAAAATGCTCAATGCCGACTTAAGTACAACAAAACTGACTCTTCTTACTGTCTAAGTTTTGAACCATTCCTGTGACACTAGTTATAGATTCCGATGCTTCACTTCAGGTTTACTATATCCCTCTGACCTTCTTATTGTTGATGAAACACAGAAATGGCATCGGAATTAAATACAAAAGGCATAATGCCGACTTAAGTACAAGAAAACTGACTCTTCTTGCTGTCTATGTTTTGCACCATTCCTGTGACACTAGTTATAGATTCCGATGCTTCACTTAAGGTTTACTGTATCCCTCTGACCTTCTTATTGACGATGAAACACAGAAATAGCATCGGAATTCAATACAAAAGTCACAATGCCGACTTAAGTACAAGAAAACTGACTTTTCTTACTGTCTACGTTTAGAACCATTCCTGTGACACTAGTTATAGATTCCGATGCTTCACTTCAGGTTTACTGTATCCCTCTGACCTTCTTATTGACGATGAAACACAGAAATTGCATTGGAATTAAGTACAAAAGGCACAATGCCGACTTAAGTACAAGAAAATTGACTGTTCTTAATGTCTATGTTTTGAACCATTCCTGTGACACTAGTTATAGATTCCGATGCTTCACTTCAGGTTTACTGTATCCCTCTGACCTTCTTATTGATGATGAATCACAGAAATTGCTTCGGAATTAAATACAAAAGGCACGATGCCGACTTAAGTACAACAAAACTGACTCTTCTTACTGTCTATGTTTTGAACCGCTCATGTGACACTAGTTATGGATTCCGATGCTTCACTTCAGGTTTACTGTATCCCTCTGACCTTCTTATTGACGATGAAACACAGAAATTGCATCGGAATTAAATACAAAAGGCACAATGCCGACTTAAGTACAAGACAACTGCCTCTTCTTATTGCCTATGTTTTGAACCATTCCTGTGACACAAGTTATAGATTCTGATGCTTCACTTCAGGTTTACTGTATCCCTCTGACCTTCTTATTGACGATGAAACACAGAAATTGCATCCGAATTAAATAAAAAAGCATAATGCCGACTTAAGTACATGAAAACTGACTCTTCTTACTATCTATGTTTGAACCATTCCTGTGACACGAATTATAGATTCCGATGCTTCACTTCAGGTTTACTGTATCCCTCTGACCTTCTTATTTACGATGAAACACAGAAATTTAATCGGAATTAAATACATTAGGCACAATGCCGACTTAAGCACAAGAAAACTGACTCTTCTTACTGTCTATGATTTGAACCATTCCTGTGACACTAGTTATAGATTCCGATGCTTCACTTCAGGTCTACTGTATCGTTCTGACCTTCGTATTGACGATGAAACACAGAAATTGCATCGGAATAAAATAATAAATGCACAATGCCGACTTAAGTACAAGAAAACTGACTCTTCTTACTGTCTATGTTTTGAACCATTCCTGTGACACTAGTTCTAGATTCCGCTGTTTCACTTCAGGTTTACTGTATCCCTCTGACCTTCTTATTGACGATGAATCACAGAAATTGCTTCGGAAATAAATACTAACGGCGCAATGCCGACTTAAGTACAACAAAACTAACTCTTCTTACTGTCTAAGTTTGGAACCATTCCTGTGACACTAATTATAGATTCCGATGCTTCACTTCAGGTTTACTGTATTACTCTGACCTTCTTATTGTTGATGAAACACAAAAATGGCATCGGAATTAAATACAAAAGGCACAACGCCGACTTAAGTACAAGAAAACTGACTCTTCTTACTGTCAATGTTTTGAACCATTCCTGTGACACTAGTTATAGATTCCGCTGTTTCACTTCAGGTTTACTGTATCCCTCTGACCTTCTTATTGACGATGAATCACAGAAATTGCTTCGGAAATAAATACTAAAGGCACAATGCCGACTTAAGTACAACAAAACTAACTCTTCTTACTGTCTAAGTTTGGAACCATTCCTGTGATACTAATTATAGATTCCGATGCTTCACTTCAGGTTTACTGTATCCCTCTGACCTTCTTATTGTTGATGAAACACAAAAATGGCATCGGAATTAAATACAAAAGGCACAATGCCGACTTAAGTACAACAAAACTGACTCTTCTTACTGTCTAAGTTTTGAACCATTCCTGTGACACTAGTTATAGATTCCGATGCTTCACTTCAGGTTTACTATATCCCTCTGACCTTCTTATTGTTGATGAAACACAGAAATGGCATCGGAATTAAATACAAAAGGCACAATGCCGACTTAAGTACAAGAAAACTGACTCTTCTTGCTGTCTATGTTTTGCACCATTCCTGTGACACTAGTTATAGATTCCGATGCTTCACTTAAGGTTTACTGTATCCCTCTGACCTTCTTATTGACGATGAAACACAGAAATAGCATCGGAATTCAATACAAAAGGCACAATGCCGACTTAAGTACAAGAAAACTGACTTTTCTTACTGTCTACGTTTTGAACCATTCCTGTGACACTAGTTATAGATTCCGATGCTTCACTTCAGGTTTACTGTATCCCTCTGACCTTCTTATTGACGATGAAACACAGAAATGGCATTGGAATTAAGTACAAAAGGCACAATGCCGACTTAAGTACAAGAAAATTGACTGTTCTTAATGTCTATGTTTTGAACCATTCCTGTGACACTAGTTATAGATTCCGATGCTTCACTTCAGGTTTACTGTATCCCTTCGACCTTCTTATTGATGATGAATCACAGAAATTGCTTCGGAATTAAATACAAAAGGCACGATGCCGACTTAAGTACAACAAAACTGACTCTTCTTACTGTCTATGTTTTGAACCGCTCATGTGACACTAGTTATGGATTCCGATGCTTCACTTCAGGTTTACTGTATCCCTCTGACCTTCTTATTGACGATGAAACACAGAAATAGCTTCGGAATTAAATACAAAAGGCACAATGCCGACTTAAGTAGAAGATAACTGACTCTACTTACTGTCTATGTTTTGAACCGCTCATGTGACACTAGTTATGGATTCCGATGCTTTACTTCAGGTTTACTGTATCCCTCTGACCTTCTTATTGACGATGTAACACAGAAATTGCATCGGAAGTAAATACAAAAGGCACAATGCCGACTTAAGTACAAGACAACTGTCTCTTCTTATTGCCTATGTTTTGAACCATTCCTGTGACACAAGTTATAGATTCTGATGCTTCACTTCAGGTTTACTGTATCCATCTGACCTTCGTATTGACGATGAAACACAGAAATTGCATCGGAATAAAATACAAAATGCACAATGCCGACTTAAGTACAAGAAAACTGACTCTTCTTACTGTCTATGTTTTGAACCATTCCTGTGACACTAGTTCCAGATTCCGCTGTTTCACTTCAGTTTTACTGTATCCCTCTGACCTTCTTATTGACGATGAATCACAGAAATTGCTTCGGAAATAAATACTAAAGGCACAATGCCGACGTAAGTACAACAAAACTAACTCTTCTTACTGTCTAAGTTTGGAACCATTCCTGTGACACTTATTATAGATTCCGATGCATCACTTCAGGTTTACTGTATCCCTCTGACCTTCTTATTGTTGATGAAACACAAAAATGGCATCGGAATTAAATACAAAAGGCACAATGCCGACTTAAGTACAAGAAAACTGACTCTTCTTACTGTCAATGTTTTGAACCATTCCTGTGACACTAGTTATAGATTCCGCTGTTTCACTTCAGGTTTACTGTATCCCTCTGACCTTCTTATTGACGATGAATCACAGAAATTGCTTCGGAAATAAATACTAAAGGCACAATGCCGACTTAAGTACAACAAAACTAACTCTTCTTACTGTCTAAGTTTGGAACCATTCCTGTGACACTAATTATAGATTCCAATGCTTCACTTCAGGTTTACTGTATCCCTCTGACCTTCTTATTATTGATGAAACACAAAAATGGCATCGGAATTAAATTCAAAAGGCACAATGCCGACTTAAGTACAAGAAAACTGACTCTTCTTACTGTCTATGTTTTGAACCATTCCTGTGACACTAGTTATAGATTCTGATGCTTCACTTCAGGTTTACTGTATCCCTCTGACCTTCTTATTGACGATGAAACACAGAAATAGCATCGGAATTAAATACAAAAGGCACAATGCCGCCATAAGTACAAGATAACTGACTCTTCTTACTGTCCATGTTTTGAACCATTCCTGTGACATTAGTTATAGATTCCGATGCTTCACTTCAGGTTTACTGAATCCCTGTGACCTTCTTATAGGACGATGAATCACAGAAATTGCTTCGGAATTAGATACAATAGGCACAATGCCGACTTAAGTACAACAAAACTGACTCTTCTTACAGTCTAAGTTTTGAACCATTCCTGTGACACTAGTTATGGATTCCGATGCTTCACTTCAGGTTTACTATATCCCTCTGACCTTCTTATTGTTGATGAAACACAGAAATGGCATCGGAATTAAATACAAAATGCACAATGCCGACTTAAGTACAAGAAAACTGACTCTTCTTGCTGTCTATGTTTTGCACCATTCCTGTGACACTAGTTATAGATTCCGATGCTTCACTTAAGGTTTACTGTACCCCTCTGACCTTCTTATTGACGATGAGACACAGAAATAGCATCGGAATTCAATACAAAAGGCACAATGCCGACTTAAGTACAAGAAAACTGACTTTTCTTACTGTCTACGTTTTGAACCATTCCTGTGACACTAGTTATAGATTCCGATGCTTCACTTCAGGTTTACTGTATCCCTCTGACCTTCTTATTGACGATGAAACACAGAAATTGCATTGGAATTAAGTACAAAAGGCACAATGCCGACTTAAGTACAAGAAAACTGACTGTTCTTAATGTCTATGTTTTGAACCATTCCTGTGACACTAGTTATAGATTCCGATGCTCCACTTCAGGTTTACTGTATCCCTCTGACCTTCTTATTGATGATGAATCTCAGAAATTGCTTCGGAATTAAATACAAAAGGCACGATGCCGACTTAAGTACAACAAAACTGACTCTTCTTACTGTCTATGTTTTGAACCGCTCATGTGACACTAGTTATGGATTCCGATGCTTCACTTCAGGTTTACTGCATCCCTCTGACCTTCTTATTGACGATGAAACACAGAAATAGCTTCGGAATTAAATACAAAAGGCACAATGCCGACTTAAGTAGAAGATAACTGACTCTTCTTACTGTCTATGTTTTGAACCGCTCATGTGACACTAGTTATGGATTCCGATGCTTCACTTCAGGTTTACTGTGTCCCTCTGACCTTCTTATTGACGATGAAACACAGAAATTGCATCGGAATTAAATACAAAAGGCACAATGCCGACTTAAGTACAAGACAACTGTCTCTTCTTATTGCCTATGTTTTGAACCATTCCTGTGACACAAGTTATAGATTCTGATGCTTCACTTCAGGTTTACTGTATCCCTCTGACCTTCTTATTGACGATGAAACACAGAAATTGCATCCGAATTAAATAAAAAAGCATAATGCCGACTTAAGTACATGAAAACTGACTCTTCTTACTGTCTATGTTTTGAACCATTCCTGTGACACTAATTATAGATTCCGATGCTTCACTTCAGGTTTACTGTATCCCTCTGTCCTTCGTATTGACGATGAAACACAGAAATTGCATCGGAATAAAATACAAAATGCACAATGCCGACTTAAGTACATGAAAACTGACTCTTCTTACAGTCTATGTTTTGAACCATTCCTGTGACACTAGTTCTAGATTCCGATGCTTCACTTCAGGTTTACTGTATCCCTCTGACCTTCGTATTGACGATGAAACACAGAAATTGCATCGGAAAAAATACAAAATGCACAATGCCGACTTAAGTACAAGAAAACTGACTCTTCTTACTGTCTATGTTTTGAACCATTCCTGTGACACTAGTTCTAGATTCCGCTGTTTCACTTCAGGTTTACTGTATCCCTCTGACCTTCTTATTGACGATGAATCACAGAAATTGCTTCGGAAATAAATACTAAAGGCACAATGCCGACTTAAGTACAACAAAACTAACTCTTCTTACTGTCTAAGTTTGGAACCATTCCTGTGACACTAATTATAGATTCCGATGCTTCACTTCAGGTTTACTGTATCCCTCTGACCTTCTTATTGTTGATGAAACACAAAAATGGCATCGGAATTAAATACAAAAGGCACAATGCCGACTTAAGTACAAGAAAACTGACTCTTCTTATTGCCAATGTTTTGAACCATTCCTGTGACACTAGTTATAGATTCCGCTGTTTCACTTCAGGTTTACTGTATCCCTCTGACCTTCTTATTGACGATGAATCACAGAAATTGCTTCGGAAATAAATACTAAAGGCACAATGCCAACTTAAGTACAACAAAACTAACTCTTCTTACTGTCTAAGTTTGGAACCATTCCTGTGACACTAATTATAGATTCCGATGCTTCACTTCAGGTTTACTGTATCCCTCTGACCTTCTTATTGTTGATGAAACACAAAAATGGCATCGGAATTAAATACAAAAGGCACAATGCCGACTTAAGTACAAGAAAACTGACTCTTCTTACTGTCTATGTTTTGTACCATTCCTGTGACACTAGTTATAGATTCTGATGCTTCACTTCAGGTTTACTGTATCCCTCTGACCTTCTTATTGACGATGAAACACAGAAATAGCATCGGAATTAAATACAAAAGGCACAATGCCGCCTTAAGTACAAGATAACTGACTCTTCTTACTGTCCATGTTTTGTACCATTCCTGTGACATTAGTTATAGATTCCGATGCTTCACTTCAGGTTTACTGTATCCCTCTGACCTTCTTATAGGACGATGAATCACAGAAATTGCTTCGGAATTAGATACAAAAGGCACAATACCGACTTAAGTACAACAAAACTGACTCTTCTTACTGTCTAAGTTTTGAACCATTCATGTGACACTAGTTATAGATTCCGATGCTTCACTTCAGGTTTACTATATCCCTCTGACCTTCTTATTGTTGATGAAACACAGAAATGGCATCGGAATTAAATACAAAAGGCACAATGCCGACTTAAGTACAAGAAAACTGACTCTTCTTGCTGTCTATGTTTTGCACCATTCCTGTGACACTAGTTATAGCTTCCGATGCTTCACTTAAGGTTTACTGTATCCCTCTGACCTTCTTATTGACGATGAAACACAGAAATAGCATCGGAATTCAATACAAATATCACAATGCCAACTGAAGTACAAGAAAACTGACTCTTCTTACTGTGTATGTTTTGATCCATTCATGTGACACTAGTTATAGATTCCGATGCTTCGCTTCAAGTTTACTGTATCCCTCTGACCATCTTATTGACGATGAAACACAGCAATTACATCGGAATTAAATACAAAAGGCACAATGCCGACATAAGTACAAGAAAACTGACTCTTCTTACTGTCTATGTTTTGAACCATTCCTGTGACACTAGTTATAGATTGCGATGTTTCGCTTCAGGTTTACTTTATCACTCTGACCTTCTTATTGACGTTGAAAAACAGAAATAGCATCGGAATTAAATACAAAAGGCACAATGCCGATTTAAGTACAAGGTAACTGACTCTTCTTACTGTCTATGTTTTGAACCATTCAAGTGACACTAGTTATAGATTCCGATGCTTCACTTCAGGTTTACTGTATTCCTCTGACCTTCTTATTGACGATGAAACACAGAAATTGCATCGGAATTAAACACAAAAGACACAATGCCGACTTAAGTACAAGAAAACTGACTCTCCTTACTGTCTATGTTTGAACCATTCCTGTGACACTAGTTATAGATTCCGATGCTTCACTTCAGGTTTACTGTATCCCTCTGACCATCTTATTGACGATGAAACACAGATATAGCATCGGAATTAAATACATAAGGCACAATCCCTACTTAAGTACAAGATAACAGACTCTTCTTAGTGTCTATGTTTTGAACCATTCAAGTGACACTAGTTATAGATTCCGATGCTTCACTTCAGGTTTACTGTATTCCTCTGACCTTCTTATTGACGATGAAACACAGAAAATGCATCGGAATTACATACAAAAGGAACAATGCCGACTTAAGTGCAAGAAAACTGACTCTTCTTACTGTATATGTTTGAACCATTCCTGTGACACTAGTTATAGATTCCGATGCTTCACTTCAGGTTTACTGTATCCCTCTAACCTTCTTATTGACGATGAAACACGGAAATAGCATCGGAAGTAAATACAAAAGGCACAATGCCGACTTAAGTACAAGATAACTGACTCTTCTTACTGTCTATGTTTTGAACCGTTCATGTGACACTAGTTATGGATTCCGATGCTCACTTCAGGTTTACTGTATCCCTATGACCTTCTTATTGACGATTAAACACAGAATTGCATCGGAATTAAATACAAAAAACACAATGCCGACTTAAGTACAAGAAAACTGACTCCTCTTACTGTCTATGTTTTGAACCATTCATGTGACACTAGTTATAGACTCCAATGCTTTAATCCATGTTTACTGTATCCCTCTGACCTTCTTTTTGACGATGGATCACAGAAATTGCTTCGGAATTAAATACAAAAGGCACAATGCCGACTTAAGTACAAGATAACTGACTCTTCTTACTGTCTAAGCATTGAACCATTCCTGTGACACTAGTTATAGATTCCGATGCTTCACTTCAGGTTTACTGTATCCCTCTGACCTTTTTATTGACGATGAAACACAGAAATTGCAACGGAATTAAATACAAAAGGTACAATGCCGACTTAAGTACAAGAAAACTGACTCTTCTTACTGTATATGTTTTGAACCATTCCTGTGACACTAGTTATAGATTCCGATGCTTCACTTCAGGTTTACTGTATCCCTCTGACCTTCTTATTGACGATGAAACACAGAAATTGCAACGGAATTAAATACAAAAGGCACAATGCCGTCTTAAGTACAAGAAACTGACTCTTCTTATTGTCTATGTTTTGAACCATTCCTGTGACACTAGTTATAGATTCCGATGCTTCACTTCAGGTTTACTGTATCCCTCTGACCTTCTTATTGACGATGAAGCACAGACATTGCATCGCAATTAAATACAAAAGGCACAATGCTGACTTAAGTACAAGAAAACTGACTCTTCTTACTATCTTAGTTTTGAACCATTCCTGTGACACTAGTTATAGATTCCGATGCTTCACTTTAGCTTTACAGTATGCCTCAGACCTTCTTATTGACGATGAAACACGGAAATTGTATCGGAATTAAATACAAATGGCGCAATGCCGACTTAAGTACAAGAAAACTGACTCTTCTTACTGTCTATGTTTTGAACTATTCCTGTGACACTAGTTATAGATTCCGATGCTTCACCTCAGGTTAACTGTATCCCTCAGACATTCTTATTGCCGATGAAACACAGAAATTGCATCGGAATTAAATACAAAAGGCACTATGCCGCCTTAAGTACAAGATAACTGACTCTTCTTACTGTCCATGTTTTGAACCATTCCTGTGACATTAGTTCCAGATTCCGCTGTTTCACTTCAGTTTTACTGTATCCCTCTGACCTTCTTATTGACGATGAATCACAGAAATTGCTTCGGAAATAAATACTAAAGGCACAATGCCGACGTAAGTACAACAAAACTAACTCTTCTTACTGTCTAAGTTTGGAACCATTCCTGTGACACTTATTATAGATTCCGATGCTTCACTTCAGGTTTACTGTATCCCTCTGACCTTCTTATTGTTGATGAAACACAAAAATGGCATCGGAATTAAATACAAAAGGCACAATGCCGACTTAAGTACAAGAAAACTGACTCTTCTTACTGTCAATGTTTTGAACCATTCCTGTGACACTAGTTATAGATTCCGCTGTTTCACTTCAGGTTTACTGTATCCCTCTGACCTTCTTATTGACGATGAATCACAGAAATTGCTTCGGAAATAAATACTAAAGGCACAATGCCGACTTAAGTACAACAAAACTAACTCTTCTTACTGTCTAAGTTTGGAACCATTCCTGTGACACTAATTATAGATTCCAATGCTTCACTTCAGGTTTACTGTATCCCTCTGACCTTCTTATTATTGATGAAACACAAAAATGGCATCGGAATTAAATTCAAAAGGCACAATGCCGACTTAAGTACAAGAAAACTGACTCTTCTTACTGTCTATGTTTTGAACCATTCCTGTGACACTAGTTATAGATTCTGATGCTTCACTTCAGGTTTACTGTATCCCTCTGACCTTCTTATTGACGATGAAACACAGAAATAGCATCGGAATTAAATACAAAAGGCACAATGCCGCCATAAGTACAAGATAACTGACTCTTCTTACTGTCCATGTTTTGAACCATTCCTGTGACATTAGTTATAGATTCCGATGCTTCACTTCAGGTTTACTGAATCCCTGTGACCTTCTTATAGGACGATGAATCACAGAAATTGCTTCGGAATTAGATACAATAGGCACAATGCCGACTTAAGTACAACAAAACTGACTCTTCTTACAGTCTAAGTTTTGAACCATTCCTGTGACACTAGTTATGGATTCCGATGCTTCACTTCAGGTTTACTATATCCCTCTGACCTTCTTATTGTTGATGAAACACAGAAATGGCATCGGAATTAAATACAAAATGCACAATGCCGACTTAAGTACAAGAAAACTGACTCTTCTTGCTGTCTATGTTTTGCACCATTCCTGTGACACTAGTTATAGATTCCGATGCTTCACTTAAGGTTTACTGTACCCCTCTGACCTTCTTATTGACGATGAGACACAGAAATAGCATCGGAATTCAATACAAAAGGCACAATGCCGACTTAAGTACAAGAAAACTGACTTTTCTTACTGTCTACGTTTTGAACCATTCCTGTGACACTAGTTATAGATTCCGATGCTTCACTTCAGGTTTACTGTATCCCTCTGACCTTCTTATTGACGATGAAACACAGAAATTGCATTGGAATTAAGTACAAAAGGCACAATGCCGACTTAAGTACAAGAAAACTGACTGTTCTTAATGTCTATGTTTTGAACCATTCCTGTGACACTAGTTATAGATTCCGATGCTCCACTTCAGGTTTACTGTATCCCTCTGACCTTCTTATTGATGATGAATCTCAGAAATTGCTTCGGAATTAAATACAAAAGGCACGATGCCGACTTAAGTACAACAAAACTGACTCTTCTTACTGTCTATGTTTTGAACCGCTCATGTGACACTAGTTATGGATTCCGATGCTTCACTTCAGGTTTACTGCATCCCTCTGACCTTCTTATTGACGATGAAACACAGAAATAGCTTCGGAATTAAATACAAAAGGCACAATGCCGACTTAAGTAGAAGATAACTGACTCTTCTTACTGTCTATGTTTTGAACCGCTCATGTGACACTAGTTATGGATTCCGATGCTTCACTTCAGGTTTACTGTATCCCTCTGACCTTCTTATTGACGATGAAACACAGAAATTGCATCGGAATTAAATACAAAAGGCACAATGCCGACTTAAGTACAAGACAACTGTCTCTTCTTATTGCCTATGTTTTGAACCATTCCTGTGACACAAGTTATAGATTCTGATGCTTCACTTCAGGTTTACTGTATCCCTCTGACCTTCTTATTGACGATGAAACACAGAAATTGCATCCGAATTAAATAAAAAAGCATAATGCCGACTTAAGTACATGAAAACTGACTCTTCTTACTGTCTATGTTTTGAACCATTCCTGTGACACTAATTATAGATTCCGATGCTTCACTTCAGGTTTACTGTATCCCTCTGTCCTTCGTATTGACGATGAAACACAGAAATTGCATCGGAATAAAATACAAAATGCACAATGCCGACTTAAGTACAT
Organism: Schistocerca americana; assembly: GCF_021461395.2. NCBI lineage: Eukaryota > Metazoa > Arthropoda > Insecta > Orthoptera > Acrididae > Schistocerca > Schistocerca americana. The sequence continues at coordinate 1,861,069 of NC_060119.1, forward strand.
GAAAACTGACTCTTCTTACTGTCTATGTTTTGAACCATTCCTGTGACACTAGTTCTAGATTCCGATGCTTCACTTCAGGTTTACTGTATCCCTCTGACCTTCGTATTGACGATGAAACACAGAAATTGCATCGGAAAAAATACAAAATGCACAATGCCGACTTAAGTACAAGAAAACTGACTCTTCTTACTGTCTATGTTTTGAACCATTCCTGTGACACTAGTTCTAGATTCCGCTGTTTCACTTCAGGTTTACTGTATCCCTCTGACCTTCTTATTGACGATGAATCACAGAAATTGCTTCGGAAATAAATACTAAAGGCACAATGCCGACTTAAGTACAACAAAACTAACTCTTCTTACTGTCTAAGTTTGGAACCATTCCTGTGACACTAATTATAGATTCCGATGCTTCACTTCAGGTTTACTGTATCCCTCTGACCTTCTTATTGTTGATGAAACACAAAAATGGCATCGGAATTAAATACAAAAGGCACAATGCCGACTTAAGTACAAGAAAACTGACTCTTCTTACTGCCAATGTTTTGAACCATTCCTGTGACACTAGTTATAGATTCCGCTGTTTCACTTCAGGTTTACTGTATCCCTCTGACCTTCTTATTGACGATGAATCACAGAAATTGCTTCGGAAATAAATACTAAAGGCACAATGCCAACTTAAGTACAACAAAACTAACTCTTCTTACTGTCTAAGTTTGGAACCATTCCTGTGACACTAATTATAGATTCCGATGCTTCACTTCAGGTTTACTGTATCCCTCTGACCTTCTTATTGTTGATGAAACACAAAAATGGCATCGGAATTAAATACAAAAGGCACAATGCCGACTTAAGTACAAGAAAACTGACTCTTCTTACTGTCTATGTTTTGTACCATTCCTGTGACACTAGTTATAGATTCTGATGCTTTTCTTCAGGTTTACTGTATCCCTCTGACCTTCTTATTGACGATGAAACACAGAAATAGCATCGGAATTAAATACAAAAGGCACAATGCCGCCTTAAGTACAAGATAACTGACTCTTCTTACTGTCCATGTTTTGTACCATTCCTGTGACATTAGTTATAGATTCCGATGCTTCACTTCAGGTTTACTGTATCCCTCTGACCTTCTTATAGGACGATGAATCACAGAAATTGCTTCGGAATTAGATACAAAAGGCACAATACCGACTTAAGTACAACAAAACTGACTCTTCTTACTGTGTATGTTTTGATCCATTCATGTGACACTAGTTATAGATTCCGATGCTTCACTTCAAGTTTACTGTATCCCTCTGACCATCTTATTGACGATGAAACACGGCAATTACATCGGAATTAAATACAAAAGGCACAATGCCGACATAAGTACAAGAAAACTGACTCTTCTTACTGTCTATGTTTTGAACCATTCCTGTGACACTAGTTATAGATTGCGATGTTTCGCTTCAGGTTTACTTTATCACTCTGACCTTCTTATTGACGTTGAAAAACAGAAATAGCATCGGAATTAAATACAAAAGGCACAATGCCGATTTAAGTACAAGGTAACTGACTCTTCTTACTGTCTATGTTTTGAACTATTCAAGTGACACTAGTTATAGATTCCGATGCTTCACTTCAGGTTTACTGTATTCCTCTGACCTTCTTATTGACGATGAAACACAGAAATTGCATCGGAATTAAACACAAAAGACACAATGCCGACTTAAGTACAAGAAAACTGACTCTCCTTACTGTCTATGTTTGAACCATTCCTGTGACACTAGTTATAGATTCCGATGCTTCACTTCAGGTTTACTGTATCCCTCTGACCATCTTATTGACGATGAAACACAGATATAGCATCGGAATTAAATACATAAGGCACAATCCCTACTTAAGTACAAGATAACAGACTCTTCTTAGTGTCTATGTTTTGAACCATTCAAGTGACACTAGTTATAGATTCCGATGCTTCACTTCAGGTTTACTGTATTCCTCTGACCTTCTTATTGACGATGAAACACAGAAAATGCATCGGAATTACATACAAAAGGAACAATGCCGACTTAAGTGCAAGAAAACTGACTCTTCTTACTGTATATGTTTGAACCATTCCTGTGACACTAGTTATAGATTCCGATGCTTCACTTCAGGTTTACTGTATCCCTCTAACCTTCTTATTGACGATGAAACACGGAAATAGCATCGGAAGTAAATACAAAAGGCACAATGCCGACTTAAGTACAAGATAACTGACTCTTCTTACTGTCTATGTTTTGAACCGTTCATGTGACACTAGTTATGGATTCCGATGCTCACTTCAGGTTTACTGTATCCCTATGACCTTCTTATTAACGATTAAACACAGAATTGCATCGGAATTAAATACAAAAAACACAATGCCGACTTAAGTACAAGAAAACTGACTCCTCTTACTGTCTATGTTTTGAACCATTCATGTGACACTAGTTATAGACTCCAATGCTTTAATCCATGTTTACTGTATCCCTCTGACCTTCTTTTTGACGATGGATCACAGAAATAGCTTCGGAATTAAATACAAAAGGCACAATGCCGACTTAAGTACAAGATAACTGACTCTTCTTACTGTCTACGCATTGAACCATTCCTGTGACACTAGTTATAGATTCCGATGCTTCACTTCAGGTTTACTGTATCCCTCTGACCTTTTTATTGACGATGAAACACAGAAATTGCAACGGAATTAAATACAAAAGGTACAATGCCGACTTCAGTACAAGAAAACTGACTCTTCTTACTGTATATGTTTTGAACCATTCCTGTGACACTAGTTATAGATTCCGATGCTTCACTTCAGGTTTTCTGTATCCCTCTGACCTTCTTATTGACGATGAAACACAGAAATTGCAACGGAATTAAATACAAAAGGCACAATGCCGTCTTAAGTACAAGAAACTGACTCTTCTTATTGTCTATGTTTTGAACCATTCCTGTGACACTAGTTATAGATTCCGATGCTTCACTTCAGGTTTACTGTATCCCTCTGACCTTCTTATTGACGATGAAGCACAGACATTGCATCGCAATTAAATACAAAAGGCACAATGCTGACTTAAGTACAAGAAAACTGACTCTTCTTACTATCTTAGTTTTGAACCATTGCTGTGACACTAGTTATAGATTCCGATGCTTCACTTTAGCTTTACAGTATGCCTCAGACCTTCTTATTGACGATGAAACACGGAAATTGTATCGGAATTAAATACAAATGGCGCAATGCCGACTTAAGTACAAGAAAACTGACTCTTCTTACTGTCTATGTTTTGAACTATTCCTGTGACACTAGTTATAGATTCCGATGCTTCACCTCAGGTTAACTGTATCCCTCAGACATTCTTATTGCCGATGAAACACAGAAATTGCATCGGAATTAAATACAAAAGGCACTATGCCGCCTTAAGTACAAGATAACTGACTCTTCTTACTGTCCATGTTTTGAACCATTCCTGTGACATTAGTTATAGATTCCGATGCTTCACTTTAGGTTTACTGTATCCCTCTGACCTTCTTATAGGACGATGAATCACAGAAATTGCTTCGGAATTAGATACAAATGGCACAATGCCGACTTAAGTACAACAAAACTGACTCTTCTTACTGTCTAAGTTTTGAACCATTCCTGTGACACTAGTTATAGATTCCGATGCTTCACTTCAGGTTTACTATATCCCTCTGACCTTCTTATTGTTGATGAAACACAGAAATGGCATCGGAATTAAATACAAAAGGCACAATGCCGACTTAAGTACAAGAAAACTGACTCTTCTTGCTGTCTATGTTTTGAACCATTCCTGTGACACTAGTTATAGATTCCGATGCTTCACTTAAGGTTTACTGTATCCCTCTGACCTTCTTATTGACGATGAAACACAGAAATAGCATCGGAATTCAATACAAATGGCACAATGCCAACTGAAGTACAAGAAAACTGACTCTTCTTACTGTGTATGTTTTGATCCATTCATGTGACATTAGTTATAGATTCCGATGCTTCACTTCAAGTTTACTGTATCCCTCTGACCATCTTATTGACGATGAAACACAGAAATTGCATCGGAATTAAATACAAAAGGCACAATGCCGACAAAGGTACAAGAAAACTGACTCTTCTTACTGTCTATGTTTTGAACCATTCCTGTGACACTAGTTATAGATTCCGATGTTTCGCTTCAGGTTTACTTTATCACTCTGACCTTCTTATTGACGTCGAAAAACAGAAATAGCATCGGAATTAAATACAAAAGGCACAATGCCGATTTAAGTACAAGGTAACTGACTCTTCTTACTGTCTATGTTTTGAACCATTCAAGTGACACTAGTTATAGATTCCGATGCTTCACTTCAGGTTTACTGTATTCCTCTGACCTTCTTATTGACGATGAAACACAGAAATTGCATCGGAATTAAACACAAAAGACACAATGCCGACTTAAGTACAAGAAAACTGACTCTCCTTACTGTCTATGTTTGAACCATTCCTGTGACACTAGTTATAGATTCCGATGCTTCACTTCAGGTTTACTGTATCCCTCTGACCATCTTATTGACGATGAAACACAGATATAGCATCGGAAATAAATACATAAGGCACAATCCCTACTTAAGTACAAGATAACAGACTCTTCTTAGTGTCTATGTTTTGAACCATTCAAGTGACACTAGTTATAGATTCCGATGCTTCACTTCAGGTTTACTGTTTCCTCTGACCTTCTTATTGACGATGAAACACAGAAAATGCATCGGAATTACATACAAAAGGAACAATGCCGACTTAAGTGCAAGAAAACTGACTCTTCTTACTGTCTATGTTTGAACCATTCCTGTGACACTAGTTATAGATTCCGATGCTTCACTTCAGGTTTACTGTATCCCTCTAACCTTCTTATTGACGATGAAACACAAAAATAGCATCGGAAGTAAATACAAAAGGCACAATGCCGACTTAAGTACAAGATAACTGACTCTTCTTACTGTCTATGTTTTGAACCGCTCATGTGACACTAGTTATGGATTCCGATGCTTCACTTCAGGTTTACTGTATCCCTCTGACCTTCTTATTGACGATCAAACACAGAAATTGCATCGTAATTAAATACAAAAGGCACAATGCCGACTTAAGTACAAGATAACTGTCTCTTCTTATTGTCTATGTCTTGAACCATTCCTGTGACACTAGTTATAGATTCTGATGCTTCACTGCAGGTTTACTGTATCCCTCTGACCTTCTTATTGACGATGAAACACAGAATTTGCATCGGAATTAAATAAAAAAGCACAATAACGACTTAAGTATATGAAAACTGACTCTTCTTACTGTATATGTTTTCAACCATTCCTGTGACACTAGTTATGGATTCCGATGCTTCACTTCAGGTTTACTGTATCCCTCTGACCTTCTCATTGACGATTAAACACAGAATTGCATCGGAATTAAATACAAAAAACACAATGCCGACTTAAGTACAAGAAAACTGACTCCTCTTACTGTCTATGTTTTGAACCATTCATGTGACACTAGTTATAGACTCCAATGCTTTACTCCATGTTTACTGTATCCCTCTGACCTTCTTTTTGACGTTGGATCACAGAAATTGCTTCGGAATTAAATACAAAAGGCACAATGCCGACTTAAGTACAAGATAACTGACTCTTCTTACTGTCTAAGCATTGAACCATTCCTGTGACACTAGTTATAGATTCCGATGCTTCACTTCAATTTTACTGTATCCCTCTGACCTTTTTGTTGACGATGAAACACAGAAATTGCAACGGAATTAAATACAAAAGGTACAATGCCGACTTAAGTACAAGAAAACTGACTCTTCTTACTGTATATGTTTTGATCCATTCCTGTGACACTAGTTATAGATTCCGATGCTTCACTTCAGGTTTACTGTATCCCTCTGACCTTCTTATTGTCGATGAAACACAGAAATTGCAACGGAATTAAATACAAAAGGCACAATGCCGACTTAAGTACAAGAAACTGACTCTTCTTATTGTCTATGTTTTGAACCATTCCTGTGACACTAGTTATAGATTCCGATGCTTCACTTCAGGTTTACTGTATCCCTCTGATCTTCTTATTGACGATGAAGCACAGACATTGCATCGCAATTAAATACAAAAGGCACAATGCTGACTTAAGTACAAGAAAACTGACTCTTCTTACTATCTTAGTTTTGAACCATTCCTGTGACACTAGTTATAGATTCCGATGCTTCACTTTAGCTTTACAGTATGCCTCAGACCTTCTTATTGACGATGAAACACGGAAATTGTATCGGAATTAAATACAAAAGGCGCAATGCCGACTTAAGTACAAGAAAACTTACTCTTCTTACTGTCTATGTTTTGAACTATTCCTGTGACACTAGTTATAGATTCCGATGCTTCACCTCAGGTTAACTGTATCCCTCAGACATTCTTATTGCCGATGAAACACAGAAATTGCATCGGAATTAAATACAAAAGGCACTATGCCGACTTAAGTACAAAATAACTGACTCTTCTTACTTCAGAAATGGCTCTGAGCACTATGGGACTCAACTGCTGAGGTCATTAGTCCCCTAGAACTTAGAAGTAGTTAAACGTAACTAACCTAAGGACATCACAAACATCCATCCCCGAGGCAGGATTTGAACCTGGGACCGTAGCGGTCTTGCGGTTCCAGACTGCAGCGTCTTTAACCGCACGGCCACTTCGGCCGGCACCCTCCTTACTGTCTATGATTTGAACCACTCATGTGACACTAGTTACAGATTCCGATGCTTCACTTCAGGTTTACTGTATCCCTCTGACCTTCTTATTGACGATGAAACACAGAAATTGCATCGGAATTAAATACAAAAGGCACAATGCCGACTTACGTTTGAGAAAACTGACTCTTCTAACTGTCTATGTTTTTAACCATTCATGTGACACTAATTATAGATTCCGATGCTTCACTTCAGGTTAACTGTATCCCTCTGACCTTCTTATTGACGATGAAACACAGAAATTGCAACGGAATTAAATACAAAGGCACAATGCCGATTTAAGTACAAGAAAACTGACTCTTCTTATTGTCTATGTTATGAACCATTCCTGTGACACTAGTTATAGATTCCGATGCTTCACTTCAGGTTTACTGTAGCCATCTGACCTTCTTATTGACGATGAAACACAGAAATTGCATCGCAATTAAATACAAAAGGCACAATGCCGTCTTAAGTACAAGAAAACTGACTCTTCTTACTATCTAAGTTTTGAACTATTCCTGTGACACTAGTTATAGATTCCGATGCTTCACTTTAGCTATACAGTATGCCTCAGACGTTCGTATTGACGATGAAACACAGAAATTGTATCGGAATTAAATAGAAAACGCACAATGCCGACTTAAGTACAAGAAAACTGACTCATCTTACTGTCTATGTTTTGAACTATTCCTGTGACACTAGTTATAGTTTCCGATGCTTCACTTCAGGTTAACTGTATCCCTCTGACCTTCTTATTGCCGATGAAACACAGAAATTGCATCGGAATTAATTACAAAAGGCACTATGCCGACTTAAGTACAAAATAACTGACTCTTCTTACTGTCTATGATTTGAACCACTCATGTGAAACTAGTTACAGATTCCGATGCTTCACTTCAGGTTTACTGTATCCCACTGCCTTCTTATTGAAGATGAAACAGAGAAATTGCATCGGAATTAAATACAAAAGGCACAATACCGACTTAAGTACAAGAAAACTGTCTCTTCTTACTGTCTATGTTTTGAAACATTCCTGTGACACTAGTTATAGATTCCGATTCTTCAATTCTGGTTTACTGTATCCCTCTGACCTTCTTATTGACGATGAAACACAGAAATTGCATCGGAATTAAATACAAAAGGCACAATGCCGACTTAAGTACAAGAAATCTGACTCTTCTTACTGTCTATGTTTGAACCATTCCTGTGACACTAGTTATAGATTCCGATGCTTCACTTCAGGTTTACTGTATCCCTCTGACCTTCTTGTTGACGATGAAACACAGAAATTGCATCGGAATTAAATACAAAAGGCACAATGCCGACTTAAGTACAAGAAAACTGACTCTTCTTATTGTCTATGTTTTGAACCATTCCTGTGACACTAGTTATAGATTCCGATGCTTCACTTCAGCTTTACAGTATGCCTCTGGCCTCCTTATTGACGACGAAACACAAAAATTGCATCGGAATTAAATACAAAAGGCGCAATGCCGACTTAAGTACAAGAAAACTGACTCTTCTTTCTGTCTATGTTATGAACTATTCCTGTGCACTAGTTATAGATTCCGATGCTTCACTTCAGATTTACTGTATCCCTCTGACCTTCTTAATGCCGATGAAACACAGAAATTGCATGGGAATTAAATACAACTGGCACAATGCCGACTTAAGTACAAGAATACTGACTCTTCTTACAGTCTATGTTTTCAACCATTCCTTTGACACTAGTTATAGATTCCGATCCTTCACTTCAGGTTTACTGTATCTCTCTAACCTTCTTATTGACGATGAAACACAGAAATTGCATCAGAATTAAATACAAAAGGCACAATGATGACTTAAGTACAAGAAAACTGACTCTTCTTACTGTCTATGCTTTGAACTATTCCTGTGACACTAGTTATAGTTTCCGATGCTTCACTTCAGGTTAACTGTATCCCTCCGACCTTCTTATTGCCGATGAAACACAGAAATTGCATCGGAATTAAATACAAAAGGCACTATGCCGACTTAAGTACAAAATAACTGACTCTTCTTACTGTCTATGATTTGAACCACTCATGTGACACTAGTTACAGATTCCGATGCTTCACTTCAGGTTTACTGTATCCCTCTGACCTTCTTATTGACGATGAAACACAGAAATTGCATCGGAATTAGATAAAAAAGTCACAATGCCGACTTAAGTTCAAGGAAACTGACTCTTCTAACTGGCTATGTTTTTAACCATTCATGTGACACTAGTTATAGATTCCGATGCTTCACTTCAGGTTTACTGTATCCCTCTTACCTTCTTATTGACGATGAAACACAGAAATTGCATCGGAATTAAATACAAAAGGCACAATACCGACTTAAGTACAAGAAAACTGACTCTTCTTACTGTCTATGTTTTGAACCATTCCTGTGACACTAGTTATAGATTCCGATTCTTCAATTCAGGTTTACTGTATCCCTCTGACCTTCTTATTGACGATGAAACACAGAAATTGCATCGGAATTAAATACAAAAGGAACAATGCCGACTTAAGTACAAGAAATCTGACTCTTCTTACTGTCTATGTTTGAACCATTCCTGTGACACTAGTTATAGATTCCGATGCTTCACTTCAGGTTTACTGTATCCCTCCGACCTTCTTATTGACGATGAAACACAGAAATTGCATCGGAATTAAATACAAAAGGCACACTGCCGACTAAAGTACAAGAAAACAGACTCTTCTTATTGTCTATGTTTTGAACCATTCCTGTGACACTAGTTATAGATTCCGATGCTTCACTTCCGGTTTTCTGTATCCCTCTGACCTTCTTATTGACGTTGAAACGCTGAAATTGCATTGGAATTAAATACAAAAAACACAATGCCGACTTAAGTACAAGAAAACTGACTCTTCTTACCGTCTATGTTTTGAACCATTCATGTGACACTAGTTATATATTCCGATGCTTCACTTCAGGTTTTCTGTATCCCTCTGACCTTCTTATTGACGATGAAACACAGAAATTGCATCGGAATTAAATACAAAAGGCACAATGCCGAGTTAAGTACAAGAAAACTGACTCTTCTTATTGTCTATGTTTTGAACCATTCCTGTGACACTAGTTATAGATTCCGATTCTTCAATTCAGGTTTACTGTATCCCTCTGACCTTCTTATTGACGATGAAACACAGAAATAGCATCGGAATTAAATACAAAAGGCACAATGCCTACTTAAGTACAAGATAACTGACACTTCTTACTGTCTATGATTTGAACCACTTATGTGACACTAGTTACAAATTCTGATGCTTCACTTCAGGTTTACTGTATCCCACTGACCTTCTTATTGACGTTCAAACACAGAAATTGCATCGGAATTAAATACAAAAGGCACAATGCCCACTTAAGTTCAAGAAAACTGACTCATCTAACTGTCTATGTTTTGAACCATTCATGTGGCACTAGTTATAGGTTCCGATGCTTCACTTCAGGTCTACTGTATCCCTCTGACCTTGAACACAGAAATTGCATCGGAATTAAATACAAAAGGCACAATGCCGACTTAAGTTCAAGAAAACTGACTCTACTTACTGTCTATGTTTGAACCATTCCTGTGACACTAGTTATAGATTCCGATGCTTCACTTCAGGTTTTCTGTATCCCTCTGACCTTCTTATTGACGATGAAACACAGATATTGCATCGGAATTAAATACAAATGGCACAATGCCGTCTTAAGTACAAGAAAACTGACTCTTCTTACTGTCTATATTTTGAACCATTCCTGTGACACTAGTTATAGTTTCCGATGCTTCACTTCAGGTTTACTGTATCCCTCTGACCTTCTTATTGACGATGAAACACAGAAATTGCATCGGAATTAAATACAAAATGCACAATGCCGACTTAAGTACAAGAAAACTGACTCTTCTTACTGTCTATGTTTTGAACCATTCCTGTGACACTAGTTATAGATTCCGATGCTTCACTTCAGGTTTCCTGCATCCCTCTGACCTTCTTATTGACGACCAAACACAGAAATTGCACCGGAATTAAATACAAAAGGCACAATGCCGACTTAACTACAAGAAAACTGACTCTTCTTACTGTCTATGTATTGAAACATTCCTGTGACACTAGTTATAGATTCCGATGCTTCACTTCAGGTTCACTGTATCCCTCTGACCTTCTTATCCACGAAGAAGCACAGAAATTGCATCGGAATTAAATACAAAAATAACAATGCCGACTTAAGTACAAGAAAACTGACTCTTCTTAATGTCTATGATTTGAACCATTACTGTGACACTAGTTATAGATTCCGATGCTTCACTTCAGGTTTACTGTATCCCTCTGGCCCCCTTATTGACAATGAAACACAGAAATTGCATCGGAATTAAATACAAAAGGCACAACTCCGACTTATGTACAAGAAAGCTAACTCTTCTTACTGTCTACATTTTGAACCATTCCTGTGACACTAGTTATAGATTCCGATGCTTCACTTCAAGTTTACTGTATCTCTCTGACCTTCTTATTGACGATGAAACACCGAAATTGCATCGGAATTAAATAAAAAAAACACAATGCCGGCTTAAGTACAAGAAAACTGACACTTCTAACTGTCTATGTTTTGAACCATTCATGTGACACTAGTTACAGACTCCGATGCTTTACTCCAAGTTTACTGTATCCCTCCGACCTTCTTATTGACGATGAATCACAGAAATTGCATTGGAATTAAATACAAAAGGCACAATGCCGACTCAAGTACATGGAAACAGACTCTTCTAACTTTCTACGTTTTGAACCATTCCTGTGACACTAGTTATAGATTTCGATGCTTCACTTCAGGTTTACTGTATCCCTCTGACCTTCTTATTGACGATGAAACACAGAAATAGCATCGGAATTAAATACAAAAGGCACAATGCCAGCTTAAGTACAAGAAAACCGACTCTTCTTACTGTCTATGTTTTGAACCATTCCTGTGACACTAGTTACAGATTCCGATGCTTCACTTCAGGTTTACTGTATCCCTCTGACCTTCTTATTGACGATGAAACACAGAAATTGCATCGGAATTAAATACAAAAGGCACAATGCCGACTTATGTACAAGAAATCTGACTCTTCCTACTGTCTATGTTTGAACCATTCCTGTGACACTAGTTATAGATTCCGATGCTTCACTTCAGGTTTACTGTATCCCTCTGACCTTCCTATTGACGATGAAACACAGAAATTGCATCGGAATTAAATACAAAAGGCACAATGCCGACATAAGTACAAGAAAATTGACTCTTCTTACTATCTAAGTTTTGAACCATTCCTGTGACACTAGTTATAGATTCCGATGCTTCACTTCAGGTTTACTGTATCCCTCTGACCTTCTTATTGACGATGAAACACAGAAATAGCATCGGAATTAAATACAAAAGGCACAATGCCAGCTTAAGTACAAGAAAACTGACTCTTCTTACTGTCTATGTTTTGAACCATTCCTGTGACACTAGTTACAGATTCCGATGCTTCACTTCAGGTTTACTGTATCCCTCTGACCTTCTTATTGACGATGAAACACAGAAATTGCATCGGAATTAAATACAAAAGGCACAATGCCGTCTTAAGTACAAGAAATCTGACTCTTCTTACTGTCTATGTTTGAACCATTCCTGTGACACTAGTTATAGATTCCGATGCTTCACTTCAGGTTTACTGTATCCCTCTGTCCTTCCTATTGACGATGAAACACAGAAATTGCATCGGAATTAAATACAAAAGGCACAATGCCGACATAAGTACAAGAAAATTGACTCTTCTTACTATCTAAGTTTTGAACCATTCCTGTGACACTAGTTATAGATTCCGATGCTTCACTTCAGGTTTACTGTATCCCTCTGACCTTCTTGTTGACGATGAAACACAGAAATTGCATCGGAATTAAATACAAAAGGCACAATGCCGACTTAAGTACAATAAAACTGACTCTTCTTACTATCTAAGATTTGAACCATTCCTGTGACACTAGTTATAGATTCCGATGCTTCACTTCAGCTTTACAGTATGCCTCTGGCCTCCTTATTGACGACGAAACACGAAAATTGCATCGGAATTAAATACAAAAGGCGCAATGCCGACTTAAGTACAAGAAAACTGACTCTTCTTTCTGTCTATGTTATGAACTATTCCTGTGACACTAGTTATAGATTCCGATGCTTCACTTCAGATTTACTGTATCCCTCTGACCTTCTTAATGCCGATGAAACACAGAAATTGCATGGGAATTAAATACAACAGGCACAATGCCGACTCAAGTACAAGAATACTGACTCTTCTTACTGTCTATGTTTTCAACCATTCCTTTGACACTAGTTATAGATTCCGATCCTTCACTTCAGGTTTACTGTATCCCTCTGACCTTCTTATTGACGATGAAACACAGAAATTGCATCAGAATTAAATACAAAAGGCACAATGCCGACTTAAGTACAAGAAAACTGACTCTTCTTACTGTCTATGCTTTGAACTATTCATGTGACACTAGTTATAGTTTCCGATGCTTCACTTCAGGTTAACTGTATCCCTCTGACCTTCTTATTGCCGATGAAACACAGAAATTGCATCGGAATTAAATACAAAAGGCACTATGCCGACTTAAGTACAAAATAACTGACTCTTCTTACTGTCTATGATTTGAACCACTCATGTGACACTAGTTACAGATTCCGATGCTTCACTTCGGGTTTACTGTAACCCTCTGACCTTCTTATTGACGATGAAACACAGAAATTGCATCGGAATTAAATAAAAAAGTCACAATGCCGACTTAAGTTCAAGGAAACTGACTCTTCTAACTGTCTATGTTTTTAACCATTCATGTGACACTAGTTATAGATTCCGATGCTTCACTTCAGGTTTACTGTATCCCTCTTACCTTCTTATTGACGATGAAACACAGAAATTGCATCGGAATTAAATACAAAAGGCACAATGCCGACTTAAGTACAAGAAATCTGACTCTTCTTACTGTCTATGTTTGAACCATTCCTGTGACACTAGTTATAGATTCCGATGCTTCACTTCAGGTTTACTGTATCCCTCTGACCTTCTTATTGACGATGAAACACAGAAATTGCATCGGAATTAAATACAAAAGGCACAATGCCGACTAAAGTACAAGAAAACAGACTCTTCTTATTGTCTATGTTTTGAACCATTCCTGTGACACTAGTTATAGATTCCGATGCTTCACTTCAGGTTTTCTGTATCCCTCTGACCTTCTTATTGACGTTGAAACGCTGAAATTGCATTCGAATTAAATACAAAAAACACAATGCCGACTTAAGTACAAGAAAACTGACTCTTCTTACCGTCTATGTTTTGAACCATTCATGTGACACTAGTTATATATTCCGATGCTTCACTTCAGGTTTTCTGTATCCCTCTGACCTTCTTATTGACGATGAAACACAGAAATTGCATCGGAATTAAATACAAAAAGCACAATGCCGACTTAAGTACAAGAAAACTGACTCTTCTTATTGTCTATGTTTTGAACCATTCCTGTGACACTAGTTATAGATTCCGATTCTTCAATTCAGGTTTACTGTATCCCTCTGACCTTCTTATTGACGATGAAACACAGAAATAGCATCGGAATTAAATACAAAAGGCACAATGCCTACTTAAGTACAAGATAACTGACACTTCTTACTGTCTATGATTTGAACCACTTATGTGACACTAGTTACAAATTCTGATGCTTCACTTCAGGTTTACTGTATCCCACTGACCTTCTTATTGACGTTCAAACACAGAAATTGCATCGGAATTAAATACAAAAGGCACAATGCCGACTTAAGTTCAAGAAAACTGACTCTTCTAACTGTCTATGTTTTGAACCATTCATGTGGCACTAGTTATAGGTTCCGATGCTTCACTTCAGGTCTACTGTATCCCTCTGACCTTCTTATTGACGATGAAACACAGAAATTGCATCGGAATTAAATACAAAAGGCACAATGCCCACTTAAGTACAAGAATACTGACTCTTCTTACTGTCTATGTTTTGAACCATTCCTTTGACACTAGTTATAGATTCCGATCATTCACTTCAGGTTTACTGTATCCCTCTGACCTTCTTATTGACGATGAAACACAGAAATTGCATCGGAATTAAATACAAAAGGCACAATGCCGACTTAAGTTCAAGAAAACTGACTCTACTTACTGTCTATGTTTGAACCATTCCTGTGACACTAGTTATAGATTCCGATGCTTCACTTCAGGTTTACTGTATCCCTCTGACCTTCTTATTGACGATGAAACACAGATATTGCATCGGAATTAAATACAAATGGCACAATGCCGTCTTAAGTACAAGAAAACTGACTCTTCTTACTGTCTATATTTTGAACCATTCCTGTGACACTAGTTATAGTTTCCGATGCTTCACTTCAGGTTTACTGTATCCCTCTGACCTTCTTATTGACGATGAAACACAGAAATTGCATCGGAATTAAATACAAAATGCACAATGCCGACTTAAGTACAAGAAAACTGACTCTTCTTACTGTCTATGTTTTGAACCATTCCTGTGACACTAGTTATAGATTCCGATGCTTCACTTCAGGTTTCCTGCATCCCTCTGACCTTCTTATTGACGACCAAACACAGAAATTGCACCGGAATTAAATACAAAAGGCACAATGCCGACTTAACTACAAGAAAACTGACTCTTCTTACTGTCTATGTATTGAAACATTCCTGTGACACTAGTTATAGATTCCGATGCTTCACTTCAGGTTCACTGTATCCCTCTGACCTTCTTATCGACGAAGAAGCACAGAAATTGCATCGGAATTAAATACAAAAATAACAATGCCGACTTAAGTACAAGAAAACTGACTCTTCTTAATGTCTATGATTTGAACCATTACTGTGACACTAGTTATAGATTCCGATGCTTCACTTCAGGTTTACTGTATCCCTCTGGCCCCCTTATTGACGATGAAACACAGAAATTGCATCGGAATTAAATACAAAAGGCACAACTCTGACTTATGTACAAGAAAGCTGACTCTTCTTACTGTCTATGTTTTGAACCATTCCTGTGTCACTAGTTATGGATTCCGATCCTTCACTTCAAGTTTACTGTATCTCTCTGACCTTCTTATTGACGATGAAACACAGAAATTGCATCGGAATTAAATAAAAAAAACACAATGCCGGCTTAAGTACAAGAAAACTGACACTTCTAACTGTCTATGTTTTGAACCATTCATGTGACACTAGTTACAGACTCCGATGCTTTACTCCAAGTTTACTGTATCCCTCCGACCTTCTTATTGACGATGAATCACAGAAATTGCATTGGAATTAAATACAAAAGGCACAATGCCGACTTAAGTACATGGAAACAGACTCTTCTAACTTTCTATGTTTTGAACCATTCCTGTGACACTAGTTATAGATTTCGATGCTTCACTTCGGGTTTACTGTATCCCTCTGACCTTCTAATTGACGATGAAACACAGAAATAGCATCGGAATTAAATACAAAAGGCACAATGCCAGCTTAAGTACAAGAAAACTGACTCTTCTTACTGTCTATGTTTTGAACCATTCCTGTGACACTAGTTACAGATTCCGATGCTTCACTTCAGGTTTACTGTATCCCTCTGACCTTCTTATTGACGATGAAACACAGAAATTGCATCGGAATTAAATACAAAAGGCACAATGCCGACTTAAGTACAAGAAAACTGACTCTTCTTACAGTCTATGTTTGAACCATTCCTTTGACACTAGTTATAGTTTCCGATGCTTCACTTCAGGTTTACTGTATCCCTCTGACCTTCTTACTGACGATGAAACACAGAAATTGCATCGGAATTAAATACAAAAGGCACAATACCGACTTAAGTACAAGAAAACTGACTCTTCTTAGTGTCTATGTTTTGAACCATTCCTGTGACACTAGTTATAGATTCCGATGTTTCGCTTCAGGTTTACTTTATCACTCTGACCTTCTTATTGACGATGAAACACAGAAATTGCATCGGAATTAAATACAAAAGGCACAATGCCGACTTAAGTACAAGAAAACTGACTCTTCTTACTGTCTATGTTTTGATCCATTCCTGTGACACTAGTTATAGATTCCGATGCTTTACTTCTGGTTTACTGTATCCCTCTGACCGTTTTATTGACGATGAACCACAGAAATTGAATCGGAGTTAAATACAAAAGGCACAATGCCGACTTAAGTACAAGAAAACTGACTCTTCTTACAGTCTATGTTATGAACCATTCCTCTGATACTAGTTATAGATTCCGATGCTTCACTTCAGGTTTACTGTATCCCTCTGACCTTCTTATTGACGATGAAACACAGATATTGCATCGGAATTAAATACAAATGGCACAATGCCGTCTTAAGTACAAGAAAACTGACTCTTCTTACTGTCTATATTTTGAACCATTCCTGTGACACTAGTTATAGTTTCCGAAGCTTCACTTCTGGTTTACTGTATCCCTCTGACCTTCCTATTGACGATGAAACACAGAAATTGCATCGGAATTAAATACAAAATGCACAATGCCGACTTAAGTACAAGAAAACTGACTCTTCTTACTGTCTATGTTTTGAACAATTCCTGTGACACTAGTTATAGATTCCGAAGCTTCACTTCAGGTTCCCTGTATCCCTCTGTCCTTCTTATTGACGATGAAACACAGAAATAGCATCGGAATTAAATACAAAAGGCACAATGCCGACTTAAGTACAAGAAAACTGACTCTTCTTACAGTCTATGTTTTGAAACATTCCTGTGACACTAGTTATAGTTTCCGATTCTTCAATTCAGGTTTACTGTATCCCTCTGACCTTCTTATTGACGATGAAACACAGAAATTGCATCGGAATTAAATACAAAAGGCACAATGCCGACTAAAGTACAAGAAAACAGACTCTTCTTATTGTCTATGTTTTGAACCATTCCTGTGACACTAGTTATAGATTCCGATGCTTCACTTCAGGTTTTCTGTATCCCCCTGACCTTCTTATTGACGTTGAAACACTGAAATTGCATTGGAATTAAATACAAGAAACACAATGCAGACTTAAGTACAAGAAAACTGACTCTTCTTACCGTCTATGTTTTGAACCATTCATGTGACACTAGTTATATATTCCGATGCTTCACTTCAGGTTTACTGTATCCCTCTGACCATCTTATTGACGATGAAACACAGAAATTGCATCGGAATTAAATACAAAAGGCACAATGCCGACTTAAGTACAAGAAAACTGACTCTCCTTACTGTCTAAATTTTGAACCATTCCTGTGACACTATTTATAGATTCCGATGCTTCACTTCAGGTTTACTGTATCCCTCTGACCTTCTTATTGACGATGAAACACAGAAATAGCATCGGAATTAAATACAAAAGGCACAATGCCTACTTAAGTACAAGAAAACAGACTCTTCTTATTGTCTATGTTTTGAACCATTCCTGTGACACTAGTTATAGATTCCGATGCTTCACTTCAGGTTTTCTGTATCCCTCTGACCTTCTTATTGACGTTGAAACACTGAAATTGCATTGGAATTAAATACAAGAAACACAATGCAGACCTAAGTACAAGAAAACTGACTCTTCTTACTGTCTATGTTTTGAACCATTCATGTGACACTAGTTATATATTCCGATGCTTCACTTCAGGTTTACTGTATCCCTCTGACCATCTTATTGACGATGAAACACAGAAATTGCATCGGAATTAAATACAAAAGGCACAATGCCGACTTAAGTACAAGAAAACTGACTCTCCTTACTGTCTAAATTTTGAACCATTCCTGTGACACTATTTATAGATTCCGATGCTTCACTTCAGGTTTACTGTATCCCTCTGACCTTCTTATTGACGATGAAACACAGAAATAGCATCGGAATTAAATACAAAAGGCACAATGCCTACTTAAGTACAAGATAACTGACTCTTCTTACTGTCTATGATTTGAACCACTTATGTGACACTAGTTACAAATTCCGATGCTTCACTTCAGGTTTACTGTATCCCACTGACCTTCTTATTGACGTTCAAACACAGAAATTGCATCGGAATTAAATACAAAAGGCACAATGCCGACTTAAGTTCAAGAAAACTGACTCTTCTAACTGTCTATGTTTTGAACCATTCATGTGGCACTAGTTATAGGTTCCGATGCTTCACTTCAGGTTTACTGTATCCCTCTGACCTTCTTATTGACGATGAAACACAGAAATTGCATCGGAATTAAATACAAAAGGCACAATGCCGACTTAAGTACAAGAAAACTGACTCTACTTACTGTCTATGTTTGAACCATTCCTGTGACACTAGTTATAGATTCCGATGCTTTACTTCAGGTTTACTGTATCCCTCTGACCTTTTTATTGACGACGAAACACAGAAATTGCATCGGAGTTAAATACAAAAGGCACAATGCCGACTTAAGTACAAGAAAACTGACTCTTCTTACAGTCTATGTTTTGAATCATTCCTGTGATACTAGTTATAGATTCCGATGCTTCACTTCAGGTTTACTGTATCCCTCTGGCCTCCTTATTGACGATGAAACACAGAAATTGCATCGGAATTAAATACAAAAGGCACAACGCCGACTTATGTACAAGAAAGCTGACTCTTCTTACTGTCTATGTTTTGAACCATTCCTGTGACACTAGTTATAGATTCCGATGCTTCACTTCAAGTTTACTGTATCCCTCTGACCTTCTTATTGACGATGAAGCACAGAAATTGCATCGGAATTACATACAAAAATAACAATGCCGACTTAAGTACAAGAAAACTGACTCTTCTTAATGTCTATGTTTTGAACCATTCCTGTGACACTAGTTATAGATTCCGATGCTTCACTTCAGGTTTACTGTATCCCTCTGGCCTCCTTATTGACGATGAAACACAGAAATTGCATCGGAATTAAATACAAAAGGCACAACGCCGACTTATGTACAAGAAAGCTGACTCTTCTTACTGTCTATGTTTTGAACCATACCTGTGACACTAGTTATAGATTGCGATGCTTCACTTCAAGCTTACTGTATCCCTCTGACCTTCTTATTGACGATGAAACACAGAAATTGCATCGGAATTAAATAAAAAAAACACAATGCCGGCTAAAGTACAAGAAAACTGACACTTCTAACTGTCTATGTTTTGAACCATTCATGTGACACTTGTTATAGACTCCAATACTTTACTCCAAGTTTACTGTATCCCTCCGACCTTCTAATTGACGATGAATCACAGAAATTGCATTGGAATTAAATAAAAAAGGCACAATGCCGACTTAAGTACATGGAAACTTACTCTTCTTACTGTCTATGTTTTGAACCATTCCTGTGACACTAGTTATAGATTTCGATGGTTCACTTCAGGTTTACTGTATCCCTCTGACCGTCTTATTGACGATGAAACACAGAAATAGCATCGGAATTAAATACAAAAGGCACAATGCCGGCTTAAGTACAAGAAAACTGACTCTTCTTACTGTCTATGTTTTGAACCATTCCTGTGACACTAGTTATAGATTCCGATGCTTCACTTCAGGTTTACTGTATCCCTCTGACCTTCTTATTGACGATGAAACACAGAAATAGCATCGGAATTAAATACAAAAGGCACAATGCCGACTTAAGTACAAGAAAACTGACTCTTCTTTCAGTCTATGTTTTGAACCATTCCTGTGACACTAGTTATAGTTTCCGATGCTTCACTTCAGGTTTACTGTATCCCTCAGACCTTCTTATTGACGATGAAACACAGAAATTGCATCGGAATTAAATACAAAAGGCACAATACCGACTTAAGTACAAGAAAACTGACTCTTCTTAGTGTCTATGTTTTGAACCATTCCTGTGACACTAGTTATAGATTCCGATGTTTCGCTTCAGGTTTACTTTATCACTCTGACCTTCTTATTGACGATAAACACAGAAATAGCATCGGAAATAAATACAAAAGGCACAATGCCGACTTAAGTACAAGAAAACTGACTCTTCTTACTGTCTATGTTTTGAACCATTCCTGTGACACTAGTTATAGATTCCGATGCTTCACTTCAGGTTTACTGTATCCCTCTGACCTTCTTATTGACGATCAAACACAGAAATTGTACCGGAATTAAATACAAAAGGCACAATGCTGACTTAAGTACAAGAAAACTGACTCTTTGTACTGTCTATGATTTGTAACATTCCTGTGACACTAGTTATAGATCCCGATGCTTCACTTCAGGTTCACTGTATCCCTCTGACCTTCTTATTGACGATGAAACACAGAAATTGCATCGGAATTAAATACAAAAGGCACAATGCCGACTAAAGTACAAGAAAACTGACTCTTCTTACTGTCTATGTTTTGAACCATTCCTGTGACACTAGTTATAGATTCCGATGCTTCACTTCAGGTTTCCTGTATCCCTCTGACCTTCTTATTGACGTTGAAACACTGAAATTGCATTGGAATTAAATACAAAAAACACAATGCCGACTTAAGTACAAGAAAACTGACTCTTCATACCTTCTATGTTTTGAACCATTCATGTGACACTAGTTACAGATTCCGATGCTTCACTTCAGGTTTACTGTATCCCTCTGACCATCTTATTGACGATGAAGCACAGAAATTGCATCGGAATTAAATACAAAAATAACAATGCCGACTTCAGTACAAGAATACTGACTCTTCTTAATGTCTATGTTTTGAACCATTCCTGTGACACTATTTATAGATTCCGATGCTTCACATCAGGTTTACTGTATCCCTCTGTCCTTCTTATTGACGATGAAACACAGAAATAGCATCGGAATTAAATACAAAAGGCACAATGCCGACTTAAGTACAAGAAAACTGACTCTTCTTACAGTCTATGTTTTGAAACATTCCTGTGACACTAGTTGTAGTTTCCGATTCTTCAATTCAGGTTTACTGTATCCCTCTGACCTTCTTATTGACGATGAAACACAGAAATTGCATCGGAATTAAATACAAAAGGCACAATGCCGACTTACGTACAAGAAATCTGACTCTTCTTACTGTCTATGTTTGAACCATTCCTGTGACACTAGTTATAGATTCCGATGCTTCACTTCAGGTTTACTGTATCCCTCTGACCTTCTTATCGACGATGAAACACAGAAATTGCATCGGAATTAAATACAAAAGGCACAATGCCGACTAAAGTACAAGAAAACAGACTCTCCTTATTGTCTATGTTTTGAACCATTCCTGTGACACTAGTTATAGATTCCGATGCTTCACTTCAGGTTTTCTGTATCCCTCTGACCTTCTTATTGACGTTGAAACACTGAAATTGCATTGGAATTAAATACAAGAAACACAATGCAGACTTAAGTACAAGAAAACTGACTCTTCTTACCGTCTATGTTTTGAACCATTCATGTGACACTAGTTATATATTCCGATGCTTCACTTCAGGTTTACTGTATCCCTCTGACCATCTTATTGACGATGAAACACAGAAATTGCATCGGAATTAAATACAAAAGGCACAATGCCGACTTAAGTACAAGAAAACTGTCTCTCCTTACTGTCTAAATTTTGAACCATTCCTGTGACACTATTTATAGATTCCGATGCATCACTTCAGGTTTACTGTATCCCTCTGACCTTCTTATTGACGATGAAACACAGAAATAGCATCGGAATTAAATACAAAAGGCACAATGCCTACTTAAGTACAAGATAACTGACTCTTCTTACTGTCTATGATTTGAACCACTTATGTGACACTAGTTACAAATTCCGATGCTTCACTTCAGGTTTACTGTATCCCACTGACCTTCTTATTGACGTTCAAACACAGAAATTGCATCGGAATTAAATACAAAAGGCACAATGCCGACTTAAGTTCAAGCAAACTGACTCTTCTAACTGTCTATGTTTTGAACCATTCATGTGGCACTAGTTATAGGTTCCGATGCTTCACTTCAGGTCTACTGTATCCCTCTGACCTTCTTATTGACGATTAAACACAGAAATTGCATGGGATTAATTACAACAGGCACAATGCCGACTTAAGTACAAGAATACTGACTCTTCTTACTGTCTATGTTTTGAACCATTCCTTTGACACTAGTTATAGATTCCGATCCTTCACTTCAGGTTTACTGTATCCCTCTGACCATCTTATTGACGATGAAACACAGAAATTGCATCGGAATTAAATACAAAAGGCACAATGCCGACTTAACTACAAGAAAACTGACTCTACTTACTGTCTATGTTTGAACCATTCCTGTGACACTAATTATAGATTCCGATGCTTCACTTCAGGTTTACTGTATCCCTCTGACCTTCTTATTGACAATGAAGCACAGAAATCGCATCGGAATTAAATACAAAAGGCACAATGCCGACTTAAGTACAAGAAAACTGACTCTTCTTACTGTCTATGTTTTGAACCATTCCTGTGACACTAGTTATAGATTCCGATGCTTCACTTCAAGCTTACTGTATCCCTCTGACCTTCTTATTGACGATGAAACACAGAAATTGCATCGGAATTAAATAAAAAAAACACAATGCCGGCTAAAGTACAAGAAAACTGACACTTCTAACTGTCTATGTTTTGAACCATTCATGTGACACTTGTTATAGACTCCAATAATTTACTCCAAGTTTACTGTATCCCTCCGACCTTCTAATTGACGATGAATCACAGAAATTGCATTGGAATTAAATAAAAAAGGCACAATGCCGACTTAAGTACATGGAAACTTACTCTTCTTACTGTCTATGTTTTGAACCATTCCTGTGACACTAGTTATAGATTTCGATGGTTCACTTCAGGTTTACTGTATCTCTCTGACCGTCTTATTGACGATGAAACACAGAAATAGCATCGGAATTAAATACAAAAGGCACAATGCCGGCTTAAGTACAAGAAAACTGACTCTTCTTACTGTCTATGTTTTGAACCATTCCTGTGACACTAGTTATAGATTCCGATGCTTCACTTCAGGTTTACTGTATCCCTCTGACCTTCTTATTGACGATGAAACACAGAAATAGCATCGGAATTAAATACAAAAGGCACAATGCCGACTTAAGTACAAGAAAACTGACTCTTCTTACAGTCTATGTTTTGAACCATTCCTGTGACACTAGTTATAGTTTCCGATGCTTCACTTCAGGTTTACTGTATCCCTCTGACCTTCTTATTGACGATGACACACAGAAATTGCATCGGAATTAAATACAAAAGGCACAATACCGACTTAAGTACAAGAAAACTGACTCTTCTTAGTGTCTATGTTTTGAACCATTCCTGTGACACTAGTTATAGATTTCGATGTTTCGCTTCAGGTTTACTTTATCACTCTGACCTTCTTATTGACGATAAAACACAGAAATAGCATCGGAAATAAATACAAAAGGCACAATGCCGACTTAAGTACAAGAAAAATGACTCTTCTTACTGTCTATGTTTCGAACCATTCCTGTGACACTAGTTATAGATTCCGATGCTTCACTTCAGGTTTACTGTATCCCTCTGACCTTCTTATTGACGATCAAACACAGAAATTGTACCGGAATTAAATACAAAAGGCACAATGCTGACTTAAGTACAAGAAAACTGACTCTTTGTACTGTCTATGATTTGTAACATTCCTGTGACACTAGTTATAGATCCCGATGCTTCACTTCAGGTTCACTGTATCCCTCTGACCTTCTTATTGACGATGAAACACAGAAATTGCATCGGAATTAAATACAAAAGGCACAATGCCGACTAAAGTACAAGAAAACTGACTCTTCTTACTGTCTTTGTTTTGAACCATTCCTGTGATACTAGTTATAGATTCCGATGCTTCACTTCAGGTTTCCTGTATCCCTCTGACCTTCTTATTGACGTTGAAACACTGAAATTGCATTGGAATTAAATACAAAAAACACAATGCCGACTTAAGTACAAGAAAACTGACTCTTCATACCTTCTATGTTTTGAACCATTCATGTGACACTAGTTACAGATTCCGATGCTTCACTTCAGATTTACTGTATTCCTCTGACCTTAGTATTGACGATGAAACACAGAAAATGCATCGGAATTAAATACAAAAGGAACAATGCCGACTTAAGTGCAAGAAAACTGACTCTTCTTACTGTCTATGTTTGAACCATTCCAGTGACACTAGTTATAGATTTCGATGCTTCACTTCAGGTTTACTGTAT
The DNA here is from genome assembly GCF_021461395.2 of Schistocerca americana. Taxonomy (NCBI): domain Eukaryota; kingdom Metazoa; phylum Arthropoda; class Insecta; order Orthoptera; family Acrididae; genus Schistocerca; species Schistocerca americana. The sequence continues at coordinate 1,886,092 of NC_060119.1, forward strand.
CCCTCTGACCTTCTTATTCACGATGAAACACAGAAATAGCATCGGAATTAAATACAAAAGGCACAATGCCGACTTAAGTACAAGATAACAGTCTCTTCTTACTGTCTATGTTTTGAACCATTCCTGTGACACTAGTTATAGATCCCGATGCTTCTCACCGAGCGAGGTGGCGCAGTGGTTAGCACACTGGACTCGCATTCGGGAGGACGACGGTTCAATCCCGCGTCCGGCCATCCTGATTTAGGTTTTCCGTGATTTCCCTAAATCGCTCCAGGCAAATGCCGGGATGGTTCCTTTCAAAGGGCACGGCCGACTTCCTTCCCTATCCGCCCCTAATCCGATGAGACCGATGACCTCGCTGTCTGGTCTCCTCCCCCAAAAACCAACCAACCAACCCGATGCTTCTCTCCAGGTTTACTGTATCCCTCTACCTTCTTATTGACGATGAAACACAGAAATTTCATAGGAATTAAATACATAAGGCACAATGCCGACTTAAGTACAAGAAAACTGAGTCTTCTTACTGTCTATGTTTTGAACCATTCCTGTGACACTAGTTATAGATTTCGATGCTTCACTTCAGGTTTACTGTATCCCTCTGACCTTCTTATTGACGATGAAACACAGACAATTCATCGGAATTAAATACAAATGGCGCATTGCCGACTTAAGTACAAGAAAACTGACTCTTCTTACTGTCTATATTTTGAACCATTCCTGTGACAGTAGTTATACATTCGGATGCTTCACTTCAGGTTTACTGTATCCCTCTGACCTTCTTATTGACGATCAAACACAGAAACTGCACCGGAATTAAATTTCGAAAGCCACAATGCTGACTTAACTACAAGAAAACTGACTCTTCTTACTGTGTATGTATTGAAACATTCCTGTGACACTAGTTATAGATTCCGATGCTTCACCTCAGGTTCACTGTATTAATCTGACCTTCTTATCGACGATGAAACACAGAAATTGCATCGGAATTAAATACAAAAATAACAATGCCAACTTAAGTATAAGAAAACAGACTCTTCTTAATGTCTATGATTTGAACGATTCCTGTGACACTAGTTATAGATTCCGATGCTTCACTTCAGGTTTACTGAATCCCTCTGGCCATCTTATTGACGATGAAACACAGAAATTGCATCGGAATTAAATACTAAAGTCACAATGCCGATTTAAGTACAAGAAAACTGACTCTTCTTACTGTCTATGTCTTGAACCATTCCTGTGACACTACTTATAGATTCCGATGCTTCACTTCAGGTATACTGTATCCCTCTGACCTTCTTATTGACGAACAAACACAGAAATTGTACCGGAATTAAATACAAAAGGCACAATGCTGACTCAAGTACAAGAAAACTGACTCTTTGTACTGTCTATGATTTGAAACATTCCTGCGACACTAGTTATAGATCCTGGTGCTTCACTTCAGGTTCACTGTATCCCTCTGACCTTCTTATTGACGATGAAACACAGAAATTTCATCGGAATTAAATACAAAAGGCCCAATGCCGACTAAAGTACAAGAAAACTGACTCTTCTTACTGTCTATGTTTTGAACCATTCCTGTGACACTAGTTATAGATTCCGATGCTTCACTTCAGGTTTCCTGTATCCCTCTGACCTTCTTATTGACGATGAAACACTGAAATTGCATTGGAATTAAATACAAAAAACACAATGCCGACTTAAGTACAAGAGAACTGACTCTTCTTACCGTCTATGTTTTGAACCATTCATGTGACACTAGTTATAGATTCCGATGCTTCACTTCAGGTTTACTGTATCCCTCTGCCCATCTTATTGACGATGAAACACAGAAATTGCATCGGAATTAAATACAAAAGACACAATGCCGACTTAAGTACAAGAAAACTGACTCTCCTTACTGTCTATGTTTTGAACTAATTCTGTGACACTATTTATAGATTCCGATGCTTCACTTCAGGTTTACTGTATCCCTCTGACCTTCTTATTGACGATGAAACACAGAAATAGCATCGGAATTAAACACAAAAGGCACAATGCCTGCTTAAGTACAAGATAACTGACTCTTCTTACTGTCTATGTTTTCAACCACTCAAGTGACACTAGTTATCGATTCCGATGCTTCACTTAAGATTTACTGTATTCCTCTGACCTTCTTATTGACGATGAAACACAGAAAATGCATCGGAATTAAATACAAAAGGAACAATGCCGACTTAAGTGCAAGAAAACTGACTCTTCTTACTGGCTATGTTTGAACCATTCCAGTGACACTAGTTATAGATTTCGATGCTTCACTTCAGGTTTACTGTATCCCTCTGACCTTCTTATTCACGATGAAACACAGAAATAGCATCGGAATTAAATACAAAAGGCACAATGCCGACTTAAGTACAAGATACAGTCTCTTCTTACTGTCTATGTTTTGAACCATTCCTGTGGCACTAGTTATAGATTCCGATGCTTCACTTCAGGTTTACTGTATCCCTCTGACCTACTTATTGAAGATGAAACACAGAAATTGCATCGGAATTAAATACAAAGGGCACAATGCCGACTTAAGTACAAGAAAACTGACTCTTCTTACTGTCTATGATTTGAACCATTCCTGTGACACTAGTTATAGATTCCGATGCTTCACTTCAGGTTTACTGTATCCCTCTGACCTTCTTATTGACGATGAAACACAGAAATTGCATCGGAATTAAATACAAATGGCACAATGCCGACTTAAGTACAAGGAAACTGACTCTTCTTACTGTCTATGTATTGAAACATTCCTGTGACACTAGTTATAGATTCCGATGCTTCACTTCAGGTTCACTGTATTCCTCTGACCTTATCGACGATGAAACACAGAAATTGCATCGGAATTAAATACAAAAATAACAATGCCGACTTAAGTATAAGAAAACAGACTCTTCTTAATGTCTATGATTTGAACCATTCCTGTGACACTAGTTATAGATTCCGATGCTTCACTTCAGATTTACTGTATTCCTCTGACATTCTTATTGACGATGAAACACAGAAAATGCATCGGAATTAAATACAAAAGGAACAATGCCGACTTAAGTGCAAGAAAACTGACTCTTCTTACTGTCTATGTATTGAAACATTCCTGTGACACTAGTTATAGATTCCGATGCTTCACTTCAGGTTCACTGTATCCCTCTGACCCTCTTATCGACGATGAAGCACAGAAATTGCATCGGAATTAAATACAAAAATAACAATGCCGACTTAAGTACAAGAAAACTGACTCTTCTTAATGTCTATGTTTTGAACCATTCCTGTGACACTAGTTATAGATTCCGATGCTTTACTTCAGGTTTACTGTATCCCTCTGGCCTCCTTATTGACGATGAAACACAGAAATTGCATCGGAATTAAATAAAAAAAACACAATGCCGGCTAAAGTACAAGAAAACTGACACATCTAACTGTCTATGTTTTGAACCATTCATGTGACACTTGTTATAGACACCAATACTTTACTCCAAGTTTACTGTATCCCTCCGACCTTCTTATTGACGATGAATCACAGAAATTGCATTGGAATTAAATAAAAAAGGCACAATGCCGACTTAAGTACATGGAAACTTACTCTTCTTACTTTCTATGTTTTGAACCATTCCTGTGACACTAGTTATAGATTTCGATGGTTCACTTCAGGTTTACTGTATCCCTCTGACCGTCTTATTGACGATGAAACACAGAAATAGCATCGGAATTAAATACAAAAGGCACAATGCCGCCTTAAGTACAAGAAAACTGACTCTTCTTACTGTCTATGTTTTGAACCATTTCTGTGACACTAGTTATAGATTCCGATGCTTCACTTCAGGTTTACTGTATCCCTCTGACCTTCTTATTGACGATGAAACACAGAAATAGCATCGGAATTAAGTACAAAAGGCACAATGCCGACTTAAGTACAAGAAAACTGACTCTTCTTACAGTCTATGTTTTGAACCATTCCTGTGACACTAGTTATAGTTTCCGATGCTTCACTTCAGGTTTACTGTATCCCTCTGACCTTCTTATTGACGATGAAACACAGAAATTGCATCGGAATTAAATACAAAAGGCACATTGCCGACTTAAGTACAAGAAAACTGACTCTTCTTACAGTCTATGTTTTGAACCATTCCTGTGACACTAGTTATAGTTTCCGATGCTTCACTTCAGGTTTACTGTATCCCTCTGACCTTCTTATTGACGATGACACACAGAAATTGCATCGGAATTAAATACAAAAGGCACAATACTAACTTAAGTACAAGAAAACTGACTCTTCTTAGTGTCTATGTTTTGAACCATTCCTGTGACACTAGTTATAGATTCCGATGTTTCGCTTCAGGTTTACTTTATCACTCTGACCTTCTTATTGACGATAAAACACAGAAATAGCATCGGAAATAAATACAAAAGGCACAATGCCGACTTAAGTACAAGAAAACTGACTCTTCTTACAGTCTATGTTTTGAACCATTCCTGTGACACTAGTTATAGTTTCCGATGCTTCACTTCAGGTTTACTGTATCCCTCTGACCTTCTTATTGACGATGACACACAGAAATTGCATCGGAATTAAATACAAAAGGCACAATACCGACTTAAGTACAAGAAAACTGACTCTTCTTAGTGTCTATGTTTTGAACCATTCCTGTGACACTAGTTATAGATTCCGATGTTTCGCTTCAGGTTTACTTTATCACTCTGACCTTCTTATTGACGATAAAACACAGAAATAGCATCGGAAATAAATACAAAAGGCACAATGCCGACTTAAGTACAAGAAAACTGACTCTTCTTACTGTCTATGTTTTGAACCATTCCTGTGACACTAGTTATAGATTCCGATGCTTCACTTCAGGTTTACTGTACCCCTCTGACCTTCTTATTGACGATCAAACACAGAAATTGTACCGGAATTAAATACAAAAGGCACAACGCTGACTTAAGTACAAGAAAACTGACTCTTTGTACTGTCTATGATTTGTAACATTCCTGTGACACTAGTCATAGATCCCGATGCTTCACTTCAGGTTCACTGTATCCCTCTGACCTTCTTATTGACGATGAAACACAGAAATTGCATCGGAATTAAATACAAAAGGCACAATGCCGACTAAAGTACAAGAAAACTGACTCTTCTTACTGTCTATGTTTTGAACCATTCCTGTGATACTAGTTATCGATTCCGATGCTTCACTTCAGGTTTCCTGTATCCCTCTGACCTTCTTATTGACGTTGAAACACTGAAATTGCATTGGAATTAAATACAAAAAACACAATGCCGACTTAAGTACAAGAAAACTGACCCTTCATACCTTCTATGTTTTGAACCATTCATGTGACACTAGTTACAGATTCCGATGCTTCACTTCAGGTTTACTGTATCCCTCTGACCATCTTATTGACGATGAAACACAGAAATTGCATCGGAATTAAATACAAAAGGCACAATGCCGACTTACGTACAAGAAAACTGACTCTCTTTACTGTTTATGTTTTGAACCATTCCTGTGACACTATTTATAGATTCCGATGCTTCACATCAGGTTTACTGTATCCCTCTGACCTTCTTATTGACGATGAAACACAGAAATACCATCGGAAATAAATACAAAAGGCACAATGCCTACCTAAGTACAAGATAACTGACTCTTCTTACTGTCTATGTTTTGAACCACTCAAGTGATACTAGTTATCGATTCCGATGCTTCACTTCAGATTTACTGTATTCCTCTGACCTTAGTATTGACGATGAAACACAGAAAATGCATCGGAATTAAATACAAAAGGAACAATGCCGACTTAAGTGCAAGAAAACTGACTCTTCTTACTGTCTATGTTTTGAACCATTCCTGTGACACTAGTTATAGATCCCGATGCTTCTCTTCAGGTTTACTGTATCCCTCTACCTTCTTATTGACGATGAAACACAGAAATTTCATAGGAATTAAATACATAAGGCACAATGCCGACTTAAGTACAAGAAAACTGACTCTTCTTACTGTCTATGATTTGAACCATTCCTGTGACACTAGTTATAGATTTCGATGCTTCACTTCAGGTTTACTGTATCCCTCTGACCTTCTTATTGACGATGAAACACAGACATTTCATCGGAATTAAATACAAATGGCACATTGCCGACTTAAGTACAAGAAAACTGACTCTTCTTACTGTCGATGTTTTGAACCATTCCTGTGACACTAGTTATACATTCGGATGCTTCACTTCAGGTTTACTGTATCCCTCTGACCTTCTTATTGACGATCAAACACAGAAACTGCACCGGAATTAAATTTCGAAAGGCACAATGCTGACTTAACTACAAGAAAACTGACTCTTCTTACTGTGTATGTATTGAAACATTCCTGTGACACTAGTTATAGATTCCGATGCTTCACCTCAGGTTCACTGTATTAATCTGACCTTCTTATCGACGATGAAACACAGAAATTGCATCGGAATTAAATACAAAAATAACAATGCCGACTTAAGTATAAGAAAACAGACTCTTCTTAATGTCTATGATTTGAACGATTCCTGTGACACTAGTTATAGATTCCGATGCTTCACTTCAGGTTTACTGTATCCCTCTGGCCATCTTATTGACGAACAAACACAGAAATTGTACCGGAATTAAATACAAAAGGCACAATGCTGACTCAAGTACAAGAAAACTGACTCTTTGTACTGTCTATGATTTGAAACATTCCTGTGACACTAGTTATAGATCCTGGTGCTTCACTTCAGGTTCACTGTATCCCTCTGACCTTCTTATTGACGATGAAACACAGAAATTTCATCGGAATTAAATACAAAAGGCCCAATGCCGACTAAAGTACAAGAAAACTGACTCTTCTTACTGTCTATGTTTTGAACCATTCCTGTGACACTAGTTATAGATTCCGATGCTTCACTTCAGGTTTCCTGTATCCCTCTGACCTTCTTATTGACGATGAAACACTGAAATTGCATTGGAATTAAATACAAAAAACACAATGCCGACTTAAGTACAAGAGAACTGTCTCTTCTTACCGTCTATGTTTTGAACCATTCATGTGACACTAGTTATAGATTCCGATGCTTCACTTCAGGTTTACTGTATCCCTCTGCCCATCTTATTGACGATGAAACACAGAAATTGCATCGGAATTAAATACAAAAGACACAATGCCGACTTAAGTACAAGAAAACTGACTCTCCTTACTGTCTATGTTTTGAACTAATTCTGTGACACTATTTATAGATTCCGATGCTTCACTTCAGGTTTACTGTATCCCTCTGACCTTCTTATTGACGATGAAACACAGAAATAGCATCGGAATTAAACACAAAAGGCACAATGCCTGCTTAAGTACAAGATAACTGACTCTTCTTACTGTCTATGTTTTCAACCACTCAAGTGACACTAGTTATCGATTCCGATGCTTCACTTAAGATTTACTGTATTCCTCTGACCTCCTTATTGACGATGAAACACAGAAAATGCATCGGAATTAAATACAAAAGGAACAATGCCGACTTAAGTGCAAGAAAACTGACTCTTCTTACTGGCTATGTTTGAACCATTCCAGTGACACTAGTTATAGATTTCGATGCTTCACTTCAGGTTTACTGTATCCCTCTGACCTTCTTATTCACGATGAAACACAGAAATAGCATCGGAATTAAATACAAAAGGCACAATGCCGACTTAAGTACAAGATAACAGTCTCTTCTTACTGTCTATGTTTTGAACCATTCCTGTGGCACTAGTTATAGATTCCGATGCTTCACTTCAGGTTTCCTGTATCCCTCTGACCTTCTTATTGACGTTGAAACACTGAAATTGCATTGGAATTAAATACAAAAAACACAATGCCGACTTAAGTACAAGAAAACTGACTCTTCATACCTTCTATGTTTTGAACCATTCATGTGACACTAGTTACAGATTCCGATGCTTCACTTCAGGTTTACTGTATCCCTCTGACCATCTTATTGACGATGAAACACAGAAATTGCATCGGAATTAAATACAAAAGGCACAATGCCGACTTACGTACAAGAAAACTGACTCTCTTTACTGTTTATGTTTTGAATTATTCCTGTGACACTATTTATAGATTCCGATGCTTCACATCAGGTTTACTGTATCCCTCTGACCTTCTTATTGACGATGAAACACAGAAATACCATCGGAAATAAATACAAAAGGCACAATGCCTACCTAAGTACAAGATAACTGACTCTTCTTACTGTCTATGTTTTGAACCACTCAAGTGATACTAGTTATCGATTCCGATGCTTCACTTCAGATTTACTGTATTCCTCTGACCTTAGTATTGACGATGAAACACAGAAAATGCATCGGAATTAAATACAAAAGGAACAATGCCGACTTAAGTGCAAGAAAACTGACTCTTCTTACTGTCTATGTTTGAACCATTCCAGTGACACTAGTTATAGATTTCGATGCTTCACTTCAGGTTTACTGTATCCCTCTGACCTTCTTATTCACGATGAAACACAGAAATAGCATCGGAATTAAATACAAAAGGCACAATGCCGACTTAAGTACAAGATAACAGTCTCTTCTTACTGTCTATGTTTTGAACCATTCCTGTGACACTAGTTATAGATCCCGATGCTTCTCTTCAGGTTTACTGTATCCCTCTACCTTCTTATTGACGATGAAACACAGAAATTTCATAGGAATTAAATACATAAGGCACAATGCCGACTTAAGTACAAGAAAACTGACTCTTCTTACTGTCTATGATTTGAACCATTCCTGTGACACTAGTTATAGATTTCGATGCTTCACTTCAGGTTTACTGTATCCCTCTGACCTTCTTATTGACGATGAAACACAGACATTTCATCGGAATTAAATACAAATGGCACATTGCCGACTTAAGTACAAGAAAACTGACTCTTCTTACTGTCGATGTTTTGAACCATTCCTGTGACACTAGTTATACATTCGGATGCTTCACTTCAGGTTTACTGTATCCCTCTGACCTTCTTATTGACGATCAAACACAGAAACTGCACCGGAATTAAATTTCGAAAGGCACAATGCTGACTTAACTACAAGAAAACTGACTCTTCTTACTGTGTATGTATTGAAACATTCCTGTGACACTAGTTATAGATTCCGATGCTTCACCTCAGGTTCACTGTATTAATCTGACCTTCTTATCGACGATGAAACACAGAAATTGCATCGGAATTAAATACAAAAATAACAATGCCGACTTAAGTATAAGGAAACAGACTCTTCTTAATGTCTATGATTTGAACGATTCCTGTGACACTAGTTTTAGATTCCGATGCTTCACTTCAGGTTTACTGTATCCCTCTGGCCATCTTATTGACGAACAAGCACAGAAATTGTACCGGAATTAAATACAAAAGGCACAATGCTGACTCAAGTACAAGAAAACTGACTCTTTGTACTGTCTATGATTTGAAACATTCCTGTGACACTAGTTATAGATCCTGGTGCTTCACTTCAGGTTCACTGTATCCCTCTGACCTTCTTATTGACGATGAAACACAGAAATTTCATCGGAATTAAATACAAAAGGCCCAATGCCGACTAAAGTACAAGAAAACTGACTCTTCTTACTGTCTATGTTTTGAACCATTCCTGTGACACTAGTTATAGATTCCGATGCTTCACTTCAGGTTTCCTGTATCCCTCTGACCTTCTTATTGACGATGAAACACTGAAATTGCATTGGAATTAAATACAAAAAACACAATGCCGACTTAAGTACAAGAGAACTGTCTCTTCTTACCGTCTATGTTTTGAACCATTCATGTGACACTAGTTATAGATTCCGATGCTTCACTTCAGGTTTACTGTATCCCTCTGCCCATCTTATTGACGATGAAACACAGAAATTGCATCGGAATTAAATACAAAAGACACAATGCCGACTTAAGTACAAGAAAACTGACTCTCCTTACTGTCTATGTTTTGAACTAATTCTGTGACACTATTTATAGATTCCGATGCTTAACTTCAGGTTTACTGTATCCCTCTGACCTTCTTATTGACGATGAAACACAGAAATAGCATCGGAATTAAACACAAAAGGCACAATGCCTGCTTAAGTACAAGATAACTGACTCTTCTTACTGTCTATGTTTTCAACCACTCAAGTGACACTAGTTATCGATTCCGATGCTTCACTTAAGATTTACTGTATTCCTCTGACCTCCTTATTGACGATGAAACACAGAAAATGCATCGGAATTAAATACAAAAGGAACAATGCCGACTTAAGTGCAAGAAAACTGACTCTTCTTACTGGCTATGTTTGAACCATTCCAGTGACACTAGTTATAGATTTCGATGCTTCACTTCAGGTTTACTGTATCCCTCTGACCTTCTTATTCACGATGAAACACAGAAATAGCATCGGAATTAAATACAAAAGGCACAATGCCGACTTAAGTACAAGATAACAGTCTCTTCTTACTGTCTATGTTTTGAACCATTCCTGTGGCACTAGTTATAGATTCCGATGCTTCACTTCAGGTTTACTGTATCCCTCTGACCTTCTTATTGAAGATGAAACACAGAAATTGCATCGGAATTAAATACAAAGGGCACAATGCCGACTTAAGTACAAGAAAACTGACTCTTCTTACTGTCTATGATTTGAACCATTCCTGTGACACTAGTTATAGATTCCGATGCTTCACTTCAGGTTTACTGTATCCCTCTGACCTTCTTATTGACGATGAAACACAGAAATTGCATCGGAATTAAATACAAATGGCACAATGCCGACTTAAGTACAAGGAAACTGACTCTTCTTACTGACTATGTATTGAAACATTCCTGTGACACTAGTTATAGATTCCGATGCTTCACTTCAGGTTCACTGTATTCCTCTGACCTTATCGACGATGAAACACAGAAATTGCATCGGAATTAAATACAAAAATAACAATGCCGACTTAAGTATAAGAAAACAGACTCTTCTTAATGTCTATGATTTGAACCATTCCTGCGACACTAGTTATAGATTCCGATGCTTCACTTCAGATTTACTGTATTCCTCTGACATTCTTATTGACGATGAAACACAGAAAATGCATCGGAATTAAATACAAAAGGAACAATGCCGACTTAAGTGCAAGAAAACTGACTCTTCTTACTGTCTATGTCTTGAAACATTCCTGTGACACTGGTTATAGATTCCGATGCTTCACTTCAGGTTCACTGCATCCCTCTGACCCTCTTATCGACGATGAAGCACAGAAATTGCATCGGAATTAAATACAAAAAATAACAATGCCGGCTAAAGTACAAGAAAACTGACACATCTAACTGTCTATGTTTTGAACCATTCATGTGACACTTGTTATAGACACCAATACTTTACTCCAAGTTTACTGTATCCCTCCGACCTTCGTATTGACGATGAATCACAGAAATTGCATTGGAATTAAATAAAAAAGGCACAATGCCGACTTAAGTACATGGAAACTTACTCTTCTTACTTTCTATGTTTTGAACCATTCCTGTGACACTAGTTATAGATTTCGATGGTTCACTTCAGGTTTACTGTATCCCTCTGACCGTCTTATTGACGATGAAACACAGAAATAGCATCGGAATTAAATACAAAAGGCACAATGCCGGCTTAAGTACAAGAAAACTGACTCTTCTTACTGTCTATGTTTTGAACCATTTCTGTGACACTAGTTATAGATTCCGATGCTTCACTTCAGGTTTACTGTATCCCTCTGACCTTTTTATTGACGATGAAACACAGAAATAGCATCGGAATTAAGTACAAAAGGCACAATGCCGACTTAAGTACAAGACAACTGACTCTTCTTACAGTCTATGTTTTGAACCATTCCTGTGACACTAGTTATAGTTTCCGATGCTTCACTTCAGGTTTACTGTATCCCTCTGACCTTCTTATTGACGATGAAACACAGAAATTGCATCGGAATTAAATACAAAAGGCACAATACCGACTTAAGTACAAGAAAACTGACCCATCTTAGTGTCTACGTTTTGAACCATTCCTGTGACACTAGTTATAGATTCCGATGCTTCACTTCAGGTTTACTGTATCCCTCTGACCTTCCTATTGACGATCAAACACAGAAATTGTACCGGAATTAAATACAAAAGGCACAATGCTGACTTAAGTACAAGAAAACTGACACTTTGTACTGTCTATGATTTGTAACATTCCTGTGACACTAGTTATAGATCCCGATGCTTCACTTCAGGTTCACTGTATCCCTCTGACCTTCTTATTGACGATGAAACACGGAAATTGCATCGGAATTAAATACAAAAGGCACAATGCCGACTAAAGTACAAGAAAACTGACTCTTCTTACTGTCTATGTTTTGAACCATTCCTGTGACACTAGTTATAGATTCCGATGCTTCACTTCAGGTTTCCTGTATCCCTCTGACCTTCTTATTGACGTTGAAACACTGAAATTGCATTGGAATTAAATACAAAAAACACAATGCCGACTTAAGTACAAGAAAACTGACTCTTCTTACTGTCTATGTTTTGAACCATTCCTGTGACACTAGTTATAGATTCCGATGCTTCACTTCAGGTTTACTGTATCCCTCTTACCTTCTTATTGAAGATGAAACACAGAAATTGCATCGGAATTAAATACAAAGGGCACAATGCCGACTTAAGTACAGGAAAACTGAGACTTCTTACTATGTTTTGAACCATTCCTGTGACACTAGTTATAGATTCCGATGCTTCTCTTCAGGTTAACTGTATCCCTCTGACCTTCTTATTGACGATGAAACACAGAAATTTCATAGGAATTAAATACAAAAGGCACAATGCCGACTTAAGTACAAGAAAACTGACTCTTCTTACTGTCTATGTTTTGAACCATTCCTGTGACACTAGTTATAGATTTCGATGCTTCACTTCAGGTTTACTGTATCCCTCTGACCTTCTTATTGACGATGAAACACAGAAATTGCATCGGAATTAAATACAAAAGGCACATTGCCGACTTAAGTACAAGAAAACTGACTCTTCTTACTGTCTATGTTTTGACCATTCCTGTGACACTAGTTATAGATTCCGATGCTTCACTTCAGGTTTACTGTATCCCTCTGACCATCTAATTGACGATCAAACACAGAAACTGCACCGGAATTAAATTTCGAATGGCACAATGCTGACTTAACTACAAGAAAACTGACTCTTCTTACTGTCTATGTATTGAAACATTCCTGTGACACTAGTTATAGATTCCGATGCTTCACTTCAGGTTTACTGTATCCCTCTGACCTTCTTATTGACGATGAAACACAGAAATAGCATCGGAATTAAGTACAAAAGGCACAATGCCGACTTAAGTACAAGAAAACTGACTCTTCTTACAGTCTATGTTTTGAACCATTCCTGTGACACTAGTTATAGTTTCCGATGCTTCACTTCAGGTTTACTGTATCCCTCTGACCTTCTTATTGACGATGAAACACAGAAATTGCATCGGAATTAAATACAAAAGGCACAATACCGACTTAAGTACAAGAAAACTGACCCATCTTAGTGTCTACGTTTTGAACCATTCCTGTGACACTAGTTATAGATTCCGATGTTTCGCTTCAGGTTTACTTTATCACTCTGACCTTCTTATTGACGATAAAACACAGAAATAGCATCGGAAATAAGTACAAAAGGCACAATGCCGACTTAAGTACAAGAAAACTGACTCTTCTTACTGTCTATGTTTTGAACCATTCCTGTGACACTAGTTATAGATTCCGATGCTTCACTTCAGGTTTACTGTATCCCTCTGACCTTCTTATTGACGATCAAACACAGAAATTGTACCGGAATTAAATACAAAAGGCACAATGCTGACTTAAGTACAAGAAAACTGACACTTTGTACTGTCTATGATTTGTAACATTCCTGTGACACTAGTTATAGATCCCGATGCTTCACTTCAGGTTCACTGTATCCCTCTGACCTTCTTATTGACGATGAAACACGGAAATTGCATCGGAATTAAATACAAAAGGCACAATGCCGACTAAAGTACAAGAAAACTGACTCTTCTTACTGTCTATGTTTTGAACCATTCCTGTGACACTAGTTATAGATTCCGATGCTTCACTTCAGGTTTCCTGTATCCCTCTGACCTTCTTATTGACGTTGAAACACTGAAATTGCATTGGAATTAAATACAAAAAACACAATGCCGACTTAAGTACAAGAAAACTGACTCTTCTTACTGTCTATGTTTTGAACCATTCCTGTGACACTAGTTATAGATTCCGATGCTTCACTTCAGGTTTACTGTATCCCTCTTACCTTCTTATTGAAGATGAAACACAGAAATTGCATCGGAATTAAATACAAAGGGCACAATGCCGACTTAAGTACAGGAAAACTGAGACTTCTTACTATGTTTTGAACCATTCCTGTGACACTAGTTATAGATTCCGATGCTTCTCTTCAGGTTTACTGTATCCCTCTGACCTTCTTATTGACGATGAAACACAGAAATTTCATAGGAATTAAATACAAAAGGCACAATGCCGACTTAAGTACAAGAAAACTGACTCTTCTTACTGTCTATGTTTTGAACCATTCCTGTGACACTAGTTATAGATTTCGATGCTTCACTTCAGGTTTACTGTATCCCTCTGACCTTCTTATTGACGATGAAACACAGAAATTGCATCGGAATTAAATACAAAAGGCACATTGCCGACTTAAGTACAAGAAAACTGACTCTTCTTACTGTCTATGTTTTGACCATTCCTGTGACACTAGTTATAGATTCCGATGCTTCACTTCAGGTTTACTGTATCCCTCTGACCATCTAATTGACGATCAAACACAGAAACTGCACCGGAATTAAATTTCGAAAGGCACAATGCTGACTTAACTACAAGAAAACTGACTCTTCTTACTGTCTATGTATTGAAACATTCCTGTGACACTAGTTATAGATTCCGATGCTTCACTTCAGGTTTACTGTATCCCTCTGACCTTCTTATTGACGATGAAACACAGAAATAGCATCGGAATTAAGTACAAAAGGCACAATGCCGACTTAAGTACAAGAAAACTGACTCTTCTTACAGTCTATGTTTTGAACCATTCCTGTGACACTAGTTATAGTTTCCGATGCTTCACTTCAGGTTTACTGTATCCCTCTGACCTTCTTATTGACGATGAAACACAGAAATTGCATCGGAATTAAATACAAAAGGCACATTACCGACTTAAGTACAAGAAAACTGACTCTTCTTAGTGTCTATGTTTTGAACCATTCCTGTGACACTAGTTATAAGTTCCGATGTTTCGCTTCAGGTTTACTTTATCACTCTGACCTTCTTATTGACGATAAAACACAGAAATAGCATCGGAAATAAGTACAAAAGGCACAATGCCGACTTAAGTACAAGAAAACTGACTCTTCTTACTGTCTATGTTTTGAACCATTCCTGTGACACTAGTTATAGATTCCGATGCTTCACTTCAGGTTTACTGTATCCCTCTGACCTTCTTATTGACGATCAAACACAGAAATTGTACCGGAATTAAATACAAAAGGCACAATGCTGACTTAAGTACAAGAAAACTGACTCTTTGTACTGTCTATGATTTGTAACATTCCTGTGACACTAGTTATAGATCCCGATGCTTCACTTCAGGTTCACTGTATCCCTCTGACCTTCTTATTGACGATGAAACACAGAAATTGCATCGGAATTAAATACAAAAGGCACAATGCCGACTAAAGTACAAGAAAACTGACTCTTCTTACTGTCTATGTTTTGAACCATTCCTGTGACACTAGTTATAGATTCCGATGCTTCACTTCAGGTTTCCTGTATCCCTCTGACCTTCTTATTGACGTTGAAACACTGAAATTGCATTGGAATTAAATACAAAAAACACAATGCCGACTTAAGTACAAGAAAACTGACTCTTCTTACTGTCTATGTTTTGAACCATTCCTGTGACACTAGTTATAGATTCCGATGCTTCACTTCAGGTTTACTGTATCCCTCTGACCTTCTTATTGAAGATGAAACACAGAAATTGCATCGGAATTAAATACAAAGGGCACAATGCCGACTTAAGTACAAGAAAACTGACTCTTCTTACTATGTTTTGAACCATTCCTGTGACACTAGTTATAGATTCCGATGCTTCTCTTCAGGTTTACTGTATCCCTCTGACCTTCTTATTGACGATGAAACACAGAAATTTCATAGGAATTAAATACAAAAGGCACAATGCCGACTTAAGTACAAGAAAACTGACTCTTCTTACTGTCTATGTTTTGAACCATTCCTGTGACACTAGTTATAGATTTCGATGCTTCACTTCAGGTTTACTGTATCCCTCTGACCTTCTTATTGACGATGAAACACAGAAATTGCATCGGAATTAAATACAAAAGGCACATTGCCGACTTAAGTACAAGAAAACTGACTCTTCTTACTGTCTATGTTTTGAACCATTCCTGTGACACTAGTTATACATTCCGATGCTTCACTTCAGGTTTACTGTATCCCTCTGACCATCTTATTGACGATCAAACACATAAACTGCACCGGAATTAAATTTCGAAAGGCACAATGCTGACTTAACTACAAGAAAACTGACTCTTCTTACTGTCTATGTATTGAAACATTCCTGTGACACTAGTTATAGATTCCGATGCTTCACTTCAGGTTTACTGTATCCCTCTGGCCATCTTATTGACGATGAAACACAGAAATTGCATCGGAATTAAATACAAAAGGCACAATGCCGACTTAAGTACAAGAAAACTGACTCTTCTTACTGTCTATGTTTTGAACCATTCCTGTGACACTAGTTATAGATTCCGATGCTTCACTTCAGGTTTACTGTATCCCTCTGACCTTCTTATTGACGAACAAACACAGAAATTGTACCGGAATTAAATACAAAAGGCACAATGCTGACTTAAGTACAAGAAACTGACTCTTTGTACTGTCTATGATTTGAAACATTCCTGCGACACTAGTTATAGATCCTGATGCTTCACTTCAGGTTCACTGTATCCCTCTGACCTTCTTATTGACGATGAAACACAGAAATTGCATCGGAATTAAATACAAAAGGCCCAATGCCGACTAAAGTACAAGAAAACTGACTCTTCTTACTGTCTATGTTTTGAACCATTCCTGTGACACTAGTTATAGATTCCGATGCTTCACTTCAGGTTTCCTGTATCCCTCTGACCTTCTTATTGACGATGAAACACTGAAATTGCATTGAAATTAAATACAAAAAACACAATGCCGTCTTAAGTACAAGAAAACTGACTCTTCTTACCGTCTATGTTTTGAACCATTCATGTGACACTAGTTATAGATTTCGATGCTTCACTTCAGGTTTACTGTATCCCTCTGACCATCTTACTGACGATGAAACACAGAAATTGCATCGGAATTAAATACAAAAGGCACAATGCCGACTTAGGTACAAGAAAACTGACTCTCCTTACTGTGTATGTTTTGAACCATTCCTGTGACACTATTTATAGATTCCGATGCTTCACTTCAGGTTTACTGTATCCCTCTGACCATCTTATTGACGATGAAACACAGAAATAGCATCGGAATTAAACACAAAAGGCACAATGCCTGCTTAAGTACAAGATAACTGACTCTTCTTACTGTCTATGTTTTGGACCACTCAAGTGACACTAGTTATCGATTCCGATGCTTCACTTAAGATTTACTGTATTCCTCTGACCTTCTTATTGACGATGAAACACAGAAAATGCATCGGATTTAAATACAAAAGGAACAATGCCGACTTAAGTGCAAGAAAACGGACTCTTCTTACTGTCTATGTTTGAACCATTCCAGTGACACTAGTTATAGATTTCGATGCTTCACTTCAGGTTTACTGTATCCCTCTGACCTTCTTATTCACGATGAAACACAGAAATAGCATCGGAATTAAATACAAAAGGCACAATGCCGACTTAAGTACAAGATAACAGTCTCTTCTTACTGTCTATGTTTTGAACCATTCCTGTGACACTAGTTATAGATTCCGATGCTTCACTTCAGGTTTACTGTATCCCTCTGACCTTCTCATTGAAGATGAAACACAGAAATTGCATCGGAATTAAATACAAAAGGGCACAATGCCGACTTAAGTACAAGAAAAACTGACTCTTCTTACTGTCTATGATTTGAAACATTCCTGTGACACTAGTTATAGATTCCGATGCTTCACTTCAGGTTTACTGTATCCCTCTGACCTTCTTATTGACGATGAAACACAGAAATTGCATCGGAATTAAATACAAAAGGCACAATGCCGACTTAAGTACAAGAAAACTGACTCTTCTTACTGTCTATGTATTGAAACATTCCTGTGACACTAGTTATAGATTCCGATGCTTCACTTCAGGTTCACTGTATTCCTCTGACCTTCTTATCGACGATGAAACACAGAAATTGCATCGGAATTAAATACAAAAATAACAATGCCGACTTAAGTATAAGAAAACAGACTCTTCTTAATGTCTATGATTTGAACCATTCCTGTGACACTAGTTATAGATTCCGATGCTTCACTTCAGATTTACTGTATTCCTCTGACCTTCTTATTGACGATGAAACACAGAAAATGCATCGGAATTAAATACAAAAGGAACAATGCCGACTTAAGTGCAAGAAAACTGACTCTTCTTACTGTCTGTGTTTGAACCATTCCAGTGACACTAGTTATAGATTCCGATGCTTCACTTCAGGTTTACTGTATCCCTCTGACCTTCTTATTCACGATGAAACACAGAAATAGCATCGGAATTAAATACAAAAGGCACAATGCCGACTTAAGTACAAGATAACAGTCTCTTCTTACTGTCTATGATTTGAACCATTCCTGTGACACTAGTTATAGATTCCGATGCTTCACTTCAGGTTTACTGTATCCCTCTGACCTTCTTATTGACGATGAAACACAGAAATTGCATCGGAATTAAATACAAAGGGCACAATGCCGACTTAAGTACAAGAAAACTGACTCTTCTTACTATGTTTTGAACCATTCCTGTGACACTAGTTATAGATTCCGATGCTTCTCTTCAGGTTTACTGTATCCCTCTGACCTTCTTATTGACGATGAAACACAGAAATTTCATAGGAATTAAATACAAATGGCACAATGCCGAATTAAGTACAAGAAAAACTGACTCTTCTTACTGTCTATGATTTGAAACATTCCTGTGACACTAGTTATAGATTCCGATGCTTCACTTCAGGTTCACTGTATCCCTCTGACCTTCTTATTGACGATGAAACACAGAAATTGCATCGGAATGAAACACAAAAGGCACAACGGCGACTTAAGTACAAAAAAACTGACTCTTCTTACTGTCTATGTTTTGAACCATTCCTGTGACACTAGTTATAGACTTCGATGCTTCACTTCAGGTTTCCTGTATCCCTCTGACCTTCTTATTGACGATGAAACACAGAATTTGCATCGGAATTAAATACAAAAGGCACATTGCCGACTTAAGTACAAGAAAACTGACTCTTCTTACTGTCTATGTTTTGAACCATTCCTGTGACACTAGTTATACATTCCGATGCTTCACTTCAGGTTTACTGTATCCCTCTGACCTTCTTATTGACGATCAAACACAGAAACTGCACCGGAATTAAATTTCGAAAGGCACAATGCTGACTTAATTACAAGAAAACTGACTCTTCTTACTGTCTATGTATTGAAACATTCCTGTGACACTAGGTATAGATTCCGATGCTTCACTTCAGGTTTACTGTATCCCTCTGGCCATCTTATTGACGATGAAACACAGAAATTGCATCGGAATTAAATACAAAAGGCACAATGCTGACTTAAGTACAAGAAAACTGACTCTTTGTACTGTCTATGATTTGAAACATTCCTGCGACACTAGTTATAGATCCTGATGCTTCACTTCAGGTTCACTGTATCCCTCTGACCTTCTTATTGACGATGAAACACAGAAATTGCATCGGAATTAAATACAAAAGTCCCAATGCCGACTAAAGTACAAGAAAACTGACTCTTCTTACTGTCTATGTTTTGAACCATCCCTGTGACACTAGTTATAGATTCCGATGCTTCACTTCAGGTTTCCTGTATCCCTCTGACCTTCTTATTGACGATGAAACACTGAAATTGCATTGGAATTAAATACGAAAAACACAATGCCGACTTAAGTACAAGAAAACTGACTCTTCTTACCGTCTATGTTTTGAACCATTCATGTGACACTAGTTATAGATTCCGATGCTTCACTTCAGGTTTACTGTAGCCCTCTGACCATCTTATTGACGATGAAACACAGAAATTGCATCGGAATTAAGTACAAAAGGCACAATGCCGACTTAAGTACAAGAAAACTGACTCTTCTTACTGTCTATGTATTGAAACATTCCTGTGACACTAGTTATAGATTCCGATGCTTCACTTCAGGTTCACTGTATTCCTCTGACCTTCTTATCGACGATGAAACACAGAAATTGCATCGGAATTAAATACAAAAATAACAATGCCGACTTAAGTTTAAGAAAACAGACTCTTCTTAATGTCTATGATTTGAAGCATTCCTGTGACACTAGTTATAGATTCCGATGCTTCACTTCAGGTTTACTGTATCCCTCTGGCCATCTTATTGACGATGAAACACAGAAATTGCATCGGAATTAAATACAAAAGGCACAATGCCGGCTTAAGTACAAGAAAACTGACTCTCCTAACTGTCTATGATTTGAACCATTCATGTGACACTAGTTGTAGACTCCGATGCTTTACTCCAAGTTTACTGCATCCCTCCGACCTTCTTATTGACGATGAATCACAGAAATTGCTTCGGAATTAAATACAAAATGCACAATGCCGACTTATGTACAAGAAAACTGACTCTTCTTACTGTCTATGTTTGAACCATTCCTGTGACACTAGTTATAGATTGCGATGCTTCACTTCAGGTTTACTGTATCCCTCTGACCTTCTTATTGACGATGAAACACAGAAATTTCATAGGAATTAAATACAAAAGGCACAATGCCGACTTAAGTACAAGAAAACTGACTCTTCTTACTGTCTATGGTTTGAACCATTCCTGTGACACTAGTTATAGATTCTGATGCTTCACCTCAGGTTTACTGTATCCCACTGATCTTCTTATTGACGAACAAACACAGAAATTGTACCGGAAGTAAATACAAAAGGCACAATGCTGACTTAAGTACAAGAAAACTGACTCTTTGTACTGTCTATGATTTGAAACATTCCTGCGACACTAGTTATGGATCCTGATGCTTCACTTCAGGTTCACTGTATCCCTCTGACCTTCTTATTGACGATGAAACACAGAAATTGCATCGGAATTAAATACAAAAGGCCCAATGCCGACTGAAGTACAAGAAAACTGACTCCTCTTACTGTCTATGTTTGGAACCATTCATGTGACACTAGTTATGGATTCCGATGCTTCACTTCAGGTTTACTGTATCCCTCTGACCATCTTATTGACGATGAATCACAGAAATTACATCGGAAATAAATACAAAAGGCACAATGCCGACTTAAGTACAAGTAAACTGACTCTTCTTACTGTCTATAATTTGAACCATTCCTTTGACACTAGTAATAGATTCCGATGCCTCACTTCACGTTTACTGTATCCCTCTGACCTTCTCATTGACGATCATACACAGAAATAGCATCGGAATTAAATACAAAAGGCACAATGCCGACTTAAGTACAAGATAACTGACTCTTCTTACTGTCTATGTTTTGAACCATTCAAGTGACACTAGTTATAGATTCCGATGCTTCACTTCAGGTTTACTGTATTCCTCTGACCTTCTTATTGACGATGAAACACAGAAATTGCATCGGAATTAAATACAAAAAGCGCAATGCCGACTTAAGTACAAGAAAACTGACTCTTCTTACTGTCTACGTTTGAACTATTCCTGTGACACTAGTTATGGATTCCGATGCTTCACTTCAGGTTTACTGTATCCCTCTGACCTTCTTACTGTCGATGAAACACAGAAATAGCATCAGAATTAAATACAAAAGGCAAAATGCCGACTTAAGTACATGATAACTGTCTCTTCTTACTGTCTATGTTTTGAACCATTCATGTGACACTAGTTAGAGATTCCGATGCTTCACTTCAGGTTTACTGTATCCCTCTGACCTTCTTATTGACGATGAAACACAGAAATTGCATCGGAATTAAATACAAAAGGCACAATGCCGACTTAAGTAAAAGAAAACCGTCTCTTCTTACTGTCTATGTTTTGAACCATTCCTATGACACTAGTTATAGATTCACATGCTTCACTTCAGGTTTACTGTATCCCTCTGACCTTCTTATTGATGATGAAACACAGAAATTGCATCGGAATTAAATACAAAAGGCACAATGCCACCTTAAGTACAAGAATAGAGACTCTTCTTACAGTTGGTGCTTTGAGCATTCCCTGTGTGACCAGTAATAGTATCCGATACACCACTGCAGGTTCAATCTATTCCTTGGACATACACATTGACGATGAAACACAGAAATTACATCGGAATTAAATACAAAAGGAACAATGCCGCCTTTAGTACAAGAATAGAGACTCTTCTTACCGTCGGTGCTTTGAGCATTCCCTGTGAGACCAGTATTAGTTTCCTTATACACCACTGGAGGTTTAATGAAATCCTTGGACATTCACATTGACGATGAAACACTGAAATTACATCGGAATTAAATACAAAAGGCACAATCCCGCCTTAAGTACAAGAATAGAGACTCTTCTTACTGTCGGTGCTTTGAGTATTCCCTGTGAGACCAGTATTAGTCTCCGCTACACCTCTGCAGTTTCAGTTTATTCCTTTGACCTTCACATGGACGATGAAACACAGAAATGGCATCGGAATTAAATACAAAAGGCACAATGCCGCCTTAAGTACAAAAATAGAGACCATTCTTACAGTCGGTGCTTTGAGAATTCCCTGTGAGACTAGTATTAGTTTCCGCTACACCCCTGCAGGTTCAGTTTATTCCTTGGACCTTCACATTGACGATGAAACACAAAAAAAATTGGCATCGGAATTAAATACAAAAGGCACAATGCCGCCTTAAGTACAAGAATAGAGACTCTTCTTACAGTCGGTGCTTTGAGCATTCCCTGTGAGACCAGTAATAGTATCCGATACACCAGTGCAGGTTCAATCTATTCCTTGGACATACACATTGACGATGATACACAGAAATTACATCGGAATTAAATACAAAAGGAACAATGCCGCCTTAAGTACAGGAATAGAGACTCTTCATACCGTCTGTGCTTTGAGCATTCCGTGTGAGACCAGTATTAGTTTCCGATACATAACTGCAGGTTCAATCTATTCCTTTGACATACACATTGACGATGAAATACAGAAGTTACATTGGAATTAAATACAAAAGGAACAATGCAGCCTTAAGTACAAGAATAGAGACTCTTCTTACAGTCGGTGCTTTGAGCATTCCCTGTGAGACCAGTATTAGTTTCCGATACACCACTGCAGGTTCAATGTATTCCTTGGACCTTCACATTGACGATGAAACACAGAAATGTCATCGGAATTAAATCCAAAACGCACAATGCCGCCTTAAGTACAAGAATAGAGACTCTTCTTACAGTCGGTGCTTTGAGCATTCCCTGTGAGACCATTAATAGTATCCGATACACCACTGCAGGTTCAATGTATTCCTTGGACACACACATTGGCGATGAAACACAGAAATTACATCGGAATTAAATACAAAAGTAACAACGCCGCCTTAAGTACAAGAATAGAGACTCTTCTTACAGTCGGTGCTTTGAGCATTCCCTGTGAGACCAGTATTAGTTTCCGCTACACCTCTGCAGATTCGGTTTATTCTTTGGACCTTCACATTGACGAAGAAACACAGAAATGGCATCGGAATTAAATCCAAAGGGCACAATGCCGCCTTAAGTACGAGAATAGAGACTCTTCTTACAGTCGGTGCTTTGAGCATTCCCTGTGAGACCAGTAATAGTATCCGATACACCACTGCAGGTTTAATCTATTCCTTGGACATACACATTGACGACGAAACACAGAGATTACATCGGAATTAAATACAAAAGGAACAATGCCGCCTTAAGTACAAGAATAAAAACCATTCTTACCGTCGGTGCTATGAGAATTCCCTGTGAGACCAGTATTAGTTTCCGATAGACCACTGGAGGTATAATGAATTCCTTGGACCTCCACATTGATGATGAAACACTGAAATTACATCGGAATTAAATACAAAAGGCACAATGCCGCCTTAAGTACAAGAAAGAGACTCTTCTTACAGTCGGTGATGTGAGCATTCCCTGTGAGACCAGTAATAGTATCCGATACACCACTGCAGGTTCAATCTATTCCTTGGACATACACATTGACGATGAAACACAGAAATTACATCGGAATTAAATACAAAAGGAACAATGCCGCCTTAAGTACAAGAATAGAGACTCTTCTTACCGTCGGTGCTTTGAGCATTCCCTGTGAGACCAGTATTAGTTTCCGATACACCACTGGAGGTTCAATGAATTCCTTGGACCTTCACATTGACGATGAAACACTGA
This sequence comes from Schistocerca americana, assembly GCF_021461395.2. Taxonomy (NCBI): domain Eukaryota; kingdom Metazoa; phylum Arthropoda; class Insecta; order Orthoptera; family Acrididae; genus Schistocerca; species Schistocerca americana. The sequence continues at coordinate 1,910,779 of NC_060119.1, forward strand.
AATTACATCGGAATTAAATACAAAAGGCACAATGCCGCCTTAAGTACAAGAATAGAGACACTTCTTACAGTCGGTGCTTTAAGCATACCCCGTGAGACCAGTAATAGTATCCGATACACCACTGCAGGTTCAATGTATTCCTTGGACCTTCACATTGACGATGAAACACAGAAATCGCATCGGAATTAAATACAAAAGGCACAATGCCGCCTTAAGTACAAGAATAGAGACTCTTCTTACAGTCGGTGCTTTGAGCATTCCCTGTGAGACGAGTATTATTTTCCGATACACCACTGCCGGTTCAATGTATTCCTTGCACCTTCACATTGACGATGAAACACAGAAATGGCGTCGGAATTAAATCCAAAACGCACAATGCCGCCTTAAGTACAAGAATAGAGACACTTCTTACCGTCGGTGCTTTGAGCATTCCCTGTGAGACCAGTATTAGTTTCCGCTACACCTCTGCGGGTTCAGTTTATTCCTTGGACCTTCACATTGACGATGAAACACAGAAATCGCATCGGAATTAAATACAAAAGGCACAATGCCGCCTTAAGTACAAGAATAGAGACACTTCTTACAGTCGGTGGTTAGAGCATTCCCTGTGAGACCAGTAATAGTATCCGATACACCACTGCAGGTTCATTCTATTCCTTGGACATACACATTGACGATGAAACACAGAAATTACATCGGAATTAAATACAAACGGCACAATGCCGCCTTAAGTACAAGAATAGAGACTCTTCTTACCGTCGGTGCTTTGAGCATTCCCTGTGAGACCAGTATTAGTTTCCGATACACCACTGCAGGTTCAATGTATTCCTTGGACCTTCACATTGACGATAAAACACTGAAATTACATCGGAATTAAATACAAAAGGCACAATGCCGCCTTAAGTACAAGAATAGAGACTCTTCTTACCGTCGGTGCTTTGAGCATTCCCTGTGAGACCAGTATTAGTTTCCGATAGACCACTGGAGGTTCAATGAGTTCCTTGGACCTTCACATTGTCGATGAAACACTGAAATTACATCGGAATTAAATACAAAAGGCACAATGCCGCGTTAAGTACAAGAAAGAGACTCTTCTTACAGTCGGTGCTGTGAGCATTCCCTGTGAGACCAGTAATAGTATCCGATACACCACTGCAGGTTCAATCTATTCCTGGGACATACACATTGACGATGAAACACAGAAATTACATCGGAATTAAATACAAAAGGAACAATGCCGCCTTAAGTACAAGAATAGAGACTCTTCTTACCGTCGGTGCTTTGAGCATTCCCTGTGAGACGAGTATTAGTTTCCGATACACCACTGCCGGTTCAATGTATTCCTTGGACCTTCACATTGACGATGAAACACAGAAATGGCGTCGGAATTAAATAAAAAACGCACAATGCCGCCTTAAGTACAAGAATAGAGACTCTTCTTACCGTCGGTGCTTTGGGCATTCCCTGTGAGACCAGTATTAGTTTCCGATACACCACTGGAGGTTCAATGAATTCCTTGGACATTCACATTGACGATGAAACACTGAAATTACATCGGAATTAAATACAAACGGCACAATGCCTCCTTAAGTACAAGAATAGAGACTCTTCTTACAGTCGGTGCTTTGAGCATTCCCTGTGAGACCAGTATTAGTTTCCGATACACCACTGCAGGTTCAATGTATTCCCTGGACCTTCACATTGACGATGAAACACAGAAATGGCATCCGAAGTAAATACACAAGGCACAATGCCCCCATAAGTACAAGAATAGAGACTCTTCTTACAGTCGGTGCTTTGAGCATTCCCTGTGAGACCAGTAATAGTTTCCGCTACACCTCTGCAGGTTCAATGTATTCCTTGGACCTTCACATTGACGATGAAATACAGAAATCGCATCGGAATCAAATACAAAAGGCACAATGCCGCCTTAAGTACAAGAATAGATACTCTTCTTACAGTCGGTGCTTTAAACATTCCCTGTGAGACCAGTATTAATTTCCGATACACCACTGCAGGTTCAATGTATTCCTTGGATCTTCAAATTGACGATCATACACAAAATCGGATAGGAATGAAATACATAAGGCACAATGCCGCCTTAAGTACAAGAATAGAGACTCTTCTTACAGTCGGTGCTTTGAGCATTCCCTGTGAGACCAGTATTAGTTTCCGATACACCACTGCAGGTTCAATGTATTCCTTGGACCTTTACATTGACGATGAAACACAGAAATCGCATCGGAATTAAAACCAAAACGCACAATGCCTGCATAAGTACAAGAATACAGACTCTACTTACAGTCGGTGCTTTGAGCATTCCCTGTGAGACCAGTATTAGTTTCCGATACACCACTGCAGGTTCAATGTATTCCTTGGACCTTCACATTGACGATGAAATACAGAAATCGCATCGGAATCAAATACAAAAGGCACAATGCCGCCTAAAGTACAAGAATAGAGACTCTTCTCACAGTCGGTGCTTTGAGCTTTCCCTGTGTGATCAGTAATAGTACCCGATACACCACTGCAGGTTCAATCTATTCCTTGGACATACACATTGACGATGAAACACTGAAATTACATAGGAATTAAATACAAAAGGAACAATGCCGCCTTAAGTACAAGAATAGAGACTCTTCTTACCGTCGGTGCTTTGAGCATTCCCTGTAAGACCATTATTAGTTTCCGATACACCACTGAAGTTTCAATTAATTCCTTGGACATTCACAATGACGATGATACACTGAAATTACATCGGAATTAAATACAAAATGTGCAATGCCGCCTTAAGTATAAGAATAGAGACTCTTCTTACCGTTGGTGCTTTGAGCATTCCCTGTGAGACCAGTATTAGTTTCCGCTACACCTCTGCACGTTCAGTTTATTCCTTGGACCTACACATTGACGATGAAACACAGAAATGGCATCGGAATTAAATACAAAAGGCACAATGCGCCTTAAGTACAAGAATAGAGACTCTTCTTACAGTCGGTGCTTTAAACATTCCCTGTGAGACCAGTGTTAGTTTCCGATACAACACTGCAGGTTCAATGTATACCTTGGACCTTCTCATTGACGATGAAATACAGAAATCGCATCGGAATCAAATACAAAATGCACAATGCCGCCTTAAGTACAAGAATAGAGACTCTTATTACAGTCGGTGCTTTGAGCATTCCCTGTGAGACCAGTAATAGTATCCGATACACCACTGCAGGTTCAATCTATTCCTTAAACATACACATTGACGATGAAACACTGAAATTACATCGCAATTAAATACAAAAGGAACAATGCCGCCTTAAGTACAAGAATAGAGACTCTTCTTACCGTCGGTGCTTTGAGCATTCCCTGTGAGACCACTATTAGGTTCCGATACACCACTGGAGGTTCAATGTATTCCTTGGACCTTCACATTGACGATGAAACACAGAAATCGCATCGGAATTAAATACAAAAGGCACAATGCCGCCTTAAGTACAAGAATACAGACTCTCCTTACAGTCGGTGCTTTGAGCATTCCCTGTGAGACCAGTATTAGTTTCCGATACACCACTGCAGGTTCAATGTATTCCTTGGACCTTCACATTGACGATGAAACGCAGAAATCGCATCGGAATTAAATACAAAAGGCACAATGCCGCCTTAAGTACATGAATAGAGACTCTTCTTACAGTCGGTGCTTTGAGCATTCCCTGTGAGACCAGTATAAGTTTCCGATACACCACTGCAGGTTCAATGTATTCCTTGGAACTTCAAATTGACGAAGATACACAGAAATCGCATCGGAATTAAATACAAAAGGCACAATGCCGCCTTAAGTACAAGAATAGAGACTCTTCTTACAGTCGGTGCTTTGAGCATTCCCTGTGAGACCAGTAACAGTATCCGATACACCACTGCAGGTCCAATGTGTTCCTTGGACCTTCACATTGACGATGAAACACAGAAATGGCATCGGAATTAAATACAAAAGGCACAATGCCGCCTTAAGTACGAGAATAGAGACTCTTCTTACAGTCGGTGCTTTGAGCATTCCCTGTGAGACCAGTATTAGTTTCCGCTACACCTCTGCAGGATCAGTTTATTCCTTGGACCTTCACATTGACGATGAAACACAGAAATGGCATCGGAATTAAATACAAAAGGCACAATGTCGCCTTAAGTACAAGAATAGAGACTCTTCTTACAGTCGGTGCTTTGAGCATTCCCTGTGGGGCCAGTAATAGTATCCGATACACCTCTGCAGGCTCAGTTTATTCCTTGGACCTTCACATTGACGATGAAACACAGAAATGGCATCGGAATTAAATACAAAAGGCACAATGCCGCCTTAAGTACAAGAATACAGACTCTTCCTACAGTCGGTGCTTTGAGCATTCCCTGTGAGACCAGTATTAGTTTCCGCTATACCTCTGCAGGTTCAGTTTATTCCTTGGACGTTCACATTGAAGATGAAACACGGAGATTGCATCGGATTTAAATACAAAAGGCACAATGCCGCCTTAAGTACATGAATAGAGCCTCTTCTTACAGTCGGAGCTTTGAGCATTCCCTGTGAGACCAGTATTAGTTTCCGCTACACTTCTGCAGTTTTAATTTATTCCTTGGACTTTCACATTGACGATGAAACTCAGAAATCGCATCGGAATTAATTACAAAAGGCACAATGACGCCTTAAGTACAAGAATAGAGACTCTTTCTACAGTCGGTGCTTTAAACATTCCCTGTGAGACCAGTATTAGTTTCCGATACGCAACTGCAGCTTCAATGTATTCCTTAGACCTTCAAATTGACTATGATACAAAGAAATCGCATAGGAATTAAATACAAAAGGCACAATGCCCCCTTAAGTACAAGAATAGAGACTCTTCTTACAGTCGGTGCTTTGAGCATTCCCTGTGAGACCAGTATTGGATTGCGATACACCACTGCAGGTTCAATGTATTCCTTGGACCTTCACATTGACGATGAAACACAGATATCGCATCGGAATTAAATACAAAAGGCACAATTCCGCCATGAGTACAAGAATAGAGACTCTTCTTACAGTCGGTGCTTTGAGCATTCCCTGTGAGACCAGTATTAGTGTCCGCTACACCTCTGCAGGTTCAGTTAATTCCTTGGACCTTCACATTGACGATGAAACATAGAAATGGCATCGCAATTAAATACAAATGGCACAATGCCACCTTAAGTACAAGAATAGAGACTCTTCTTACAGTCTATGCTTTGAGCATTCCCTGTGGGACCAGTATTAGTTTCCGATACACCACTGCAAGTTCAATGTATTCCTTGGACCTTCACATTGACGATGAAACACAGAAATCGCATCGGAATTAAATCCAAAACGCACAATGCCGCCTTAAGTACAAGAATACAGACTCTACTTACAGTCGGTGCTTTGAGCATTCCCTGTGAGACCAGTATTAGTTTCCGATACAACACTGCAGGTTCAATGTATTCCTTGGACCTTCACATTGACGATGAAATACAGAAATCGCATCGGAATCAAATACAAAAGGCACAATGCCGCCTTAAGTACAAGAATAGAGACTCTTCTTCCAGTCGGTGCTTTGAGCATTCCCTGTGAGACCAGTATTAGTTTCCGCTACACTTCTGCAGTTTTAATTTATTCCTTGGACTTTCACATTGACGATGAAACGCAGAAATCGCATCGGAATTAAATACAAAAGGCATAATGCCGCCTTAAGCACAAGAATAGAGACTCTTTCTACAGTCGGTGCTTTAAACATTCCCTGTGAGACCAGTATTAGTTTCCGATACGCCACTGCAGGTTCAATGTATTCCTTGGACCTTCAAATTGACTATGATACACAGAAATCGCATAGGAATTAAATACAAAAGGCACAATGCCGCCTTAAGTACAAGAATAGAGACTCTTCTTACAGTCGGTGCTTTGAGCATTCCCTGTGAGACCAGTATTGGATTCCGATACACCACTGCAGGTTCAATGAATTCCTTGGACCTTCACATTGACGATGAAACACAGATATCGCATCGGAATTAAATACAAAAGGCACAATTCCGCCATGAGTACAAGAATAGAGAGCCTTCTTACAGTCGGTGCTTTTAGCATCCCTGTGAGACCAGTATAAGTTTCCGATACACCACTGCAGGTTCAATGTATTCCTTGGAACTTCAAATTGACGATGATACACAGAAATCGCATCGGAATTAAATACAAAAGGCACAATGCCGCCTTAAGTACAAGAATAGAGACTCTTCTTACAGTCGGTGCTTTGAGCATTCCCTGTGAGACCAGTATTGGATTCCGATACACCACTGTAGGTTCAATGTATTCCTTGGACCTTCACATTGACGATGAAACACAGAAATGGCATCGGAATTATATACAAAAGGCACAATGCCGCCTTAAGTACGAGAATAGAGACTCTTCTTACAGTCGGTGCTTTGAGCATTCCCTGTGAGACCAGTATTAGTTTCCGCTACACCTCTGCAGGATCAGTTTATTCCTTGGGCCTTCACATTGACGATGAAACACAGAAATGGCATCGGAATTAAATACAAAAGGCACAATGCCGCCTTAAGTACAAGAATAGAGACTCTTCTTACAGTCGGTGCTTTGAGCATTCCCTGTGGGACCAGTAATAGTATCCGATACACCTCTGCAGGCTCAGTTTATTCCTTGGACCGTCACATTGACGATGAAACACTGAAATTACATCGGAATTAAATACAAAAGGAACAATGCCGCCTTAAGTACAAGAATAGAGACTCTTCTTACCGTCGGTGCTTTGAGCATTCCCTGTGAGACCAGTATTAGGTTCCGATACACCACTGGAGGTTCATGTATTCCCTGGACCTTCACATTGACGATGAAACACAGAAATCGCATCGGAATTAAATACAAAAGGCACAATGCCGCCTTAAGTACAAGAATACAGACTCTCCTTACAGTCGGTGCTTTGAGCATTCCCTGTGAGACCAGTATTAGTTTCCGATACACCACTGCAGGTTCAATGTATTCCTTGGACCTTCACATTGACGATGAAACGCAGAAATCGCATCGGAATTAAATACAAAAGGCACAATGCCGCCATAAGTACATGAATAGAGACTCTTTTTACAGTCGGTGCTTTGAGCATTCCCTGTGAGACCAGTATTAGTTTCCGATACGCCACTGCAGGTTCAATGAATTCCTTGGACCTTCAAATTGACGATGATACACAGAAATCGCATCGGAATTAAATACAAAAGGCACAATGCTGACTTAAGTACAAGAATAGAGACTCATCTTACAGTCGGTGCTTTGAGCATTCCCTGTGAGACCAGTATTAGATTCCGATACACCACTGCAGGTTCAATGTATTCCTTGGACCTTCACATTGACAATGAAACAAGAAGTCGCATCGGAATTAAATACAAAAGGCACAATGCCGCCTTAAGTACAAGAATAGAGACTCTTCTTACAGTCGGTGCTTTGAGCATTCCCTGTGAGACCAGTATAAGTTTCCGATACACCACTGCAGGTTCAATGTATTCCTTGGAACTTCAAATTGACGATGATACACAGAAATCGCATCGGAATTAAATACAAAAGGCACAATGCCGCCTTAAGTACAAGAATAGAGACTCTTCTTACAGTCGGTGCTTTGAGCATTCCCTGTGAGACCAGTAACAGTATCCGATACACCACTGCAGGTCCAATGTATTCCTTGGACCTTCACATTGACGATGAAACACAGAAATGGCATCGGAATTAAATACAAAAGGCACAATGCCGCCTTAAGTACGAGAATAGAGACTCTTCTTACAGTCGGTGCTTTGAGCATTCCCTGTGAGACCAGTATTAGTTTCCGCTACACCTCTGCAGGATCAGTTTATTCCTTGGACCTTCACATTGACGATGAAACACAGAAATGGCATCGGAATTAAATACAAAAGGCACAATGCCGCCTTAAGTACAAGCATAGAGACGCTTCTTACAGTCGGTGCTTTGAGCATTCCCTGTGGGGCCAGTAATAGTATCCGATACACCTCTGCAGGCTCAGTTTATTCCTTGGACCTTCACATTGACGATGAAACACAGAAATGGCATCGGAATTAAATACAAAAGGCACAATGCCGCCTTAAGTACAAGAATACAGACTCTTCCTACAGTCGGTGCTTTGAGCATTCCCTGTGAGACCAGTATTAGTTTCCGCTATACCTCTGCAGGTTCAGTTTATTCCTTGGACCTTCACATTGAAGATGAAACACGGAGATTGCATCGGAATTAAATACAAAAGGCACAATGCCGCCTTAAGTACAAGAATAGAGCCTCTTCTTACAGTCGGAGCTTTGAGCATTCCCTGTGAGACCAGTATTAGTTTCCACTACACTTCTGCAGTTTTAATTTATTCCTTGGACTTTCACATTGACGATAAAACGCAGAAATCGCATCGGAATTAATTACAAAAGGCACAATGCCGCCTTAAGTACAAGAATAGAGACTCTTTCTACAGTCGGTGCTTTAAACATTCCCTGTGAGACCAGTATTAGTTTCCGATACGCAACTGCAGCTTCAATGTATTCCTTAGACCTTCAAATTGACTATGATACACAGAAATCGCATAGGAATTAAATACAAAAGGCACAATGCCCCCTTAAGTACAAGAATAGAGACTCTTCTTACAGTCGGTGCTTTGAGCATTCCCTGTGAGACCAGTATTGGATTGCGATACACCACTGCAGGTTCAATGTATTCCTTGGACCTTCACATTGACGATGAAACACAGATATCGTATCGGAATTAAATACAAAAGGCACAATTCCGCCATGAGTACAAGAATAGAGACTCTTCTTACAGTCGGTGCTTTGAGCATTCCCTGTGAGACCAGTATTAGTGTCCGCTACACCTCTGCAGGTTCAGTTAATTCCTTGGACCTTCACATTGACGATGAAACATAGAAATGGCATCGCAATTAAATACAAATGGCACAATGCCACCCTAAGTACAAGAATAGAGACTCTTCTTACAGTCTATGCTTTGAGCAATCCCTGTGGGACCAGTATTAGTTTCCGATACACCACTGCAAGTTCAATGTATTCCTTGGACCTTCACATTGACGATGAAACACAGAAATCGCATCGGAATTAAATCCAAAACGCACAATGCCGCCTTAAGTACAAGAATACAGACTCTACTTACAGTCGGTGCTTTGAGCCATCCCTGTGAGACCAGTATTAGTTTCCGATACAACACTGCAGGTTCAATGTATTCCTTGGACCTTCACATTGACGATGAAATACAGAAATCGCATCGGAATCAAATACAAAAGGCACAATGCCGCCTTAAGTACAAGAATAGAGACTCTTCTTACAGTCGGTGGTTTGAGCATTCCCTGTGAGACCAGTATTAGTTTCCGCTACACATCTGCAGTTTTAATTTATTCCTTGGACTTTCACATTGACGATGAAACGCAGAAATCGCATCGGAATTAAATACAAAAGGCATAATGCCGCCTTAAGCACAAGAATAGAGACTCTTTCTACAGTCGGTGCTTTAAACATTCCCTGTGAGACCAGTATTAGTTTCCGATACGCCACTGCAGGTTCAATGTATTCCTTGGACCTTCAAATTGACTATGATACACAGAAATCGCATAGGAATTAAATACAAAAGGCAAAATGCCGCCTTAAGTACAAGAATAGAGACTCTTTCTACAGTCGGTGCTTTAAACATTCCCTGTGAGACCAGTATTAGTTTCCGATACGCCACTGCAGGTTCAATGTATTCCTTGGACCTTCAAATTGACTATGATACACAGAAATCGCATAGGAATTAAATACAAAAGGCACAATGCCGCCTTAAGTACAAGAATAGAGACTCTTCTTACAGTCGGTGCTTTGAGCATTCCCTGTGAGACCAGTATTGGATTCCGATACACCACTGCAGGTTCAATGTATTCCTTGGACCTTCACATTGACGATGAAACACAGATATCGCATCGGAATTAAATACAAAAGGCACAATTCCGCCATGAGTACAAGAATAGAGAGTCTTCTTACAGTCGGTGCTTTGAGCATTCCTTGTGAGACCAGTATAAGTTTCCGATACACCACTGCAGGTTCAATGTATTCCTTGGAACTTCAAATTGACGATGATACACAGAAATAGCATCGGAATTAAATAAAAAATGCACAATGCCGCCTTAAGTACAAGAATAGAGACTCTTGTTACAGTCGGTGCTTTGAGCATTCTCTGTGAGACCAGTAACAGTATCCGATACACCACTGCAGCTCCAATGTATTCCTTGGACCTTTACATTGACGACGAAACACAGAAATGGCATCGGAATTATATACAAAAGGCACAATGCCGCCTTAAGTACGAGAATAGAGACTCTTCTTACAGTCGGTGCTTTGAGCATTCCCTGTGAGACCAGTATTAGTTTCCGCTACACCTCTGCAGGATCAGTTTATTCCTTGGGCCTTCACATTGACGATGAAACACAGAAATGGCATCGGAATTAAATACAAAAGGCACAATGCCGCCTTAAGTACAAGAATAGAGACTCTTCTTACAGTCGGTGCTTTGAGCATTCCCTGTGGGACCAGTAATAGTATCCGATACACCTCTGCAGGCTCAGTTTATTCCTTGGACCTTCACATTGACGATGAAACACAGAAATGGCATAGGAATTAAATACAAAAGGCACAATGCCGCCTTAAGTACAAGAATACAGACTCTTCCTACAGTCGGTGCTTTGAGCATTCCCTGTGAGACCAGTATTAGTTTCCGCTATACCTCTGCAGGTTCAGTTTATTCCTTGGACCTTCTCATTGAAGATGAAACACGGAGATTGCATCGGAATTAAATACAAAAGGCACAATGCCGCCTTAAGTACAAGAATAGAGCCTCTTCTTACAGTCGGAGCTTTGAGCATTCCCTGTGAGACCAGTAACAGTATCCGATACACCACTGCAGGTCCAATGTATTCCTTGGACCTTCGCATTGACGATGAAACACAGAAAAGGCATCGGAATTATATACAAAAGGCACAATGCCGCCTTAAGTACGAGAATAGAGACTCTTCTTACAGTCGGTGCTTTTAGCATTCCCTGTGAGACCAGTATTAGTTTCCGCTACACCTCTGCAGGATCAGTTTATTCCTTGGGCCTTCACATTGACGATGAAACACAGAAATGGCATCGGAATTAAATACAAAAGGCACAATGCCGCCTTAAGTACAAGAATAGAGACTCTTCTTACAGTCGGTGCTTTGAGCATTCCCTGTGGGACCAGTAATAGTATCCGATACACCTCTGCAGGCTCAGTTTATTCCTTGGACCTTCACATTGACGATGAAACACAGAAATGGCATAGGAATTAAATACAAAAGGCACAATTCCGCCATGAGTACAAGAATAGAGACTCTTCTTACAGTCGGTGCTTTGAGCATTCCCTGTGAGACCAGTATTGGTTTCCGATACAACACTGCAGGTTCAATGTATTCCTTGGACCTTCACATTGACGATGAAATACAAAAATCGCATCGGAATCAAATACAAAAGGCACAATGCCGCCTTAAGTACAAGAATAGAGACTCTTCTTACAGTCGGTGGTTTGAGCATTCCCTGTGAGACCAGTATTAGTTTCCGCTACACTTCTGCAGTTTTAATTTATTCCTTGGACTTTCACATTGACGATGAAACGCAGAAATCGCATCGGAATTAAATACAAAAGGCATAATGCCGCCTTAAGCACAAGAATAGAGACTCTTTCTACAGTCGGTGCTTTAAACATTCCCTGTGAGACCAGTATTAGTTTCCGATACGCCACTGCAGGTTCAATGTATTCCTTGGACCTTCAAATTGACTATGATACACAGAAATCGCATAGGAATTAAATACAAAAGGCACAATTCCGCCTTAAGTACAAGAATAGAGACTCTTTCTTCAGTCGGTGCTTTAAACATTCCCTGTGAGACCAGTATGAGTTTCCGATACGCCATTCCAGGTTCAATGTATTCCTTGGACCTTCAAATTGACTATGATACACAGAAATCGCATAGGAATTAAATACAAAAGGCACAATGCCGCCTTAAGTACAAGAATACAGACTCTTCCTACAGTCGGTGCTTTGAGCATTCCCTGTGAGACCAGTATTAGTTTCCCCTATACCTCTGCAGGTTCAGTTTATTCCTTGGACCTTCACATTGAAGATGAAACACGGAGATCGCATCGGAATTAAATACAAAAGGCACAATGATGCTTTAAGTACAAGAATAGAGCCTCATCTTACAGTCGGAGCTTTGAGCATTCCCTGTGAGACCAGTATTAGTTTCCGCTACACATCTGCAGTTTTAATTTATTCCTTGGACTTTCACATTGACGATGAAACGCAGAAATCGCATCGGAATTAAATACAAAAGGCACAATGCCGCCTTAAGTACAAGAATAGAGACTCTTTCTACAGTCGGTGCTTTAAACATTCCCTGTGAGACCAGTATTAGTTTCCGATACGCCACTGCAGGTTCAATATATTCCTTGGACCTTCAAATTGACTATGATACACAGAAATCGCATAGGAATTAAATACAAAAGGCACAATGCCGCCTTAAGTACAAGAATAGAGACTCTTCTTACAGTCGGTGATTTGAGCATTCCCTGTGAGACCAGTATTGGATTCCGATACACCACTGCAGGTTCAATGTATTTCTTGGACCTTCACATTGACGATGAAACACAGATATCGCATCGAAATTAAATACAAAAGGCACAATTCCGCCATGAGTACTAGAATAGAGACTCTTCTTACAGTCGGTGCTTTGAGCATTCCCTGTGAGACCAGTATTAGTGTCCGCTACACCACCGCAGGTTCAGTTAATTCCTTGGACCTTCACATTGACGATGAAACATAGAAATGGCATCGCAATTAAATACAAATGGCACAATGCCACCTTAAGTACAAGAATAGAGACTCTTCTTACAGTCGATGATTTGAGCATTCCCTGTGAGACCAGTATTAGTTTCCGATACACCACTGCAGGTTCAATGTATTCCTTGGACCTTCACATTGACGATGAAACACAGAAATCGCATCGGAATTAAATCCAAAACGCACAATGCCGCCGTAAGTACAAGAATACAGACTCTACTTACAGTCGGTGCTTTGAGCATTCCCTGTGAGACCAGTATTAGTTTCCAATACGACACTGCAGGTTCAATGTATTCCTTGGACCTTCACATTGACGATGAAATACAGAAATCGCATCGGAATCAAATACAAAAGGCACAATGCCGCCTTAAGTACAAGAATAGAGACTCTTCTTACAGTCGGTGCTTTGAGCATTCCCTGTGAGACCAGTATTAGTTTCCGCTACACTTCTGCAGTTTTAATTTATTCCTTGGACTTTAACTTTGACGATGAAACGCAGAAATCGCATCGGAATTAAATACAAAAGGCACAATGCCGCCTTAAGTACAAGAATAGAGACTCTTTCTACAGTCGGTGCTTTAAACATTCCCTGTGAGACCAGTATTAGTTTCCGATACGCCACTGCAGGTTCAATGTATTCCTTGGACCTTCAAATTGACTATGATACACAGAAATCGCATAGGAATTAAATACAAAAGGCACAATGCCGCCTTAAGTACAAGAATAGAGACTCTTCTTACAGTCGGTGCTTTGAGCATTCCCTGTGCAACCAGTATTGGTTTCCGATACACCACTGCAGGCTCAATGTATTCCTTGGACCTTCACATTGACGATGAAACACAGATATCGCATCGGAATTAAATACAAAAGGCACAATTCCACCATGAGTACAAGAATAGAGACTCTTCTTACAGTCGGTGCTTTGAGAATTCCCTGTGAGACCAGTATTAGTGTCCGCTACACCTCTGCAGGTTCAGTTAATTCCTTGGACCTTCACATTGACGATGAAACATAGAAATGGCATCGCAATTAAATACAAATGGCACAATGCCACCTTAAGTACAAGAATAGTGACTCTTCTTACCGTCGGTGCTTTGAGCATTCCCTGTAAGACCATTATTAGTTTCCGATACACCACTGAAGGTTCAATTAATTCCTTGGACATTCACAATGACGATGAAACACTGAAATTACATCGGAATTAAATACAAAAGGTACAATGCCGCCTTAAGTACAAGAATAGAGACTCTTCTTACCGTCGGTGCTTTGAGCATTCCCTGTGAGACCAGTATTAGTTTCCGCTACACCTCTGCACGTTCAGTTTATTCCTTGGACCTACACATTGACGATGAAACACAGAAATGGCATCGGAATTAAATACAAAAGGCACAATGCGCCTTAAGTACAAGATTAGAGACTCTTCTTACAGTCGGTGCTTTGAGCATTCCCTGTGAGACCAGTATTAGTTTCCGCTACACCTCTGCAGGTTCAGTTTATTCCTTGGACCTTCACGTTGACGATGAAACACGGAAATCGCATCGGAATTAAATACAAAAGGCACAATGCCGCATTAAGTACAAGAATAGAGACTCTTCTTACAGTCGGTGCTTTGAGCATTCCCTGTGAGACCAGTATTAGTTTCCGCTACACCTCTGCAATTTTAAATTATTCCTTGGACCTTCACATTGACGATGAAACGCAGAAATCGCATCGGAATTAAATACAAAAGGCATAATGCCGCCTTAAGCACAAGAATAGAGACTCTTTCTACAGTCGGTGCTTTAAACATTCCCTGTGAGACCAGTATTAGTTTCCGATACGCCACTGCAGGTTCAATGTATTCCTTGGACCTTCAAATTGACTATGATACACAGAAATCGCATAGGAATTAAATACAAAAGGCACAATGCCGCCTTAAGTACAAGAATAGAGACTCTTTCACAGGCAGTGCTTTAAACATTCCATGTGAGACCAGTATTAGTTTCCGATACGCCACTGCAGGTTCAATGTATTCCTTTGACCTTCAAATTGACTATGATACACAGAAATCGCATAGAAATTAAATACAAAAGGCACAATGATGCCTTAAGTACAAGAATAGAGACTCTTCTTACAGTCGGTGCTTTGAGCATTCCCTGTGAGACCAGTATTGGATTCCGATACACCACTGCAGGTTCAATGTATTCCTTGGACCTTCACATTGACGATGAAACACAGATATAGCATCGGAATTAAATACAAAAGGCACAATTCCGCCATGAGTACAAGAATAGAGAGTCTTCTTACAGTCGGCGCTTTGAGCATTCCCTGTGAGACCAGTATAAGTTTCCGATACACCACTGCAGGTTCAATGTATTCCTTGGAACTTCAAATTGACGATGATACACAGAAATCGCATCGGAATTAAATACAAAAGGCACAATGCCGCCTTAAGTACAAGAATAGAGACTCTTCTTACAGTCGGTGCTTTGAGCATTCCCTGTGAGACCAGTAACAGTATCCGATACACCACTGCAGGTCCAATGTATTCCTTGGACCTTCACATTGGCGATGAAACACAGAAATGGCATCGGAATTATATACAAAAGGCACAATGCCGCCTTAAGTACGAGAATAGAGACTCTTCTTACAGTCGGTGCTTTGAGCATTCCCTGTGAGACCAGTATTAGTTTCCGCTACACCTCTGCAGGATCAGTTTATTCCTTGGGCCTTCACATTGACGATGAAACACAGAAATGGCATCGGAATTAAATACAAAAGGCACAATGCCGCCTTAAGTACAAGAATAGAGACTCTTCTTACAGTCGGTGCTTTGAGCATTCCCTGTGGGACCAGTAATAGTATCCGATACACCTCTGCAGGCTCAGTTTATTCCTTGGACCTTCACATTGACGATGAGACATAGAAATGGCATCGGAATTAAATACAAAAGGCACAATGCCGCCTTAAGTACAAGAATACAGACTCTTCCTACAGTCGGTGCTTTGAGCATTCCCTGTGAGACCAGTATTAGTTTCCGCTATACCTCTGCAGGTTCAGTTTATTCCTTGGACCTTCACATTGATGATGAAACACGGAGATCGCATCGGAATTAAATACAAAAGGCACAATGCCGCCTTAAGTACAAGAATAGAGCCTCTTCTTACAGTCGGAGCTTTGAGCATCCCCTGTGAGACCAGTATTAGTTTCCGCTACACTTCTGCAGTTTTAATTTATTCCGTGGACTTTCACATTGAAGATGAAACGCAGAAATCGCATCGGAATTAAATACAAAAGGCACAATGCCGCCTTAAGTACAAGAATAGAGACTCTTTCTACAGTCGGTGCATTAAACAATCCGTGTGAGACCAGTATTAGTTTCCGATACGCCACTGCAGGTTCAATGTATTCCTTGGACCTTCAAATTGACTATGATACACAGAAATCGCATAGGAATTAAATACAAAAGGCACAATGCCGCCTTAAGTTCAAGAATAGAGACTCTTCTTTCAGTCGGTGCTTTGAGCATTCCCTGTGAGACCAATATTGAATTCCGATACACCACTGCAGGTTCAATGTATTCCTTGGACCTTCACATTGACGATGAAACATAGAAATGGCATCGCAATTAAATACAAATGGCACAATGCCACCTTAAGTACAAGAATAGAGACTCTTCTTACAGTGGGTGCTTTGAGCATTCCCTGTGAGACCAGTATTAGTTTCCGATACACCACTGCAGGTTCAATGTATTCCTTGGACCTTCACATTGACGATGAAACACAGAAATCGCATCGGAATTAAATCCAAAACGCACAATGCTGCCTTAAGTACAAGAATACAGACTCTACTTACAGTCGGTGCTTTGAGCATTCCCTGTGAGACCAGTATTAGTTTCCGATACAACACTGCAGGTTCAATGTATTCCTTGGACCTTCACATTGACGATGAAATACAGAAATCGCATCGGAATCAAATACAAAAGGCACAATGCCGCCTTAAGTACAAGAATAGATACTCTTCTTACAGTCGGTGCTTTGAGCATTCCCTGTGAGACCAGTATTAGTTTCCGCTACACTTCTGCAGTTTTAATTTATTCCTTGGACTTTCACTTTGACGATGAAACGCAGAAATCGCATCGGAATTAAATACAAAAGGCACAATGCCGCCTTAAGTACAAGAATAGAGACTCTTTCTACAGTCGGTGCTTTAAACATTCCCTGTGAGACCAGTATTAGTTTCCGATACGCCACTGCAGGTTCAATGTATTCCTTGGACCTTCAAATTGACTATGATACACAGAAATCGCATAGGAATTAAATACAAAAGGCACAATGCCGCCTTAAGTACAAGAATAGAGACTCTTCTTACAGTCGGTGCTTTGAGCATTCCCTGTGAGACCAGTATTGGTTTCCGATACACCACTGCAGGTTCAATGTATTCCTTGGACCTTCACATTGACGATGAAACACAGATATCGCATCGGAATTAAATACAAAAGGCACAATTCCACCATGAGTACAAGAATAGAGACTCTTCTTACAGTCGGTGCTTTGAGCA
Organism: Schistocerca americana; assembly: GCF_021461395.2. Classification (NCBI taxonomy): domain Eukaryota; kingdom Metazoa; phylum Arthropoda; class Insecta; order Orthoptera; family Acrididae; genus Schistocerca; species Schistocerca americana. The sequence goes on from NC_060119.1 coordinate 1,928,228, forward strand.
TTCCCTGTGAGACCAGTATTAGTGTCCGCTACACCCCTGCAGGTTCAGTTAATTCCTTGGACCTTCACATTGACGATGAAACATAGAAATGGCATCGCAATTAAATACAAATGGCACAATGCCACCTTAAGTACAAGAATAGTGACTCTTCTTACCGTCGGTGCTTTGAGCATTCCCTGTAAGACCATTATTAGTTTCCGATACACCACTGAAGGTTCAATTAATTCCTTGGACATTCACAATGACGATGAAACACTGAAATTACATCGGAATTAAATACAAAATTTACAATGCCGCCTTAAGTACAAGAATAGAGACTCTTCTTACCGTCCGTGCTTTGAGCATTCCCTGTGAGACCAGTATTAGTTTCCGCTACACCTCTGCACGTTCAGTTTATTCCTTGGACCTACACATTGACGATGAAACACAGAAATGGCATCGGAATTAAATACAAAAGGCACAATGCGCCTTAAGTACAAGAATAGTGACTCTTCTTACAGTCGGTGCTTTGAGCATTCCCTGTGAGACCAGTATTAGTTTCCGCTACACCTCTGCAGGTTCAGTTTATTCCTTGGACCTTCACGTAGACGATGAAACACGGAAATCGCATCGGAATTAAATACAAAAGGCACAATGCCGCATTAAGTACAAGAATAGAGACTCTTCTTACAGTCGGTGCTTTGAGCATTCCCTGTGAGACCAGTATTAGTTTCCGCTGCACCTCTGCAGTCTTAAATTATTCCTTGGACCTTCACATTGACGATGAAACGCAGAAATCGCATCGGAATTAAATACAAAAGGCATAATGCCGCCTTAAGCACAAGAATAGAGACTCTTTCTACAGTCGGTGCTTTAAACATTCCCTGTGAGACCAGTATTAGTTTCCGATACGCCACTGCAGGTTCAATTTATTCCTTGGACCTTCAAATTGACTATGATACACAGAAATCGCATAGGAATTAAATACAAAAGGCACAATGCCGCCTTAAGTACAAGAATATAGACTCTTTCTACAGTCGGTGCTTTAAACATTCCCTGTGAGACCAGTATTAGTTTCCGATACGCCACTGCAGGTTCAATGTATTCCTTGGACCTTCAAATTGACTATGATACACAGAAATCGCATAGGAATTAAATACAAAAGGCACAATGCCGCCTTAAGTACAAGAATAGAGACTCTTCTTACAGTCGGTGCTTTGAGCATTCCCTGTGAGACCAGTATTGGATTCCGATACACCACTGCAGGTTCAATGTATTCCTTGGACCTTCACATTGACGATGAAACACAGATATCGCATCGGAATTAAATACAAAATTCACAATTCCGCCATGAGTACAAGAATAGAGAGTCTTCTTACAGTCGGCGCTTTGAGCATTCCCTGTGAGACCAGTATAAGTTTCCGATACACCACTGCAGGTTCAATGTATTCCTTGGAACTTCAAATTGCCGATGATACACAGAAATCGCATCGGAATTAAATACAAAAGGCACAATGCCGCCTTAAGTACAAGAATAGAGACTCTTCTTACAGTCGGTGCTTTGAGCATTCGCTGTGAGACCAGTAACAGTATCCGATACACCACTGCAGGTCCAATGTATTCCTTGGACCTTCACATTGACGATGAAACACAGAAATGGCATCGGAATTATATACAAAAGGCACAATGCCGCCTTAAGTACGAGAATAGAGACTCTTCTTACAGTCGGTGCTTTGAGCATTCCCTGTGAGACCAGTATTAGTTTCCGCTACACCTCTGCAGGATCAGTTTATTCCTTGGGCCTTCACATTGACGATGAAACACAGAAATGGCATCGGAATTAAATACAAAAGGCACAATGCCGCCTTAAGTACAAGAATACAGACTCTTCCTACAGTCGGTGCTTTGAGCATTCCCTGTGAGACCAGTATTAGTTTCCGCTATACCTCTGCAGCTTCAGTTTATTCCTTGGACCTTCACATTGAAGATGAAACACGGAGATCGCATCGGAATTAAATACAAAAGGCACAATGCCGCCTTAAGTACAAGAATAGAGCCTCTTCTTACAGTCGGAGCTTTGAGCATTCCCTGTGAGACCAGTATTAGTTTCCGCTACACTTCTGCAGTTTTAATTTATTCCGTGGACTTTCACATTGACGATGAAACGCAGAAATCGCATCGGAATTAAAAACAAAAGGCACAATGCCGCCTTAAGTACAAGAATAGAGACTCTTTCTACAGTCGGTGCTTTAAACAATCGCTGTGAGACCAGTATTAGTTTCCGATACGCCACTGCAGGTTCAATGTATTCCTTGGACCTTCAAATTGACTATGATACACAGAAATCGCATAGGATTTAAATACAAAAGGCACAATGCCGCCTTAAGTACAAGAATAGAGACTCTTCTTACAGTCGGTGCTTTGAGCATTCCCTGTGAGGCCAATATTGGATTCCGATACACCACTGCAGGTTCAATGTATTTCTTGGACCCTCACATTGACGATGAAACATAGAAATGGCATCGCAATTAAATACAAATGGCACAATGCCACCTTAAGTACAAGAATAGAGACTCTTCTTACAGTCGGTGCTTTGAGCATTCCCTGTGAGACCAGTATTAGTTTCCGATACACCACTGCAGGTTCAATGTATTCCTTGGACGTTCACATTGGCGATGAAACACAGAAATCGCATCGGAATTAAATCCAAAACGCACAATGCCGCCTTAAGTACAAGAATACAGACTCTACTTACAGTCGGTGCTTTGAGCATTCCCTGTGAGACCAGTATTAGTTTCCGCTACACTTCTGCAGTTTTAATTTATTCCTTGGACTTTCACATTGACGATGAAACGCAGAAATCGCATCGGCATTAAATACAAAAGGCACAATGCCGCCTTAAGTACAAGAATAGAGACTCTTTCTACAGTCGGTGCTTTAAACATTCCCTGTGAGACCAGTATTAGTTTCCGATACGCCACTGCAGGTTCAATGTATTCCTTGGACCTTCAAATTGACTATGATACACAGAAATCGCATAGGAATTAAATACAGAAGGCACAATGCCGCCTTAAGTACAAGAATAGAGACTCTTCTTACAGTCGGTGCTTTGAGCATTCCCTGTGAGACCAGTATTGGTTTCCGATACACCACTGCAGGTTCAATGTATTCCTTGGACCTTCATATTGACGATGAAACACAGATATCGCATCGGAATTAAATACAAAAGGCACAATTCCGCCATGAGTACAAGAATAGAGACTCTTCTTACAGTCGGTGCTTTGAGCATTCCCTGTGAGACCAGTATTAGTGTCCGCTACGCCTCTGCAGGTTCAGTTAATTCCTTGGACCTTCACATTGACGATGAAACATAGAAATGGCATCGCAATTAAATACAAATGGCACAATGCCACCTTAAGTACAAGAATAGTGACGCTTCTTACCGTCGGTGCTTTGAGCATTCCCTGTAAGACCATTATTAGTTTCCGATACACCACTGAAGGTTCAATTAATTCCTTGGACATTCACAATGTCTATGAAACACTGAAATTACATCGGAATTAAATACAAAAGGTACAATGCCGCCTTAAGTACAAGAATAGAGACTCTTCTTACCGTCGGTGCTTTGAGCATTCCCTGTGAGACCAGTATTAGTTTCCGCTACACCTCTGCATGTTCAGTTTATTCCTTGGACCTACACATTGACGATGAAACACAGAAATGGCATCGGAATTAAATACAAAAGGCACAATGCGCCTTAAGTACAAGAATAGAGACTCTTCTTACAGTCGGTGCTTTGAGCATTCCCTGTGAGACCAGTATTAGTTTCCGCTACACCTCTGCAGGTTCAGTTTATTCCTTGGACCTTCACGTTGACGATGAAACACGGAAATCGCATCGAAATTAAATACAAAAGGCACAATGCCGCATTAAGTACAAGAATAGAGACTTTTCTTACAGTCGGTGCTTTGAGCATTCCCTGTGAGACCAGTATTAGTTTCCGCTACACCTCTGCAGTTTTAAATTATTCCTTGGACCTTCACATTGACGATGAAACGCAGAAATCGCATCGGAATTAAATACAAAAGGCACAATGCGGCCTTAAGTACAAGAATAGAGACTCTTCTTACGGTCGGTGCTTTAAACATTCCCTGCGAGACCAGTATTAGTTTCCGATACAACACTGCAGGTTCATTGTATTCCTTGGACCTTCACATTGACGATGAAATACAGAAATCGCATCGGAATCAAATACAAAATGCACAATGCCGCCTTAAGTACAAGAATAGAGACTCTTATTACAGTCGGTGCTTTGAGCATTCCCTGTGAGACCAGTAGTAGTATCCGATACACCACTGCAGGTTCAATCTCTTCCTTGGACATACACATTGACGATGAAACACTAAAATTACATCGGAATTAAATACAAAAGGAACAATGCCACCTTAAGTACAAGAATAGAGACTCTTCTTACCGTCGGTGCTTTGAGCATTCCCTCTGAGACCAGTATTAGTTTCCGATACACCACTGGAGGTTCAATGTATTCCTTGGACCTTCACATTGACGATGAAACACAGAAATCGCATCGGAATTAAATACAAAAGGCACAATGCCGCCTTAAGTACAAGAATACAGACTCTCCTTACAGTCGGTGCTTTGAGCATTCCCTGTGAGACCAGTATTAGTTTCCGATACACCACTGCAGGTTCAATGTATTCCTTGGACCTTCACATTGACGATGAAACGCAGAAATCGCATCGGAATTAAATACAAAAGGCACAATGCCGCCTTAAGTACAAGAATAGAGACTCTTTTTACAGTCGGTGCTTTGAGCATTCCCTGTGAGACCAGTATTAGTTTCCGATACGCCACTGTAGGTTCAATGAATTCCTTGGACCTTCAAATTGACGATGATACACAGAAATCGCATCGGAATTAAATACAAAAGGAACAATGCTGACTTAAGTACAAGAATAGAGACTCATCTTACAGTCGGTGCTTTGAGCATTCCCTGTGAGACCAGTATTAGTTTCCGATACACCACTGAAGGTTCAATGTATTCCTTGGACCTTCACATTGACGATGGAACAAGAAGTCGCATCGGAATTAAATACAAAAGGCACAATGCCGCCTTAAGTACAAGAATAGAGACTCTTCTTACAGTCGGTGCTTTGAGCATTCCCTGTGAGACCAGTAACAGTATCCGATACACCACTGCAGGTCCAATGTATTCCTTGGACCTTCACATTGACGATGAAACACAGAAATGGCATCGGAATTATATACAAAAGGCACAATGCCGCCTTAAGTACGAGAATAGAGACTCTTCTTACAGTCGGTGCTTTGAGCATTCCCTGTGAGACCAGTATTAGTTTCCGCTACACCTCTGCAGGATCAGTTTATTCCTTGGGCCTTCACATTGACGATGAAACACAGAAATGGCATCGGAATTAAATACAAAAGGCACAATGCCGAGTTAAGTACAAGAATAGAGACTCTTCTTACAGTCGGTGCTTTGAGCATTCCCTGTGGGACCAGTAATAGTATCCGATACACCTCTGCAGGCTCAGTTTATTCTTTGGACCTTCACATTGACGATGAAACACAGAAATGGCATCGGAATTAAATACAAAAGGCACAATGCCGCCTTAAGTACAAGAATACAGACTCTTCCTACAGTCGGTGCTTTGAGCATTCCCTGTGAGACCAGTATTAGTTTCCGGTATACCTCTGCAGGTTCAGTTTATTCCTTGGACCTTCACATTGAAGATGAAACACGGAGATCGCACCGGAATTAAATACAAAAGCCACAATGCCGCCTTAAGTACAAGAATAGAGCCTCTTCTTACAGTCGGTGCTTTGAGCATTCCCTGTGAGACCAGTATTAGTTTCCGCTACACTTCTGCAGTTTTAATTTATTCCTTGGACTTTCACTTTGACGATGAAACGCAGAAATCGCATCGGAATTAAATACAAAAGGTACAATGCCGGCTTAAGTACAAGAATAGAGACTCTTTCTACAGTCGGTGCTTTAAACATTCCCTGTGAGACCAGTATTAGTTTCCGATACGCCACTGCAGGTTCAATGTATTCCTTGGACCTTCAAATTGACTATGATACACAGAAATCGCATAGGAATTAAATACAAAAGGCACAATGCCGCCTTAAGTACAAGAATAGAGACTCTTCTTACAGTCGGTGCTTTGAGCATTCCCTGTGAGACCAGTATTGGTTTCCGATACACCACTGCAGATTCAATGTATTCCTTGGACCTTCACATTGACGATGAAACACAGATATTGCATCGGAATTAAATACAAAAGGCACAATTCCACCATGAGTACAAGAATAGAGACTCTTCTTACAGTCGGTGCTTTGAGCATTCCCTGTGAGACCAGTATTAGTTTCCGCTACACCTCTGCACGTTCAGTTTATTCCTTGGACCTACACATTGACGATGAAACACAGAAATGGCATCGGAATTAAATACAAAAGGCACAATGCGCCTTAAGTACAAGAATAGAGACTCTTCTTACAGTCGGTGCTTTGAGCATTCCCTGTGAGACCAGTATTAGTTTCCGCTACACCTCTGCAGGTTCAGTTTATTCCTTGGACCTTCACGTTGACGATGAAACACGGAAATCGCATCGGAATTAAATACAAAAGGCACAATGCCGCATTAAGTACAAGAATAGAGACTCTTCTTACAGTCGGTGCTTTGAGCATTCCCTGTGAGACCAGTATTAGTTTCCGCTACACCTCTGCAGTTTTAAATTATTCCTTGGACCTTCACATTGACGATGAAACGCAGAAATCGCATCGGAATTAAATACAAAAGGCATAATGCCGCCTTAAGCACAAGAATAGAGACTCTTTCTATAGTCGGTGCTTTAAACATTCCCTGTGAGACCAGTATTAGTTTCCGATACGCCACTGCAGGTTCAATGTATTCCTTGGACCTTCAAATTGACTATGATACACAGAAATCGCATAGGAATTAAATACAAAAGGCACAATGCCGCCTTAAGTACAAGAATAGAGACTCTTTCTACAGTCGGTGCTTTAAACATTCCCTGTGAGACCAGTATTAGTTTCCGATACGCCACTGCAGGTTCAATGTATTCCTTGGACCTTCAAATTGACTATGATACACAGAAATCGCATAGGAATTAAATACAAAAGGCACAATGCCGCCTTAAGTACAAGAATAGAGACTCTTCTTACAGTCGGTGCTTTGAGCATTCCCTGTGAGACCAGTATTGGATTCCGATACACCACTGCAGGTTCAATGTATTCCTTGGACCTTCACATTGACGATGAAACACAGATATCGCATCGGAATTAAATACAAAAGGCACAATTCCGCCATGAGTACAAGAATAGAGAGTTTCTTACAGTCGGCGCTTTGAGCATTCCCTGTGAGACGAGTATAAGTTTCCGATACACCACTGCAGGTTCAATGTATTCCTTGGAACTTCAAATTGCCGATGATACACAGAAATCGCATCGGAATTAAATACAAAAGGCACAATGCCGCCTTAAGTACAAGAATAGAGACTCTTCTTACAGTCGGTGCTTTGAGCATTCCCTGTGAGACCAGTAACAGTATCCGATACACCACTGCAGGTCCAATGTATTCCTTGGACCTTCACATTGACGATGAAACACAGAAATGGCATCGGAATTATATACAAAAGGCACAATGCCGCCTTAAGTACGAGAATAGAGACTCTTCTTACAGTCGGTGCTTTGAGCATTCCCTGTGAGACCAGTATTAGTTTCCGCTACACCTCTGCAGGATCAGTTTATTCCTTGGGCCTTCACATTGACGATGAAACACAGAAATGGCATCGGAATTAAATACAAAAGGCACAATGCCGCCTTAAGTACAAGAATAGAGACTCTTCTTACAGTCGGTGCTTTGAGCATTCCCTGTGGGACCAGTAATAGTATCCGATACACCTCTGCAGGCTCAGTTTATTCCTTGGACCTTCACATTGACGATGAAACACAGAAATGGCATCGGAATTAAATACAAAAGGCACAATGCCGCCTTAAGTACAAGAATACAGACTCTTCCTACAGTCGGTGCTTTGAGCATTCCCTGTGAGACCAGTATTAGTTTCCGGTATACCTCTGCAGGTTCAGTTTATTCCTTGGACCTTCACATTGAAGATGAAACACGGAGATCGCACCGGAATTAAATACAAAAGCCACAATGCCGCCTTAAGTACAAGAATAGAGCCTCTTCTTACAGTCGGTGCTTTGAGCATTCCCTGTGAGACCAGTATTAGATTCCGCTACACTTCTGCAGTTTTAATTTATTCCGTGGACTTTCACATTGACGATGAAACGCAGAAATCGCATCGGAATTAAATACAAAAGGCACAATGCCGATTTAAGTACAAGAATAGAGACTCTTTCTACAGTCGATGCTTTAAACAATCCCTGTGAGACCAGTATTAGTTTCCGATACGCCACTGCAGGTTCAATGTATTCCTTGGACCTTCAAATTGACTATGATACACAGAAATCGCATAGGAATTAAATACAAAAGGCACAATGCCGCCTTAAGTACAAGAATAGAGACTCTTCTTACAGTCGGTGCTTTGAGCATTCCCTGTGAGACCAATATTGGATTCCGATACACCACTGCAGGTTCAATGTATTCCTTGGACCTTCACATTGACGATGAAACATAGAAATGGCATCGCAATTAAATACAAATGGCACAATGCCACCTTAAGTACAAGAATAGGGACTCTTCTTACAGTCGGTGCTTTGAGCATTCCCTGTGAGACCAGTATTAGTTTCCGATACACCACTGCAGGTTCAATGTATTCCTTGGACCTTCACATTGACGATGAAACACAGAAATCGCATCGGAATTAAATCCAAAACGCACAATGCCGCCTTAAGTACAAGAATACAGACTCTACTTACAGTCGGTGCTTTGAGCATTCCCTGTGAGACCAGTATTAGTTTCCGATACAACACTGCAGGTTCAATGTATTCCTTGGACCTTCACATTGACGATGAAATACAGAAATCGCATCGGAATCAAATACAAAAGGCACAATGCCGCCTTAAGTACAAGAATAGAGACTCTTCTTACAGTCGGTGCTTTGAGCATTCCCTGTGAGACCAGTACTAGTTTCCGCTACACTTCTGCAGTTTTAATTTATTCCTTGGACTTTCACTTTGACGATGAAACGCAGAAATCGCATCGGAATTAAATACAAAAGGTACAATGCCGGCTTAAGTACAAGAATAGAGACTCTTTCTACAGTCGGTGCTTTAAACATTCCCTGTGAGACCAGTATTAGTTTCCGATACGCCACTGCAGGTTCAATGTATTCCTTGGACCTTCAAATTGACTATGATACACAGAAATCGCATAGGAATTAAATACAAAAGGCACAATGCCGCCTTAAGTACAAGAATACAGACTCTACTTACAGTCGGTGCTTTGAGCATTCCCCGTGAGACCAGTATTGGTTTCCGATACACCACTGCAGATTCAATGGATTCCTTGGACCTTCACATTGACGATGAAACACAGATATCGCATCGGAATTAAATACAAAAGGCACAATTCCACCATGAGTACAAGAATAGAGACTCTTCTTACAGTCGGTGCTTTGAGCATTCCCTGTGAGACCAGTATTAGTTTCCGCTACACCTCTGCACGTTCAGTTTATTCCTTGGACCTACACATTGACGATGAAACACAGAAATGGCATCGGAATTAAATACAAAAGGCACAATGCGCCTTAAGTACAAGAATAGAGACTCTTCTTACAGTCGGTGCTTTGAGCATTCCCTGTGAGACCAGTATTAGTTTCCGCTACACCTCTGCAGGTTCAGTTTATTCCTTGGACCTTCACGTTGACGATGAAACACGGAAATCGCATCGGAATTAAATACAAAAGGCACAATGCCGCATTAAGTACAAGAATAGAGACTCTTCTTACAGTCGGTGCTTTGAGCATTCCCTGTGAGACCAGTATTAGTTTCCGATACACCACTGCTGGTTCAATGTATTCCTTGGAACTTCAAATTGCCAATGATACACAGAAATCGCATCGGAATTAAATACAAAAGGCACAATGCCGCCTTAAGTACAAGAATAGAGACTCTTCTTACAGTCGGTGCTTTGAGCATTCCCTGTGAGACCAGTAACAGTATCCGATACACCACTGCAGGTCCAATGTATTCCTTGGACCTTCACATTGACGATGAAACACAGAAATGGCATCGGAATTATATACAAAAGGCACAATGCCGCCTTAAGTACGAGAATAGAGACTCTTCTTACAGTCGGTGCTTTGAGCATTCCCTGTGAGACCAGTATTAGTTTCCGCTACACCTCTGCAGGATCAGTTTATTCCTTGGGCCTTCACATTGACGATGAAACACAGAAGTGGCATCGGAATTAAATACAAAAGGCACAATGCCGCCTTAAGTACAAGAATACAGACTCTTCCTACAGTCGGTGCTTTGAGCATTCCCTGTGAGACCAGTATTAGTTTCCGCTATACCTCTGCAGGTTCAGTTTATTCCTTGGACCTTCACATTGAAGATGAAACACGGAGATCGCATCGGAATTAAATACAAAAGGCACAATGCCGCCTTAAGTACAAGAATAGAGCCTCTTCTTACAGTCGGAGCTTTGAGCATTCCCTGTGAGACCAGTATTAGTTTCCGCTACACTTCTGCAGTTTTAATTTATTCCGTGGACTTTCACATTGACGATGAAACGCAGAAATCGCATCGGAATTAAAAACAAAAGGCACAATGCCGCCTTAAGTACAAGAATAGAGACTCTTTCTACAGTCGGTGCTTTAAACAATCCCTGTGAGACCAGTATTAGTTTCCGATACACCACTGCAGGTTCAATGTATTCCTTGGACCTTCACATTGACGATGAAACATAGAAATGGCATCGCAATTAAATACAAATGGCACAATGCCACCTTAAGTACAAGAATAGAGACTCTTCTTACAGTCGGTGCTTTGAGCATTCCCTGTGAGACCAGTATTAGTTTCCGATACACCACTGCTGGTTCAATGTATTCCTTGGACTTTCACATTGACGATGAAACACAGAAATCGCATCGGAATTAAATCCAAAACGCACAATGCCGCCTTAAGTACAAGAATACAGACTCTACTTACAGTCGGTGCTTTGAGCATTCCCTGTGAGACCAGTATTATTTTCCGATACAACACTGCAGGTTCAATGTATTCCTTGGACCTTCACATTGACGATGAAATACAGAAATCGCATCGGAATCAAATACAAAAGGCACAATGCCGCCTTAAGTACAAGAATAGAGACTCTTCTTACAGTCGGTGCTCTGAGCATTCCCTGTGAGACCAGTATTAGTTTCCGCTACACTTCTGCAGTTTTAATTTATTCCTTGGACTTTCACATTGACGATGAAACGCAGAAATCGCATCGGCATTAAATACAAAAGGCACAATGCCGCCTTAAGTACAAGAATAGAGACTCTTTCTACAGTCGGTGCATTAAACATTCCCTGTGAGACCAGTATTAGTTTCCGATACGCCACTGCAGGTTCATTGTATTCCTTGGACCTTCAAATTAACTATGATACACAGAAATCGCATAGGAATTAAATACAAAAGGCACAATGCCGCCTTAAGTACAAGAATAGAGACTCTTCTTACAGTCGGTGCTTTGAGCATTCCCTGTGAGACCAGTATTGGTTTCCGATACACCACTGCAGGTTCAATGTATTCCTTGGACCTTCACATTGACGATGAAACACAGATATCGCATCGGAATTAAATACAAAAGGCACAATTCCGCCATGAGTACAAGAATAGAGACTCTTCTTACAGTCGGTGCTTTGAGCATTCCCTGTGAGACCAGTATTAGTGTCCGCTACACCTCTGCAGGTTCAGTTAATTCCTTGGACCTTCACATTGACGATGAAACATAGAAATGGCATCGCAATTAAATACAAATGGCACAATGCCACCTTAAGTACAAGAATAGTGACGCTTCTTACCGTCGGTGCTTTGAGCATTCCCTGTAAGACCATTATTAGTTTCCGATACACCACTGAAGGTTCAATTAATTCCTTGGACATTCACAATGACGATGAAACACTGAAATTACATCGGAATTAAATGCAAAAGTACAATGCCGCCTTAAGTACAAGAATAAAGACTCTTCTTACCGTCGGTGCTTTGAGCATTCCCTGTGAGACCAGTATTAGTTTCCGCTACACCTCTGCATGTTCAGTTTATTCCTTGGACCTACACATTGACGATGAAACACAGAATTGGAATCGGAATTAAATACAAAAGGCACAATGCGCCTTAAGTACAAGAATAGAGACTCTTCTTACAGTCGGTGCTTTGAGCATTCCCTGTGAGACCAGTATTAGTTTCCGCTACACCTCTGCAGGATCAGTTTATTCCTTGGACCTTCACGTTGACGATGAAACACGGAAATCGCATCGGAATTAAATACAAAAGGCACAATGCCGCATTAAGTACAAGAATAGAGACTCTTCTTACAGTCGGTACTTTGAGCATTCCCTGTGAGACCAGTATTAGTTTCCGCTACACCTCTGCAGTTTTAAATTATTCCTTGGACCTTCACATTGACGATGAAACGCAGAAATCGCATCGGAATTAAATACAAAAGGCACAATGCGGCCTTAAGTACAAGAATAGAGACTCTTCTTACAGACGGTGCTTTAAACATTCCCTGTGAGACCAGTATTAGTTTCCGATACAACACTGCAGGATCAATGTATTCCTTGGACCTTCACATTGACGATGAAATACAGAAATCGCATCGGAATCAAATACAAAATGCACAATGCCGCCTTAAGTACTAGAATAGAGACTCTTATTACAGTCGGTGCTTTGAGCATTCCCTGTGAGACCAGTAATAGTATCCGATACACCACTGCAGGTTCAATCTATTCCTTGGACATACACATTGACGATGAAACACTGAAATTACATCGGAATTAAATACAAAAGGAACAATGCCGCCTTAAGTACAAGAATAGAGACTCTTCTTACCGTCGGTGCTTTGAGCATTCCCTGTGAGACCAGTAGTTTCCGATACACCACTGGAGGTTCAATGTATTCCTTGGACCTTCACATTGACGATGAAACACAGAAATCGCATCGGAATTAAATACAAAAGGCACAATGCCGCCTTAAGTACAAGAATACAGATTCTCCTTACAGTCGGTGCTTTGAGCATTCCCTGTGAGACCAGTATTAGTTTCCGATACACCACTGCAGGTTCAATGTATTCCTTGGACCTTCACATTGACGATGAAACGCAGAAATCGCATCGGAATTAAATACAAAAGGCACAATGCCGCCTTAAGTACAAGAATAGAGACTCTTTTTACAGTCGGTGCTTTGAGCATTCCCTGTGAGACCAGTATTAGTTTCCGATACGCCACTGTAGGTTCAATGAATTCCTTGGACCTTCAAATTGACGATGATACACAGAAATCGCATCGGAATTAAATACAAAAGGAACAATGCTGACTTAAGTACAAGAATAGAGACTCATCTTACAGTCGGTGCTTTGAGCATTCCCTGTGAGACCAGTATTAGTTTCCGATACACCACTGAAGGTTCAATGTATTCCTTGGACCTTCACATTGACGATGAAACAAGAAGTCGCATCGGAATTAAATACAAAAGGCACAATGCCGCCTTAAGTACAAGAATAGAGACTCTTCTTACAGTCGGTGCTTTGAGCAATCCCTGTGAGACCAGTATAAGTTTCCGATACACCACTGCAGGTTCAATGTATTCCTTGGAACTTCAAATTGACGATGATACACAGAAATCGCATCGGAATTAAATACAAAAGGCACAATGCCGCCTTAAGTACAAGAATAGAGACTCTTCTTACAGTCGGTGCTTTGCGCATTCCCTGTGAGACCAGTAACAGTATCCGATACACCACTGCAGGTCCAATGTATTCCTTGGACCTTCACATTGACTATGAAACACAGAAATGGCATCGGAATTAAATACAAAAGGCACAATGCCGCCTTAAGTAAGAGAATAGAGACTCTTCTTACAGTCGGTGCTTTGAGCATTCCCTGTGAGACCAGGATTAGTTTCCGCTACACCTCTGCAGGATCAGTTTATTCCTTGGACCTTCACATTGACGATGAAACACAGAAATGGCATCGGAATTAAATACAAAAGGCACAATGCCGCCTTAAGTACAAGAATAGAGACTCTTCTTACAGTCGGTGCTTTGAGCATTCCCTGTGGGACCAGTAATAGTATCCGATACACCTCTGCAGGCTCAGTTTATTCCTTGGACCTTCACATTGACGATGAAACACAGAAATGGCATCGGAATTAAATACAAAAGGCACAATGCCGCCTTAAGTACAAGAATACAGACTCTTCTTACAGTCGGTGCTTTGAGCATTCCCTGTGAGACCAGTATTAGTTTCCGCTATACCTCTGCAGGTTCAGTTTATTCCTTGGACCTTCACATTTAAGATGAAACACGGAGATCGCATCGGAATTAAATACAAAAGGCACAATGCCGCCTTAAGTACAAGAATAGAGACTCTTCTTACAGTCGGAGCTTTGAGCATTCCCTGTGAGACCAGTATTAGTTTCCGCTACACTTCTGCAGTTTTAATTTATTCCTTGGACTTTTACATTGACGATGAAACGCATAAATCGCATCGGAATTAAATACAAAAGGCACAATGCCGCCTTAAGTACAAGAATACAGACTCTTCTTACAGTCGGTGCTTTGAGCATTCCCTGTGAGACCAGTATTGGTTTCCGATACACCACTGCAGGTTCAATGTATTCCTTGGACCTTCACATTGACGATGAAACACAGATATCGCATCGGAATTAAATACAAAAGGCACAATTCCGCCATGAGTACAAGAATAGAGACTCTTCTTACAGTCGGTGCTTTGAGCATTCCCTGTGAGACCAGTATTAGTGTCCGCTACACCTCTGCAGGTTCAGTTAATTCCTTGGACCTTCACATTGACGATGAAACATAGAAATGGCATCGCAATTAAATACAAATGGCACAATGCCACCTTAAGTACAAGAATAGAGACTCTTCTTACAGTCGATGCTTTGAGCATTCCCTGTGAGACCAGTATTAGTTTCCGATACACCACTGCAGGTTCAATGTATTCCTTGGACCTCCACATTGACGATGAAACACAGAAATCGCATCGGAATTAAATCCAAAACGCACAATGCCGCCTTAAGTACAAGAATACAGACTCTACTTACAGTCGGTGCTTTGAGCATTCCCTGTGAGACCAGTATTAGTTTCCGATACAACACTGCAGGTTCAATGTATTCCTTGGACCTTCACATTGACGATGAAATACAGAAATCGCATCGGAATCAAATACAAAAGGCACTATGCCGCCTTACGTACAAGAATAGAGACTCTTATTACAGTCGGTGCTTTGAGCATTCCCTGTGAGACCAGTAATAGTATCCGATACACCACTGCAGGTTCAATCTATTCCTTGGACATACACATTGACGATGAAACACTGAAATTACATCGGAATTAAATACAATAGGAACAATGCCGCCTTAAGTAGAAGTATAGAGACTCTTCTTACCGTCGGTGCTTTGAGCATTCCCTGTGAGACCAGTATTATTTTCCGATACACCACTGGAGGTTCAATTAATTCCTTGGACATTCCCAATGACGATGAAACACTGAAATTACATCGGAATTAAATACAAAAGGTACAATGCCGCCTTAAGTACAAGAATAGAGACTCTTCTTACCGTCGGTGCTGTGAGCATTCCCTGTGAGACCAGTATTAGTTTCCGATACACCACTGCAGGTTCAATGTATTCCTTGGTCCTTCACATTGACGATGAAACGCAGAAATCGCATCGGAATTAAATTCAAAAGGCACAATGCCGCCATAAGTACAAGAATAGAGACTCTTTTTACAGTCGGTGCTTTGAGCATTCCCTGTGAGACCAGTATTAGGTTCCGATACGCCACTGCAGGTTCAATGTATTCCTTGGACCTTCAAATTGACGATGATACACAGAAATCGCATCGGAATTAAATACAAAAGGCACAATGCCGCCTTAAGTACAAGAATAGAGACTCATCTTACAGTCGGTGCTTTGAGCATTCCCTGTGAGACCAGTATTAGTTTCCGATACACCACTGAAGGTTCAATGTATTCCTTGGACCTTCACATTGACGATGAAACAAGAAGTCGCATCGGAATTAAATACAAAAGGCACAATGCTGCCTTAAGTACAAGAATAGAGACTCTTCTTACAGTCGGTGCTTTGAGCATTCCCTGTGAGACCAGTATAAGTTTCCGATACACCACTGCAGGTTCAATGTATTCCTTGGAACTTCAAATTGACGATGATACACAGAAATCGCATCGGAATTAAATACAAAAGGCACAATGCCGCCTTAAGTACAAGAATAGAGACTCATCTTACAGCCGGTGCTTTGAGCATTCCCTGTGAGACCAGTATTAGTTTCCGATACACCACTGAAGGTTCAATGTATTCCTTGGACCTTCACATTGACGATGAAACAAGAAGTCGCATCGGAATTAAATACAAAAGGCACAATGCCGCCTTAAGTACGAGAATAGAGACTCTTCTACAGTCGGTGCTTTGAGCATTCCCTGTGAGACCAGTATTAGTTTCCGCTACACCTCTGCAGGATCAGTTTATCCCTTGGACCTTCACATTGACGATGAAACACAGAAATGGCATCGGAATTAAATACAAAAGGCACAATGCCGCCTTAAGTACAAGAATAGAGACTCTTCTTACAGTCGGTGCTTTGAGCATTCCCTGTGGGACCAGTAATAGTATCCGATACACCTCTGCAGGCTCAGTTTATTCCTTGGACCTTCACATTGACGATGAAACACAGAAATGGCATCGGAATTAAATACAAAAGGCACAATGCCGCCTTAAGTACAAGAATACAGACTCTTCTTACAGTCGGTGCTTTGAGCATTCCCTGTGAGACCAGTATTAGTTTCCGCTATACCTCTGCAGGTTCAGTTTATTCCTTGGACCTTCACATTGAAGATGAAACACGGAGATCGCATCGGAATTAAATACAAAAGGCACAATGCCGCCTTAAGTACAAGAATAGAGACTCTTCTTACAGTCGGAGCTTTGAGCATTCCCTGTGAGACCAGTATTAGTTTCCGCTACACTTCTGCAGTTTTAATTTATTCCTTGGACTTTCACATTGACGATGAAACGCATAAATCGCATCGGAATTAAATACAAAAGGCACAATGCCGCCTTAAGTACAAGAATATAGACTCTTTCTACGGTCGGTGCTTTAAACATTCCCTGTGAGACCAGTATTAGTTTCCGATACGCCACTGCAGGTTCAATGTATTCCTTGGACCTTCAAATTGACTATGATACACAGAAATCGCATAGGAATTAAATACAAAAGGCACAATGCCGCCTTAAGTACAAGAATAGAGACTCTTCTTACAGTCGGTGCTTTGAGCATTCCCTGTGAGACCAGTATTGGTTTCCGATACACCACTGCAGGTTCAATGTATTCCTTGGACCTTCACATTGACGATGAAACACAGATATCGCATCGGAATTAAATACAAAAGGCACAATTCCGCCATGAGTACAAGAATAGAGACTCTTCTTACAGTCGGTGCTTTGAGCATTCCCTGTGAGACCAGTATTAGTGTCCGCTACACCTCTGCAGGTTCAGTTAATTCCTTGGACCTTCACATTGACGATGAAACATAGAAATGGCATCGCAATTAAATACAAATGGCACAATGCCACCTTAAGTACAAGAATAGAGACTCTTCTTACAGTCGATGCTTTGAGCATTCCCTGTGAGACCAGTATTAGTTTCCGATACACCACTGCAGGTTCAATGTATTTCTTGGACCTCCACATTGACGATGAAACACAGAAATCGCATCGGAATTAAATCCAAAACGCACAATGCCGCCCTAAGTACAAGAATACAGACTCTACTTACAGTCGGTGCTTTGAGCATTCCCTGTGAGACCAGTATTAGTTTCCGATACAACACTGCAGGTTCAATGTATTCCTTGGACCTTCACATTGACGATGAAATACAGAAATCGCATCGGAATCAAATACAAAAGGCACTATGCCGCCTTAAGTACAAGAATAGAGACTCTTATTACAGTCGGTGCTTTGAGCATTCCCTGTGAGACCAGTAATAGTATCCGATACACCACTGCAGGTTCAATCTATTCCTTGGACATACACATTGACGATGAAACACTGAAATCACATCGGAATTAAATACAATAGGAACAATGCCGCCTTAAGTAGAAGTATAGAGTCTCTTCTTACCGTCGGTGCTTTGAGCATTCCCTGTGAGACCAGTATTATTTTCCGATACACCACTGGAGGTTCAATTAATTCCTTGGACATTCACAATGACGATGAAACACTGAAATTACATCGGAATTAAATACAAAAGGTACAATGCCGCCTTAAGTACAAGAATAGAGACTCTTCTTACCGTCGGTGCTGTGAGCATTCCCTGTGAGACCAGTATTAGTTTCCGATACACCACTGCAGGTTCAAAGTATTCCTTGGTCCTTCACATTGACGATGAAACGCAGAAATCGCATCGGAATTAAATTCAAAAGGCACAATGCCGCCATAAGTACAAGAATAGAGACTCTTTTTACAGTCGGTGCTTTGAGCATTCCCTGTGAGACCAGTATTAGTTTCCGATACGCCACTGCAGGTTCAATGTATTCCTTGGACCTTCAAATTGACGATGATACACAGAAATCGCATCGGAATTAAATACAAAAGGCACAATGCCGCCTTAAGTACAAGAATAGAGACTCATCTTACAGTCGGCGCTTTGAGCATTCCCTGTGAGAGCAGTATTAGTTTCCGATACACCACTGCAGGTTCTATGTATTCCTTGGACATTCACATTGACGATGAAACATAGAAATCGCATCGGAATTAAATACAAAAGGCACAATGCCGCCTTAAGTACAAGAATAGAGACTCTTCTTACGGTCGGTGATTTTAGCATTCCCTGTGAGACCAGTATAAGTTTCCGATACACCACTGCAGTTACAATGTATTCCTTGGACCTTCAAATTGACGATGATACACAGAAATCGCATCGGAATTAAGTACAAAAGGCACAATGCCGCCTTAAGTATAAGAATAGAGACCCTTCTTACAGTCGGTGCTTTGAGCATTCCCTGTGAGACCAGTAATAGTATCCGATACACCACTGCAGGTTCATTGTATTCCTTGGACCTTCACATTGACGATGAAACACAGAAATGGCATCGGAATTAAATACAAAAGGCACAATGCCGCCTTAAGTACGAGAATAGAGACTCTTCTTACAGTCGGTGCTTTGAGAATTCCCTGTGAGGCCAGTATTAGTTTCCGCTACACCTCTGCAAGTTCAGATTATTCCCTGGACCTTCACATTGACGATGAAACACAGAAATGGCATCGGAATTAAATACAAAATGCACAATGCCTCCTTAAGTACAAGAATAGAGACTCTTCTTACAGTCGGTGCTTTGAGCATTCCCAGTGGGACCAGTAATAGTATCCGATACACCACTGCAGGTTCAATGTATTCCTTGGGCCTTTACATTGACGATGAAACACAGAAATCGCATCGGAATTAAATACAAAAGGCACAATAACGCCTTAAGTACAAGAATAGAGACTCTTCTTACAGTCGGTGCTTTGAGCATTCCCTGTGGGACCAGTATTAGTTTCCGAATCACCACTGCAGTTTCAATGTATTCCTTGGACCTTCAAATTGACGATGATACACAGAAATCGCATCGGAATTAAATACAAAAGGCACAATGCCGCCTTAAGTACAAGAATAGAGACTCTTCTTACAGTCGGTGCTTTGAGCATTCCCTGTGAGACCAGTATTAGTTTCCGTTACACCACTGCAGGTTAAATGTATTCCTTGGACCTTCAAATTGACGAAGATACACAGAAATCCCATCGGAATTAAATGCAAAAAGCACAATGCCGCCTTAAGTACAAGAATAGAGACTCTTCTTACAGTCGGTGCTTTGAGCATTCCCTGTGAGACCAGTATTAGTTTCCGTTACACCACTGCAGGTTAAATGTATTTCTCGGACCTTCAAATTGACGAAGATACACAGAAATCGCATCGGAATTTAATACAAAAGGCACAATGCCGCCTTAAGTACAAGAATAGAGACTCTTCTTACTGTCGGTGGTTTGAGCATTTCTGTGAGACCAGTATTAGTTTCCGATACACCACTGCAGGTTCAATGTATTTCTTGGACCTTCACATTGACGATGAGTGACAGAAATCGCATTGGAATTAAATACAAAAGGCCCATTGCCGCCTTAAGTACAAGAATAGACACTCTTCTTACAGTCGGTGCTTTGAGCATTCCCTGTGAGACCAGTATTGGTTTCCGATACACCACTGCAGGTTCAATCTATTCCTTGGACCTTCACATTGAAGATTATACACAGAAATCGCATCGGAATTAAATACAAAAGGCACAATGCCGCCTTAAGTACAAGAATAGAGACTCTTCCTACAGTCGGTGCTTTGAGCATTCCCTGTGAGACCAGTATTGGTTTCCGATACACCACTGCAGGCTCAATGCATTCCTTGGACCTTCACATTGACGATGAAACACAGAAATCGAATTGGAATTAAATTCAAAAGGCACAATGCCGCCTTAAGTACAAGAATAGAGACTCTTCTTACAGTCGGTGCTTTGAGCAGTCCCTGTGAGACCTGTATTAGTTTCCGATACACCACTGCTCGTTCAACGTGCTCCTTGAACCTTCACATTGACGATGAAACACAGAAATCGCATCGGAATTAAATACCAAAGGCACAATGCCGCCTTAAGTACAAAAATAGAGACTATTCTCACAGCCGATGCGTCGAGTATTCCCTGTGAGACCAGTATTAGTTTCCGATACACCACTGCAGGTTCAATGTATTCCTTGAATCTTCACGTTGACGATGAAAGACAGAAATCGCATCGGAATTAAATACAAAAGGCCCAATGGCGCCTTAAGTACAAGAATAGAGACTCTTCTTACTGTCGGTGCTTTGAGCATTCCCTTCGAGACCAGTATTAGTTTCCGATACACCACTGCAGGTTCAATGTATTCCTTGGACCTTCACATTGAAGATTATACACAGAAATCGCATCGGAATTAATTACAAAAGGCACAATGCCGCCTTAAGTGCAAGAATAGAGTCTCTTCTTACAGTCGGTGCTTTGAGCATTCCCTGTGAGACCAGTATTAGTTTCCGATACACCACTGCAAGTTCAATGTATTCCTTGGACCTTCACATTGACGATGAAACACAGAAATCGCATCGGAATTAAATACAAAAGGCACAATGCCGCCTTAAGTACAAGAATACAGACTCTACTTACAGTCGATGCTTTGAGCATTCCCTGTGAGACCAGTATTAATATCCGATACACCACTGCAGGTTCAATGTATTCCTTAGACATTCACATTGACGATGAAACACAGAAATCGCATCGGAATTAAATACAAAAGGCACAATGCCGCCTTAAGTACAAGAATAGAGACTCATCTTACAGTCGGTGCTTTGAGCATTCCCTGTGAGACCAGTATTAGTTTCCGATACACCACTGAAGGTTCAATGTATTCCTTGGACCTTCACATTGACGATGAAACAAGAAGTCGCATCGGAATTAAATACAAAAGGCACAATGCCGCCTTAAGTACAAGAATAGAGACTCTTCTTACAGTCGGTGCTTTGAGCATTCCCTGTGAGACCAGTATAAGTTTCCGATACACCACTGCAGGTTCAATGTATTCCTTGGAACTTCAAATTGACGATGATACACAGAAATCGCATCGGAATTAAATACAAAAGGCACAATGCCGCCTTAAGTACAAGAATAGAGACTCTTCTTACAGTCGGTGCTTTGAGCATTCCCTGTGAGACCAGTAACAGTATCCGATACACCACTGCAGGTCCAATGTATTCCTTGGACCTTCACATTGACTATGAAACACAGAAATGGCATCGGAATTAAATACAAAAGGCACAATGCCGCCTTAAGTACGAGAATACAGACTCTTCTTACAGTCGGTGCTTTGAGCATTCCCTGTGAGACCAGTATTAGTTTCCGCTATACCTCTGCAGGTTCAGTTTATTCCTTGGACCTTCACATTGAAGATGAAACACGGAGATCGCATCGGAATTAAATACAAAAGGCACAATGCCGCCTTAAGTACAAGAATAGAGACTCTTCTTACAGTCGGAGCTTTGAGCATTCCCTGTGGGACCAGTAATAGTATCCGATACACCTCTGCAGGCTCAGTTTATTCCTTGGACCTTCACATTGACGATGAAACACAGAAATGGCATCGGAATTAAATACAAAAGGCACAATGCCGCCTTAAGTACAAGAATACAGACTCTTCTTACAGTCGGTGCTTTGAGCATTCCCTGTGAGACCAGTATTAGTTTCCGCTATACCTCTGCAGGTTCAGTTTATTCCTTGGACCTTCACATTGAAGATGAAACACGGAGATCGCATCGGAATTAAATACAAAAGGCACAATGCCGCCTTAAGTACAACAATAGAGACTCTTCTTACAGTCGGAGCTTTGAGCATTCCCTGTGAGACCAGTATTAGTTTCCGCTACACTTCTGCAGTTTTAATTTATTCCTTGGACTTTCACATTGACGGTGAAACGCATAAATCGCATCGGAATTAATTACAAAAGGCACAATGCCGCCTTAAGTACAAGAATAGAGACTCTTTCTACGGTCGGTGCTTTAAACATTCCCTGTGAGACCAGTATTAGTTTCCGATACGCCACTGCAGGTTCAATGTATTCCTTGGACCTTCAAATTGACTATGATACACAGAAATCGCATAGGAATTAAATACAAAAGGCACAATGCCGCCTTAAGTACAAGAATAGAGACTCTTCTTACAGTCGGTGCTTTGAGCATTCCCTGTGAGACCAGTATTGGTTTCCGATACACCACTGCAGGTTCAATGTGTTCCTTGGACCTTCACATTGACGATGAAACACAGATATCGCATCGGAATTAAATACAAAAGGCACAATTCCGCCATGAGTACAAGAATAGAGACTCTTCTTACAGTCGGTGCTTTGAGCATTCCCTGTGAGACCAGTATTAGTGTCCGCTACACCTCTGCAGGTTCAGTTAATTCCTTGGACCTTCACATTGACGATGAAACATAGAAATGGAATCGCAATTAAATACAAATGGCACAATGCCACCTTAAGTACAAGAATAGAGACTCTTCTTACAGTCGATGCTTTGAGCATTCCCTGTGAGACCAGTATTAGTTTCCGATACACCACTGCAGGTTCAATGTATTTCTTGGACCTCCACATTGACGATGAAACACAGAAATCGCATCGGAATTAAATCCAAAACGCACAATGCCGCCTTAAGTACAAGAATACAGACTCTACTTACAGTCGGTGCTTTGAGCATTCCCTGTGAGACCAGTATTAGTTTCCGATACAACACTGCAGGTTCAATGTATTCCTTGGACCTTCACATTGACGATGAAATACAGAAATCGCATCGGAATCAAATACAAAAGGCACTATGCCGCCTTAAGTACAAGAATAGAGACTCTTATTACAGTCGGTGCTTTGAGCATTCCCTGTGAGACCAGTAATAGTATCCGATACACCACTGCAGGTTCAATCTATTCCTTGGACATACACATTGACGATGAAACACTGAAATTACATCGGAATTAAATACAATAGGAACAATGCCGCCTTAAGTAGAAGTATAGAGACTCTTCTTACCGTCGGTGCTTTGAGCATTCCCTGTGAGACCAGTATTATTTTCCGATACACCACTGGAGGTTCAATTAATTCCTTGGACATTCACAATGACGATGAAACACTGAAATTACATCGGAATTAAATACAAAAGGTACAATGCCGCCTTAAGTACAAGAATACAGACTCTTCTTACGGTCGGTGATTTTAGCATTCCCTGTGAGACCAGTATAAGTTTCCGATACACCACTGCAGTTACAATGTATTCCTTGGACCTTCAAATTGACGATGATACACAGAAATCGCATCGGAATTAAGTACAAAAGGCACAATGCCGCCTTAAGTATAAGAATAGAGACCCTTCTTACAGTCGGTGCTTTGAGCATTCCCTGTGAGACCAGTAATAGTATCCGATACACCACTGCAGGTTCATTGTATTCCTTGGACCTTCACATTGACGATGAAACACAGAAATGGCATCGGAATTAAATACAAAAGGCACAATGCCGCCTTAAATACGAGAATAGAGACTCTTCTTACAGTCGGTGCTTTGAGAATTCCCTGTGAGGCCAGTATTAGTTTCCGCTACACCTCTGCAAGTTCAGATTATTCCCTGGACCTTCACATTGACGATGAAACACAGAAATGGCATCGGAATTAAATACAAAACGCACAATGCCTCCTTAAGTACAAGAATAGAGACTCTTCTTACAGTCGGTGCTTTGAGCATTCCCAGTGGGACCAGTAATAGTATCCGATACACCACTGCAGGTTCAATGTATTCCTTGGGCCTTTACATTGACGATGAAACACAGAAATCGCATCGGAATTAAATACAAAAGGCACAATAACGCCTTAAGTACATGAATAGAGACTCTTCTTACAGTCGGTGCTTTGAGCATTCCCTGTGGGACCAGTATTAGTTTCCGAATCACCACTGCAGTTTCAGCGTATTCCTTGGACCTTCAAATTGACGATGATACACAGAAATCGCATCGGAATTAAATACAAAAGGCACAATGCCGCCTTAAGTACAAGAATAGAGACTCTTCTTACAGTCGGTGCTTTGAGCATTCCCTGTGAGACCAGTATTAGTTTCCGTTACACCACTGCAGGTTAAATGTATTCCTTGGACCTTCAAATTGACGAAGATACACAGAAATCGCATCGGAATTAAATGCAAAAAGCGCAATGCCGCCTTAAGTACAAGAATAGAGACTCTTCTTACAGTCGGTGCTTTGAGCATTCCCTGTGAGACCAGTATTAGTTTCCGTTACACCACTGCAGGTTAAATGTATTCCTTGGACCTTCAAATTGACGAAGATACACAGATATCGCATCGGAATTTAATACAAAAGGCACAATGCCGCCTTAAGTACAAGAATAGAGACTCTTCTTACTGTCGGTGGTTTGAGCATTTCTGTGAGACCAGTATTAGTTTCCGATACACCACTGCAGGTTCAATGTATTTCTTGGACCTTCACATTGACGAAGAATGACAGAAATCGCATTGGAATTAAATACAAAAGGCCCAATGCCGCCTTAAGTACAAGAATAGACACTCTTCTTACAGTCGGTGCTTTGAGCATTCCCTGTGAGACCAGTATTGGTTTCCGATACACCACTGCAGGTTCAATCTATTCCTTGGACCTTCACATTGAAGATTATACACAGAAATCGCATCGGAATTAAATACAAAAGGCACAATGCCGCCTTAAGTACAAGAATAGAGACTCTTCTTACAGTCGGTGCTTTGAGCATTCCCTGTGAGACCAGTATTGGTTTCCGATACACCACTGCAGGCTCAATGCATTCCTTGGACCTTCACATTGACGATGAAACACAGAAATCGAATTGGAATTAAATTCAAAAGGCACAATGCCGCCTTAAGTACAAGAATAGAGACTCTTCTTACAGTCGGTGCTTTGTGCAGTCCCTGTGAGACCTGTATTAGTTTCCTATACACCACTGCTCGTTCAACGTGCTCCTTGAACCTTCACATTGACGATGAAACACAGAAATCGCATCGGAATTAAATACCAAATGCACAATGCCGCCTTAAGTACAAAAATAGAGACTATTCTCACAGCCGGTGCGTCGAGTATTCCCTGTGAGACCAGTATTAGTTTCCGATACACCACTGCAGGTTCAATGTATTCCTTGAATCTTCACGTTGACGATGAAAGACAGAAATCGCATCGGAATTAAATACAAAAGGCCCAATGCCGCCTTAAGTACAAGAATAGAGACTCTTCTTACAGTCGGTGCTTTGAGCATTCCCTTCGAGACCAGTATTAGTTTCCGATACACCACTGCAGGTTCAATGTATCCCTTGGACCTTCACATTGAAGATTATACACAGAAATCGCATCGGAATTAATTACAAAATGCACAATGCCGCCTTAAGTGCAAGAATAGAGACTCTTCTTACAGTCGGTGCTTTGAGCATTCCCTGTGAGACCAGTATTAGTTTCCGATACACCACTGCAAGTTCAATGTATTCCTTGGACCTTCACATTGACGATGAAACACAGAAATCGCATCGGAATTAAATACAAAAGGCACAATGCCGCCTTAAGTACAAGAATACAGACTCTACTTACAGTCGATGCTTTGAGCATTCCCTGTGAGACCAGTATTAGTTTCCGATACACCACTGCAGGTTCAATGTATTAGTAGGACCTTCACATTGACGATGAAACACAGAAATCGCATTGGAATTAAATACAAAAGGCACAATGAAGCCCTAAGTACAACAATAGAGACTCTTCTTACTGTCGGTGCTTTGAGCATTCCCTGAGAGACCAGTATTAATATCCGATACACCACTGCAGGTTCAATGTATACCTTAAACCTTCACATTGACGATTATACACAGAAATCGCATCGGAATTAAATACAAAAGGCACAATGCCGCCTTAAGTACAAGAATAGAAACTGTTCTTACAGTCGGTGCTTTGAGCATTCCCTGTGAGACCAGTATTAGTTTCCGATACACCACTGCAGGTTCAGTGTATTCCTTGGACTTCACATCGACAATGAAACGCAGAAATGGCATCGGAATTAAATATAAAGTGCACAATGCCGCCTTAAGTACAAGAATAAAGACTCTTCTTACACTCGGTGCTTTGAGCATTCCCTGTGAGACCAGTATTAGTTTCCGATACACCACTGCAGGTTCAATGTATTCCGTGGACCTTCACATTGACGATGAAACACAGGAATCGCATCGGAATTAAATACAAAATGGCACAATGCCGCCTTAAGTACAAGAATAGAGACTCTTCTTACAGTCGGTGCTTTGAGTATTTTCCTTGTGAGACCAGTATTAGTATCCGATACACCACTGCAGGTTCAATGTATTCCTTGGACATACACATTGACGATGAAAAACTGAAATTACATCGGGTTTAAATACAAAAGTAACAATGTCGCCTTAAGTACAAGAATAGAGACTCTTCTTACTGTCGGTGTTTTGAGCATTCCCTCTGAGACCAGTATTAGTTTCCGATACACCACTGCAGGTTCAATGTATTTCTTGGACCTTCCCATTGACGATGAAAGACAGAAATGGCATCGGAATTAAATACAAAGGACACAATGCCGCCTTAAGTACAAGAATAGACACTCTTCTTACAGTCGGTGCTTTGAGCATTCCCTGTGAGACCAGTATTAGTTTCCGATACACCACTGCAGGTTCAATGTATTTCTTGGACCTTCACATTGACGATGAAAGACAGAAATGGCATCGGAATTAAATACAAAGGGCCCAATGCCGCCTTAAGTACAAGAATAGACACTCTTCTTACAGTCGGTGCTTTGAGCATTCCCTGTGAGACAAGTATTAGTTTCCGATACACCACTGCAGGTACAA
The DNA here is from genome assembly GCF_021461395.2 of Schistocerca americana. NCBI lineage: Eukaryota > Metazoa > Arthropoda > Insecta > Orthoptera > Acrididae > Schistocerca > Schistocerca americana. Next base: position 1,955,952 of record NC_060119.1, read on the forward strand.
TGTATTCCTTGGACCTTCAAATTGTCGATGAAACACAGAAATCGCATCGGAATTAAATACAAAAAGGCACAATGCCGCCTTAAGTACAAGAATAGAGACTCCTCTTACAGTCGGTGTTTTGAGCATTCCCTGTGAGACCAGTTTTAGTATCCGGTACACCACTTCAAGTTCAATCTATTCCTTGGACATACACATAGACGATGCAACACAGAAATGGCATCGGAATTAAATACAAAGGGCACAAAGCCGCCTTAAGTGCATGAATAGACACTCTTCTTACAGTCGGTGCTTTGAGCATTCCCTGTGAGACCAGTATTAGTTTCCGATACCCCACTGCATGTTCAATGTATTTCTTGGACCTTCAAATTGACGATGAAACACAGAAATCGCATCGGAATTAAATACAAAAAGGCACAATGACGCCTTACGTACAAGAATAGAGACTCTTCTTACAGTCGGTGTTTTGAGCATTCCCTGTGAGACCAGTATTAGTTTCCGATACACCACTGCAGGTTCAATGTATTCCTTGAACCTTTACATTGACGATGAAAGACAGAAATTGCACCGGAATTAAATACAAAAGGCCCAATGCCGCCTTAAGTACAAGAATAGAGACTCTTCTTACAGTCGGTGCTTTCAGCATTCCCTGTGAGACCAGTATTAGTTTCCGATACCCCACTGCAGGTTCAATGTATTCCTTGGACCTTCACATTGAAGATTATACACAGAAATGGCATCGGAATTAAATACAAATGGCACAATGCCGCCTTAAGTACAAGAATAGAGACTCTTCTTACAGTCGGTGCTTTCAGCATTCCCTGTGAGACCAGTATTAGTTTCCGATACACCACTGCAGGTTCAATGTATTCCTAGGACCTTCACATTGACGATGAAACACAGAAATCGCATTTTAATTAATACAAAAGGCACAATGAACCCCTAAGTACATTAATAGAGACTCTTCTTACTGTCGGTGCATTGAGCATTCCCTGAGAGACCAGTATTAATATCCGATACATCACTGCAGTTTCAATGTATTCCTTAGACTTTGACATTGACGATGAAACACAGAAATCGCATCGGAATTAAATACCAAAGGCACAATGCCGCCTTAAGTACAAGAATAGAGACTATTCTTACAGCCGGTGCGTCGAGTATTCCCTGTGAGACCAGTATTAGTTTCCTATACACCACTGCAGGTTCAATGTATTCCTTGAAGATACAGACCGACGATGAAACACTGAAATTACATCGGAATTAAATACAAAGGGCACAATAACGTCTTAAGTGCAAGAAGAGTGAGACTTCTTAGAGACTGTGCTTTGATCCTATCCTGTGACACCAGTATTAGTTTCTGATACAACACTGCAGTTTCAATGTATTCCTTGGACCTTCACATTGACGATTAAACACAGAATCGCATCGGAATTAAATACAAAGGGCAGAATGCCGCCATAAGTACAAGAATAGAGACTCTTCTTACAGTCGGTGGTTTGAGCAGTCCCTGTGAGACCTGTATTAGTTTCCGATACACCACTGCTGGTTCAATGTACTCCTTTGACCTTCACATTGACGATGAAACACAGAAATCGCATCGGAATTAAATACAAAAGGCACAATGCCGCCTTAACTACAAGAATAGAGACTCTTCTTACAGCCGGTGTTTTGAGCATTCCCTGTGAGACCTGTATTAGTTTCCGATTCACCACTGCAGGTTCAATGTATACCTTGGACCTTCACATTGACGATTATATACAGAAATCGCATCGGAATTAAATACAAAAGGCACAATGCCGCCTTAAGTACAAGAATAGAGACTCTTCTTACAGTCGGTGCTTTGAGCATTCCCTGTGAGACCAGTATTAGTTTCCGATACACCACTGCAGGTTCAGTGTATTCCTTGGACTTTCACATCGACGATGAAACACAGAAATGGCATCGGAATTAAATACAAAGGGCACAATGCCGCCTTAAGTACAAGAATAGACACTCTTCTTACAGTCGGTGCTTTGAGCATTCTCCTGTGAGACCAGTATTAGTTTCCGATACACCACTGCAGGTTCAATGTATTTCTTGGACCTTCACACTGACGATGAAAGACAGAAATCGCATCGGAATTAAATACAAAAGGCCCAATGCCGCCTTAAGTACAAGAATAGACACTCTTCTTACAGTCGGTGCTTTGAGCATTCCCTGTGAGACCAGTATTAGTTTCCGATACACCACTGCAGGTACAATGTATTCCTTGGACCTTAAAATTGACGATGTAACACAGAAATCGCATCGGAATTAAATACAAAAAGGCACAATGCCGCCTTAAGTACAAGAATAGAGACTCTTCTTACAGTCGGTGCTCTGAGCATTCCCTGTGAGACCAGTATTAGTATCCGGTACACCACTTCAGGTTTAATGCATTAATTGGACATACACATAGACGATGAAACACAGAAATGGCATCGGAATTAAATACAAAAGGCACAATGCTGCCTTAAGTACAAGAATAGATACTCTTTTTACAGTCGGTGCTTTGAGCATTCCCTGTGAGACCAGTATTAGTTTCCGATACACCACTGCAGGTTCAATGTATTCCTTGGACATACTCATTGACGATGAAACACATAAATCGCATCGGAATTAAATACAAAAGGCACAATGCCGCCTTAAGTACAAGAATGCAGACACTACCTACAGTCAGTGCTTTGAGCATTCCCTGTGAGACCAGTATTAGTATCCGGTACACCACTTCAGGTTCAATGTATTCCTTGGACATGCACATCGACGATGAAACACAGAAATGGCATCGGAAATAAATACAAAGTGCACAATGCCGCCTTAACTACAAGAATAGAGACTCTTCTTACAGTCGGTGCTTTGAGCATTCCCTGTGAGACCAGTATTAGTTTCCGATACACCACTGCAGGTTCAATGTATTCCGTGGACCTTCACATTGACGATGAAACACAGAAATCGCATCGGAATTAAATACAAAATGGCACAATGCCGCCTTAAGTACAAGAATAGAGACTCTTCTTACAGTCGGTGCTTTGAGTATTCCCTGTGAGACCAGTATTAGTATCCGATACACCACTGCTGGTTCAATGTATTCCTTGGACATACACATTGACGATGAAAAACTGAAATTACATCGGATTTAAATACAAAAGGAACAATGTCGCCTTAAGTACAAGAATAGAGACTCTTCTTACTGTCGGTGTTTTGAGCATTCCCTCTGAGACCAGTATTAGTTTCCGATACACCACTGCAGGTTCAATGTATTTCTTGGACCTTCCCATTGACGATGAAAGACAGAAATCGCATCGGAATTAAATACAAAAGGAAATATGCCGCCTTAAGTACAAGAATAGACACTCTTCTTACAGTCGGTGCTTTGAGCATTCCCTGTGAGACCAGTATTAGCTTCCGATACACCACTGCAGGTTCAATGTATTTCTTGGACCTTCAAATTGACGATGAAATACAGAAATCGCATCGGAATTAAATACAAAAGGCACAATGCCGCCTTAAGTACAAGAATAGAGACTCTTCTTACAGTCGGTGCTTTGAGCATTCCCTGTCAGACCAGTATTAGTTTCTGATACTCCACTGCAGGTTCAGTGTATTCCTTGGACTTTCACATCGACGATGAAACACAGAAATGGCATCGGAATTAAATACAAAGGGCACAATGCCGCCTTAAGTACAAGAATAGACACTCTTCTTACAGTCGGTGCTTTGAGCATTCCCCTGTGAGACCAGTATTAGTTTCCGATACACCACTGCAGGTTCAATGTATTTCTTGGACCTTCACATTGACGATGAAAGACAGAAATCGCATCGGAATTAAATACAAAAGGCCCAATGCCGCCTTAAGTACAAGAATAGACACTCTTCTTACAGTCGGTGCTTTGAGCATTCCCTGTGAGACCAGTATTAGTTTCCGATACACCACTGCAGGTACAATGTATTCCTTGGACCTTAAAATTGACGATGAAACACAGAAATCGCATCGGAATTAAATACAAAAAGGCACAATGCCGCCTTAAGTACAAGAATAGAGACTCTTCTTACAGTTGGTGCTTTGAGCATTCCCTGTGAGACCAGTGTTAGTATCCGGTACACCACTTCTGGTTTAATGCATTAATTTGACATACACATAGACGATGAAACACAGAAATGGCATCGGAATTAAATACAAAAGGCACAATGCTGCCTTAAGTACAAGAATAGATACTATTTTTACAGTCGGTGCTTTGAGCATTCCCTGTGAGACCAGTATTAGTTTCCGATACACCACTGTAGGTTCAATGTATTCCTTGGACATACACATTGACGATGAAACACATAAATCGCATTGGAATTAAATACAAAAGGCACAATGCCGCCTTAAGTACAAGAATACAGACACTACCTACAGTCAGTGCTTTGAGCATTCCCTGTGAGATCAGTATTAGTATCCGGTACACCACTTCAGGTTCAATGTATTCCTTGGACATACACATCGACGATGAAACACAGAAATGGCATCGGAAATAAATACAAAGTGCACAATGCCGCCTTAACTACAAGAATAGACACTCTTCTTATAGTCGGTGCATTGAGTATTCCCTGTGAGACCAGTATTAGTTTCCGATACACCACTGCAGGTTCAATGTATTCCTTGGACCTTCACATTGACGATGAAACACAGAAATCGCATCGGAATTAAATACAAAATGGCACAATGCTGCCATAAGTACACGAATAGAGACTCTTCTTACAGTCGGTACTTTGAGCATTCCCTGTGAGACCAGTATTAGTATCCGATTAACCACTGCTTGTTCAATGTATTCCTTGTACATACACATTGACGATGAAACACTGAAATTTCATCGGATTAGATACAAAAGGAACAATGTCGTCCTAAGTACAAGAAAAGAGACTCTTCTTACTGTCGGTGTTTTGAGCATTCCCTCTGAGACCAGTATTAGTTTCCGATACACCACTGAATGGTCCAATGTAATCCTTGGACCTTCACATTGACGATGAAACACAGAAATCGCATCGGAATGAAATACAAAAGGCACAATGCCGACTTAAGTACAAGAATAGAGACTCTACTTACAGTCGGTGCTTTGAGCACTCCCTGTGAGACCAGTATTAGTTTCCGATACACCACTGCAGGTTCAGTGTATTCCTTGGACCTTCACATTGACGATTATACACAGAAATCGCATCGGAATTAAATACAAAAAGCACAATGCCACCTTAAGAACAAGAATAGAGACTCTTCTTACAGTCGGTGCTTTGAGCATTCCCTGTGAGACCAGTATTAGTTTCCGATACACCACTGCAGTTTCAATGTATTCCTTGGACCTTCACATTGACGATGAAACACAGAAATTGCATTGGAATTAAATACAAAAGGCACAATGAAGCCCTAAGTACAACAATAGAGACTCTTCTTACTGACGGTGCTTTGAGCATTCCCTGAGAGACCAGTATTAATATCCGATACACCACTGCAGGTTCAATGTATTCCTGAGACATTCACATTGACGATGAAACACAGAAATCGCATCGGAATTAAATACCAAAGGCACAATGCCGCCTTAAGTACAAGAATAGAGACTCTTCTTACAGTCGGTGCTTTGAGCATTCCCTGTGAGACCAGTATTAGTTTCCGATACACCACTGCAGGTTCAATGTATTCCTTGAACCTTCACATTGACAATGAAAGACAGAAATCGCATTGGAATTAAATACAAAAGGCCCAATGCCGCCTTAAGTACAAGAATAGAGACTCTTCTTACAGTCGGTGCTTTGAGCATTCCCTGTGAGTCTAGTATTAGTTTCCGATACACAACTGCAGGTTCAATGTATTCCTTGGACCTTCACATTGACGATTATACACAGAAATCACATCGGAATTAAATACAAAAGGCACAATGCCACCCTAAGTACAACAATACAGACTCAACTTACAGTCGGTGCTTTGAGCATTCCCTGTGAGACCAGTATTAGTTTCCGATACACCACTGCAGGTTCAATGTATTCCTTGGACCGTCACATTGACGATGAAACACAGAAATCGCATTGGAATTAAATACAAAAGGCACAATGAAGCCCTAAGTACAACAATAGAGACTCTTCTTACTGACGGTGCTTTGAGCATTCCCTGAGAGACCAGTATTAATTTCCGATACACCACTGCATGTTCAATGTATTCCTTGGACCTTCACATTGACGATTATACACATAAATCGCATCGGAATTAAATACAAAAGGCCCAATGCCGCCTTAAGTACAAGAATAGAGACTCTTCTTACAGTCGGTACTTTGAGCATTCCCTGTGAGACCAGTATTTGTTTCCGATACACCACTTCAGGTTCAATGTATTCCTTGGACATACACATCGACGATTAAACACAGAAATGGCATCGGAATTAAATACAAAGTGCACAATGCCGCCTTAAGTACAAGAATAGAGACTCTTCTTACAGTCGGTGCTTTGAGCATTTCCTGTGAGACCAGTATTAGTTTCCGATACACCACTGCAGGTTCATTGTATTTCTTGGACCTTCACATTGACGATGAAAGACAGAAATCGCATCGGAATTAAATACCAAAGGCCCAATGCCGCCTTAAGTACAAGAATAGAGACACTTCTTACAGTCGGTGCTTTGAGCATTCCCTGTGCGACCAGTATTAGTTTCCGATACACCACTGCAGGTTCAATGTATTCCTTGGACCTTCACATTGACGATTATACACAGAAATTGCATCGGAAACTAAATACAAAATGCCGCCTAAAGTACAAGAATGGAGACTCTTCTTACAGTCGGTGCTTTGAGCATTCCCTGTGAGACCAGTATTAGTTTCCGATACACCACTGCAGGTTCAGTGTATTCCTTGGACTTTCACATCGACGATGAGACACAGAAATTTCATCGGAATTAAATACAAAGGGCACAATGCCGCCTTAAGTACAAGAATAGACACTCTTTTTACAGTCGGTGCTTTGAGCATTCCCTGTGAGACCAGTATTCGTTTCCGATACACCACTGCAGGTTCAATGTATTTCTTGGACCTTCACATTGACGATGAAAGACAGAAATCGCATCGGAATGAAATACAAAGGGCACAATGCCGCCTTAAGTACAAGAATAGACACTCTTCTTACAGTCGGTGCTTTGAGCATTCCCTCTGAGACCAGTATTAGTTTCCGATACACCACTGCAGGTCCAATGTATTCCTTGGACCTTCACATTGGCGATGAAACACAGAAATCGCATCGGAATTAAATACAAAAGGCACAATGCCGCCTTAAGTACAAGAATACAGACTCTACTTACAGTCGGTGCATTGAGCATTCCCTGTGAGACCAGTATTAGTTTCCGATACACCACTGCAGGTTCAATGTATTCCTTGGACCTTCACATTGACGATGAAACACAGAAATCGCATTGGAATAAAATACAAAAGGCACAATGATGCCCTAAGTACAACAATAGAGACACTTCTTACTGATGGTGCTTTGAGCTTTCCCTGAGAGACCAGTATTAATATCCGATACACCACTGCAGGTTCAATGTATTCCTTGAACATACACATTGACGATGAAACACTGAAATTACATCGGAATTAAATACAAAGGGCAAAATAACGCCTTATGTGCAAGAAGAGTGGGTCTTCTTAGAGACTCTGCTCTGATCCTATCCTGTGACAGTAATTGCTTTGAGCATTCCCTGTGAGACCAGTATTAGTTTCCGATACACCACTGCAGGTTCAATGTATTCCTAGGACCTTCACATTGACGATGAAACACATAAATCGCATCGGAATTAAATACAAATGGCACAATGCCGCCTTAAGTACAAGAATACAGACTCTACTTACAGTCAGTGCTTTGAGCATTCCCTGTGAGACCAGTATTAGTATCCGGTACACAACTTCAGGTTCAATGTATTCCTTGGACATACACATCGACGATGAAACACAGAAATGGTTTCGGAATTAAATACAAAGTGCACAATGCCGCCTTAAGTACAAGAATAGAGACTCTTCTTACAGTCGGTGCTTTGAGCATTCCCTGTGAGACCAGTATTAGTTTCCGATACACCACTGCAGGTTCAATGTATTTCTTGGACCTTCACATTGACGATGAAAGACAGAAATCGCATCGGAATTAAATACAAAAGGCCCAATGCCGCCTTAAGTACAAGAATAGAGACTCTTCTTACAGTCGGTGCTTTGAGCATTCCCTGTGAGACCAGTATTAGTTTCCGATGTACCACTGCAGGTTCAATGTTTTCCTTGGACCATCACATTGACGATTATACACAGAAATAGCATCGGAAACTAAATACAAAAGGCACAATGCCGCCTAAAGTACAAGAATGGAGACTCTTCTTACAGTCGGTGCTTTGAGCATTCCCTGTAAGACCAGTATTAGTTTCCGATACACCACTGCAGGTTCAGTGTATTCCTTGGACTTTCACATCGACGATGAAACACAGAAATGGCATCGGAATTAAATACACAGGGCACAATGCCGCCTTAAGTACAAGAATAGACACTCTTTTTACAGTCGGTGCTTTGAGCATTCCCTGTGAGACCACTATTAGTTTCCGATACAGCACTGCAGGTTCAATGTATTTCTTGGACCTTCACATTGACGATGAAAGACAGAAATCGCATCGGGATTAAATACAAAAGGCCCAATGCCGCCTTAAGTACAAGAATAGAGACTCTTCTTACAGTCGGTGCTTTGAGCATTCCCTGTGAGACCAGTATTAGTTTCCGATACACCACTGCAGGTTCAATGTATTCCTTGGACCTTCACATTGACGATTATACACAGAAATAGCATCGGAATTAAATACAAAAGGCACAATGCCGCCTAAAGTACAAGAATAGAGACTCTTCTTACTGTCGGTATTTTGAGCATTCCCTCTGAGACCAGTATTAGTTTCCCATACACCACTGCAGGTCCAATGTATTCCTTGGACCTTCACATTGGCGATGAAACACAGAAATCGCATCGGAATTAAATACAAAAGGCACAATGCCGCCTTAAGTACAAGAATACAGACTCTACTTACAGTCGGTGCTTTGAGCATTCCCTGTGAGACCAGTATTAGTTTCCGATACACCACTGCAGGTTCAATGTATTCCTTGGACCTTCACATTGACGATGAAACACAGAAATCGCATTGGAATAAAATACAAAAGGCACAATGATGCCCTAAGTACAACAATAGAGACACTTCTTACTGATGGTGCTTTGAGCTTTCCCTGAGAGACCAGTATTAATATCCGATACACCACTGCAGGTTCAATGTATTCCTTGAACATACACATTGACGATGAAACACTGAAATTACATCGGAATTAAATACAAAGGGCAAAATAACGCCTTATGTGCAAGAAGAGTGGGTCTTCTTAGAGACTCTGCTTTGATCCTATCCTGTGACAGTAATTGCTTTGAGCATTCCCTGTGAGACCAGTATTAGTTTCCGATACACCACTGCAGGTTCAATGTATTCCTAGGACCTTCACATTGACGATGAAACACATAAATCGCATCGGAATTAAATACAAATGGCACAATGCCGCCTTAAGTACAAGAATACAGACTCTACTTACAGTCAGTGCTTTGAGCATTCCCTGTGAGACCAGTATTAGTATCCGGTACACAACTTCAGGTTCAATGTATTCCTTGGACATACACATCGACGATGAAACACAGAAATGGTTTCGGAATTAAATACAAAGTGCACAATGCCGCCTTAAGTACAAGAATAGAGACTCTTCTTACAGTCGGTGCTTTGAGCATTCCCTGTGAGACCAGTATTAGTTTCCGATACACCACTGCAGGTTCAATGTATTTCTTGGACCTTCACATTGACGATGAAAGACAGAAATCGCATCGGAATTAAATACAAAAGGCCCAATGCCGCCTTAAGTACAAGAATAGAGACTCTTCTTACAGTCGGTGCTTTGAGCATTCCCTGTGAGACCAGTATTAGTTTCCGATGTACCACTGCAGGTTCAATGTTTTCCTTGGACCATCACATTGACGATTATACACAGAAATAGCATCGGAAACTAAATACAAAAGGCACAATGCCGCCTAAAGTACAAGAATGGAGACTCTTCTTACAGTCGGTGCTTTGAGCATTCCCTGTAAGACCAGTATTAGTTTCCGATACACCACTGCAGGTTCAGTGTATTCCTTGGACTTTCACATCGACGATGAAACACAGAAATGGCATCGGAATTAAATACACAGGGCACAATGCCGCCTTAAGTACAAGAATAGACACTCTTTTTACAGTCGGTGCTTTGAGCATTCCCTGTGAGACCACTATTAGTTTCCGATACAGCACTGCAGGTTCAATGTATTTCTTGGACCTTCACATTGACGATGAAAGACAGAAATCGCATCGGGATTAAATACAAAAGGCCCAATGCCGCCTTAAGTACAAGAATAGAGACTCTTCTTACAGTCGGTGCTTTGAGCATTCCCTGTGAGACCAGTATTAGTTTCCGATACACCACTGCAGGTTCAATGTATTCCTTGGACCTTCACATTGACGATTATACACAGAAATAGCATCGGAATTAAATACAAAAGGCACAATGCCGCCTAAAGTACAAGAATAGAGACTCTTCTTACTGTCGGTATTTTGAGCATTCCCTCTGAGACCAGTATTAGTTTCCCATACACCACTGCAGGTCCAATGTAATCCTTGGACCTTCACATTGACGATGAAACACAGAAATCGCATCGGAATTATATACACAAGGCACAATGCCGCCTTAAGTACAAGAATACAGACTCTACTTACAGTCAGTGCTTTGAGCATTCCCTGTGAGACCAGTATTAGTATCCGGTACACCACATCATGTTCAATGTATTCCTTGGACATACACATCGACGATGAAACACAGAAATGGCATCGGAATGAAATACAAAGTGCACAATGCCGCCTTAAGTACAAGAATAGACTCTCTTCTTACAGTCGGTGCTTTGAGCATTTCCTGTGAGACCAGTATTAGTTTCCGATACACCACTGCAGGTTCAATGTATTCCTTGGACCTTCAAATTGACGATGAAACACAGAAATCGCATCTTAATTAAATTTAAAAGCACAATGCCGCCTAAAGTACAAGAATACAGACTCTATTTACAGTCGGTGCTTTGAGCATTCCCTGTGAGACCAGTATTAGTTTCCGATACACCACTGCAGGTTCAATGTATTCCTTGGACCTTCACATTGACGATGGAACACAGAAATCGCATCGGAATGAAATACAAAATGGCACAAAGCCGCCTTAAGTACAAGAATAGAGACTCTTCTTACAGTCGGTGCTTTGAGCATTCCCTGTGAGACCAGTATTAGTATCCGATACACCACTGCAGGTTCAATGTATTGCTTGGACACACACATTGACGATGAAACACTGAAATTGCCTCGGATTTAAATACAAAAGGAGCAATGTGGCCTTAAGTACAAGAATAGAGACTCTTCTTACAGTCGGTGCTTTGAGCATTCCCTGTGAGACCAGTATTAGTTTCCGATACACCACTGCAGGTTCAATGTATTCCTTGAACCTTCACATTGACGATGAAAGACAGAAATCGCATTGGAATTAAATACAAAAGGCCCAATGCCGCCTTAAGTACAAGAATAGAGACTCTTCTTGCAGTCGGTGCTTTGAGCATTCCCTGTGAGACCAGTATTAGTTTCCGATACACCACTGCAGGTTCAATGTATTCCTTGGACCTTCACATTGACGATTATACACAGTAATCACATCGGAATTAAATACAAAAGGCACAATGCCACCTTAAGTACAACAATACAGACTCAACTTACAGTCGGTGCTTTGAGCATTCCCTGTGAGACCAGTATTAGTTTCCGATACACCACTGCAGGTTCAATGTATTCCTTGGACCTTCACATTGACGATTATACACATAAATCGCATCGGAATTAAATACAAAAGGCACAATGCCGCCTTAGTACAAGAATACAGACTCTACTTACAGTCAGTGCTTTGAGCATTCCCTGTGAGACCAGTATTAGTATCCGATACACCACTGCAGGTTCAATGTATTCCTTGGACATACACATCGACGATGAAACACAGAAATGGCATCGGAATTAAATACAAAGTGCACAATGCCGCCTTAAGTACAAGAATAGAGACTCTTCTTACAGTCGGTGCTTTGAGCATTCCCTGTGAGACCAGTATTAGTTTCCGACACACCACTGCAGGTTCAATGTATTTCTTGGACCTTCACATTGACGATGATAGACTGAAATCGCATCGGAATTAAATACCAAAGGCCCAATGCCGCCTTAAGTACAAGAATAGAGACTCTTCTTACAGTCGGTGCTTTGAGCATTCCCTGTGCGACCAGTATTAGTTTCCGATACACCACTGCAGGTTCAATGTATTCCTTGGACCTTCACATTGACGATTATACACAGAAATTGCATCGGAAACTAAATACAAAAGGCACAATGCCGCCTAAAGTACAAGAATGGAGACTCTTCTTACAGTCAGTGCTTTGAGCATTCCCTGTGAGACCAGTATTAGTTTCCGATACACCACTGCAGGTTCAGTGTATTCCTTGGACTTTCACATCGACGATGAGACACAGAAATGGCATCGGAATTAAATACAAAGGGCACAATGCCGCCTTAAGTACAAGAATAGACACTCTTTTTACAGTCGGTGCTTTGAGCATTCCCTGTGAGACCAGTATTAGTTTCCGATACACCACTGCAGGTTCAATGTATTCCTTGGACCTTAACATTGACGATTATACACAGAAATCGCATCGGAATTAAATACAAAAGGCACAATGCCGCCTTAAGTACAAGAATACAGACTCTACTTACAGTCGGTGCTTTGAGCATTCCCTGTGAGACCAGTATTAGTTTCCGATACACCACTGCAGGTTCAATGTATTCCTTGGACCTTCACATTGACGATGAAACACAGAAATCGCATTGGAATTAAATACAAAAGGCACAATGATGCCCTAAGTACAACAATAGAGACTCTTCTTACTGACGGTGCTTTGAGCATTCCCTGAGAGACCAGTATTAATATCCGATACACCACTGCAGGTTCAATGTATTCCTTGAACATACACATTGACGATGAAACACTGAAATTACATCGGAATTAAATACAAAGGGCAAAATAACGCCTTAAGTGCAAGAAGAGTGGGACTTCTTAGAGACTGTGCTTTGATCCTATCCTGTGACAGTCATTGCTTTGAGCATTCCCTGTGAGACCAGTATTAGTTTCCGATACACCACTGCAGGTTCAATGTATTCCTTGGACCTTCACATTGACGATGAAACACATAAATCGCATCGGAATTAAATACAAATGGCACAATGCCGCCTTAAGTACAAGAATACAGACTCTACTTACAGTCAGTGCTTTGAGCATTCCCTGTGAGACCAGTATTAGTATCCGGTACACAACTTCAGGTTCACTGTATTCCTTGGACATACACATCGACGATGAAACACAGAAATGGCTTCGGAATTAAATACAAAGTGCACAATGCCGCCTTAAGTACAAGAATAGAGACTCTTCTTACAGTCGGTGCTTTGAGCATTCCCTGTGAGACCAGTATTAGTTTCCGATGTACCACTGCAGGTTCAATGTATTCCTTGGACCTTCACATTGACGATTATACACAGAAATAGCATCGGAAACTAAATACAAAAGGCACAATGCCGCCTAAAGTACAAGAATGGAGACTCTTCTTACAGTCGGTGCTTTGAGCATTCCCTGTGAGACCAGTATTAGTTTCCGATACACCACTGCAGGTTCAGTGTATTCCTTGGACTTTCACATCGACGATGAAACACAGAAATGGCATCGGAATTAAATACACCGGGCACAATGCCGCCTTAAGTACAAGAATAGACACTCTTTTTACAGTCGGTGCTTTGAGCATTCCCTGTGAGACCACTATTAGTTTCCGATACACCACTGCAGGTTCAATGTATTTCTTGGACCTTCACATTGACGATGAAAGACAGAAATCGCATCGGAATTAAATACATAAGGCCCAATGCCGCCTTAAGTACAAGAATAGAGACTCTTCTTACAGTCGGTGCTTTGAGCATTCCCTGTGAGACCAGTATTAGTTTCCGATACACCACTGCAGGTTCAATGTATTCCTTGGACCTTCACATTGACGATTATACACAGAAATCGCATCGGAATTAAATACAAAAGGCACAATGCCGCCTAAAGTACAAGAATAGAGACTCTTCTAACTGTCGGTATTTTGAGCATTCCCTCTGAGACCAGTATTAGTTTCCGATACACCACTGCAGGTCCAATGTAATCCTTGGACCTTCACATTGACGGTGAAACACAGAAATCGCATCGGAATTATATACAAAAGGCACAATGCCGCCTTAAGTACAAGAATACAGACCCTACTTACAGTCAGTGCTTTGAGCATTCCCTGTGAGACCAGTATTAGTATCCGGTACACCACATCATGTTCAATGTATTTCTTGGACATACACATCGACGATGAAACACAGAAATGGCATCGGAATGAAATACAAGGTGCACAATGCCGCCTTAAATACAAGAATAGACACTCTTCTTACAGTCGGTGCTTTGAGCATTCCCTGTGAGACCAGTATTAGTTTCCGATACACCACTGCAGGTTCAATGTATTCCTTGGACCTTCAAATTGACGATGAAACACAGAAATCGCATCTTAATTAAATACAAAAGGCAGAATGCCGCCTAAAGTACAAGAATACAGACTCTATTTACAGTCGGTGCTTTGAGCATTCCCTGTGAGACCAGTATTAGTTTCCGATGCACCACTGCAGGTTCAATGTATTTCTTGGACCTTCATATTGACGATGAAAGACAGAAATCGCATCGGAATTAAATACCAAAGGCCCAATGCCGCCTTAAGTACAAGAATAGAGACTCTTCTTACAGTCGGTGCTTTGGGCATTCCCTGTGCGACCAGTATTAGTTTCCGATACACCACTGCAGGTTCAATGTATTCCTTGGACCTTCACATTGACGATTATACACAGAAATAGCATCGGAAACTAAATACAAAAGGCACAATGCCGCCTAAAGTACAAGAATGGAGACTCTGCTTACAGTCGGTGCTTTGAGCATTCCCTGTGAGACCAGTATTAGTTTCCGATACTCCACTGCAAGTTCAGTGTATTCCTTGGACTTTCACATCGACGATAAGACACAGAAATGGCATCGGAATTAAATACAAAGGGCACAATGCCGCCTTAAGTACAAGAATAGACACTCTTTTTACAGTCGGTGCTTTGAGCATTCCCTGTGAGACCAGTATTAGTTTCCGATACACCACTGCAGGTTCAATGTATTTCTTGGACCTTCACATTGACGATGAAAGACAGAAATCGCATCGGAATTAAATACAAAGGGCACAATGCCACCTTAAGTACAAGAATAGACACTCTTCTTACAGTAGGTGCTTTGAGCATTCCCTGTGAGACCAGTATTAGTTTCCGATACACCACTGCAGGTTCAATGTATTCCTTGGACCTTCACATTGACGATTATACACAGAAATCGCATCGGAATTAAATACAAAAGGCACAATGCCGCCTTAAGTACAAGAATAGAGACTCTTCTTACAGTCGGTGCTTTGAGCATTCCCTGTGGGACCAGTATCAGTATCCGATACACCACTGCAGGTTTAATGTATTCCTTGGACATACACATTGACGATGAAACACTGAAATTACATCGGATTTAAATACAAAAGGAACAATGTCGCCTTAAGTACAAGAATAGAGACTCTTCTTACTGTCGGTGTTTTGAGCATTCCCTCTGAGACCAGTATTAGTTTCCGATATACCACTGCAGGTGCAATGTATTCCTTGGACCTTCACATTGACAATGAAACACAGAAATCTCATCGGAATTAAATACAAAAGCCGCAATGCCGCCTTAAGTACAAGAATAGAGACTCTTCATACAGTCGGTGCTTTGGGCATTCCCTGTGAGACCAGTATTAGTTTCCGATACACCACTGCAGGTTCAGTGTATTCCTTGGAGTTTCACATCGACAATGAAACACAGAAAAGGCATCGGAATTAAATACAAATTGCACAATGCCGCCATAAGTACAAGAATAGAGACTCTTCTTACAGTCGGTGCTTTGAGCATTCCCTGTGCGACCAGTATTAGTTTCCGATACACCACTGCTGGTTCAATGTATTCCTTGGACCTTCACATTGACGATTATACACAGAAATAGCATCGGAAACTAAATACAAAGGGCACAATGCCGCCTAAAGTACAAGAATAGAGACTCTTCTTACACTCGGTGGTTTGAGCATTCCCTGTGAGACCAGTATTAGTTTCCGATACACCACTGCAGGTTCAGTGTATTCCTTGGACTTTCACATCGACGATGAGACACAGAAATGGCATCGGAATTAAATACAAAGGGCACATTGCCGCCTTAAGTACAAGAATAGACACACTTTTTACAGTCGGTGCTTTGAGCATTCCCTGTGAGACCAGTATTAGTTTCCGATACACCACTGCAGGTTCAATGTATTTCTTGGACCTTCACATTGACGATGAAAGACAGAAATCGCATCGGAATTAAATACAAAGGGCACAATGCCGCCTTAAGTACAAGAATAGACACTCTTCTTACTGTCGGTGCTTTGAGCATTCCCTGTGAGACCAGTATTAGTTTCCGATACACCACTGCAGGGTCAATGTATTCCTTGGACCTTCAGATTGACGATTATACACAGAAATCGCATCGGAATTAAATACAAAAGGCACAATGCCGCCTTAAGTACAAGAATAGAGACTCTTCTTACAGTCGGTGCTTTGAGCATTCCCTGTGGGACCAGTGTTAGTATCCGATACACCACTGCAGGTTCAATGTATTCCTTGGACATACACATTGACGACGAAACACTGAAATTACATCGGATTTAAATACAAAAGGAACAATGCCGCCTTAAGTCCAAGAATAGAGACTCTTCTTACTGTCGGTGTTTTGAGCATTCCCTCAGAGACCAGTATTACTTTCCGATATACCACTGCAGGTCCAATGTATTCCTTGGACCTTCGCATTGACAATGAAACACAGAAATCGCATCGGAATTAAATACAAAAGACGCAATGCCACCTTAAGTACAAGAATAGAGACTCTTCTTACAGTCGGTGTTTTGGGCGTTCCCTGTGGGCCCAGTATTAGTTTCCGATACACCACTGCAGGTTCAGTGTATTCCTTGGAGTTTCACATCGACAATGAAACACAGAAATGGCATCGGAATTAAATACAAATGGCACAATGCCGCCATAAGTACAAGAATAGAGACTCTTCTTACAGTCGATGCTTTGAGCATTCCCTGTGAGACCAGTATTAGTTTCCGATACACCAATGCATGTTCAATGTATTCCTTGAACCTTCACATTGACGATGAAAGACAGAAATCGCATCGGAATTAAATACAAAAGGCCCAGTGCCGCCTTAAGTACAAGAATAGAGACTCTTCTTACAGTCGGTGCTTTGAGCATTACCTGTGAGACCAGTATTAGTTTCCGATACACCACTGCAGGTTCAATGTATTCCTTGGACCTTCAAATTGACGATTATACACAGAAATCGCATCGGAATTAAATACAAAAGGCACAATGCCGCCTTAAGTACTAGAATAGAGACTCTTCTTACAGTCGGTGCTTTGAGCATTCCCTGTGAGACCAGTATTAGTTTCCGATACACCACTGCAAGTTCAATGTAATCCTTGGACCTTCACATTGACGATGAAACACAGAAATCGCATCGGAATTAAATACAAAAGGCACAATGCCGCCTTAAGTACAAGAATACAGACTCTACTTACAGTCGGTGCTTTGAGCATTCCCTGTGAGACCAGTATTAGTTTCCCATACACCACTGCAGGTTCAGTGTATTCCTTGGACTTTCACATCGACGATGAAACACAGAAATGGCATGGGAATTAAATACACAGGGCACAATGCCGCCTTAAGTACAAGAATAGACACTCTTTTTACAGTCGGTGCTTTGAGCAATCCCTGTGAGACCAGTATTAGTTTCCGATACACCACTGCTGGTTCAATGTATTCCTTGGACCTTCACATTGACGATTATACACAGAAATAGCATCGGAATTAAATACAAAAGGCACAATGCCGCCTTAAGTACAAGAATAGAGACTCTTCTTACAGTCGGTGGTTTGAGCATTCCCTGTGAGACCAGTATTAGTTTCCGATACACCACTGCAGGTTCAATGTATTCTTTAGACATTCACATTGACGATTAAACACAGAAATAGCATGGGAATTAAATACAAAAGGCACAATGCCGCCTAAAGTACATGAATAGAGACTCTTCTTACAGTCGGTGCTTTGAGCATTCCCTGGGAGACCAGTATTAGTTTCCGATACACCACTGCAGGTTCAATGTAATCCTTGGACCTACACATTGACGATGAAACACAGAAATCGCATCGGAATTAAATATAAAAGGCACAATGCCGCCTTAAGTACAAGAATACAGACTCCACTTACAGTCGGTGCTTTGAGCATTCCCTGTGAGACCAGTATTAGTTTCCGATATACCACTGCAGGTTCAATGTATTTTTGGACCTTCACATTGGCGATGAAACACAGAAATCGCATGGAATTAAATACAAAAGGCACAATACCGCCTTCAGTACAAGAATAGACACTCTTCTTACAGTCTGTGCTTTGAGCATTCCCTGTGAGACCAGTATTAGTATCCGATACACCACTGCAGATTCAATGTATTCGTTGGACATACACATTGACGATGAAACACTGAAATTACATCGGAATTATATACAAAAGGAACAATGTCGCCTTAAGTGCAAGAATAGAGACTCTTCTTACTGTCGGTGTTTTGAGCATTCTCTGTGGGACCAGTATTAGTTTCCGATACACCACTGCAGGTTCAATGTATTCCTTGACAATACGCAATGACGATGAAACACTGAAATTACATCGGAATTAAATACAAAGGGCACAATGACGCCCTAAGTACAAGCAGAGTGAGACATCTTAGAGTCCGTGTTTTGATCCTTTCCAGAGCGACCCGTATTAGTTTCCGATACGCCACTGCAGGTTCAATGTTTTCCTTGGACCTTCACATTGACGATTACACACAGAAATCGCATCGGAATTAAATACAAAAGGCACTTGCCGCCTTAAGTACAAGAATAGAGACTCTTCTTACAGTCGGTGCTTTGAGCATTACCTGTGAGACCAGTATTAGTTTCCGATACACCACTGCAGGTTCAGTGTATTCCTTGGACTTTCACATCGACAATGAAACACAGAAATGGCATCAGAATTAAATACAAAGGGCACATTGAGACCTTAAGTACAAGAATAAACACTCTTCTTACAGTCGGTGCTTTGAGCATTCCCTGTGAGACCAGTATTAGCTTCCGATACACCACTGCAGTTCCAATGTATTCCTTGGACCTTCACATTGACGATGAAACACAGAAATTGCAACGGAATTAAATACAAATGGCACATTGCCGCCCTAAGTACAAAAATAAGGACTCTTCTTACAGTCGGTGCTTTGAGCATTCCCTGAGAGACCAGTATTAATTTCCGATACACCACTGGAGGTTCAATGTATTCCTTAGACGTTCACATTGACGATGAAACACAGAAATCAAATCGGAATTAAATACCAAAGGCACAATGCCGCCTTAAGTACAAGAATAGAGACTCTTCTTACAGTCGGTGCTTTAAGCAGTTCCTGTGAGACCTGTATTAGTTTCCGATACACCACTGCAGGTTGAATGTATTCCGTGGAGCTTCACATTGGCGATGAGACACAGAAATCGCATCGGAATTAAATACAAAAGGCACAATGCCGCCTTAAGTACAAGGAGACAGACTCTACTTACAGTCAGTGCTTTGAGCATTCCCTGTGAGACCAGTATTAGTATCCGGTACACCACTTCAGGTTCAATGTATTCCTTGGACATACACATCGACGATGAAACACTGAAATTACATCGGATTTAAATACAAAAGGAACAATGTCGCCTTAAGTACAAGAATAGAGACTCTTCTTACTGTCGGTGTTTTGAGCATTCCCTCTGAGACCAGTATTAGTTTCCGATACACCACTGCAGGTTCAGTGTATTCCTTGGACTTTCACATCGACGATGAAACACAGAAATAACATCGGAATTAAATACAAAGGGCACAATGCCGCCATAAGTACAAGAACTGAGACTCTTCTTACAGTCGGTGCTTTGAGCATTCCCTGTGAGACCAGTATTAGTTTCCGATACACCACTGCAGATTCAATGTATTCCTTGGACCTTCACATTGACGATGAAACACTGAAATCGCATTGGAATTAAATACAAAAGGCACAATGAAGCCCTAAGTACAACAATAGAGACTCTTCTTACTGACGGTGCTTTGAGCATTCCCTGAGAGACCAGTATTAATATCCGATACACCACTGCAGGTTCAAAGTATTCCTGAGACATTCGCATTGACGATGAAACACAGAAATGGCATCGGAATTAAATACCAAAGGCAAAATGCCGCCTTAAGTACAAGAATAGAGTCTATTCTCACAGCCGATGCGTCGACTATTCCCTGTGAGACCCGTATTAGTTTCCGATACACCACTGCAGGTTCAAGGTATTCGTTGAACATACACATTGAAGATGAAACACAGAAATGGCATCGGAATTAAATACAAAGTGCACAATGCCACCTTAAGTACAAGAATAGACACTCTTCTTACAGTCGGTGCTTTGAGCATTCCCTGTGAGACCAGTATTAGTTTCCGATACACCACTGCAGGTTCAATGTATTCCTTGGACCTTCAAATTGACGATGAAACACAGAAATCGCATCTTAATTAAATACAAAAGGCACAATGCCGCCTAAAGTACAAGAATACAGACTCTATTTACAGTCGGTGCTTTCTGCATTCCCTGTGAAGCCAATATTAGTTTCCGATACACCACTGCAGGTTCAATGTATTCCTTGGACCTTCACATTGACGATGAAACACAGAAATCGCATCGGAATTAAATACAAAATGGCACAAAGCCGCCTTAAGTACAAGAATAGAGACTCTTCTTACAGTCGGTGCTTTGAGCATTCCCTGTGAGACCAGTATTAGTATCCGATACACCACTGCAGGTTCAATGTAATCCTTGGACCTACACATTGACGATGAAACACAGAAATCGCATCGGAATTAAATATAAAAGGCACAATGCCGCCTTAAGTACAAGAATACAGACTCCACTTACAGTCGGTGCTTTGAGCATTCCCTGTGAGACCAGTATTAGTTTCCGATATACCACTGCAGGTTCAATGTATTTTTGGACCTTCACATTGGCGATGAAACACAGAAATCGCATGGAATTAAATACAAAAGGCACAATACCGCCTTCAGTACAAGAATAGACACTCTTCTTACAGTCTGTGCTTTGAGCATTCCCTGTGAGACCAGTATTAGTATCCGATACACCACTGCAGATTCAATGTATTCGTTGGACATACACATTGACGATGAAACACTGAAATTACATCGGAATTATATACAAAAGGAACAATGTCGCCTTAAGTGCAAGAATAGAGACTCTTCTTACTGTCGGTGTTTTGAGCATTCTCTGTGGGACCAGTATTAGTTTCCGATACACCACTGCAGGTTCAATGTATTCCTTGACAATACGCAATGACGATGAAACACTGAAATTACATCGGAATTAAATACAAAGGGCACAATGACGCCCTAAGTACAAGCAGAGTGAGACATCTTAGAGTCCGTGTTTTGATCCTTTCCAGAGCGACCCGTATTAGTTTCCGATACGCCACTGCAGGTTCAATGTTTTCCTTGGACCTTCACATTGACGATTACACACAGAAATCGCATCGGAATTAAATACAAAAGGCACTTGCCGCCTTAAGTACAAGAATAGAGACTCTTCTTACAGTCGGTGCTTTGAGCATTACCTGTGAGACCAGTATTAGTTTCCGATACACCACTGCAGGTTCAGTGTATTCCTTGGACTTTCACATCGACAATGAAACACAGAAATGGCATCAGAATTAAATACAAAGGGCACATTGCCACCTTAAGTACAAGAATAAACACTCTTCTTACAGTCGGTGCTTTGAGCATTCCCTGTGAGACCAGTATTAGTTTCCGATACACCACTGCAGGTTGAATGTATTCCGTGGAGCTTCACATTGGCGATGAGACACAGAAATCGCATCGGAATTAAATACAAAAGGCACAATGCCGCCTTAAGTACAAGGAGACAGACTCTACTTACAGTCAGTGCTTTGAGCATTCCCTGTGAGACCAGTATTAGTATCCGGTACACCACTTCAGGTTCAATGTATTCCTTGGACATACACATCGACGATGAAACACTGAAATTACATCGGATTTAAATACAAAAGGAACAATGTCGCCTTAAGTACAAGAATAGAGACTCTTCTTACTGTCGGTGTTTTGAGCATTCCCTCTGAGACCAGTATTAGTTTCCGATACACCACTGCAGGTTCAGTGTATTCCTTGGACTTTCACATCGACGATGAAACACAGAAATAACATCGGAATTAAATACAAAGGGCACAATGCCGCCATAAGTACAAGAACAGAGACTCTTCTTACAGTCGGTGCTTTGAGCATTCCCTGTGAGACCAGTATTAGTTTCCGATACACCACTGCAGGTTCAATGTATTCCTTGGACCTTCACATTGACGATGAAACACTGAAATCGCATTGGAATTAAATACAAAAGGCACAATGAAGCCCTAAGTACAACAATAGAGACTCTTCTTACTGACGGTGCTTTGAGCATTCCCTGAGAGACCAGTATTAATATCCGATACACCACTGCAGGTTCAAAGTATTCCTGAGACATTCGCATTGACGATGAAACACAGAAATGGCATCCGAATTAAATACCAAAGGCACAATGCCGCCTTAAGTACAAGAATAGAGTCTATTCTCACAGCCGGTGCGTCGACTATTCCCTGTGAGACCCGTATTAGTTTCCGATACACCACTGCAGGTTCAAGGTATTCCTTGAACATACACATTGAAGATGAAACACAGAAATGGCATCGGAATTAAATACAAAGTGCACAATGCCACCTTAAGTACAAGAATAGACACTCTTCTTACAGTCGGTGCTTTGAGCATTCCCTGTGAGACCAGTATTAGTTTCCGATACACCACTGCAGGTTCAATGTATTCCTTGGACCTTCAAATTGACGATGAAACACAGAAATCGCATCTTAATTAAATACAAAAGGCACAATGCCGCCTAAAGTACAAGAATACAGACTCTATTTACAGTCGGTGCTTTCTGCATTCCCTGTGAAGCCAGTATTAGTTTCCGATACACCACTGCAGGTTCAATGTATTCCTTGGACCTTCACATTGACGATGAAACACAGAAATCGCATCGGAATTAAATACAAAATGGCACAAAGCCGCCTTAAGTACAAGAATAGAGACTCTTCTTACAGTCGGTGCTTTGAGCATTCCCTGTGAGACCAGTATTAGTATCCGATACACCACTGCAGGTTCAATGTATTGCTTGGACATACACATTTACGATGAAACACTGAAATTACCTCGGATTTAAATACAAAAGGAGCAATGTGGCCTTAAGTACAAGAATAGAGACTCTTCTTACAGTCGGTGCATTGAGCATTCCCTGTGAGACCAGTATTAGTTTCCGATACACCACTGCAGGTTCAGTGTATTCCTTGGACTTTCACATCGACGATGAAACACAGAAATGGCATCGGAATTAAATACAAAGGCACAATGCCGCCATAAGTTCAAGAATAGACACTCTTCTTACTGTCGGTGCTTTGAGCATTCCCTGTGAGACCAGTATTAGTTTCCGATACACCACTACAGGTTCAATGTATACCTTGAACCTTCACATTGACGATGAAACACTGAAATCGCATTGGAATTAAATACAAAAGGCACAATGAAGCCCTAAGTACAACAATAGAGACTCTTCTTACTGACGGTGCTTTGAGCATTCCCTGAGAGACCAGTATTAATATCCGATACACCACTGCAGGTTCAAAGTATTCCTGAGACATTCGCATTGACGATGAAACACAGAAATGGCATCGGAATTAAATACCAAAGGCACAATGCCGCCTTAAGTACAAGAATAGAGTCTATTCTCACAGCCGGTGCGTCGACTATTCCCTGTGAGACCCGTATTAGTTTCCGATACACCACTGCAGGTTCAAGGTATTCGTTGAACATACACATTGAAGATGAAACACAGAAATGGCATCGGAATTAAATACAAAGTGCACAATGCCACCTTAAGTACAAGAATAGACACTCTTCTTACAGTCGGTGCTTTGAGCATTCCCTGTGAGACCAGTATTAGTTTCCGATACACCACTGCAGGTTCAATGTATTCCTTGGACCTTCAAATTGACGATGAAACACAGAAATCGCATCTTAATTAAATACAAAAGGCACAATGCCGCCTAAAGTACAAGAATACAGACTCTATTTACAGTCGGTGCTTTCTGCATTCCCTGTGAAGCCAATATTAGTTTCCGATACACCACTGCAGGTTCAATGTATTCCTTGGACCTTCACATTGACGATGAAACACAGAAATCGCATCGGAATTAAATACAAAATGGCACAAAGCCGCCTTAAGTACAAGAATAGAGACTCTTCTTACAGTCGGTGCTTTGAGCATTCCCTGTGAGACCAGTATTAGTATCCGATACACCACTGCAGGTTCAATGTAATCCTTGGACCTACACATTGACGATGAAACACAGAAATCGCATCGGAATTAAATATAAAAGGCACAATGCCGCCTTAAGTACAAGAATACAGACTCCACTTACAGTCGGTGCTTTGAGCATTCCCTGTGAGACCAGTATTAGTTTCCGATATACCACTGCAGGTTCAATGTATTTTTGGACCTTCACATTGGCGATGAAACACAGAAATCGCATGGAATTAAATACAAAAGGCACAATACCGCCTTCAGTACAAGAATAGACACTCTTCTTACAGTCTGTGCTTTGAGCATTCCCTGTGAGACCAGTATTAGTATCCGATACACCACTGCAGATTCAATGTATTCGTTGGACATACACATTGACGATGAAACACTGAAATTACATCGGAATTATATACAAAAGGAACAATGTCGCCTTAAGTGCAAGAATAGAGACTCTTCTTACTGTCGGTGTTTTGAGCATTCTCTGTGGGACCAGTATTAGTTTCCGATACACCACTGCAGGTTCAATGTATTCCTTGACAATACGCAATGACGATGAAACACTGAAATTACATCGGAATTAAATACAAAGGGCACAATGACGCCCTAAGTACAAGCAGAGTGAGACATCTCAGAGTCCGTGTTTTGATCCTTTCCAGAGCGACCCGTATTAGTTTCCGATACGCCACTGCAGGTTCAATGTTTTCCTTGGACCTTCACATTGACGATTACACACAGAAATCGCATCGGAATTAAATACAAAAGGCACTTGCCGCCTTAAGTACAAGAATAGAGACTCTTCTTACAGTCGGTGCTTTGAGCATTACCTGTGAGACCAGTATTAGTTTCCGATACACCACTGCAGGTTCAGTGTATTCCTTGGACTTTCACATCGACAATGAAACACAGAAATGGCATCAGAATTAAATACAAAGGGCACATTGCCACCTTAAGTACAAGAATAAACACTCTTCTTACAGTCGGTGCTTTGAGCATTCCCTGTGAGACCAGTATTAGTTTCCGATACACCACTGCAGTTCCAATGTATTCCTTGGACCTTCACATTGACGATGAAACACAGAAATTGCAACGGAATTAAATACAAATGGCACATTGCCGCCCTAAGTACAAAAATAGAGACTCTTCTTACAGTCGGTGCTTTGAGCATTCCCTGAGAGACCAGTATTAATTTCCGATACACCACTGGAGGTTCAATGTATTCCTTAGACGTTCACATTGACGATGAAACACAGAAATCAAATCGGAATTAAATACCAAAGGCACAATGCCGCCTTAAGTACAAGAATAGAGACTCTTCTTACAGTCGGTGCTTTAAGCAGTTCCTGTGAGACCTGTATTAGTTTCCGATACACCACTGCAGGTTGAATGTATTCCGTGGAGCTTCACATTGGCGATGAGACACAGAAATCGCATCGGAATTAAATACAAAAGGCACAATGCCGCCTTAAGTACAAGGAGACAGACTCTACTTACAGTCAGTGCTTTGAGCATTCCCTGTGAGACCAGTATTAGTATCCGGTACACCACTTCAGGTTCAATGTATTCCTTGGACATACACATCGACGATGAAACACTGAAATTACATCGGATTTAAATACAAAAGGAACAATGTCGCCTTAAGTACAAGAATAGAGACTCTTCTTACTGTCGGTGTTTTGAGCATTCCCTCTGAGACCAGTATTAGTTTCCGATACACCACTGCAGGTTCAGTGTATTCCTTGGACTTTCACATCGACGATGAAACACAGAAATAACATCGGAATTAAATACAAAGGGCACAATGCCGCCATAAGTACAAGAACAGAGACTCTTCTTACAGTCGGTGCTTTGAGCATTCCCTGTGAGACCAGTATTAGTTTCCGATACACCACTGCAGGTTCAATGTATTCCTTGGACCTTCACATTGACGATGAAACACTGAAATCGCATTGGAATTAAATACAAAAGGCACAATGAAGCCCTAAGTACAACAATAGAGACTCTTCTTACTGACGGTGCTTTGAGCATTCCCTGAGAGACCTGTATTAATATCCGATACACCACTGCAGGTTCAAAGTATTCCTGAGACATTCGCATTGACGATGAAACACAGAAATGGCATCCGAATTAAATACCAAAGGCACAATGCCGCCTTAAGTACAAGAATAGAGTCTATTCTCACAGCCGGTGCGTCGACTATTCCCTGTGAGACCCGTATTAGTTTCCGATACACCACTGCAGGTTCAAGGTATTCCTTGAACATACACATTGAAGATGAAACACAGAAATGGCATCGGAATTAAATACAAAGTGCACAATGCCACCTTAAGTACAAGAATAGACACTCTTCTTACAGTCGGTGCTTTGAGCATTCCCTGTGAGACCAGTATTAGTTTCCGATACACCACTGCAGGTTCAATGTATTCCTTGGACCTTCAAATTGACGATGAAACACAGAAATCGCATCTTAATTAAATACAAAAGGCACAATGCCGCCTAAAGTACAAGAATACAGACTCTATTTACAGTCGGTGCTTTCTGCATTCCCTGTGATGCCAGTATTAGTTTCCGATACACCACTGCAGGTTCAATGTACTCCTTGGACCTTCACATTGACGATGAAACACAGAAATCGCATCGGAATTAAATACAAAATGGCACAAAGCCGCCTTAAGTACAAGAATAGAGACTCTTCTTACAGTCGGTGCTTTGAGCATTCCCTGTGAGACCAGTATTAGTATCCGATACACCACTGCAGGTTCAATGTATTGCTTGGACATACACATTTACGATGAAACACTGAAATTACCTCGGATTTAAATACAAAAGGAGCAATGTGGCCTTAAGTACAAGAATAGAGACTCTTCTTACAGTCGGTGCATTGAGCATTCCCTGTGAGACCAGTATTAGTTTCCGATACACCACTGCAGGTTCAGTGTATTCCTTGGACTTTCACATCGACGATGAAACACAGAAATGGCATCGGAATTAAATACAAAGGCACAATGCCGCCATAAGTTCAAGAATAGACACTCTTCTTACTGTCGGTGCTTTGAGCATTCCCTGTGAGACCAGTATTAGTTTCCGATACACCACTACAGGTTCAATGTATACCTTGAACCTTCACATTGACGATGAAAGAGAGAAATCGCATAGGAATTAAATACAAAAGGCCCAATGCCGCCTTAAGTACAAGAATAGAGACTCTTCTTACTGTCGGTGTTTTGAGCATTCTCTGTGAGACCAGTATTTGTTTCCGATACACCACTGCAGGTTCATTGCATTCGTTGGACCTTCACATTGACGATTATACACAGAAATCGCATCGGAATTAAATACAAAAGGCACATGCCGCCTTAGGTACAAGAATAGAGACTCTTCTTACAGTCGGTGCTTTGAGCATTACCTGTGAGACCACTATTAGTTTCCAATACACCACTGCAGGTTCAGTGTATTCCTTGGACTTTCACATCGACGATGAAACACAGAAATGGCATCGGAATTAAATACAAAGGGCAAATTGCGGCCTTAAGTACAAGAATAGACACTCTTCTTACAGTCGGTGCTTTGAGCATTCCCTGTGAGACCAGTATTAGCTTCCGATACACCACTGCAGTTCCAATGTATTCCTTGGACCTTCACTTTGACGATGAAACACAGAAATTGCAACGGAATTAAATACAAATGGCACAATGCCGCCCTAAGTACAACAATAGAGACTCTTCTTACAGTCGGTGCTTTGAGCATTCCCTGAGAGACCAGTATTAATTTCCGATACACCACTGCAGGTTCTATGTATTCCTTAGACATTCACATTGACGATGAAACACAGAAATCAAATCGAAATTAAATACCAAAGGCACAATGCCGCCTTAAGTACAAGAATAGAGAATCTTCTTACAGTCGGTGCTTTAAGCAGTTCCTGTGAGAGCTGTATTAGTTTCCGATACACCACTGCAGGTTGAATGTATTCCTTGGACCTTCACATTGACGATTATACACAGAAATCGCATCGGAATTAAATACAAAAGGCACAATGCCGCCTTAAGTACAAGAATATAGACTCTTCTTACAGTCGGTGCTTTGAGCATTCCCTGTGAGACCAGTATTAGTATCCGGTACACCACTGCAGATTCAATGTATTCCTTGGACATACACATTGACGATGAAACACTGAAATTACATCGGAATTATATACAAAAGGAACAATGTCGCCTTAAGTACAAGAATAGAGACTCTTCTTACTGTCGGTGTTTTGAGCATTCTCTGTGGGACCAGTATTAGTTTCCGATACACCACAGCAGGTTCAATGTATTCCTTGAAAATACGCATTGACGATAAAACACTGAAATTACATCGGACTTAAATACAAAGGGCACAATGACGCCTTAAGTACAAGCAGAGTGAGACATCTTAGAGTCCGTGTTTTGATCCTTTCCAGAGCGACCCGTATTAGTTTCCGATACGCCACTGCAGGTTCAATGTTTTCCTTGGACCTTCACATTGACGATTACACACAGAAATCGCATCGGAATTAAAAACAAAAGGCACATGCCGCCTTAAGTACAAGAATAGAGACTCTTCTTACAGTCGGTGCTTTGAGCATTACCTGTGAGACCAGTATTAGTTTCCGATACACCACTGCAGGTTCAGTGTATTCCTTGGACTTTCACATCGACGATGAAACACAGAAATGGCATCGGAATTAAATACAAAGGGCACATGCCGCCTTAGGTACAAGAATAGAGACTCTTCTTACAGTCGGTGCTTTGAGCATTACCTGTGAGACCAGTATTAGTTTCCAATACACCACTGCAGGTTCAGTGTATTCCTTGGACTTTCACATCGACGATGAAACACAGAAATGGCATCGGAATTAAATACAAAAGGCACAATGCCGCCTTCAGTACAAGAATAGGCACTCTTCTTACAGTCTGTGCTTTGAGCATTCCCTGGGAGACCAGTATTAGTTTCCAATACACCACTGCAGGTTCAGTGTATTCCTTGGACTTTCACATCGACGATGAAACACAGAAATCGCATTGGAATTAAATACAAAAGGCACAATGCCGCCTTCAGTACAAGAATAGGCACTCTTCTTACAGTCTGTGCTTTGAGCATTCCCTGGGAGACCAGTATTAGTATCCGGTACACCACTGCAGATTCAATGTATTCCTTGGACATACACATTGACGATGAAACACTGAAATTACATCGGAATTATATACAAAAGGAACAATGTCGCCTTAAGTACAAGAATAGAGACTCTTCTTACTGTCGGTGTTTTGAGCATTCTCTGTGGGACCAGTATTAGTTTCCGATACACCACAGCAGGTTCAATGTATTCCTTGAAAATACGCATTGACGATAAAACACTGAAATTACATCGGACGTAAATACAAAGGGCACAATGACGCCTTAAGTACAAGCAGAGTGAGACATCTTAGAGTCCGTGTTTTGATCCTTTCCAGAGCGACCCGTATTAGTTTCCGATACGCCACTGCAGGTTCTATGTTTTCCTTGGACCTTCACATTGACG
Organism: Schistocerca americana; assembly: GCF_021461395.2. Taxonomy (NCBI): domain Eukaryota; kingdom Metazoa; phylum Arthropoda; class Insecta; order Orthoptera; family Acrididae; genus Schistocerca; species Schistocerca americana. The sequence continues at coordinate 1,986,330 of NC_060119.1, forward strand.
ATTACACACAGAGATCGAATCTGAATTAAATGCAAAAGACACATGCCGCCTTAAGTACAAGAATAGAGACTCTTCTTACAGTCGGTGCTTTGAGCATTACCTGTGAGACCAGTATTAGTTTCCGATACACCACTGCAGGTTCAGTGTATTATTTGGACTTTCACATCGACGATGAAACACAGAAATGGCATCGGAATTAAATACAAAGGGCACATTGCCGCCTTAAGTACAAGAATAGACACTCTTCTTACAGTCGGTGCTTTGAGCATTCCCTGTGAGACCAGTATTAGTATCCGGTACACCACTTCAGGTTCAATGTATTCCTTGGACATACACATCGACGATGAAACACAGAAATGGCATCGGAATTAAATACAAAGGGCACAATGCCACCATAAGTACAACAATAGAGACTCTTCTTACTGACGGTGCTTTGAGCATTCCCTGAGAGACCAGTATTAATATCCGATACACCACTGCAGGTTCAATGTATTCCTGAGACATTCGCATTGACGATGAAACACAGAAATGGTATCGGAATTAAATACCAAAGGCACAATGCCGCCTTAAGTACAAGAATAGAGACTATTCTCACAGCCGGTGCGTCGACAATTCCCTGTGAGACCCGTATTAGTTTCCGATACACCACTGCAGGTTCAGTGTATTCCTTGGACTTTCACATCGACAATGAAACACAGAAATGGCATCAGAATTAAATACAAAGGGCACATTGCCACCTTAAGTACAAGAATAAACACTCTTCTTACAGTCGGTGCTTTGAGCATTCCCTGTGAGACCAGTATTAGTTTCCGATACACCACTGCAGGTTGAATGTATTCCGTGGAGCTTCACATTGGCGATGAGACACAGAAATCGCATCGGAATTAAATACAAAAGGCACAATGCCGCCTTAAGTACAAGGAGACAGACTCTACTTACAGTCAGTGCTTTGAGCATTCCCTGTGAGACCAGTATTAGTATCCGGTACACCACTTCAGGTTCAATGTATTCCTTGGACATACACATCGACGATGAAACACTGAAATTACATCGGATTTAAATACAAAAGGAACAATGTCGCCTTAAGTACAAGAATAGAGACTCTTCTTACTGTCGGTGTTTTGAGCATTCCCTCTGAGACCAGTATTAGTTTCCGATACACCACTGCAGGTTCAGTGTATTCCTTGGACTTTCACATCGACGATGAAACACAGAAATAACATCGGAATTAAATACAAAGGGCACAATGCCGCCATAAGTACAAGAACAGAGACTCTTCTTACAGTCGGTGCTTTGAGCATTCCCTGTGAGACCAGTATTAGTTTCCGATACACCACTGCAGGTTCAATGTATTCCTTGGACCTTCACATTGACGATGAAACACTGAAATCGCATTGGAATTAAATACAAAAGGCACAATGAAGCCCTAAGTACAACAATAGAGACTCTTCTTACTGACGGTGCTTTGAGCATTCCCTGAGAGACCAGTATTAATATCCGATACACCACTGCAGGTTCAAAGTATTCCTGAGACATTCGCATTGACGATGAAACACAGAAATGGCATCCGAATTAAATACCAAAGGCACAATGCCGCCTTAAGTACAAGAATAGAGTCTATTCTCACAGCCGGTGCGTCGACTATTCCCTGTGAGACCCGTATTAGTTTCCGATACACCACTGCAGGTTCAAGGTATTCCTTGAACATACACATTGAAGATGAAACACAGAAATGGCATCGGAATTAAATACAAAGTGCACAATGCCACCTTAAGTACAAGAATAGACACTCTTCTTACAGTCGGTGCTTTGAGCATTCCCTGTGAGACCAGTATTAGTTTCCGATACACCACTGCAGGTTCAATGTATTCCTTGGACCTTCAAATTGACGATGAAACACAGAAATCGCATTTTAATTAAATACAAAAGGCACAATGCCGCCTAAAGTACAAGAATACAGACTCTATTTACAGTCGGTGCTTTCTGCATTCCCTGTGAAGCCAGTATTAGTTTCCGATACACCACTGCAGGTTCAATGTATTCCTTGGACCTTCACATTGACGATGAAACACAGAAATCGCATCGGAATTAAATACAAAATGGCACAAAGCCGCCTTAAGTACAAGAATAGAGACTCTTCTTACAGTCGGTGCTTTGAGCATTCCCTGTGAGACCAGTATTAGTATCCGATACACCACTGCAGGTTCAATGTATTGCTTGGACATACACATTTACGATGAAACACTGAAATTACCTCGGATTTAAATACAAAAGGAGCAATGTGGCCTTAAGTACAAGAATAGAGACTCTTCTTACAGTCGGTGCATTGAGCATTCCCTGTGAGACCAGTATTAGTTTCCGATACACCACTGCAGGTTCAGTGTATTCCTTGGACTTTCACATCGACGATGAAACACAGAAATGGCATCGGAATTAAATACAAAGGCACAATGCCGCCATAAGTTCAAGAATAGACACTCTTCTTACTGTCGGTGCTTTGAGCATTCCCTGTGAGACCAGTATTAGTTTCCGATACACCACTACAGGTTCAATGTATACCTTGAACCTTCACATTGACGATGAAACACTGAAATCGCATTGGAATTAAATACAAAAGGCACAATGAAGCCCTAAGTACAACAATAGAGACTCTTCTTACTGACGGTGCTTTGAGCATTCCCTGAGAGACCAGTATTAATATCCGATACACCACTGCAGGTTCAAAGTATTCCTGAGACATTCGCATTGACGATGAAACACAGAAATGGCATCGGAATTAAATACCAAAGGCACAATGCCGCCTTAAGTACAAGAATAGAGTCTATTCTCACAGCCGGTGCGTCGACTATTCCCTGTGAGACCCGTATTAGTTTCCGATACACCACTGCAGGTTCAAGGTATTCGTTGAACATACACATTGAAGATGAAACACAGAAATGGCATCGGAATTAAATACAAAGTGCACAATGCCACCTTAAGTACAAGAATAGACACTCTTCTTACAGTCGGTGCTTTGAGCATTCCCTGTGAGCCCAGTATTAGTTTCCGATACACCACTGCAGGTTCAATGTATTCCTTGGACCTTCAAATTGACGATGAAACACAGAAATCGCATCTTAATTAAATACAAAAGGCACAATGCCGCCTAAAGTACAAGAATACAGACTCTATTTACAGTCGGTGCTTTCTGCATTCCCTGTGAAGCCAATATTAGTTTCCGATACACCACTGCAGGTTCAATGTATTCCTTGGACCTTCACATTGACGATGAAACACAGAAATCGCATCGGAATTAAATACAAAATGGCACAAAGCCGCCTTAAGTACAAGAATAGAGACTCTTCTTACAGTCGGTGCTTTGAGCATTCCCTGTGAGACCAGTATTAGTATCCGATACACCACTGCAGGTTCAATGTAATCCTTGGACCTGCACATTGACGATGAAACACAGAAATCGCATCGGAATTAAATATAAAAGGCACAATGCCGCCTTAAGTACAAGAATACAGACTCCACTTACAGTCGGTGCTTTGAGCATTCCCTGTGAGACCAGTATTAGTTTCCGATATACCACTGCAGGTTCAATGTATTTTTGGACCTTCACATTGGCGATGAAACACAGAAATCGCATGGAATTAAATACAAAAGGCACAATACCGCCTTCAGTACAAGAATAGACACTCTTCTTACAGTCTGTGCTTTGAGCATTCCCTGTGAGACCAGTATTAGTATCCGATACACCACTGCAGATTCAATGTATTCGTTGGACATACACATTGACGATGAAACACTGAAATTACATCGGAATTATATACAAAAGGAACAATGTCGCCTTAAGTGCAAGAATAGAGACTCTTCTTACTGTCGGTGTTTTGAGCATTCTCTGTGGGACCAGTATTAGTTTCCGATACACCACTGCAGGTTCAATGTATTCCTTGACAATACGCAATGACGATGAAACACTGAAATTACATCGGAATTAAATACAAAGGGCACAATGACGCCCTAAGTACAAGCAGAGTGAGACATCTTAGAGTCCGTGTTTTGATCCTTTCCAGAGCGACCCGTATTAGTTTCCGATACGCCACTGCAGGTTCAATGTTTTCCTTGGACCTTCACATTGACGATTACACACAGAAATCGCATCGGAATTAAATACAAAAGGCACTTGCCGCCTTAAGTACAAGAATAGAGACTCTTCTTACAGTCGGTGCTTTGAGCATTACCTGTGAGACCAGTATTAGTTTCCGATACACCACTGCAGGTTCAATGTATTCCTTGGGCGTTCACATTGACGATGAAACACAGAAATGGCATCGGAATTAAATACAAAGGGCACATTGCCACCTTAAGTACAAGAATAAACACTCTTCTTACAGTCGGTGCTTTGAGCATTCCCTGTGAGTCCACTATTAGTTTCCGATACACCACTGCAGGTTCAATGTATTCCTTGGGCGTTCACATTGACGATGAAACACAGAAATGGCATCGGAATTAAATACAAAGGGCACATTGCCACCTTAAGTACAAGAATAAACACTCTTCTTACAGTCGGTGCTTTGAGCATTCCCTGTGAGACCAGTATTAGTTTCCGATACACCACTGCAGTTCCAATGTATTCCTTGGACCTTCACATTGACGATGAAACACAGAAATTGCAACGGAATTAAATACAAATGGCACATTGCCGCCCTAAGTACAAAAATAGAGACTCTTCTTACAGTCGGTGCTTTGAGCATTCCCTGAGAGACCAGTATTAATTTCCGATACACCACTGGAGGTTCAATGTATTCCTTAGACGTTCACATTGACGATGAAACACAGAAATCAAATCGGAATTAAATACCAAAGGCACAATGCCGCCTTAAGTACAAGAATAGAGACTCTTCTTACAGTCGGTGCTTTAAGCAGTTCCTGTGAGACCTGTATTAGTTTCCGATACACCACTGCAGGTTGAATGTATTCCGTGGAGCTTCACATTGGCGATGAGACACAGAAATCGCATCGGAATTAAATACAAAAGGCACAATGCCGCCTTAAGTACAAGGAGACAGACTCTACTTACAGTCAGTGCTTTGAACATTCCCTGTGAGACCAGTATTAGTATCCGGTACACCACTTCAGGTTCAATGTATTCCTTGGACATACACATCGACGATGAAACACTGAAATTACATCGGATTTAAATACAAAAGGAACAATGTCGCCTTAAGTACAAGAATAGAGACTCTTCTTACTGTCGGTGTTTTGAGCATTCCCTCTGAGACCAGTATTAGTTTCCGATACACCACTGCAGGTTCAGTGTATTCCTTGGACTTTCACATCGACGATGAAACACAGAAATAACATCGGAATTAAATACAAAGGGCACAATGCCGCCATAAGTACAAGAACAGAGACTCTTCTTACAGTCGGTGCTTTGAGCATTCCCTGTGAGACCAGTATTAGTTTCCGATACACCACTGCAGGTTCAATGTATTCCTTGGACCTTCACATTGACGATGAAACACTGAAATCGCATTGGAATTAAATACAAAAGGCACAATGAAGCCCTAAGTACAACAATAGAGACTCTTCTTACTGACGGTGCTTTGAGCATTCCCTGAGAGACCTGTATTAATATCCGATACACCACTGCAGGTTCAAAGTATTCCTGAGACATTCGCATTGACGATGAAACACAGAAATGGCATCCGAATTAAATACCAAAGGCACAATGCCGCCTTAAGTACAAGAATAGAGTCTATTCTCACAGCCGGTGCGTCGACTATTCCCTGTGAGACCCGTATTAGTTTCCGATACACCACTGCAGGTTCAAGGTATTCCTTGAACATACACATTGAAGATGAAACACAGAAATGGCATCGGAATTAAATACAAAGTGCACAATGCCACCTTAAGTACAAGAATAGACACTCTTCTTACAGTCGGTGCTTTGAGCATTCCCTGTGAGACCAGTATTAGTTTCCGATACACCACTGCAGGTTCAATGTATTCCTTGGACCTTCAAATTGACGATGAAACACAGAAATCGCATCTTAATTAAATACAAAAGGCACAATGCCGCCTAAAGTACAAGAATACAGACTCTATTTACAGTCGGTGCTTTCTGCATTCCCTGTGATGCCAGTATTAGTTTCCGATACACCACTGCAGGTTCAATGTACTCCTTGGACCTTCACATTGACGATGAAACACAGAAATCGCATCGGAATTAAATACAAAATGGCACAAAGCCGCCTTAAGTACAAGAATAGAGACTCTTCTTACAGTCGGTGCTTTGAGCATTCCCTGTGAGACCAGTATTAGTATCCGATACACCACTGCAGGTTCAATGTATTGCTTGGACATACACATTTACGATGAAACACTGAAATTACCTCGGATTTAAATACAAAAGGAGCAATGTGGCCTTAAGTACAAGAATAGAGACTCTTCTTACAGTCGGTGCATTGAGCATTCCCTGTGAGACCAGTATTAGTTTCCGATACACCACTGCAGGTTCAGTGTATTCCTTGGACTTTCACATCGACGATGAAACACAGAAATGGCATCGGAATTAAATACAAAGGCACAATGCCGCCATAAGTTCAAGAATAGACACTCTTCTTACTGTCGGTGCTTTGAGCATTCCCTGTGAGACCAGTATTAGTTTCCGATACACCACTACAGGTTCAATGTATACCTTGAACCTTCACATTGACGATGAAAGAGAGAAATCGCATAGGAATTAAATACAAAAGGCCCAATGCCGCCTTAAGTACAAGAATAGAGACTCTTCTTACTGTCGGTGTTTTGAGCATTCTCTGTGAGACCAGTATTTGTTTCCGATACACCACTGCAGGTTCATTGCATTCGTTGGACCTTCACATTGACGATTATACACAGAAATCGCATCGGAATTAAATACAAAAGGCACATGCCGCCTTAGGTACAAGAATAGAGACTCTTCTTACAGTCGGTGCTTTGAGCATTACCTGTGAGACCACTATTAGTTTCCAATACACCACTGCAGGTTCAGTGTATTCCTTGGACTTTCACATCGACGATGAAACACAGAAATGGCATCGGAATTAAATACAAAGGGCAAATTGCGGCCTTAAGTACAAGAATAGACACTCTTCTTACAGTCGGTGCTTTGAGCATTCCCTGTGAGACCAGTATTAGCTTCCGATACACCACTGCAGTTCCAATGTATTCCTTGGACCTTCACTTTGACGATGAAACACAGAAATTGCAACGGAATTAAATACAAATGGCACAATGCCGCCCTAAGTACAACAATAGAGACTCTTCTTACAGTCGGTGCTTTGAGCATTCCCTGAGAGACCAGTATTAATTTCCGATACACCACTGCAGGTTCTATGTATTCCTTAGACATTCACATTGACGATGAAACACAGAAATCAAATCGAAATTAAATACCAAAGGCACAATGCCGCCTTAAGTACAAGAATAGAGAATCTTCTTACAGTCGGTGCTTTAAGCAGTTCCTGTGAGAGCTGTATTAGTTTCCGATACACCACTGCAGGTTGAATGTATTCCTTGGACCTTCACATTGACGATTATACACAGAAATCGCATCGGAATTAAATACAAAAGGCACAATGCCGCCTTAAGTACAAGAATATAGACTCTTCTTACAGTCGGTGCTTTGAGCATTCCCTGTGAGACCAGTATTAGTATCCGGTACACCACTGCAGATTCAATGTATTCCTTGGACATACACATTGACGATGAAACACTGAAATTACATCGGAATTATATACAAAAGGAACAATGTCGCCTTAAGTACAAGAATAGAGACTCTTCTTACTGTCGGTGTTTTGAGCATTCTCTGTGGGACCAGTATTAGTTTCCGATACACCACAGCAGGTTCAATGTATTCCTTGAAAATACGCATTGACGATAAAACACTGAAATTACATCGGACTTAAATACAAAGGGCACAATGACGCCTTAAGTACAAGCAGAGTGAGACATCTTAGAGTCCGTGTTTTGATCCTTTCCAGAGCGACCCGTATTAGTTTCCGATACGCCACTGCAGGTTCAATGTTTTCCTTGGACCTTCACATTGACGATTACACACAGAAATCGCATCGGAATTAAAAACAAAAGGCACATGCCGCCTTAAGTACAAGAATAGAGACTCTTCTTACAGTCGGTGCTTTGAGCATTACCTGTGAGACCAGTATTAGTTTCCGATACACCACTGCAGGTTCAGTGTATTCCTTGGACTTTCACATCGACGATGAAACACAGAAATGGCATCGGAATTAAATACAAAGGGCACATGCCGCCTTAGGTACAAGAATAGAGACTCTTCTTACAGTCGGTGCTTTGAGCATTACCTGTGAGACCAGTATTAGTTTCCAATACACCACTGCAGGTTCAGTGTATTCCTTGGACTTTCACATCGACGATGAAACACAGAAATGGCATCGGAATTAAATACAAAGGGCAAATTGCGGCCTTAAGTACATGAATAGACACTCTTCTTACAGTCGGTGCTTTGAGCATTCCCTGTGAGACCAGTATTAGCTTCCGATACACCACTGCAGTTCCAATGTATTCCTTGGACCTTCACTTTGACGATGAAACACAGAAATTGCAACGGAATTAAATACAAATGGCACAATGCCGCCCTAAGTACAACAATAGAGACTCTTCTTACAGTCGGTGCTTTGAGCATTCCCTGAGAGACCAGTATTAATTTCCGATACACCACTGCTGGTTCTATGTATTCCTTAGACATTCACATTGACGATGAAACACAGAAATCAAATTGAAATTAAATACCAAAGGCACAATGCCGACTTAAGTACAAGAATAGAGACTCTTCTTACAGTCGGTGCTTTGAGCATTCCCTGTGGAGACCAGTATTAGTTTCCGATACACCACTGCAGGTTCAATGTAATCCTTGGACCTTCACATTGACGATGTAACACAGAAATCGCATTGGAATTAAATACAAAAGGCACAATGCCGCCTTCAGTACAAGAATAGGCACTCTTCTTACAGTCTGTGCTTTGAGCATTCCCTGTGAGACCAGTATTAGTATCCGGTACACCACTGCAGATTCAATGTATTCCTTGGACATACACATTGACGATGAAACACTGAAATTACATCGGAATTATATACAAAAGGAACAATGTCGCCTTAAGTACAAGAATAGAGACTCTTCTTACTGTCGGTGTTTTGAGCATTCTCTGTGGGACCAGTATTAGTTTCCGATACACCACAGCAGGTTCAATGTATTCCTTGAAAATACGCATTGACGATAAAACACTGAAATTACATCGGACGTAAATACAAAGGGCACAATGACGCCTTAAGTACAAGCAGAGTGAGACATCTTAGAGTCCGTGTTTTGATCCTTTCCAGAGCGACCCGTATTAGTTTCCGATACGCCACTGCAGGTTCAATGTTTTCCTTGGACCTTCACATTGACGATTACACACAGAAATCGAATCTGAATTAAATGCAAAAGACACATGCCGCCTTAAGTACAAGAATAGAGACTCTTCTTACAGTCGGTGCTTTGAGCATTACCTGTGAGACCAGTATTAGTTTCCGATACACCACTGCAGGTTCAGTGTATTATTTGGACTTTCACATCGACGATGAAACACAGAAATGGCATCGGAATTAAATACAAAGGGCACATTGCCGCCTTAAGTACAAGAATAGACACTCTTCTTACAGTCGGTGCTTTGAGCATTCCCTGTGAGACCAGTATTAGTATCCGGTACACCACTTCAGGTTCAATGTATTCCTTGGACATACACATCGACGATGAAACACAGAAATGGCATCGGAATTAAATACAAAGGGCACAATGAAACCATAAGTACAACAATAGAGACTCTTCTTACTGACGGTGCTTTGAGCATTCCCTGAGAGACCAGTATTAATATCCGATACACCACTGCAGGTTCAATGTATTCCTGAGACATTCGCATTGACGATGAAACACAGAAATGGTATCGGAATTAAATACCAAAGGCACAATGCCGCCTTAAGTACAAGAATAGAGACTATTCTCACAGCCGGTGCGTCGACAATTCCCTGTGAGACCCGTATTAGTTTCCGATACACCACTGCAGGTTCAAGGTATTCCTTGAACATACACATTGACGATGAAACACAGAAATGGCGTCGGAATTAAATACAATGTGCACAATGCCACCTTAAGTGCAAGAATAGACACTCTTCTTACAGTCGGTGCTTTGAGCATTCCCTGTGAGACCAGTATTAGTTTCCGATACACCACTGCAGGTTCAATGTATTCCTTGGACCTTCAAATTGACGATGAAACACAGAAATAGCATCTTAATTAAATACAAAAGGCACAATGCCGCCTAAAGTACAAGAATGCAGACTCTATTTACAGTCGGTGCTTTGAGCATTCCCTGTGAGTCCAGTATTAGTTTCCGATACACCACTGCAGGTTCAATGTATTCCTTGGACCTTCACATTGACGATGAAACACAGAAATCGCATCGGAATTAAATACAAAATGGCACAAACCCGCATTAAGTACAAGAATAGAGACTCTTCTTACAGTCGGTGCTTTGAGCATTCCCTGTGAGACCAGTATTAGTATCCGATACACCACCGCAGGTTCAATGTATTGCTTGGACAAACACAATGAAGATGAAACACTGAAATTACCTCGGATTTAAATACAAAAGGAGCAATGTGGCCTTAAGTACAAGAATAGAGACTCTTCTTACAGTCGGTGCATTGAGCATTGACTGTGTGACCAGTATTAGTTTCCGATACACCACTGCAGGTTCAGTGTATTCCTTGGACTTTCACATCGACGATGAAACACAGAAATGGCATCGGAATTAAATACAAAGGCACAATGCCGCCATAAGTTCAAGAATAGACACTCTTCTTACTGTCGGTGCTTTGAGCATTCCCTGTGAGACCAGTATTAGTTTCCGATACACCACTACAGGTTCAATGTGTTCCTTGAACCTTCACATTGACGATGAAAGACAGAAATCTCATAGGAATTAAATACAAAAGGCCCAATGCCGCCTTAAGTACAAGAATAGAGACTCTTCTTACTGTCGGTGTTTTGAGCATTCTCTATGAGACCAGTATTAGTTTCCGATACACCACTGCAGGTTCAATGTATTCCTTGGACATTCACATTGACGATGAAACACAGAAATCGCATTGTAATTAAATACAAAAGGCACAATGCCGCCTTCAGTACAAGAATAGACACTCTTCTTACAGTGTGTGCTTTGAGCATTCCCTGTGAGACCTGTATTAGTATCCGATACACCACTGCAGATTCAATGTAATCCTTGGACATACACATTGACGATGAAACACAGAAATTGCAACGGAATTAAATACAAATGGCACAATGCCGCCCTAAGTACAACAATAGAGACTCTTCTTACAGTCGGTGCTTTGAGCATTCCCTGAGAGACCAGTATTAATTTCCGATACACCACTGCAGGTTCAATGTATTCCTTAGACATTCACATTGACGATGAAACACAGAAATCAAATCGGAATGAAATACCAAAGGCACAATGCCGCCTTAAGTACAAGAATAGAGACTCTTCTTACAGTCGGTGCTTTAAGCAGTTCCTGTGAGACCTGTATTAGTTTCCGATACACCACTGCAGGTTGAATGTATTCCGTGGAGCTTCACATTGACGATGAGACACAGGAATCGCATCGGAATTAAATACAAAAGGCACAATGCCGCCATAAGTACAAGAATAGAGACTCTTCTTACGGTCAGTGCTTTGAGCATGCCCTGTGAGACCAGTATTAGTATCCGGTACACCACTTCAGGTTCAGTGTATTCCTTGGACATACACATCGACGATGAAACACTGAAATTACAACGGATTTGAATACAAAAGGAACAATGTCTCCTTAAGTACAAGAATAGAGACTCTTCTTACTGTCGGTGTTTTGAGCATTCCCTCTGAGACCAGTATTAGTTTCCGATACACCACTGCAGGTCCAATGTAATCCTTGGACCTTCGGATTGACGATGAAACACAGAAATCGCATCGGAATTAAATACAAAAGGCGAAATGCCGCCTTAAGTACAAGAATAGAGACTCTTCTTACAGTCGTTGCTTTGAGCATTCCTTGTGAGACCAGTATTAGTTTCCGATACACCACTGCAGGTTCAGTGTATTCCTTGGACTTTCACATCGACGATGAAACACAGAAATGGCATCGGAATTAAATACAAAGGGCACAATGCCGCCATAAGTACAAGAATAGAGACTCTTCTTACAGTCGGTGCTTTGAGCATTCCCTGTGAGACCAGTATTAGTTTCCAATACACCACTGCACGTTCAATGTATTCCTTGAACCTTCACATTGACGATGAAAGGCAGAAATCGCATCGGAATTAAATACAAAAGGCCCAATGCCGCCTTAAGTACAAGAATAGAGAATGTTCTTACAGTCGGTGCTTTGAGCATTCCCTGTGAGACCAGTATTAGTTTCCGATACACCACTGCAGGTTCAATGTATTCTTTGGACCTTTACAATGACGATTATACACAGAAATCGCATCGGAATTAAATACAAAAGGCACAATGGCGCCTTAAGTACAAGAATATAGAGTCTTCTTACAGTCAGTGCTTTGAGCATTCCCTGTAAGACCAGTATTAGTTTCCGATACATCACTGCAGGTTCAATGTATTCCTTGGACCTTCACATTGACGATGAAACACAGAAATCGCATCTTAATTAAATAGAAAAGGCACAATGCCGCCTTAAGTACAACAATACAGACTCAACTTACAGTCGGTGATTTGAGCATTCCATGTGAGAGCAATATTAGTTTCCGATACACCACTGCAGGTTCAATGTATTCCTTGGACCTTCACATTGACGATGAAACACAGAAATGGCATTGGAATTAAATACAAAAGGCACAATGGAGCCCTAAGTACAACAATAGAGACTCTTCTTACTGACGGTGCTTTGAGCATTCCCTGAGAGACCAGTATTAATATCCGATACACCACTGCAGGTTCAATGTATTCCTGAGACATTCACATTGACGATGAAACACAGAAATGGCATCGGAATTAAATACCAAAGGCACAATGCCGCCTTAAGTACAAGAATGCAGACTCTACTTACAGTCAGTGCTTTGAGCATTCCCTGTGAGACCAGTATTAGTATCCGGTACACCACTTCAGGTTCAATGTATTCGTTGGACATACACATCGACGATGAAACACAGAAATGGCATCGGAATTAAATACCAAAGTGCACAATGTCGCCTTAAGTACAAGAATAGAGACTCTTCTTACAGTCGGTGCTTTGAGCATTCCCTGTGAGGCCAGTATTAGTTTCCGATACATCACTGCAGGTTCAAGGTATTTCTTGGACCTTCAGATTGACGATGAACAACAGAAATCGTATCGGAATTAAATACAAAAGGCCCAATGCCGCCTTAAGTACAAGAATAGAGACTCTTCTTACAGTCGGTGCTTTGAGCATTCCCTGTGAGACCAGTATTAGTTTCCGATACACGACTGCAGGTTCAATGTATTCCTTGGACCTTCACATTGACGATTATACACAGAAATAGCATCGGAAACCAAATACAAAAGGCACAATGCCGCCTAAAGTACAAGAATGGAGACTCTTCTTACAGTCGGTGCTTTGAGCATTCCCTGTGAGACCGGTCTTAGTTTCCGATACACCACTGAAGGTTCAGTGTATTCCTTGGACTTTCACATCGACGATGAAACACAGAAATGGCATCGGATTTAAATACAAAGGGCACAATGCCGCCTTAAGTACAAGAATAGACACTCTTTTTACAGTCGGTGCTTTGAGCATTCCCTGTGAGACCAGTATTAGTTTCCGATACACCACTGCAGGTTCAATGTATTTCTTGCACCTTCACATTGACGATGATAGACAGAAATCGCATTGGAATTAAATACAAAAGGCCCAATGCCGCCTTAAGTACAAGAATAGAGACTCTTCTTACAGTCGGTGCTTTGAGCATTCCCTGTGAGACCAGTATTAGTATCCGATACACCACTGCAGGTTCAACGTATTCCTTGGACCTTCACATTGACGATTATACACAGAAATAGCAGCGGAATTAAATACAAAAGGCACAATGCCGCCTTAAGTACAAGAATAGAGACTCTTCTTACAGTCGGTGCTTTGAGCATTCCCTGTGAGACCAGTATTAGTTTCCGATACACCACTGCAGGTTCAATGTATTCCTTAGACATTCACATTGACGATGAATCACAGAAATAGCATGGGAATTAAATACAAAAGGCACAATGCCGCCTAAAGTACAAGAATAGAGACTCTTCTTATTGTCGGTATTTTGAGCATTCCCTCTGAGACCAGTATTAGTTTCCGATACACCACTGCAGGTCCAGTGTAATCCTTGGACCTTCACATTGACGATGAAACACAGAAATCGCATAGGAATTAAATACAAAAGGCACAATGCCGCCTTAAGTACAAGAATAGAGACTCTACTTACAGTCAGTGCTTTGAGCATTCCGTGTGAGACCATTATTAGTATCCGGTACACCACTTCAGGTTCAATGTATTCCTTGGACATACACATCGACGATGAAACACAGAAAGGGCATCGGAATTAAATACAAAGTGCACAATGCCGCCTTAAGTACAAGAATAGACACTCTTCTTATAGTCGGTGCTTTGAGCATTCCCTGTGAGACCAGTATTAGTTTCCGATACACCACTGCAGGTTAAATGTATTCCTTGGACCTTCAAACTGACGATGAAACACAGAAATCGCATCTTAATTAAATACAAAAGGCACAATGCCGCCTAAAGTACAAGAATACAGACTCTATTTACAGTCGGTGCTTTGAGCATTCCCTGTGAGACCAGTATTAGTTTCCGATACACCACTGCAGGTTCAATGTATTCCTTGGACCTTCACATTGACGATGAAACACAGAAATCGCATCGGAATTAAATACAAAATGGCACAAAGCCGCCTTAAGTACAAGAATAGAGACTCTTCTTACAGTCGGTGCTTTGAGCATTCCCTGTGAGACCAGTATTAGTATCCGATACACCACTGCAGGTTCAATGTATTGCTTGGACATACACATTGACGATGAAACACTGAAATTACCTCGGATTTAAATACAACAGGAGCAATGTGGCCTTAAGTACAAGAATAGAGACTCTTCTTACAGTCGGTGCTTTGAGCATTCCCTGTGAGACCAGTATTAGTATCCGATACACCACAGCAGGTTCAATGTATTGCTTGGACATACACATTGACGATGAAACACTGAAATTACCTCGGATTTAAATACAACAGGAGCAATGTGGCCTTAAGTACAAGAATAGAGACTCTTCTTACTGTCGGTGTTTTGAGCATTCACTCTGAGACCAGTATTAGTTTCCGATACACCACTGCAGGTTCAATGTATTCCTTGGACCTTCACATTGACGATGAAACACAGAAATCGCATTGGAATTAAATACAAAAGGCACAATGAAGCCCTAAGTACAACAATAGAGACTCTTCTTACTGACGGTGCATTGAGCATTCCCTGAGAGACCAGTATTAATATTTGATACACCACTGCAGGTTCAATGTATTCCTGAGACATTCACATTAACGATGAAACACAGAAATCGCATCGGAATTAAATACAAAAGGCCCAATGCCGCCTTAAGTACAAGAATAGACACTCTTCTTACAGTCTGTGCTTTGAGCATTCCCTGTGAGACCAGTATTAGTATCCGATACACCACTGCAGATTCAATGTATTCCTTGGACATACACATTGACGATGAAACACTGAAATTACATCGGAATTATATACAAAAGGAACAATGCCGCCTTAAGTCTAAGAAGAGAGAATCTTCTTACTGTCGCTCTTTTGAGCATTCCCTGTGAGTCCACTATTAGTTTCCGATACACCACTGCAGGTTCAATGTATTCCTTGGGCGTTCACATTGACGATGAAACACAGAAATGGCATCGGAATTAAATACAAAAGGCACAATGCCGCCTTAAGTACAAGAATAGACACTCTTCTTACAGTCGTTGCTTTAAGCATTCCCTGTGAGACTAGTATTAGTTTCCGATACACCACTGCAGGTTGAATGTATTCCGTGGAGCTTCACATTGACGATGAGACACAGAAATCGCATCGGAATTAAATACAAAAGGCACAATGCCGCCTTAAGTACAAGGATACAGACTCTACTTACAGTCAGCGCTTTGAGCATTCCCTGTGAGACCAGTATTAGTATCCGGTACACCACTTCAGGTTCAATGTATTCCTTGGACATACAAATCGACGATGAAACACAGAGGTGGCATCGGAATTAAATACACAGTGCACAATGCCGCGTTAAGTACAAGAATAGACACCCTTCTTACAGTCGGTGCTTTGAGCATTCCCTGTGAGACCAGTATTTGTTTCCGATACACCACTGTAGGTTAAATGTATTCCTTGGACCTTCCCATTGAAGATGAAACACAGAAATCGCATCTTAATTAAATACAAAAGGCACAATGCCGCCTAAAGTACAAGAATACAGACTCTATTTACAGTCGGTGCTTTGAGCATTCCCTGTGAGACCAGTATTAATTTCCGATACACCACTGCAGGTTCAGTGTATTCCTTGGACTTTCACATCGACGATGAAACAAAGAAATGGCTTCGGAATTAAATACAAAGGGCACAATGCCGCCATAAGTTCAAGAATAGACACTCTTCTTACTGTCGGTGCTTTGAGCATTCCCTGTGAAACCAGTATTAGTTTCCGATACACCACTACAGGTTCAATGTAATCCTTGGACCTTCACAATGACGATGAAACACAGAAACCGCATTGGAATTAAATACGAAAGGCACAATGCTGCCTTAAGTACAAAAATAGAGACTCTTCTTACAGTCGGTGCTTTGAGCATTCCCTGTGAGACCAGTATTAGTTTCCGATACACCACTGCAGGTTCAATGTAATCCTTGGACCTTCACATTGACGATGAAACACAGAAACCGCATTGGAATTAAATACGAAAGGCACATTGCCGCCTTAAGTACAAGAATACAGACTCTACTTACAGTCGGTGCTTTGAGCATTCCCTGTGACCCCAGTATTAGTTTCCGATACACCATTGCAGGTTCAATGTATTCCTCGGACCTTCACATTGACCATGGAACACAGAAATCGCTTTGGAATTAAATACAAATGGCACAATGCCGCCTTCAGTACAAGAATAGACACTCTTCTTACTGTCTGTGCTTTGAGCATTCCCTGTGAGACCAGTATTAGTATCCGATACACCACTGCAGATTCAATGTATTCCTTGGACATACACATTGACGATGAAACACTGAAATTACATCGGAATTATATACAAAAGGAACAATGCCGCCTTAAGTCTAAGAACAGAGACTGTTCTTACTGTCGCTCTTTTGAGCATTCTCTGTGGGACCAGTATTAGTTTCCGATACACCACTGCAGGTTCAATGTATTCCTTGAAATACGCATTGACGATGAAACACTGAAATTACGTCGGAATTAAATACAAAGGGCGCAATGACGCCTTAAGTACAAGCAGAGTGAGACACCTTAGAGTCCGTGTTTTGATCCTTTCCAGAGCGACCCGTATTTGTTTCCGATACGCCACTGCAGGTTCAATGTTTTCCTTGGACCTTCACATTGACGATGAAACACAGAAATCGCATCTTAATTAAATACAAAAGCACAATGCCGCCTAAAGTACAAGGATACAGACTCTACTTACAGTCAGTGCTTTGAACATTCCCTGTGAGACCAGTATTAGTATCCGGTACACCACTTATGGTTCAATGTATTCCTTGGACATACACATCGACGATGAAACACAGAAATGGCATCGGAATTAAATACAAAGTGCACAATGCGGCCTTAAGTACAAGAATAGACACTCTTCTTACAGTCAGTGCTTTGAGCATTCCCTGTGAGTCCACTATTAGTTTCCGATACACCACTGCAGGTTCAATGTATTCCTTGGGCGTTCACATTGACGATGAAACACAGAAATGGCATCGGAATTAAATACAAAAGGCACAATGCCGCCTTAAGTACAAGAATAGACACTCTTCTTACAGTCGTTGCTTTAAGCATTCCCTGTGAGACCAGTATTAGTTTCCGATACACCACTGCAGGTTGAATGTATTCCGTGGAGCTTCACATTGACGATGAGACACAGAAATCGCATCGGAATTAAATACAAAAGGCACAATGCCGCCTTAAGTACAAGGATACAGACTCTACTTACAGTCAGCGCTTTGAGCATTCCCTGTGAGACCAGTATTAGTATCCGGTACACCACTTCAGGTTCAATGTATTCCTTGGACATACAAATCGACGATGAAACACAGAAGTGGCATCGGAATTAAATACACAGTGCACAATGCCGCCTTAAGTACAAGAATAGACACTCTTCTTACAGTCGGTGCTTTGAGCATTCCCTGTGAGACCAGTATTAGTTTCCGATACACCACTGTAGGTTAAATGTATTCCTTGGACCTTCCCATTGACGATGAAACACAGAAATCGCATCTTAATTAAATACAAAAGGCACAATGCCGCCTAAAGTACAAGAATACAGACTCTATTTACAGTCGGTGCTTTGAGCATTCCCTGTGAGACCAGTATTAATTTCCGATACACCACTGCAGGTTCAGTGTATTCCTTGGACTTTCACATCGACGATGAAACAAAGAAATGGCATCGGAATTAAATACAAAGGGCACAATGCCGCCATAAGTTCAAGAATAGACACTCTTCTTACTGTCGGTGCTTTGAGCATTCCCTGTGAAACCAGTATTAGTTTCCGATACACCACTACAGGTTCAATGTAATCCTTGGACCTTCACATTGACGATGAAACACAGAAACCGCATTGGAATTAAATACGAAAGGCACAATGCCGCCTTAAGTACAAAAATAGAGACTCTTCTTACAGTCGGTGCTTTGAGCATTCCCTGTGAGACCAGTATTAGTTTCCGATACACCACTGCAGGTTCAATGTAATCCTTGGACCTTCACATTGACGATGAAACACAGAAACCGCATTGGAATTAAATACGAAAGGCACAATGCCGCCTTAAGTACAAGAATACAGACTCTACATACAGTCGGTGCTTTGAGCATTCCCTGTGACCCCAGTATTAGTTTCCGATACACCATTGCAGGTTCAATGTATTCCTTGGACCTTCACATTGACGATGAAACACAGAAATCGCATTGGAATTAAATACAAAATGCACAATGCCGCCTTCAGTACAAGAATAGAGACTCTTCTTACAGTCTGTGCTTTGAGCATTCCCTGTGAGACCAGTATTAGTATCCGATACACCACTGCAGATTCAATGTATTCCTTGGACATACACATTGACGATGAAACACTGAAATTACATCGGAATTAAATACAAAAGGAACAATGCCGCCTTAAGTACAAGAATAGAGACTCTTCTTACTGTCGGTGCTTTGAGCATTCTCTGTGGGACCAGTATTAGTTTCCGATACACCACTGCAGGTTCAATGTAATCCTTGGACCTTCACATTGACGATGAAACACAGAAACCGCATTGGAATTAAATACGAAAGGCACAATGCCGCCTTAAGTACAAGAATACAGACTCTACTTACAGTCGGTGCTTTGAGCATTCCCTGTGACCCCAGTATTAGTTTCCGATACACCATTGCAGGTTCAATGTATTCCTTGGACCTTCACATTGACGATGAAACACAGAAATCGCATTGGAATTAAATACAAAATGCACAATGCCGCCTTCAGTACAAGAATAGAGACTCTTCTTACAGTCTGTGCTTTGAGCATTCCCTGTGAGACCAGTATTAGTATCCGATACACCACTGCCGGTTCAATATATTCCTTGGAAATACGCATTGACGATGAAACACTGAAATTACATCGGAATTAAATACAAAGGGCACAACGACGCCTTAAGTACAAGCAGAGTGAGACATCTTAGAGTCTGTGCTTTGATCCTTTCCTGTGAGACCAGTATTAGTTTCGGATACACCACTGCAGGTCAATGTATTCCTTGGACGTTCATATTGACGATGAAACACTGAAATCGCATCGGAATTAAATACAAAAGGCACCATGCCGCCTTAAGTACAAGAATAGAGACTCTTCTTACAGTCGGTGCTTTGTGGATTACTTGTGAGACCAATATTAGTTTCCGATACACCACTGCAGGTTCAGTGTATTCCTTGGACTTTCACATCGACGATGAAACACAGAAAAGGCATCGGAATTAATACATAGGGCACATTGCCGCCTTAAGTACAAGAATAGACACTCTTCTTACAGTCGATTCTTTGAGCATTCCCTGTGAGACCAGTATTAGTTTCCGATACACCACTGCAGTTCCAATGTATTCTTTGGACCTTCACATTGACGATGAAACACAGAAATCGCAAAGGAATTAAATACAAATGGCACAATGCCGCCCTAAGTACAACAATAGAGACTCTTCTTACAGTCGGTGCTTTGAGCATTCCCTGAGAGACCAGTATTAATTTCCGATACACCACTGCAGGTTCAATGTATTCCTCAGACATTCACATTGACGATGAAACACAGAAATCAAATCGGAATTAAATACCAAAAGCAGAATGCCGCCTTAAGTACAAGAATAGAGACTCTTCTTACAGTCGGTGATTTAAGCAGTTCCTGTGAGACCTGTATTAGTTTCCGATACACCACTGCAGATTCAATGTATTCCTTGGGCCTTCACATCGACGATGAAACACAGAAATGGCATAGGAATTAAATACAAAAGGCACAATGCCGCCTTAAGTACAAGGATACAGACTCTACTTACAGTCAGTGCTTTGAGCATTCCCTGTGAGACCAGTATTAGTATCCGGTACACCACTTCAGGTTCAATGTATTCCTTGGACATACACATCGACGATGAAACACAGAAATGGCATCGGAATTAAATACAAAGTGCACAATGCCGCCTTAAGTACAAGAACAGACACTCTTCTTACAGTCGGTGCTTTGAGCATTCGCTGTGAGACCACTATTAGTTTCCGATACACCACTGCAGGTTCAATGTATTCCTTGGGCCTTCACATTGACGATGAAACACAGAAATGGCATCGGAATTAAATACAAAAGCCACAATGCCGCCTTAAGTACAGGAATAGACTCGCTTCTTACAGTCGTTGCTTTAAGCATTCCCTGTGAGACCAGTATTAGTTTCCGATACACCACTGCAGGTTGAATGTATTCCGTGGAGCTTCACATTGACGATGAGACACAGAAATCGCATCGGAATTAAATACAAAAGGCACAATGCCGCCTTAAGTACAAGGATACAGACTCTACTTACAGTCAGTGCTTTGAGCATTCCCTGTGAGACCAGTATTAGTATCCGGTACACCACTTCAGGTTCAATGTATTCCTTGGACATACAAATCGACGACGAAACACAGAAATGGCATCGGAATTAAATACAAAGTGCACAAAGCCGCCTTAAGTACAAGAATAGACACTCTTCTTACAGTCGGTGCTTTGAGCATTCCCTGTGAGACCAGTATTAGTTTCCGATACAGCACTGCAGGTTAAATGTATTCCTTGGACCTTCACATTGACGATGAAACACAGAAATCGCATCTTAATTAAATACGAAAGGCACAATGCCGCCTAAAGTACAAGAATACAGACTCTATTTACAGTCGGTGCTTTGAACATTCCCTGTGAGACCAGTATTAGTTTTCGATACACCACTGCAGGTTCAATGTATTACTTGGACCTTCACATTGACGATGACACACAGAAATCACATCGGAATTAAATACAAAATGGCACAAAGCCGCCTTAAGTACAAGAATTGAGACTCTTCTTACAGTCGGTGCATTGAGCATTCCCTGTGAGACCAGTATTAGAATCCGATACACCACTGCAGGTTCAATGTATTGCTTGGACATACATATTGACGTTGAAACACTGAAATTACCTCGGAATTAAATACAAAAGGAGCAATGTGGCCTTAAGTACAAGAATAGACACTCTTCTTACTGTCGGTGTTTTGAGCATTCCCTCTGAGACCAGTATTAGTTTCCGATACACCACTGCAGGTCCAATGTAATCCTTGGACCTTCACATTGCCGATGAAACACAGAAATCGCATCGGAATTAAATACAAAAGGCACAATGCCCTTTAAGTACAAGAATAGAGACTCTTCTTACAGTCGGTGCATTGAGCATTCCCTGTGAGACCAGTATTAATTTCCGATACACCACTGCAGGTTCAGTGTATTAATTGGACTTTTACATCGACGATGAAACAAAGAAATGGCATCGGAATTACATACAAAGGGCACAATGCCGCCATAAGTTCAAGAATAGACACTCTTCTTACTGTCGGTGCTTTGAGCATTCCCTGTGAGACCAGTATTAGTTTCCGATACACCACTACAGGTTCAATGTATTCCTTGAACCTTCACATTGACGATGAAAGACAGAAATCGCATCGGAATTAAATACAAAAGGCCCAATGCCGCCTTAAGTACAAGTATAGAGACTCTTCTTACAGTCGGTGCTTTGAGCATTCCCTGTGAGACCAGTATTAGTTTCCGATACACCACTGCAGGTTCAATGTATTCCTTGGACCTTTACATTGACGATTATTCACAGAAATCACATCGGAATTAAATCCAAAAGGCAAATTGCCGCCTTAAGTACAAGAATAGAGACTCTTCTTACAGTCGGTGCTTTGAGCATTCCCTGTGAGACCAGTATTAGTTTCCGATACACCACTGCAGGTTCAATGTAATCCTTGGACCTTCACATTGACGATGAAACACAGAAACCGCATTGGAATTAAATACGAAAGGCACAATGCCGCCTTAAGTACAAGAATACAGACTCTACCTACAGTAGGTGCTTTGAGCATTCCCTGTGAGACCAGTATTAGTTTCCGATACACCACAACAGGTTCAATGTATTCCTTGAACCTTCACATTGACGATGAAAGACAGAAATCGCATCGGAATTAAATACAAAAGGCCCAATGCCGCCGTAAGTACAAGAATAGAGACTCTTCTTACAGTCTGTGCTTTGAGCATTCCCTGTGAGACCAGTAATAGTATCCGATACACCACTGCAGATTCAATGTATTCCTTGGACATACACATTGACGATGAAACACTGAAATTACATCGGAATTAAATACAAAATGAACAATGCCGCCTTAAGTACAAGAATAGAGACTCTTCTTACTGTCGGTGCTTTGAGCTTTCTCTGTGGGACCAGTATTAGTTTCCGATACACCACTGCAAGTTCAATATATTCCTTGGATATACGCATTGACGATGAAACACTGAAATTACATCGGAATTAAATACAAAGGGCACAATGACGCCTTAAGTACAAGCAGAGTGAGACATCTTAGAGTCCGTGTTTTGATCCTTTACAGAGCGACCCGTATTAGTTTCCGATACGCCACTGCAGGTTCAATGTATTCCTTGGACCTTCACATTGACGATTACACACAGAAATCGCATCGGAATTAAATACAAAAGACACAATGCTGCCTTAAGTACAAGAATAGAGACTCTTCTTTCAGTCGGTGCTTTGAGCATTACCTGTGAGACCAGTATTAGTTTCCGATACACCACTGCAGGTTCAGTGTATTCCTTGGACTTTCACATCGTCGATGAAACACAGAAATGGCATCGGAATTAAATACAAAGGGCACATTGCCGCCTTAAGTACAAGAATAGACACTCTTCTTACAGTCGGTGCTATGAGCATTCCCTGTGAGACGAGTATTAGTTTCCGATACACCACTGCAGTTCCAATGTATTCCTTGGACATACACATTGACGATGAGACACTGAAATTACATGGGAATTAAATACAAAGGGCACAAAGACGCCTTAAGTACAAGAAGAGTCAGACTTCTTAGGGTCTGTGCTTTGATCCTTTCCTGTGAGACCAGTATTGGTTTCTGATACACCACTGCAGGTTCAATGTATTCCTTGGACGTTCATATTGACGATGAAACACTGAAATCGCATCGGAATTAAATACAAAAGGCACAATGCCGCCTTAAGTACAAGAATAGAGACTCTTCTTACAGTCGGTGCTTTAAGCAGTTCCTGTGAGACCTGTATTAGTTTCCGATACACCACTGCAGCTTCAATGTATTCCTTGGGCCTTCACTTTGACGATGAAACACAGAAATGGCATCGGAATTAAATACAAAAGGCACAATGCCGCCTTAAGTACAAGGATACAGACTCTACTTACAGTCAGTGCTTTGAGCATTCCCTGTGAGACCAGTATTAGTATCCGGTACACCACTTCAGGTTCAATGTATTCCTTGGACATACACATCGACGATGAAACACAGAAATGGCATCGGAATTAAATACAAAGTGCACAATGCCGCCTTAAGTACAAGAATAGACACACTTCTTACAGAAGGTGCTTTGAGCATTCGCTGTGAGACCACTACTACTTTCCGATACACCACTGCAGGTTCAATGTATTCCTTGGGCCTTCACATTGACGATGAAACACAGAAATGGCATCGGAATTAAATGCAAAAGGCACAAAGCCGCCTTAAGTACAAGAATAGAGACTCTTCTTTCAGTCGGTGCTTTGAGCATTACCTGTGAGACGAGTATTAGTTTCCGATTCACCACTGCAGTTCCAATGTATTCCTTGGACATACACATTGACGATGAGACACTGAAATTACATGTGAATTAAATACAAAGGGCACAAAGACGCCTTAAGTACAAGAAGAGTGAGACTTCTTAGGGTCTGTGCTTTGATTCTTTCCTGTGAGACCAGTATTAGTTTCTGACACACCACTGCAGGTTCAATGTATTACTTGGACGCTCATATTGACGATGAAACACTGAAATCGCACCGGAATTAAATACAAAAATCACAATGCCGCCTTAAGTACAAGAATAGAGACTCTTCTTACAGTCGGTGCTTTGAGCATTACTTGTGAGACCAATATTAGTTTCCGATACACCACTGCAGGTTCAGTGTATTCCTTGGACTTTCACATCGACGATGAAACACAGAAATGGCATCGGAATTAAATACACAGGGCACATTGCCGCCTTAAGTCCAAGAATAGACACTCTTCTTACAGTCGATTCGTTGAGCATTCCCAGTGAGACCAGTATTAGTTTCCGATACACCACTTCAGCTCCATTGTATTCCTTGGACGTTCATATTGACGATGAAACACCTAAATCGCATCGGAATTAAATACAAAAGGCACAATGTCGCCTTAAGTACAAGAATAGAGACTCTTCTTACAGTCGGTGATTTGAGCATTACTTGTGAGACCAATATTAGTTTCCGATACACCACTGCAGGTTCAGTGTATTCCTTGGACTTTCACATCGACGATGAAACACAGAAATGGCATCGGAATTAAATACAAAGGGCACATTGCCGCCTTAAGTACAAGAATAGACACTCTTCTTACAGTCGATTCTTTGAGCATTCCTTGTGAGACCAGAATTAGTTTCCGATACACCACTGCAGTTCCAATGTATTCCTTGGACCTTCACATTGACGATGAAACACAGAAATCGCAAAGGAATTAAATACAAATGGCACAATGCCGCCCTAAGTACAACAATAGAGACTCTTCTTACAGTCAGTGCTTTGAGCATTCCCTGAGAGACCAGTATTAATTTCCGATACACCACTGCAGGTTCAATGTATTCCTCAGACATTCACATGACGATGAAACACATAAATCAAATCGGAATTAAATACCAAAGGCAGAATGCCGCCTTAAGTACAAGAATAGAGACTCTTCTTACAGTCGGTGCTTTAAGCAGTTCCTGTGAGACCTGTATTAGTTTTCGATACACCACTGCAGCTTCAATGTATTCCTTGGGCCTTCACATTGACGATGAAACACAGAAATGGCATCGGAATTAAATACAAAAGGCACAATGCCGCCTTAAGTACAAGGATACAGACTCTACTTACAGTCAGTGCTTTGAGCATTCCCTGTGAGACCAGTATTAGTATCCGGTACACCACTTCAGGTTCAATGTATTCCTTGGACATACACATCGAAGATGAAACACAGAAATGGCATCGGAATTAAATACAAAGTGCACAATGCCGCCTTAAGTACAAGAATAGACACTCTTCTTACAGTCGGTGCTTTAAGCATTCGCTGTGAGACCACTAATAGTTTCCGATACACCACTGCAGGTTCAATGTATTCCTTTGGCCTTCACATTCACGATGAAACACAGAAATGGCATCGGAATTAAATACAAAAGGCACAATGCCGCCTTAGGTACAAGAATGGACACGCTTCTTACAGTCGTTGCTTTAAGCATTCCCTGTGAGACCAGTATTGGTTTCCGATACACCACTGCAGGTTCAATGTATTCCGTGGAGCTTCACATTGACGATGAGACACAGAAATCGCATCGGAATTAAATACAAAAGGCACAATGCCGCCTTAAGTACATAGATACAGACTCTACTTACAGTCAGTGCTTTGAGTATTCCCTGTGAGACCAGTATTAGTATCCGGTACACCACTTCAGGTTCAATGTATTCCTTGGACATACAAATCGACGATGAAACACAGAAATGGCATCGGAATTAAATACAAAGTGCACAATGCCGCCTATAGTACAAGAATACAGACTCTATTTAC
Source organism: Schistocerca americana (assembly GCF_021461395.2). Lineage (NCBI taxonomy): Eukaryota > Metazoa > Arthropoda > Insecta > Orthoptera > Acrididae > Schistocerca > Schistocerca americana. The sequence continues at coordinate 2,013,062 of NC_060119.1, forward strand.
AGTCGGTGCTTTGAGCATTCCCTGTGAGACCAGTATTAGTTTCCGATACACCACTGCAGGTTCAATGTATTCCTTGGACCTTCACATTGACGATGACACACACAAATCACATCGGAATTAAATACAAAATTGCACAAAGCCGCCTTAAGTACAAGAATTGAGACTCTTCTTACAGTCGGTGCTTTGAGCATTCCCTGTGAGACCAGTATTAGTATCCGATACACCACTGCAGGTTCAATGTATTGCTTGGACATACATATTGACGTTGAAACACTGAAATTACCTCGGATTTAAATACAAAAGGAGCAATGTGGCCTTAAGTACAAGAATAGACACTCTTCTTTCTGTCGGTGTTTTGAGCATTCCCTCTGAGACCAGTATTAGTTTCCGATACACCACTGCAGGTCCAATGTAATCCTTGGACTTTCACATTGACGATGAAACACAGAAATCGCATCGGAATTAAATACAAAAGGCACAATGCCGCTTTAAGTACAAGAATAGAGACTCTTCTTACAGTCGGTGCATTGAGCATTCCCTGTGAGACCAGTATTAATTTCCGATACACCACTGCAGGTTCAGTGTATTCCTTGGACTTTCACATCGACCATGAAACAAAGAAATGGCATCGGAATTAAATACAAAGGGCACAATGCCGCCATAAGTTCAAGAATAGACACTCATCTTACTGTCGGTGCTTTGAGCATTCCCTGTGAGACCACTATTAGTTTCCGATACACCACTGCAGGTTCAATGTATTCCTTGGACCTTTACATTGACGATTATACCCAGAAATTACATCGGAATTAAATACAAAAGGCACAATGCCGCCTTAAGTACAAGAATAGAGACTCTTCTTACAGTCGGTGCTTTGAGCATGCCCTGTGAGACCAGTATTAGTTTCCGAAACACCACTGCAGGTTCAATGTAATCCTTGGACCTTCACATTGACGATGAAACACAGAAACCGCATTGGAATTAAATACAAAAGGCACAATGCCACCTTCAGTACAAGAATAGAGACTCTTCTTACAGTCTGTGCTTTGAGCATTCCCTGTGAGACCAGTATTAGTTTCCGATACACCACTGCAGGTTCAATATATTCCACGGAAATACGCATTGACGATGAAACACTGAAATTACATCGGAATTAAATACAAAGGGCACAATGACGCCTTAAGTACAAGCAGAGTGAGACATCTTAGAGTCCGTGTTTTGATCCTTTACAGAGCGATCCGTATTAGTTTCCGATACGCCACTGCAGGTTCAATGTATTTCTTGGACCTTCACATTGACGATTACACACAGAAATCGCATCGGAATTAAATACAAAAGGCACAATGCCGCCTTAAGTACAAGAATAGAGACTCTTCTTTCAGTCGGTGCTTTGAGCATTACCTGTGAGACCAGTATTAGTTTCCGATACACCACTGCAGGTTCAGTGTATTCCTTGGACTTTCACATCGACGATGAAACACAGAAATGGCATCGGAATTAAATACAAAGGGCACATTGCCACCTTAAGTACAAGAATAGACACTCTTCTTACAGTCGGTGCTTTGAGCATTCCCTGTAGACGAGTATTAGTTTCCGATACACCACTGCAGTTCCAATGTATTCCTTGGACATACACATTGAAGATGAGACACTGAAATTACATGGAAATTAAATACAAAGGGCACAAAGACGCCTTATGTACAAGAAGAGTGAGACTTCTTAGGGTCTGTGCTTTGATCCTTTCCTGTGAGACCAGTATTAGTTTCCGATACACCACTGCAGTTCCAATGTATTCCTTGGACCATCACATTGACGATGAAACACAGAAATCGCAACGGAATTAAATACAAATGGCACAATGCCGCCCTAAGTACAACAATAGAGACTCTTCTTACAGTCGGTGCTTTGAGCATTCCCTGAGAGACCAGTATTAATTTCCGATACACCACTGCAGGTTCAATGTATTCCTCAGACATTCACTTTGACGATGAAACACAGATATCAAATCGGAATTAAATACCAAAGGCAGAATGCCGCCTTAAGTACGAGAATAGAGACTCTTCTTACAGTCGGTGCTTTAAGCAGTTCCTGTGAGACCTGTATTAGTTTCCGATACACCACTGCAGCTTCAATGTATTCCATGGGCCTTCACATTGACGATGAAACACAGAAATGACATCGGAATTAAATACAAAAGGCACAATGCCGCCTTAAGTACAAGAATAGACACGCTTCTTACAGTCGTAGCTTTAAGCATTCCCTGTGAGACCAGTATTAGTTTCCGATACACCACTGCAGGTTGAATGTATTCCGTGGAGCTTCACATTGACGATGAGACACAGAAATCGCATGGGAATTAAATACAAAAGGCACAATGCCGCCTCAAGTACAAGGATACAGTCTCTACTTACAGTCGGTGCTTTGAGCATTCCCTGTGAAACCAGTATTAGTTTCCGATACACCACTGCAGGTTCAATGTATTCCTTGGATATACACATTGACGATGAGACACTGAAATTAAATCGGAATTAAATACAAAGGGTACAAAGACGCCTTAAGTACAACAAGAGTGAGACTTCATAGGGTCTGTGCTTTGATCCTTTCCTGTGAGCCCAGTATTAGTTTCTGATACACCACTGCAGGTTCAATGTATTCCTTGGACGTTCATATTGACAATGAAATACTCAAATCGCATCGGAATTAAATACAAAAGGCACAATGCCGCCTTAAGTACAAGAATAGAGACTCTTCTTACTGTCGGTGCTTTGAGCATTCTCTGTGAGACCAGTATTAGTTACCGATACACCACTGCAGGTTCAATGTATTCCTTCGACATACACATTGACGATGAAATAATGAAATTACATCGGAATTAATTACAAAGGGCACAATGACGCCTTAAGTACAAGAAGAGTGAGACTTCTTAGGGTCTGTGTTTCGACGCTTTCCTGTGAGACCAGTATTAGTTTCCGATACACCATTGCAGGTTCAAAGTATTCCTTGGACCTTCACATTGGCGATGCTACACAGAAATCGCATCGGAATTAAATACAAAAGGCACAATGCTGCTATTAAGTACAAGAATAGAGACTCTTCTTACAGTCGGTGATTTGAGCATCCCTGTGAGACCAGTATTAGTTTCCGATACACCACTGCTGGTTCAATGTATTTCTTGGACCTTCACATTGACGATGAAACACAGAAATCGCATCGGAACTAAATACAAAAGGCAAAATGCCGCCTTTAGTACAAGAATAGAGACTCTTCTTACGGACGGTGCTTTGAGCATTCCCTGTGAGACTTGTATTAGTTTCCGATACACCACTGCAGATTCAATGTATTCCTTGGACATACACATTGACGATGAACACTGAAATTACATCGTAATTAAATATGAAAGGCACAATGCCGCCTTAAGTGCAAGAAGAGTGAGACTTCTTAGAGACTGTGCTTTGATCCTTTCCTGTGAGACCAATATTAGTTGCCGATATACCACTACAGGTCCAATGTATTCCTTAGACCTTCACATTGACGATAAAACACCGAATTAGCAACGGAATTAAATACAAATGACACAATGCCGCCTTAAGGACAAGAATAAAGACTCTTCTTACAGTCGGTGCTTTGAGCATTCCCTGTGAGACCAGTATTAATATCCGATACACCACTGCAGGTTCAATGTATTCCTTGGACATACACATTGACGATGAAACACTGAAATTACATCGGAATTAAATACAAAAGGAACAATGAAGCCTTAAGTACAAGAATTGTGGCTTCTTACTGTCGGTGATTTGAGCATTCCCTGTGAGAAAAGTATTAGTTTCCGATACACCACTGTAGGTTCAATGTATTCCTTAGACGTACACATGGACGATGAAACATTGAAGTTACATCGGAATTAAATATAAAAGCCACAATGCCACCTTAAGTGCAAGAAGAGTGTTGCTTCTTACAGGCTGTGCTTTGATCCTTTCCTGTGAGACCAGTATTAGTTTCTGATACCCCACTGCAGGTTCAAGGTATACCATGCACCTTCACGTTGACGAAGAAACACAGAAATAGCATCGGAATTAAATACAAAAGGCACAATGCCGCCTTAAGTACAAGAATAGAGACTGTTCTTACTCTCGGTGTTTTGAGCATTGCCTGTGAGACCAGTATTAGTTTGCGACACGCCACTGCAGGTTCAGTGTATTCCTTGGACCTTCACATTGACAATGAAACGCAGAAATCGCATCGGAATTAAATACAAAAGGCACAATGCCGCCTTAAGTACGAGAATAGAGACTCTTCTTACAGTCGGTGTTTTCAGCATTCCCTGTTAGACCAGTATTAGTATACGATACACCTCTGGGAGTTCAATGTATCCCTTGGACATTCACATTGACGATGGAACACTGAAATTACATCATAATTAAATACAAAAGGCACAATGGCGGCTTAAGTACAAGAATAGAGACTCTTCTTACAGTCGGTGCTTTGAGCATTCCCTGGGAGACCAGTATTAGTTTCCGATACACCACCGCAGGTTCAATGTATTACTTAGACATACACATTGACGATGAAACACTGAAATTACATCGCAATTAAATACAAAGGGCACAATGACGCCTTACGTACAAGAATAGAGACTCTTCTTACAGTCGATGCTTTGAGCATCTCCTGAGAGACCAGTATTAGTAATCCAATACACCACCTCAGGTTCAATGTATTCCTTGGACCTTCACATTGACGATGAAACACAGTAATCGCTCCGAAATTAAATACCAAAGGCACAATGAAGCCGTAAGTACAAGAATAGAGACTCTTCTCACAGTCGGTGCTTCGAGTATTCCCTGTGAGACTAGTATTAGTTTCCGATACACCACTGCCGGTTCAATGAATTCCTTGGACATATACATTGCCTATGAAACACTGAAATTACATCGGAATTAAATACAGAGGGCCCAATGACGCCTAAAGTACAAGAAGAGTGAGACTTCTTAGAGTCTGTGCTTTGATCCTTTCCTGTGACACCAGTATTAGTTTCCGATACACCACTGCAGGTTCAATGTATTCCTTGGACCTTCAAATTGACGATGAAACACATAAATCGCATCGGAATTAAATACAAAAGGCACAATGCCGCCTTAAGTAGAAGAATAGAGACTCTTCTTACAGTCGTTGCTTTGAGCATTCCCTGTGAGACCAGTATTAGATTCCGATACACCACTGCAGGTTCAATGTATTCCTTCGACATATACATTAACGATGAAACACTGAAATTACATGGCAATTAAATACAAAAAGCACAATGCCGCCTTAATTGCAAGAATAGAGACTCTTCTTACAGTAGGTGCTTTGAGCATTCCCTGTGAGACCAGTATTAGTTTCCGATACACCACTGCAGGTTCAATGTATTCCTTGGACCTTCACATTGATGATGAAACACAGAAATCGCATCGGAATTAAATACAAAAGGCACAATGACGCCTTAAGTACAAGAATAGAGACCCTTCTTACAGTCGGTGCTTTGAACATTCCCTGTGAGATCAGTATTAGTGTCCGATACACCACTGCTGGTTCAATGTATTCCTTGGACATACACACTGACAATGAAACACTGATATTACATCGGAATTAAATACAAAAGGCACAATGCCGACTTAGGTGCAAGAATAGAGACTCTTCTTACATTCGGTGCTTTTAGCATTCCCTGTGAGACCAGTATTAGTTTCCGATACACCTTTGCAGGTTCAATGTATTCCTTGGACCATCACTTTCACGATGAAAAACAGAAATCGCATCGGAATTAAATACAAAAGGCCCAATGCCGCCATAAATACAAGAATACTGACTCTTATTTCAGTCGGTGTTTTGTGCATTCCCTGTCAGACCAGTAATAGTTTCCGATACACCACTGCAGATTCAATGTATTCCTTGGACATACACATTGACGATAAAAGACTGAAATTACATCGGAATTAAATACAAAAGGCACAATGCCGCCTTAATTGCAAGAAGTATGAGACTTCTTAGAGTCTGTGCTTTGATCCTTTCCTGTGAGACCAGTATTAGTTCCGATACACCACTGCACGTTCAATGCATTCCTTAGACCGTCACTTTGAATATGAAAGACAGAAATCGTATCGGAATTAAACTCAAAAGGCACTAAGCCGCCTTAAGTACAAGAATACAGACTCTTCTTACAGTCGGTGCTTTGAGCATTCACGGTTAGACCTGTATTAGTTTGCGATACACCACTGCAGGTTAAATGTATTCCTTGGACCTTCACATTGACGATGAAATACAGAAATCGCATCGGAATTAAATACAAAATGCACAATGCCGCCTTACGTACAAGAATAGAGACTCTTCTTACAGTCGGTGCTATGAGCATTTCCTGTGAGACCAGTATTAGTTTCCGATACACCACTGCAGGTTCAATATATTCCTTGGACCTTCACATTGCCGATGAAACACAGAAATCGCATTGGAATTAAATACAAAAGGGACAATGCCGCCTTAAGTGCAAGAAGAGTGAGACTTCTTAGAGTCTGTGCTTTGATCCTTTCCTGTGAGACCAGTATTTTTTTCTGATACACCAATGCAGGTTCAATGTATTCCTTGGACCTTCACATTGACGATGAATCACAGGAATCGCATCGGAAGTAAATACAAAAGGCACAATGGCGCCTTAAGTACAAGAATAGAGACTCTTCTTACAGGCGGTGGTTTGAGCATTCCCTGTGAGACCAGTATTAGTTTCCGATACACCACTGCAGATTCAATGTATTCCTTGGACCTTCACATTGACGATGAAACACAGAAATCGCATCGGAATTAAATACAAAAGGCACAAAGCCGCCTTAAGTGAATGAGTATAGGCTCTTCTTACAGCCGTTTCTTTGAGCATTCCCTGTGAGACCAGTATTAGTTTCCGATACACCACTGCAGGTTCAATGTATTCCTTGGACATTCACATTAACGATCAAACACTGAAATTACATTGGATTTAATTACAAAAGGCACAATGCCGCATTAATTGCAAGAAGAGTGAGACTTCTTAGAGTCAGTGCTTTGATCCTTTCCTGTGAGACCACTATTAGTTTCCGATACACCACTGCAGGTTCAATGAATTCCTTGGACCTTCACATTGACGTTGAAAGACAGAAATCGCATCGGAACTAAATACAAAAGGCACAATGCCGCCTTAAGTACAAGAACAGAGACTCTTCTTACAGTCGGTGCTTTGAGCATTCCCTGTGAGACCAGTATTAGTTTCCGATACACCACTGCAGGTTCAATGTATTCCTTGGACCCTCACATTGACGATGAAACACAGAAATCGCATCGGAATTAAATACAAAAGTCACAATGCCGCCTTAAGTGCAACAAGAGTGAGTGTTCTTAGAGTCTGTGCATTGATCCTTTCCTGTGAGACCAGTATTAGTTTCAAATCCACCACTGCAGGTTCAATGTTTTCCTTGGACCTTCACATTGACGATGAATCACTGAAATCGCATCGGAATTAAACACAAAAGGCACAATGCCGCCATAAGTACAACAATAGAGACTCTTCTTACAGTCGGTGCTTTGAGCATTCCCTGTGAGACCTGTATTAGTTTTCGATACACCACTGCTGGTTCAGTGTATTCTTGGACCTTCACATTGACGATGAAACACAGAAATCGCATCGAATTAAATACAAAAGGCACATTGCCGCCTTAAGTACAAGAACACTGACTCTTCTTACAGTCTGTGCTTTGAGCATTCCCTGTGAGACCAGTATTAGCTTTCGATGCACCACTGCAGGTTCAATGTATTCGTTGGACCTTCACATTGACGATGAATCACAGAAATCGCATCGGAATTTAATACAAAGGGCACAATGCCACCTTAAGTGCAAGAGTAGAGACTCTTCTTACAGTCGATGCATGAGCATTCCCTGTCAGACCAGTATTAGTTTCCGATACACCACTGCAGGTTCAATGTATTCCATGGACATACACATTGACGATGAAACACTGAAATTACATCGGATTTAAATACAAAAGGCACAATGCCACCTTAAGTGAATGAGTATAGGCTCTTCTTACAGTCGTTGCTTTGAGCATTCCCTGTGAGACCAGTATTAGTTTCCGATACACCACTGCAGGTTCAATGTATTCCTTGGACCTTCACATTGACGATGAAACACAGAAATCGCATCGGAATTAAATACAAAAGGCACAATGCCACCTTAAATACAAGTATAGAGTCTCTTCTTACAGTCGGTGCTTTGAGCATTCCCTGTGAGACCAGTATTAGTATCCGATACACCACTGCAGGTTCAATGTATTCCTTGGACATACACATTGACGATTAAACACTGAAATTACATCGGAATTAAATACAAAAGGAGCAATGAAGCCTTAAGTACAAGAATTGAGGCTTCTTACTGTCGGTAATTTGAGCATTCCCTGTGGGAAAAGTATTAGTTTCCGATACACCACTGCAGGTTCAATGTATTCCTTGGACATACACATTGACGATTAAACACTGAAATTACATCGGAATTAAATACAAAAGGAGCAATGAAGCCTTAAGTACAAGAATTGAGGCTTCTTACTGTCGGTAATTTGAGCATTCCCTGTGAGACCAGTATTAGTTTCCGATACACCACTGCAGGTTCAATGTATTCCTTGGACATACACATTGACGATGAAACACTGAAATTACATGGCAAATAAATACAAAAGCCACAATGCCGCCTTAATTGCAAGAATAGAGACTCTTCTTACAGTAGGTGCTTTGAGCATTCCCTGTGAGACCAGTATTAGTTTCCGATACACCTCTGCAGGTTCAATGTATTCCTTGGACCTTCACTTTGACGATGAAACACAGAAATCGCATCGGAATTAAATACAAAAGGCCCAATGCCGCCATAAGTACAAGAATACTGACTCTTATTACAGTCGGTGTTTTCTGCATTCCCTGTCAGACCAGTAATAGATTCCGATACACCACTGCATGTTCAATGTATTCCCTGGACATACACATTGACGATAAAACACTGAAATTACATCGGAATTAAATACAAAAGGCACAATGCAGCCTTAATTGCAAGAAGTGTGAGACTTCTTAGAGTCTGTGCTTTGATCCTTTCCTGTGAGACCAGTATTAGTTCCGATACACCACTGCACGTTCAATGCATTCCTTAGACCGTCACATTGAATATGAAAGACAGAAATCGTATCGGAATTAAACTCAAAAGGCACTAAGCCGCCATAAGTACAAGAATACAGACTCTTCTTACAGTCGGTGCTTTGAGCATTCACGGTGAGACCTGTATTAGTATGCGATACACCACTGCAGGTTCAATGTATTCCTTGGACTTTCACATTGACGATCAAACACTGAAATTACATTGGATTTAATAACAAAAGGCACAATGCCGAATTAATTGCAAGAAGAGTGAGACTTCTTAGAGTCAGTGCTTTGATCCTTTCCTGTGAGACCAGTATTAGTTTCCGATACACCACTGCAGGTTCAATGAATTCCTTGGGCCTTCACATTGACGATGAAACACAGAAATCGCATCGGAATTAAATACAAAAGGCACAAGCCGCCCTAAGTACAAGAACACAGACTCTCCTTACAGTCTGTGCTTTGAGCATTCCCTGTGAGACTAGTATTAGTTTCCGATACACCACTGCAGGTTCAATGTATTCCTTGGACCTTCACATTGCCGAAGAAACACAGAAATCGCATCGGAATTAAATACAAAAGGCACAATGCCGTCTTAACTACAAGAAAAGAGACTCTTCTTACAGTCGGTGCTTTGAGCATTCCCTGTAAAAACAGTATTAGTTTCCGATACACCACTGCAGATTCAATGTATTCCTTGGACCTTCACATTGAAGTTGAAAGACAGAAATCACATCGGAATTAAATACAAAAGACGCAAAGCCGCCTTAAGTACAAGAATAGGGACACTTCTTAGATTCGGTGCTTTGTGCATTCCCTGTGAGACCAGTATTACTTTCTGATACACCACTGCAGGATCAATGTATTCCTTAGACATACTCAATGACGATGAAACACTGAAATTACATCCGAATTAAATACAATAGACACAATGCCGCCTTAATGCAAGAAGAGTGAGACTTCTTAGAGTCCATGCTTTGATACTTTCCTGTGAGTCCAGTATTAGTTTCCGATACAACACTGCAGGTTCAATGAATTCCTTGGACCCTCACATTGACGATAAAAATCAGAAATTGCATCGGAATTAAATACAAAACGCACAATGCCGCCTTAAGTACAAGAATATAGACTCTTCTTACTGTCGGTGGTTTGAGCATTCATTGTGAAACCAGTATTAGTTTGCGATACACCACTGCAGGTTCAATGTATTCCTTGGACCTTCACATTGACGATGAAACACATTAATCGCATCGGTATTAAATACAAAAGGCACAATGCCGGTTTAAATACAAGAATAGAGACACTTCTTACAGTCGGTGTTTTGAGCATTCCCTCTGAGAGCAGTATTAGTTTCCGATACACCACTGCAGGTACATGGTATTCCTAGGAACCTTCACATTGACTATGAAACACAGAAATCGCATCGGAATTAAATACAAAAGGCACAATGCCGCCTTAAGTACAAGAATAGAGACTTTTCTTACAGTCGGTGTTTTGATCATTCACTATGAGACCAGTATTACATTCCGATACACCACTGCAGGTTCAATGATTTCCTTGGACCTTCACATTGACGATGAAACACATAAATAGCATCGGAATTAAATACAAAAAGCACAATGCCGCCTTAAGTACAAGAATAGAGGCTTCTCTTACAGTCGGCGCTTTGAGCATTCCCTGTGAGACCAGTATTAGTTTCCGATACACCACTGCAGGTCAATGTATTCCTTGGACTTTCACATTGACGATAAAACAAGGAAATCGCATCGGAATTAAATACAAAAGGCAAAATGCCTCATTAATTACAAGAATAGGGCCTCTTCTTACTGTCGGTGCTTTGAGCATTCCCTGTGAGACCAGTATAAGTTTCCGATACACCACTGCAAGTTCAATGTATTCCTTGGACCTTCACATAGACGATGAAACACAGAAATCGCATTGGAATTAAATACAAAAGGCACAATGCCGCCTTAAGTGCAACAAGAGTGAGTGTTCTTAGAGTCTGTGCTTTGATCCTTTCCTGTGAGACAAGCATTAATTTTAAATCCACCACTGCAGGTTCAATGTATTCCTTGGACCGTCACATTGGCGATGAAAGACAGGAATCGCATTGGAATTAAATACAAAAGGCACAATGCCGCCCTAAGTACAAGAATACAGACGCTTCTTACAGTCGGTGCTTTGAGCATACCCTGTGACCCCTGTATTAGTTTCCGATACACCACTGCAGGTTCAATGTATTCCTTGGACATTCACATTGGCGTTGAAACAAAGAAATCGCATCGGAACTAAATACAAAAGGCACAATGCCGCCTTAAGTACAAGAATAGAGACTCTTCTTTCAGTCGGTGCTATGAGCATTCGCTGTGAGACCAGTATTAGTTTCCGATACACCACTGCAGGTTCAATGTATTCCTTGGACCCTCACATTGACGATGAAACACAGAAATCGCATCGGAATTAAATACAAAAGTCACAATGCCGCCTTAAGTGCAACAAGAGTGAGTGTTCTTAGAGTCTGTGCTTTGATCCTTTCCTGTGAGACCAGTATTAGTTTCAAATCCACCACTGCAGGTTCAATGTTTACCTTGGACCTTCACATTGACGATGAATCACTAAGATCACATCGGAATTAAACACAAAAGGCACAATGCCGCCTTAGGTACAACAACAGAGACTCTTCTTACAGTCGGTGCTTTGAGCATTCCCTGTGAGACCTGTATTAGTTTCCAATACACCACTGCAGGTTCAGTGTATACCTTGAACCTTCACATTGACGATGAAACACAGAAATAGCATCGGAATTAAATACAAAAGGCACAATGCCGCCTTAAGTACAAGAACACAGACTCTTCACAGTCTGTGCTTTGAGCATTCCCTGTGAGACCAGTATTAGCTTTCGATACACCACTGCAGGTTCAATGTATTCGATGGACCTTCACATTGACGATGAATCACAGAAATCGCATCGGAATTTACTACAAAAGGCACAATGCCACCTTAAGTGCAAGAGTAGAGACTCTTCTTACAGTCGATGCATGAGCATTCCCTGTCAGACCAGTATTAGTTTCCGATACACCACTGCAGGTTCAATGTATTCCATGGACATGCACATTGACGATGAAACACTGAAATTACATCGGATTTAAATACAAAAGGCACAATGCCGCCTTAAGTGAGGGTGTAGTGACTCTTCTTACAGTCGTTGCTTTCAGCATTCCCTGTGAGACCAGTATTAGTTTCCGATACACCACTGCAGGTTCAATGTTTTCCTTGGACCTTCACATTGACGATGAAACACAGAAATCGCATCGGAATTAAATACAAAAGGCACAATGCCGCCGTAAGTACACGAATACAGACTCTTCTTACAGTCGGTGCTTTGAGCATTTCCTGTGAGACCTGTATTAGTTTGCGATACACCACTGCAGGTTCAATCTATTCCTTGGACCTGCACATTGACGATGAAACACAGAAATCGCATCGGAATTAAATACAAAAGGCACAATGCCGCCTTAAGTACAAGAATAGAGACTCTTCTTACAGTCGGTGCTTTGAGCATTCCCTGTGAGACCAGTATTACTATCTGATACACAACTGCAGGTACAATGTATTCCTTGGACATACACATTGCCGATGAAACACTGAAATTACATCGGAATTTAATACAAAAGGCACAATGCCGACTTAAGTGCTAGAAGAGTGAGTCTTCTTAGAGTCTGTGCTTTGATCCTTTCCTGTGAGGCCAGTATTAGTTTCGATACACCACTGCAGGTTCAAAGTATTCCTTGGACCCTCACATTGACGATAAAAAACAGAAATCGCATCGGAATTAAATACAAAAGGCACAATGCCGCCTTAAGTGCTAGAAGAGTGAGACTTCCTTGAGTCTGTGCCTTGATCCTTTCCTGAGAGACCAGTATTAGTTTCCGATACACCACTACAGGTTCAATGTATTCCTTAAACTTTCACATTGACGATGAAACACAGAAATCGCATCGGAATTAAATACAAAAGGCACAATGCCGGCTTAAGTACAAGAGTAGAGACTCTTCTTACAGTCGGTGCTTTGAGCATTCCCTGTGAGAGCAGTATTAGTTTTCGATACACCACTGCAGGTTCAAAGTATTCCTTTGACCTTCACATTGACGATGAAACACAGAAATCGCATCAGAAATAAATACAAAAGGCACAATGCCGCCTTAAGTACAAGAATAGAGACTCTTCTTGCAGTCGGTGCTTTGAGCATTCCCTGTGAGACCAGTATTAGTTTCCGATACACCACTGCAGGTTCAAAGTATTCCTTGGACCTTCACATTGACTATGAAACACAGAAATCGCATCGGAATTAAATACAAAAGGAGCAATGCCGCCTTAAGTACAAGAATAGAGACACTTCTTACAGTCGGTGCTCTGAGAATTCCCTCTGAGAGCAGTATTAGTTTTCGATACACCACTGCAGGTTCAAAGTATTCTTTGGACCTTCACATTGCCGATGAAACACAGAAATCGCATCGGAATTAAATACAAAAGGCACAATGCCGCCTTAAGTACACGAATACAGACTCTTCTTACAGTCGGTGCTTTGAGCATTTCCTGTGAGACCTGTATTAGTTTGCGATACACCACTGCAGGATCAATCTATTCCTTGGACATGCACATCGACGATGAAACACAGAAATCGAATCGGAATTAAATACAAAAGGGACAATGCCGCCTTAAGTGCAAGAACAGTGAGACTTATTAGAGTCTGTGCTTTGATCCTTTCCTGTGAGACCAGTAATAGTGTCTGATACACCACTGCAAGTTCAATGTATTCATTGGACCCTCACATTGACGATGAATCACAGAAAACGCATCGGAATTAAATACAAAAGCACAATGGCGCCTTAAGTACAAGAATAGAGACTCTTCTTACAGTCGGTGTTTGAGCATTCCCTGTGAGACCAGTATTAGTTTCCGATACACCACTGCAGGTTCAATGTATTCCTTGGAGCTTCACATTGACAATGAAACACAGAAATCGCATCGGAATTAAATACAAAAGCTATAATGCCGCCTTAAGTGAGGGAGTAGAGACTCTTCTTACAGTCGTTGCTTTGAGCATTCCCTGTGACACCAGTATTAGTTTCCGATACACCACTGCAGGTTCAATGTATTCCTTGGACATTCACATTGACGAACAAACACTGAAATTACATTGGAATTAAATACAAAAGGCACAATGCCGCCTTAATTGCAAGACGAGTGAGACTTCTTAGAGTCAGTGCTTTGATCCTTTCCTGTGAGACCAGTATTAGTTTCCGATACACCACTGCAGGTTCAATGTATTCCTTGGACCTTCACATTGACGATGAAACACAGAAATCGCATCGGAATTAAATACAAAAGGCACAATGCCGCCTTGAGTACAAGAACACAGACTCTTCTTACACTCTGTGCTTTGAGCATTCCCTGTGAGACCAGTTTTAGTTTCCGATACACCACTACAGGTTCAATGTATTCCTAGGACTTTCACATTGCCGAAGAAACACAGAAATCGCATCGGAATTAAATACAAAAGGCACAATGCCGTTTTAAGTACAAGAATAAAGACTCTTCTTACAGTCGGTGCTTTGAGCATTCCCTGTGAAACCAGTATTAGTTTCCGATACACCACTGCAGGTTCAGTGTATTCCTTGGACTTTCACATTGACGATGAAACACAGAAATCGCATCGGAATTAAATACAAAAGGCACAATGTCGCCTTAAGTACAAGAATAGAGACTCTTCTTACTGTCAGTGCTTTGAGCATTCATTGTGAAACCGGTATTAGTTTCCGATACACCACTTCAGGTTCAATGCATTCCTTGGACCTTCACATTGACGATGTAACACAGAAATCGCATCGGAATTAAATACAAAACGCACAATGCCGCCTTAAGTACACGAATACAGACACTTCTTACAGTCGGTGCTTTGAGCATTTCCTGTGAGACCTGTATTAGTTTGCCATACACCACTGCAGGTTCAATCTATTCGTTGTACCTGCACATCGACGATGAAACACAGAAATCGCATCGGAATTAAATACAAAAGGGACAATGCCGCCTTAAGTGCAAGAACAGTGAGACTTCTTAGAGTCTGTGCTTTGATCCTTTCCTGTGAGACCAGTAATAGTGTCTGATACACCACTGCAGGTTCAATGTATTCATTGGACCCTCACATTGACGATGAATCACAGAAATCGCATCGGAATTAAATACAAAAGGCACAATGGCGCCTTAAGTACAAGAATAGAGACTCTTCTTACAGTCGGTGTTTTGAGCATTCCCTGTGAGACCAGTATTAGTTTCCGATACACCACTGCAGGTTCAATGTATTCCTTGGAGCTTCACATTGACAATGAAACACAGAAATCGCATCGGAATTAAATACAAAAGCTATAATGCCGCCTTAAGTGTGGGAGTAGAGACTCTTCTTACAGTCGTTGCTTTGAGCATTCCCTGTGACACCAGTATTAGTTTCCGATACACCACTGCAGGTTCAATGTATTCCTTGGACATTCACATTGACGATCAAACACTGAAATTACATTGGAATTAAATACAAAAGGCACAATGCCGCCTTAATTGCAAGACGAGTGAGACTTCTTAGAGTCAGTGCTTTGATCCTTTCCTGTGAGACCAGTATTAGTTTCCGATACACCACTGCAGGTTCAATGTATTCCTTGGACCTTCACATTGACGATGAAACACAGAAATCGCATCGGAATTAAATACAAAAGGCACAATGCCGCCTTAAGTACAAGAACACAGACTCTTCTTACAATCTGTGCTTTGAGCATTCCCTGTGAGACCAGTATTAGTTTCCGATACACCACTACAGGTTCAATGTATTCCTTGGACTTTCACATTGCCGAAGAAACACAGAAATCGCATCGGAATTAAATACAAAAGGCACAATGCCGTCTTAAGTACAAGAATAAAGACTCTTCTTACAGTCGGTGCTTCGAGCATTCCCTGTGAACCAGTATTAGTTTCCGATACACCACTGCAGGTTCAGTGTATTCCTTGGACTTTCACATTGACGATGAAACACAGAAGTCGCATCGGAATTAAATACAAAAGGCACAATGCCGCCTTAAGTACAAGAATAGAGACTCTTCTTACAGTCGGTGCTTTGAGCATTCCCTGTGAGACCAGTATTACTATCTGATACACAACTGCAGGTACAATGTATTCCTTGGACATACACATTGACGATGAAACACTTAAATTACATCGGAATTAAATACAAAAGGCACAATGCCGACTGAAGTGCAAGAAGAGTGAGTCTTCTTAGATTCTGTGCTTTGATCCTTTCCTGTGAGACCAGTATTAGTTTCCGATACACCACTGCAGGTTCAAAGTATTCCTTGGACCCTCACATTGACGATAAAGAACAGAAATTGCATCGGAATTAAATACAAAAGGCACAATGCCGCCTTAAGTACAAGAATAGAGACTCTTCTTACTGTCGGTGCTTTGAGCATTCATTGTGAAACCAGTATTAGTTTCAGATGCACCACTTCAGGTTCATTGCATTCCTTGGACCTTCACATTGACGATGAAACACAGAAATCGCATCGGAATTAAATACAAAAGGCACAATGCCACCTTAATCACATGAATATAGACTCTTCTTACAGTCGGTGCTTTGAGCATTCCCTGTGAGACCAGTATTAGTGTCCGATACACCACTGCAGGTTTAATGTATTCCTTGGACCTTCACATTGACGATGAAACACAGAAATCGAATCGGAATTCAATACAAAAGGCACAATGCCGCCTTAAGTACAACAATAGAGGCTCTTCTTACAGTCGGTGCTTTGAGAATTCCCTGTGAGACCAATATTAATTTCCGATACACCACTACAGGTTCAATGTATTCCTTGGACATACACATTGACGATGAAACACAGAAATGGCATCGGAATTAAATACAAAGTGCACAATGCCGCCTTAAGTACAAGAATAGACACTCTTCTTACAGTCGGTGCTTTGTGCATTAACTGTGAGACCAGTATTAGCTTCCGATACACCACTGCAGGTTCAATGTATCCCTTGGGCCTTTACATTGACGATGAAACACAGAAATGGCATCAGAATTAAATACAAAAGGCACAATGCCGCCTTAAGTACAAGGATACAGACTCTACTTACAGTCAGTGCTTTGAGCATTCCCTGTGAGACCAGTATTAGTATCCGGTACACCACTTCTGGTTCAAGGTATTCCTTGGACATACACATCGATGATGAAACACAGAAATGGCATCGGAATTAAATACAAAGTGCACAATGCCGCCTTAAGTACAAGAATAGACACTCTTCTTACAGTCGGTGCTTTGCGCATTAACTGTGAGACCAGTATTAGTTTCCGATACACCACTGCAGGTTCAATGTATCCCTTGGGCCTTTACATTGACGATGAAACACAGAAATGGCATCGGAATTAAATACAAAAGGCTCAATGCCGCCTTAAGTACAAGAATAGACACGCTTCTTACAGTCTTTGCTTTAAGCTTTCCCTGTGAGACCAGTATTAGTTTCCGATACACCACTGCAGGTTGAATGTATTCCGTGGAGCTTCACATTGACGATGAGACACAGAAATCGCATCGGAATTAAATACAAAAGGCACAATGCCGCCTTAAGTACAAGGATACAGACTCTACTTACAGTCAGTGCTTTGAGCATTCCCTGTGAGACCAGTATTAGTATCCGGTACACCACTTCAGGTTCAATGTATTCCTTGGACATACACATCGACGATGAAACACAGAAATGGCATCGGAATTAAATACAAAGTGCACAATGCCGCCTTAAGTACAAGAATAGACACCCTTCATACAGTCGGTGCTTTGAGCATTCCCTGTGAGACCAGTATTAGTTTCCGATACACCACTGCAGGTTAAATGTATTCCTTGGACCTTCACATTGACGATGAAACACAGAAATCGCATCTTAATAAAATACAAAAGGCACAATGCCGCCTAAAGTACAAGAATACAGACTCTATTTACAGTCGGTGCTTTGAGCATTCCCTGTGAGACCAGTATTAGTTTCCGATACACCACTGCAGGTTCAATGTATTCCTAGGACCTTCACATTGACGATGACACACAGAAATAGCATCGGAATTAAATACAAAGTGGCACAAAGCCGCCTTAAGTACAAGAATAGAGACTCTTCTTACAGTCGGTGCCTTGAGCATTCCCTGTGAGACCAGTATCAGTTTCCGATACACCACTGCAGGTTCAGTGTATTCCTTGGACTTTCACATCGACGATGAAACACAGAAATGGCATCGGAATTAAATACAAGGGGCACAATGCCGCCATAAGTTCAAGAATAGACACTCTTCTTACTGTCGGTGCTTTGAGCATTCCCTGTGAGACCAGTATAGGTTTCCGATACACCACTACAGGTTCAATGTATTCCTTGAACC
This sequence comes from Schistocerca americana, assembly GCF_021461395.2. NCBI lineage: Eukaryota > Metazoa > Arthropoda > Insecta > Orthoptera > Acrididae > Schistocerca > Schistocerca americana. The sequence continues at coordinate 2,031,699 of NC_060119.1, forward strand.
TTCCCATTGACGATGAAAGACAGAAATCGCATCGGAATTAAGTACAAAAGGCCCAATGCCGCCTTAAGTACAAGAATAGAGACTCTTCTTACTGTCGGTGCATTGAGCATTCCCTGTGATACCAGTATTAGTTTCCGATACACCACTGCAGGTTCAATGTATTCCTTGGACCTTCACATTGACGATGAAACACAGAAATCGCATCGGAATTAAATACAAAAGGCACAATGCCGCCTTAAGTACAAGAATAGGGACTCTTCTTACAGTCGGTGTTTTGAGCATTCCCTGTGAGACCAGTATTAGTTTCCGCTACACCACTGCAGGTTCAATGTAAATCTTGGACCTTCACATTGACGATGAAACACAGAAATCGCATCGGAATGAAATACAAAAGGCACAATGCCGCCTTAAGTACAAGAATACAGACTCGACTTACAGTCGGTGCTTTGAACATTCCCTGTGACCCCAGTATTAGTTTCCGATACACCACTGCAGGTTCAATGTATTCCTTGGACCTTCACATTGACGATGAAACACAGAAATCGCATTGGAATTAAATACAAAAGGCACAATGCCGCCTTAAGTACAAGAATAGAGACTCTTCTTACAGTCTGTGCATTGAGCATTCCCTGTGAGACCAGTATTAGTATCCGATACACCACTGCAGATTCAATGTATTCCTTGGACGTACACATTGACGAAGAAACACTGAAATTACATCGGAATTAAATACAAAAGGAACAATGCCGCCTTAAGTACAAGAATAGAGTCTCTTCTTACAGTCGGTGCTTTGAGCATTACCTGTGAGACCAGTATTAGTTTCCGATACACCACTGCAGGTTCAGTGTATTCCTTGGACTTTCACATCGACGATGAAACACAGAAATGGCATCGGAATTAAAAACAAAGGGCACATTGCCGCCTTAAGTACAAGAATAAACACTCTTCTAACAGTCGGTGCTTCGAGCATTCCCTGTGAGACCAGTATTAGTTTCCGATACACCACTGCAGTTCCAATGTATTCCTTGGACCTTCACATTGACGATGAAACACAGAAATTGCAACGGAATTAAATACAAATGGCACAATGCCGCCCTAAGTACAACAATAGAGACTCTTCTTACAGTCGGTGCTTTGAGCAGTCCCTGAGAGACCAGTATTAATTTCCGATACACCACTGCAGGTTCATTGTATTCCTTAGACATTCACATTGACGATGAAACACAGAAATCAAATCGGAATTAAATACCAAAGGCAATATGCTGCCTTAAGTACAACAATAGAGACTCTTCTTACAGTCGGTGCTATAAGCAGTTCCTGTGAGACCTGTATTAGTTTCCGATACGCCACTGCAGCTTCAATGTATTCCTTGGGCCTTCACATTGACGATGAAACACAGAAATGGCATCGGAATTAAATACAAAAGGCAGAATGCCGCCTTAAGTACAAGAATAGACACGCTTCTTACAGTCGTTGCTTTAAGCATTCCCTGTGAGACCAGTATTAGTTTCCGATACACCACTGCAGGTCCAATGTAATCCTTGGACTTTCACATTGACGATGAAACACAGAAAACGCATCGGAATTAAATACAAAAGGCACAATGCCGCCTTAAGTACAAGAATAGAGACTCTTCTTACAGTCGGTGCATTGAGCATTCCCTGTGAGACCAGTATTAGTTTCCGATACACCACTGCAGGTTCAGTGTATTCCTTGGATTTTCACATCGATGATGAAACACAGAAATGGCATCGGAATTAAATACAAAGGGCACAATGCCGCCATAAGTTCAAGAATAGACACTCTTCTTACTGTCGGTGCTTTGAGCATTCCCTGTGAGACCAGTATTAGTTTCCGATACACCACTACAGGTTCAATGTATTCCTTGAACCTTCACATTGACGATGAAAGACAGAAATCGCATCGGAAGTAAGTACAAAAGGCCCAATGCCGCCTTAAGTACAAGAATAGAGACTCCTCTTACAGTCGGTGCATTGAGCATTCCCTGTGAGACCAGTATTAGTTTCCGATACTCCACTGCAGGTTCAATGTATCCCTTGGACCTTCACATTGACGATTATACACAGAAATCGCATCGGAATTAAATACAAAAGGCACAATGCCGCCTTAAGTACAAGAATAGAGACTCTTCTTACAGTCTGTGCTTTGAGCATTCCCTGTGAGACCAGTATTAGTATCCGATACACCACTGCAGATTCAATGTATTCTTTGGACGTACACATTGACGATGAAACACTGAAATTACATCGGAATTAAATACAAAAGGAACAATGCCGCCTTAAGTACAAGAATAGAGACCCTTCTTACTGTCCGTGCTTTGAGCATTCTCTGTGGGACCAGTATTAGTTTCCGAAACACCACTGCAGGTTCAATGTATTCCTTGGAAATACGCATTGACGATGAAACACTGAAATTACATCGGAATTAAATACACAGGGCACAATGACGCCTTAAGTACAAGCAGAGTGAGACATCTTAGAGTCCGTGTTTGGATCTTTTCCAGAGCGACCCGTATTAGTTTCCGATACGCCACTGCAGGTTCAATGTATTCCTTGGACCTTCACATTGACGATTACACACAGAAATCGCATCGGAAGTAAATACAAAAGGCACAATGCCGCCTTAAGTACAAGAATAGAGACTCTTCTTGCTGTCGGTGCTTTGAGCATTACCTGTGAGACCAGTATTAGTTTCCGATACACCACTGCAGGTTCAGTGTATTCCTTGGACTTTCACATCGACGATGAAACACAGAAATGGCATCGGAATTAAATGCAAAGGGCACATTGCCGCCTTAAGTACAAGAATAGACACTCTTCTAACTGTCGGAGTTTTGAGCATTCCCTGTGAGACCAGTATTAGTTTCCGATACACCACTGCAGTTCCAATGTATTCCTTGGACCTTCACATTGACGATGAAACACAGAAATTGCTACGGAATTAAATGCAAATGGCACAATGCCGCCCTAAGTACAACAATAGAGACTCTTCTTACAGTCGGTGCCTTGTGCATTCCCTGAGAGACCAGTATTAATTTCCGATACACCACTGTAGGTTCAATGTATTCCTTAGACATTCACATTGACGATGAAACACAGAAATCAAATCGGAATTAAATACCAAAGGCACAATGCTGCCTTAAGTACAAGAATAGAGACTCTTCTTACAGTCGGTGCTTTCAGCAGTTCCTGTGAGACCTGTATTAGTTTCCGATACACGACTGCAGCTTCAATGTATTCCTTGGGCCTTCACATTGACAATGAAACACAGAAATGGCATCGGAATTAAATACAAAAGGCACAATGCCGCCTTAAGTACAAGAATAGACACGCTTCTTACAGTCGTTGCTTTAAGCATTCCCTGTGAGACCAGTATTAGTTTCCGATACACCACTGCAGGTTGAATGTATTCCGTGGAGCTTCACATTGTCGATGAGACACAGAAATCGCATCGGAATAAAATAAAAAAGGCACAATACCGCCTTAAGTACAAGGATACAGATTCTACTTACAGTCGGTGCTTTGAGCATTCCCTGTGAAACCAGTATTAGTTTCTGATACACCACTGCAGGTCCAATGTATTCCTTGGACGTTCATATTGTCGATGAAACACTGAAATCGCATCGGAATTAAATACAAAAGGCACAATGCCGCCTTAAGTACAAGAATAGAGACTCTTCTTACTGTCGGTGCTAAGAGCATTCCCTGTGAGACCAGTATTAGTTACCGATACACCACTGCAGGTTCAATGCATTCCTTGGACATACACATTGACGATGAAATACTGAAATTACATCGGAATTAATTACAAAGGGCACAATGACGCCTTAAGTACAAGAAGAGTGAGACTTCTTAGGGTCGGTGTTTCGACCCTTTCCTGTGAGACCAGTACTAGTTTCCGATACATCACTGCAGGTTCAATGTATTCCTTTGACCTTCACATTTGCGATGCTACACAGAAATCGCATCGGAATTAAATACAAACGGCACAATGCTGCAATTAAGTACAATAATAGAGACTCTTCTTACAGTCGGTGCTTTGAGCTTTCCCTGTGAGACCAATATTAGTTTCCGATATACCACTACAGGTTCAATGTATTCCTTGATCCTTCACATTGACGATGAAAGACAGAAATCGCATCGGAATTAAATACAAAAGGCACAATGCCGCCTTAAGTACAACAATAGAGACTCTTCTTACAGTCGGTGCTTTGAGCTTTCCCTGTAAGACCAGTATTAGTATCCGATACACCACTGCAGATTCAATGTATTCCTTGGACATACACATTGACGATGAAACACTGAAATTACATCGGAATTAAATACAAAGGGCACAATGACGCCTTAAGTGCAAGAAGAGTGAGACTTCTTAGAGACTGTGCTTTGATCCTTTCCTATGAGACCAGTATTAGTTTCCGATATACCACTGCAGGTTCAATGTATTCCTTGGACCTTCACATGACGATAAAAAACAGAAATCGCAACGGAATTAAATACAAAAGACACAATGCCGCCTTAAGGACAAGAATATAGACTTTTCTTGCAGTCGGTGCTTTGAGCATTCCCTGTGAGACCAGTATTAGTTTCCGATTCACCACTGCAGGCTCAATGTAATCCTTGGACCTTCACATTGACGATGAAACACAGAAATCCCATCGGAATTAAATACTAAAGGCACAATGCCGCCTTAAGTACAAGAATAGACACTCTTCTTACAGTCGATGATTCGAGCATTCCCTATGGGACCAGTATTAGTTTCCGATACACCACTGCAGGTTGAATGTATTCCTTGGACCTTCAAATTGACGATGAAACACAGAAAACGCACCGGAATTAAATAACAAAAGGCACAATGAAGCCTTAAGTACAAGAATACAGACACAACTTACGGTCCGTGCTTTGAGCATTGCCTGTGAGACCAGTATTAGTTTCCGATACAGCACTGCAGGTTCAATGTATTCCCTGGACCTTCACATTGACGATGAAACACAGAAATCGCATCGGAATTAAATACAAAAGGCACAATGCCGCCTTAAGTACAAGTATAGAGTCTCTTCTTACAGTCGGTGCTTTGAGCATTCTCTGTGAGACCTGTATTAGTATCCGATACACCACTGCAGGTTCAATGTATTCCTTGGACATACACATTGACGATGAAACACTGAAATTACATCGGAATTAAATACAAAAGGAAAAATGAAGCCTTAAGTACAAGAATTGAGGCTTCTTACTGTCGGTGATTTGAGCATTCCCTGTGAGAAAAGTACAAGTTTCCGATACACCACTGCAGGTTCAATGTATTCCTTAGACATACACATGGACGATGAAACACTGAAGTTACATCTGAATTAAATATAAAAGCCACAATGCCACCTTAAGTGCAAGAAGAGTGTTGTTTCTTACAGGCTGTGCTTTGATCCTTTCCTGTGAGACCGGTATTAGTTTCCGATACCCCACTGCAGGTTCAGTGTACACCATGCACCTTCACATTGACGAAGAGACACAGAAATAGCATCGGAATTAAATACAAAAGGCACAATGCCACCTTAAGTACAAGAATAGAGACTGTTCTTACTGTCGGTGTTTTGAGCATTGCCTGTGAGACCAGTATTAGTTTCCGACACACCACTGCAGGTTCAGTGTATTCCTTGGACCTTCACATTGACGATGAAACGCAGAAATCGCATCGGAATTAAATACAAAAGGCACAATGCCGCCTTAAGTACAAGAATAGAGACTCTTCTTACAGTCGGTGCTTTCAGCATTCCCTGTGTGACCAGTATTAGTATACGATACACCACTGGATGTTCAATGTATTCCTTGGACATTCACATTGACGACGGAACACTGAAAATACATCGGAATTAAATACAAAAGGCACAATGCCGCCTTAAGTACAAGAATAGATACTCTTCTTACAGTCGGTGCTTTGAGCGTCGCCTGAGAGACCAGTATTGGTAATCCGATACACCACTCCAGGTTCAATGTATTCCTTGGACCTTCACATTGACGATGAAACACAGTAATCGCATCGAAATTAAATATCAAAGGCACAATGAAGCCGCAAGTACAAGAATAGAGACTCTTCTCACAGTCGGTGCTTCGAGTATTCCCTGTGAGACTAGTATTAGTTTCCGACACACCACTGCAGGTTCAGTGTATTCCTTGGACCTTCACATTGACGATGAAACGCAGAAATCGCATCGGAATTAAATACAAAAGGCACAATGCCGCCTTAAGTACAAGAATAGAGACTCTTCTTACAGTCGGTGCTTTCAGCATTCCCTGTGTGACCAGTATTAGTATACGATACACCACTGGATGTTCAATGTATTCCTTGGACATTCACATTGACGACGGAACACTGAAATTACATCGGAATTAAATAGAAAAGGAACAATGCCGCCTTAAGTACAAGAATAGAGATTCTTCTTACTGTCGGTGCTTTGAGCATTCTCTGTGGGACCAGTATTAGTTTCTGATACACCACTGCAGGTTCAATGTATTCCTTGGAAATACGCATTGACGATGAAACACTGAAATTACATCGGAATTAAGTACAAAGGGCACAATGACGCCTTAAGTACAAGCAGAGTGAGACATCTTAGAGTCCGTGTTTTGATCCTTTCCAGTGCAACCCGTATTAGTTTCCGATACGCCACTGCAGGTTCAATGTATTCCTTGGACCTTCACATTGACGATTACAAACAGAAATCGCATCGGAATTAAATACAAAGGGCACAAAGGCGCCTTAAGTAAAAGAAGAGTGAGACTTCTTAGGGTCTGTGCTACGATCCTTTCCTGTGATACCAGTATTAGTTTCTGATACACCACTGCAGGTTCAATGTATTCCTTGGACCTTCATATTGGCGATGAAACACTGAAATCGCATCGGAATTAAATACAAGAGGCACAATGCCGCCTTAAGCACAAGAATAGAGACTCTTCTTACTGTCGGTGCTTTGAGCATTTCCTGTGAGACCAGTATTAGTTACCGATACACCACTGCAGGTTCAATGTATTCCTTGGACATACACATTGACGATGAAATACTGAAATTACATCGTAAATAATTACGAAGGGCACAATGACGCCTTAAGTACAAGAAGAGTGAGACTTCTTAGGGTCTGTGTTTCGACCCTTTCCTGTGAGACCAGTATTAGTTTCCGATACACCACTGCAGGTTCAATGTATTCCTTGGACCCTCACTTTGACGATGAAACACAGAAATCGCATCGGAATTAAATACAAAAGTCACTATGCCGCCTTAAGTGCAACAAGAGTGAGTGTTCTTAGAGTCAGTGCTTTGATCCTTTCCTGTGAAACCAATATTTGTTTCAAATCCACCACTGCAGGTTCAATGCATTCCTTGGACACTCACATTGACGATGAAACACAGAAATCGCATCGGAATTTAACACAAAAGGCACAATGCCGCCTTAAATACAACAATAGAGACTCTTCTTACAGTTGGTGCTTTGAGCATTCCCTGTGAGACCTGTATTAGTTTCCGATACACCACTGCAGGTTCAGTGTATTCCTTGGACCTTCACATTGACGATGAAACACAGAAATCGCATCGGAACTAAATACAAAGGCACAATGCCGCCTTAAGTGAGGGTGTAGACACTCTTCTTACAGTCGTTGTTTTGAGCATTTCCTGTGAGACCAGTATTAGTTTCCGATACACCACTGCAGGTTCAATGTATTCCTTTGACCTTCACATTGACGATGAAACAAAGAAATCGCATCGGAATTAAATACAAAAGGCACAATGCCGCCTAAAGTACACGAATACGGACTCTTCTTACAGTCGGTGCTCTGAGCATTTCCTGTGAGACCTGTATTAGTTTGCGATACACCACTGCAGGTTCAATGTATTCCTTGCACCTTCACATTGTCGATGAAACACAGAAATCGCATCGGAATTAAATACAAAAGGCACAATGCCGCCATAAGTACAAGAACACAGACTCTTCTTACACTCTGTGCATTGAGCATTCCCTGTGAGACCAGTATTAGTTTCCGATACACCACTGCAGGTTCAATGTATTCCTAGGACTTTCACATTGCCGATGAAACACAGAAATCGCATCGGAATTAAATACAAAAGGCACAATGCCGCCTTAAGTACAGGAATAGAGACTCTCCTTACAGTCGGTGCTTTGAGCATTCCCTGTGAGACCAGTATTACTATCTGATACACCACTGCAGGTACAATGTATTCCTTGGACATACACATTGACGATGAAACACTGAAATTACATCGGAATTACATACAAAAGGCACAATGCCGACTTATGTGCAACAAGAGTGAGTCTTCTTAGAGTCTGTGCTTTGATCCTTTCCTGTGAGACCAGTATTAGTTTCCGATACACCACTGCAGGTTCAAAGTATTCCTTGGACCCTCACATTGACGATAAAAAAGAGAAATTGCATCGGAATTAAATACAAAAGGCACAATGCCGCCTTAAGTACAAGAATAGAGTCTCTTCTTACTGTCGGTGCTTTGAGCATTCATTGTGAAACAAGTATTAGTTTCCGATACACCACCTCAGGTTCAATGCATTCCTTGGACCTTCACATTGACGATGAAACACAGAAATCGCATCGGAATTTAAAACAAAAGGCACAATGCCACCTTAATTACATGAATAGAGACTCTTCTTACAGTCGGTGCTTTGAGAATTCCCTGTGAGACCAGTATTAGTGTCCGATACACCACTGCAGGTTCGATGTATTCCTTGGACCTTCACATTGAGGATGAAACACAGAAATCGCATCGGAATTAAATACAAAAGGCACAATGCCGCCTTAAGTACAACAATAGAGGCTCTTCTTACAGTCGGTGCTTTGAGTATTCCCTGTGAGACCAATATTAGTTTCCGATACACCACTGCAGGTTCAATGTATTCCTTGGACATATACATTGACGATGAAATACTGAAATTACATCGGAATGAAATACAAAAGGCACAATGCCTCCTTAAGTGCTAGAAGAGTGAGACTTCCTAGAGTCTGTGCCTTGATCCTTTCCTGAGAGACCAGTATTAGTTTCCAATACACCTCTGCAGGTTCAATGTATTCCTTGGACTTTCACATTGACGATGAAACACAGAAATCGCATCGGAATTAAATACAAAAGGCACAATGCCGCCTTAATTACAAGAATAAAGACTCTTGTTACAGCTGGTGCTTTGAGCATTCCCTGTGAGACCAGTAATAGTTTCCGATACACCACTGCAGGTTCAATGTATTCCTTGGACGTCCACATTCACGATGAAACACAGAAATTGCATCGGAATTAAATACAAATGCACAATGCCGACTTAAGTACAAGAATAGAGACACTTCTTGCAATCGGTGCTTTGAGCATTGCCTCTGAGAGCAGTATTAGTTTCTGATACACCACTGCAGGTTCAAGGTATACCTTGGACCTTCACATTCACTATGAAACACAGAAATCGCATCGGAATTAAATACAAAAAGCACAAGGAAGGCTTATGTACAAGAATAGAGACTCTTCTTACAGTCGGTGCTTTGAGCGTTCCCTGTGAGACCAGTATTAGTTTCCGATACACCACTGCAGGTTCAAAGTATTCCTTGGACCTTCACATTGACTATGAAACGCAGAAATCGCATCGGAATTAAATACAAAAGTCACAATGCCGCCTTAAGTACAAGAATAGAGACACTTCTTACAGTCGGTTCTTTGAGCATTCCCTCTGAGAGCAGTATTAGTTTTCGATACACCACTGCAGTTTCAGAGTATTCCTTGGACCTTCACACTGACTATGTAACACAGAAATCGCATCAGAAATAAATACAAAAGGCACAATGCCGCCTTAAGTACAAGAATAGAGACTCTTCTTACAGTCGGTGCTTTGAGCATTCCCTGTGAGACCAGTATTAGTTTCCGATACACCGCTGCAGGTTCAATGTATTCCTTGGACCTTCACATTGCCGATGAAACACAGAAATCGCATCGGAATTAAATACAAAAGGCACAATGCCGCCTTAAGTACAAGAATAGAGACTCTTCTTACAGTCGGTGCTTTGAGCATTCTCTGTGAGACCTTTATTAGTTTCCGATACACCACTGCAGGTTCAATGTGTTCCTTGGACATACACAATGATGATGAAACACTGAAATTACATGGGAATTAAATACAAAAGACAGAATGCCGCCTTAATGCAAGAAGATTGAGACTTCTTAGAGTCCATTCTTTGATCCTTTCCTGTGAGACCAGTATTAGTTTCCGATACACCACTGCAGGTTCAATGTATTCCTTGGACTTTCACATTGACGATGAATCACAGAAATCGCTTCGGAATTAAATACAAAAGGCACAATGCCGCCTTAATTACAAGAATAGGGACTCTTCTAACAGTCGGTGATTTGAGCATTCCCTGTGAGACCAGTATTAGTTTCCGATACACCACTGCAGGTTCAATGTATTCGTTGGACCTTCACATTGACGATGAAACACAGAAATCGCATCGGAATTAAATACAAAAGGCACAATGCCACCTTCATTACAAGAATAGAGACTCTTCTTACAGTCGGTGCTTTGAGCATTCCCTGTGAGACCAGTATTAGCTTCCGATACACCACTGCAGATTCAATGTATTCCTTGGAGCTTCACATTGACGATGAAACACAGAAATCGCATCGGAATTAAATACAAAAGGCACAATGCCGCCTTAAGTACAAGAACACAGACTCTTCTTACAGTCTGTGCTTTGAGCATTCCCTGTGAGACCAGTATTAGCTTTCGATACACCACTGCAGGTTCAATGTATTCCTTGGACCTTCACATTGACGATGAAGCACAGAAATCGCATCGGAATTTAATACAAAAGGCACAATGCCGCCTTAAATGCAAGAGTAGAGACTCTTCTTACAGTCGGTGCTTTGAGCATTCCCTGTCAGACCAGTATTAGTTTCTGATACACCACTGCAGGTTCAATGTATTCCATGGACATACACATTGACGATGAAGCACTGAAATTACATCGGAATTAAATACAAAGGCACAATGCCGCCATAAGTTCAAGAATAGACACTCTTCTTACTGTCGGTGCTTTGAGCATTCCCTGTGAGACCAGTATTAGTTTCCGATACACCACTACAGGTTCAATGTATACCTTGAACCTTCACATTGACGATGAAAGAGAGAAATCGCATAGGAATTAAATACAAAAGGCCCAATGCCGCCTTAAGTACAAGAATAGAGACTCTTCTTACTGTCGGTGTTTTGAGCATTCTCTGTGAGACCAGTATTTGTTTCCGATACACCACTGCAGGTTCATTGCATTCGTTGGACCTTCACATTGACGATTATACACAGAAATCGCATCGGAATTAAATACAAAAGGCACATGCCGCCTTAGGTACAAGAATAGAGACTCTTCTTACAGTCGGTGCTTTGAGCATTACCTGTGAGACCACTATTAGTTTCCAATACACCACTGCAGGTTCAGTGTATTCCTTGGACTTTCACATCGACGATGAAACACAGAAATGGCATCGGAATTAAATACAAAGGGCAAATTGCGGCCTTAAGTACAAGAATAGACACTCTTCTTACAGTCGGTGCTTTGAGCATTCCCTGTGAGACCAGTATTAGCTTCCGATACACCACTGCAGTTCCAATGTATTCCTTGGACCTTCACTTTGACGATGAAACACAGAAATTGCAACGGAATTAAATACAAATGGCACAATGCCGCCCTAAGTACAACAATAGAGACTCTTCTTACAGTCGGTGCTTTGAGCATTCCCTGAGAGACCAGTATTAATTTCCGATACACCACTGCAGGTTCTATGTATTCCTTAGACATTCACATTGACGATGAAACACAGAAATCAAATCGAAATTAAATACCAAAGGCACAATGCCGCCTTAAGTACAAGAATAGAGAATCTTCTTACAGTCGGTGCTTTAAGCAGTTCCTGTGAGAGCTGTATTAGTTTCCGATACACCACTGCAGGTTGAATGTATTCCTTGGACCTTCACATTGACGATTATACACAGAAATCGCATCGGAATTAAATACAAAAGGCACAATGCCGCCTTAAGTACAAGAATATAGACTCTTCTTACAGTCGGTGCTTTGAGCATTCCCTGTGAGACCAGTATTAGTATCCGGTACACCACTGCAGATTCAATGTATTCCTTGGACATACACATTGACGATGAAACACTGAAATTACATCGGAATTATATACAAAAGGAACAATGTCGCCTTAAGTACAAGAATAGAGACTCTTCTTACTGTCGGTGTTTTGAGCATTCTCTGTGGGACCAGTATTAGTTTCCGATACACCACAGCAGGTTCAATGTATTCCTTGAAAATACGCATTGACGATAAAACACTGAAATTACATCGGACTTAAATACAAAGGGCACAATGACGCCTTAAGTACAAGCAGAGTGAGACATCTTAGAGTCCGTGTTTTGATCCTTTCCAGAGCGACCCGTATTAGTTTCCGATACGCCACTGCAGGTTCAATGTTTTCCTTGGACCTTCACATTGACGATTACACACAGAAATCGCATCGGAATTAAAAGCAAAAGGCACATGCCGCCTTAAGTACAAGAATAGAGACTCTTCTTACAGTCGGTGCTTTGAGCATTACCTGTGAGACCAGTATTAGTTTCCGATACACCACTGCAGGTTCAGTGTATTCCTTGGACTTTCACATCGACGATGAAACACAGAAATGGCATCGGAATTAAATACAAAGGGCACATGCCGCCTTAGGTACAAGAATAGAGACTCTTCTTACAGTCGGTGCTTTGAGCATTACCTGTGAGACCAGTATTAGTTTCCAATACACCACTGCAGGTTCAGTGTATTCCTTGGACTTTCACATCGACGATGAAACACAGAAATGGCATCGGAATTAAATACAAAGGGCAAATTGCGGCCTTAAGTACATGAATAGACACTCTTCTTACAGTCGGTGCTTTGAGCATTCCCTGTGAGACCAGTATTAGCTTCCGATACACCACTGCAGTTCCAATGTATTCCTTGGACCTTCACTTTGACGATGAAACACAGAAATTGCAACGGAATTAAATACAAATGGCACAATGCCGCCCTAAGTACAACAATAGAGACTCTTCTTACAGTCGGTGCTTTGAGCATTCCCTGAGAGACCAGTATTAATTTCCGATACACCACTGCTGGTTCTATGTATTCCTTAGACATTCACATTGACGATGAAACACAGAAATCAAATTGAAATTAAATACCAAAGGCACAATGCCGACTTAAGTACAAGAATAGAGACTCTTCTTACAGTCGGTGCTTTGAGCATTCCCTGTGGAGACCAGTATTAGTTTCCGATACACCACTGCAGGTTCAATGTAATCCTTGGACCTTCACATTGACGATGTAACACAGAAATCGCATTGGAATTAAATACAAAAGGCACAATGCCGCCTTCAGTACAAGAATAGGCACTCTTCTTACAGTCTGTGCTTTGAGCATTCCCTGGGAGACCAGTATTAGTATCCGGTACACCACTGCAGATTCAATGTATTCCTTGGACATACACATTGACGATGAAACACTGAAATTACATCGGAATTATATACAAAAGGAACAATGTCGCCTTAAGTACAAGAATAGAGACTCTTCTTACTGTCGGTGTTTTGAGCATTCTCTGTGGGACCAGTATTAGTTTCCGATACACCACAGCAGGTTCAATGTATTCCTTGAAAATACGCATTGACGATAAAACACTGAAATTACATCGGACGTAAATACAAAGGGCACAATGACGCCTTAAGTACAAGCAGAGTGAGACATCTTAGAGTCCGTGTTTTGATCCTTTCCAGAGCGACCCGTATTAGTTTCCGATACGCCACTGCAGGTTCAATGTTTTCCTTGGACCTTCACATTGACGATTACACACAGAGATCGAATCTGAATTAAATGCGAAAGACACATGCCGCCTTAAGTACAAGAATAGAGACTCTTCTTACAGTCGGTGCTTTGAGCATTACCTGTGAGACCAGTATTAGTTTCCGATACACCACTGCAGGTTCAGTGTATTATTTGGACTTTCACATCGACGATGAAACACAGAAATGGCATCGGAATTAAATACAAAGGGCACATTGCCGCCTTAAGTACAAGAATAGACACTCTTCTTACAGTCGGTGCTTTGAGCATTCCCTGTGAGACCAGTATTAGTATCCGGTACACCACTTCAGGTTCAATGTATTCCTTGGACATACACATCGACGATGAAACACAGAAATGGCATCGGAATTAAATACAAAGGGCACAATGCCACCATAAGTACAACAATAGAGACTCTTCTTACTGACGGTGCTTTGAGCATTCCCTGAGAGACCAGTATTAATATCCGATACACCACTGCAGGTTCAATGTATTCCTGAGACATTCGCATTGACGAGGAAACACAGAAATGGTATCGGAATTAAATACCAAAGGCACAATGCCGCCTTAAGTACAAGAATAGAGACTATTCTCACAGCCGGTGCGTCGACAATTCCCTGTGAGACCCGTATTAGTTTCCGATACACCACTGCAGGTTCAGTGTATTCCTTGGACTTTCACATCGACAATGAAACACAGAAATGGCATCAGAATTAAATACAAAGGGCACATTGCCACCTTAAGTACAAGAATAAACACTCTTCTTACAGTCGGTGCTTTGAGCATTCCCTGTGAGACCAGTATTAGTTTCCGATACACCACTGCAGGTTGAATGTATTCCGTGGAGCTTCACATTGGCGATGAGACACAGAAATCGCATCGGAATTAAATACAAAAGGCACAATGCCGCCTTAAGTACAAGGAGACAGACTCTACTTACAGTCAGTGCTTTGAGCATTCCCTGTGAGACCAGTATTAGTATCCGGTACACCACTTCAGGTTCAATGTATTCCTTGGACATACACATCGACGATGAAACACTGAAATTACATCGGATTTAAATACAAAAGGAACAATGTCGCCTTAAGTACAAGAATAGAGACTCTTCTTACTGTCGGTGTTTTGAGCATTCCCTCTGAGACCAGTATTAGTTTCCGATACACCACTGCAGGTTCAGTGTATTCCTTGGACTTTCACATCGACGATGAAACACAGAAATAACATCGGAATTAAATACAAAGGGCACAATGCCGCCATAAGTACAAGAACAGAGACTCTTCTTACAGTCGGTGCTTTGAGCATTCCCTGTGAGACCAGTATTAGTTTCCGATACACCACTGCAGGTTCAATGTATTCCTTGGACCTTCACATTGACGATGAAACACTGAAATCGCATTGGAATTAAATACAAAAGGCACAATGAAGCCCTAAGTACAACAATAGAGACTCTTCTTACTGACGGTGCTTTGAGCATTCCCTGAGAGACCAGTATTAATATCCGATACACCACTGCAGGTTCAAAGTATTCCTGAGACATTCGCATTGACGATGAAACACAGAAATGGCATCCGAATTAAATACCAAAGGCACAATGCCGCCTTAAGTACAAGAATAGAGTCTATTCTCACAGCCGGTGCGTCGACTATTCCCTGTGAGACCCGTATTAGTTTCCGATACACCACTGCAGGTTCAAGGTATTCCTTGAACATACACATTGAAGATGAAACACAGAAATGGCATCGGAATTAAATACAAAGTGCACAATGCCACCTTAAGTACAAGAATAGACACTCTTCTTACAGTCGGTGCTTTGAGCATTCCCTGTGAGACCAGTATTAGTTTCCGATACACCACTGCAGGTTCAATGTATTCCTTGGACCTTCAAATTGACGATGAAACACAGAAATCGCATTTTAATTAAATACAAAAGGCACAATGCCGCCTAAAGTACAAGAATACAGACTCTATTTACAGTCGGTGCTTTCTGCATTCCCTGTGAAGCCAGTATTAGTTTCCGATACACCACTGCAGGTTCAATGTATTCCTTGGACCTTCACATTGACGATGAAACACAGAAATCGCATCGGAATTAAATACAAAATGGCACAAAGCCGCCTTAAGTACAAGAATAGAGACTCTTCTTACAGTCGGTGCTTTGAGCATTCCCTGTGAGACCAGTATTAGTATCCGATACACCACTGCAGGTTCAATGTATTGCTTGGACATACACATTTACGATGAAACACTGAAATTACCTCGGATTTAAATACAAAAGGAGCAATGTGGCCTTAAGTACAAGAATAGAGACTCTTCTTACAGTCGGTGCATTGAGCATTCCCTGTGAGACCAGTATTAGTTTCCGATACACCACTGCAGGTTCAGTGTATTCCTTGGACTTTCACATCGACGATGAAACACAGAAATGGCATCGGAATTAAATACAAAGGCACAATGCCGCCATAAGTTCAAGAATAGACACTCTTCTTACTGTCGGTGCTTTGAGCATTCCCTGTGAGACCAGTATTAGTTTCCGATACACCACTACAGGTTCAATGTATACCTTGAACCTTCACATTGACGATGAAACACTGAAATCGCATTGGAATTAAATACAAAAGGCACAATGAAGCCCTAAGTACAACAATAGAGACTCTTCTTACTGACGGTGCTTTGAGCATTCCCTGAGAGACCAGTATTAATATCCGATACACCACTGCAGGTTCAAAGTATTCCTGAGACATTCGCATTGACGATGAAACACAGAAATGGCATCGGAATTAAATACCAAAGGCACAATGCCGCCTTAAGTACAAGAACAGAGTCTATTCTCACAGCCGGTGCGTCGACTATTCCCTGTGAGACCCGTATTAGTTTCCGATACACCACTGCAGGTTCAAGGTATTCGTTGAACATACACATTGAAGATGAAACACAGAAATGGCATCGGAATTAAATACAAAGTGCACAATGCCACCTTAAGTACAAGAATAGACACTCTTCTTACAGTCGGTGCTTTGAGCATTCCCTGTGAGCCCAGTATTAGTTTCCGATACACCACTGCAGGTTCAATGTATTCCTTGGACCTTCAAATTGACGATGAAACACAGAAATCGCATCTTAATTAAATACAAAAGGCACAATGCCGCCTAAAGTACAAGAATACAGACTCTATTTACAGTCGGTGCTTTCTGCATTCCCTGTGAAGCCAATATTAGTTTCCGATACACCACTGCAGGTTCAATGTATTCCTTGGACCTTCACATTGACGATGAAACACAGAAATCGCATCGGAATTAAATACAAAATGGCACAAAGCCGCCTTAAGTACAAGAATAGAGACTCTTCTTACAGTCGGTGCTTTGAGCATTCCCTGTGAGACCAGTATTAGTATCCGATACACCACTGCAGGTTCAATGTAATCCTTGGACCTGCACATTGACGATGAAACACAGAAATCGCATCGGAATTAAATATAAAAGGCACAATGCCGCCTTAAGTACAAGAATACAGACTCCACTTACAGTCGGTGCTTTGAGCATTCCCTGTGAGACCAGTATTAGTTTCCGATATACCACTGCAGGTTCAATGTATTTTTGGACCTTCACATTGGCGATGAAACACAGAAATCGCATGGAATTAAATACAAAAGGCACAATACCGCCTTCAGTACAAGAATAGACACTCTTCTTACAGTCTGTGCTTTGAGCATTCCCTGTGAGACCAGTATTAGTATCCGATACACCACTGCAGATTCAATGTATTCGTTGGACATACACATTGACGATGAAACACTGAAATTACATCGGAATTATATACAAAAGGAACAATGTCGCCTTAAGTGCAAGAATAGAGACTCTTCTTACTGTCGGTGTTTTGAGCATTCTCTGTGGGACCAGTATTAGTTTCCGATACACCACTGCAGGTTCAATGTATTCCTTGACAATACGCAATGACGATGAAACACTGAAATTACATCGGAATTAAATACAAAGGGCACAATGACGCCCTAAGTACAAGCAGAGTGAGACATCTTAGAGTCCGTGTTTTGATCCTTTCCAGAGCGACCCGTATTAGTTTCCGATACGCCACTGCAGGTTCAATGTTTTCCTTGGACCTTCACATTGACGATTACACACAGAAATCGCATCGGAATTAAATACAAAAGGCACTTGCCGCCTTAAGTACAAGAATAGAGACTCTTCTTACAGTCGGTGCTTTGAGCATTACCTGTGAGACCAGTATTAGTTTCCGATACACCACTGCAGGTTCAATGTATTCCTTGGGCGTTCACATTGACGATGAAACACAGAAATGGCATCGGAATTAAATACAAAGGGCACATTGCCACCTTAAGTACAAGAATAAACACTCTTCTTACAGTCGGTGCTTTGAGCATTCCCTGTGAGTCCACTATTAGTTTCCGATACACCACTGCAGGTTCAATGTATTCCTTGGGCGTTCACATTGACGATGAAACACAGAAATGGCATCGGAATTAAATACAAAGGGCACATTGCCACCTTAAGTACAAGAATAAACACTCTTCTTACAGTCGGTGCTTTGAGCATTCCCTGTGAGACCAGTATTAGTTTCCGATACACCACTGCAGTTCCAATGTATTCCTTGGACCTTCACATTGACGATGAAACACAGAAATTGCAACGGAATTAAATACAAATGGCACATTGCCGCCCTAAGTACAAAAATAGAGACTCTTCTTACAGTCGGTGCTTTGAGCATTCCCTGAGAGACCAGTATTAATTTCCGATACACCACTGGAGGTTCAATGTATTCCTTAGACGTTCACATTGACGATGAAACACAGAAATCAAATCGGAATTAAATACCAAAGGCACAATGCCGCCTTAAGTACAAGAATAGAGACTCTTCTTACAGTCGGTGCTTTAAGCAGTTCCTGTGAGACCTGTATTAGTTTCCGATACACCACTGCAGGTTGAATGTATTCCGTGGAGCTTCACATTGGCGATGAGACACAGAAATCGCATCGGAATTAAATACAAAAGGCACAATGCCGCCTTAAGTACAAGGAGACAGACTCTACTTACAGTCAGTGCTTTGAGCATTCCCTGTGAGACCAGTATTAGTATCCGGTACACCACTTCAGGTTCAATGTATTCCTTGGACATACACATCGACGATGAAACACTGAAATTACATCGGATTTAAATACAAAAGGAACAATGTCGCCTTAAGTACAAGAATAGAGACTCTTCTTACTGTCGGTGTTTTGAGCATTCCCTCTGAGACCAGTATTAGTTTCCGATACACCACTGCAGGTTCAGTGTATTCCTTGGACTTTCACATCGACGATGAAACACAGAAATAACATCGGAATTAAATACAAAGGGCACAATGCCGCCATAAGTACAAGAACAGAGACTCTTCTTACAGTCGGTGCTTTGAGCATTCCCTGTGAGACCAGTGTTAGTTTCCGATACACCACTGCAGGTTCAATGTATTCCTTGGACCTTCACATTGACGATGAAACACTGAAATCGCATTGGAATTAAATACAAAAGGCACAATGAAGCCCTAAGTACAACAATAGAGACTCTTCTTACTGACGGTGCTTTGAGCATTCCCTGAGAGACCTGTATTAATATCCGATACACCACTGCAGGTTCAAAGTATTCCTGAGACATTCGCATTGACGATGAAACACAGAAATGGCATCCGAATTAAATACCAAAGGCACAATGCCGCCTTAAGTACAAGAATAGAGTCTATTCTCACAGCCGGTGCGTCGACTATTCCCTGTGAGACCCGTATTAGTTTCCGATACACCACTGCAGGTTCAAGGTATTCCTTGAACATACACATTGAAGATGAAACACAGAAATGGCATCGGAATTAAATACAAAGTGCACAATGCCACCTTAAGTACAAGAATAGACACTCTTCTTACAGTCGGTGCTTTGAGCATTCCCTGTGAGACCAGTATTAGTTTCCGATACACCACTGCAGGTTCAATGTATTCCTTGGACCTTCAAATTGACGATGAAACACAGAAATCGCATCTTAATTAAATACAAAAGGCACAATGCCGCCTAAAGTACAAGAATACAGACTCTATTTACAGTCGGTGCTTTCTGCATTCCCTGTGATGCCAGTATTAGTTTCCGATACACCACTGCAGGTTCAATGTACTCCTTGGACCTTCACATTGACGATGAAACACAGAAATCGCATCGGAATTAAATACAAAATGGCACAAAGCCGCCTTAAGTACAAGAATAGAGACTCTTCTTACAGTCGGTGCTTTGAGCATTCCCTGTGAGACCAGTATTAGTATCCGATACACCACTGCAGGTTCAATGTATTGCTTGGACATACACATTTACGATGAAACACTGAAATTACCTCGGATTTAAATACAAAAGGAGCAATGTGGCCTTAAGTACAAGAATAGAGACTCTTCTTACAGTCGGTGCATTGAGCATTCCCTGTGAGACCAGTATTAGTTTCCGATACACCACTGCAGGTTCAGTGTATTCCTTGGACTTTCACATCGACGATGAAACACAGAAATGGCATCGGAATTAAATACAAAGGCACAATGCCGCCATAAGTTCAAGAATAGACACTCTTCTTACTGTCGGTGCTTTGAGCATTCCCTGTGAGACCAGTATTAGTTTCCGATACACCACTACAGGTTCAATGTATACCTTGAACCTTCACATTGACGATGAAAGAGAGAAATCGCATAGGAATTAAATACAAAAGGCCCAATGCCGCCTTAAGTACAAGAATAGAGACTCTTCTTACTGTCGGTGTTTTGAGCATTCTCTGTGAGACCAGTATTTGTTTCCGATACACCACTGCAGGTTCATTGCATTCGTTGGACCTTCACATTGACGATTATACACAGAAATCGCATCGGAATTAAATACAAAAGGCACATGCCGCCTTAGGTACAAGAATAGAGACTCTTCTTACAGTCGGTGCTTTGAGCATTACCTGTGAGACCACTATTAGTTTCCAATACACCACTGCAGGTTCAGTGTATTCCTTGGACTTTCACATCGACGATGAAACACAGAAATGGCATCGGAATTAAATACAAAGGGCAAATTGCGGCCTTAAGTACAAGAATAGACACTCTTCTTACAGTCGGTGCTTTGAGCATTCCCTGTGAGACCAGTATTAGCTTCCGATACACCACTGCAGTTCCAATGTATTCCTTGGACCTTCACTTTGACGATGAAACACAGAAATTGCAACGGAATTAAATACAAATGGCACAATGCCGCCCTAAGTACAACAATAGAGACTCTTCTTACAGTCGGTGCTTTGAGCATTCCCTGAGAGACCAGTATTAATTTCCGATACACCACTGCAGGTTCTATGTATTCCTTAGACATTCACATTGACGATGAAACACAGAAATCAAATCGAAATTAAATACCAAAGGCACAATGCCGCCTTAAGTACAAGAATAGAGAATCTTCTTACAGTCGGTGCTTTAAGCAGTTCCTGTGAGAGCTGTATTAGTTTCCGATACACCACTGCAGGTTGAATGTATTCCTTGGACCTTCACATTGACGATTATACACAGAAATCGCATCGGAATTAAATACAAAAGGCACAATGCCGCCTTAAGTACAAGAATATAGACTCTTCTTACAGTCGGTGCTTTGAGCATTCCCTGTGAGACCAGTATTAGTATCCGGTACACCACTGCAGATTCAATGTATTCCTTGGACATACACATTGACGATGAAACACTGAAATTACATCGGAATTATATACAAAAGGAACAA
This sequence comes from Schistocerca americana, assembly GCF_021461395.2. Lineage (NCBI taxonomy): Eukaryota > Metazoa > Arthropoda > Insecta > Orthoptera > Acrididae > Schistocerca > Schistocerca americana. The sequence goes on from NC_060119.1 coordinate 2,053,417, forward strand.
TGTCGCCTTAAGTACAAGAATAGAGACTCTTCTTACTGTCGGTGTTTTGAGCATTCTCTGTGGGACCAGTATTAGTTTCCGATACACCACAGCAGGTTCAATGTATTCCTTGAAAATACGCATTGACGATAAAACACTGAAATTACATCGGACTTAAATACAAAGGGCACAATGACGCCTTAAGTACAAGCAGAGTGAGACATCTTAGAGTCCGTGTTTTGATCCTTTCCAGAGCGACCCGTATTAGTTTCCGATACGCCACTGCAGGTTCAATGTTTTCCTTGGACCTTCACATTGACGATTACACACAGAAATCGCATCGGAATTAAAAACAAAAGGCACATGCCGCCTTAAGTACAAGAATAGAGACTCTTCTTACAGTCGGTGCTTTGAGCATTACCTGTGAGACCAGTATTAGTTTCCGATACACCACTGCAGGTTCAGTGTATTCCTTGGACTTTCACATCGACGATGAAACACAGAAATGGCATCGGAATTAAATACAAAGGGCACATGCCGCCTTAGGTACAAGAATAGAGACTCTTCTTACAGTCGGTGCTTTGAGCATTACCTGTGAGACCAGTATTAGTTTCCAATACACCACTGCAGGTTCAGTGTATTCCTTGGACTTTCACATCGACGATGAAACACAGAAATGGCATCGGAATTAAATACAAAGGGCAAATTGCGGCCTTAAGTACATGAATAGACACTCTTCTTACAGTCGGTGCTTTGAGCATTCCCTGTGAGACCAGTATTAGCTTCCGATACACCACTGCAGTTCCAATGTATTCCTTGGACCTTCACTTTGACGATGAAACACAGAAATTGCAACGGAATTAAATACAAATGGCACAATGCCGCCCTAAGTACAACAATAGAGACTCTTCTTACAGTCGGTGCTTTGAGCATTCCCTGAGAGACCAGTATTAATTTCCGATACACCACTGCTGGTTCTATGTATTCCTTAGACATTCACATTGACGATGAAACACAGAAATCAAATTGAAATTAAATACCAAAGGCACAATGCCGACTTAAGTACAAGAATAGAGACTCTTCTTACAGTCGGTGCTTTGAGCATTCCCTGTGGAGACCAGTATTAGTTTCCGATACACCACTGCAGGTTCAATGTAATCCTTGGACCTTCACATTGACGATGTAACACAGAAATCGCATTGGAATTAAATACAAAAGGCACAATGCCGCCTTCAGTACAAGAATAGGCACTCTTCTTACAGTCTGTGCTTTGAGCATTCCCTGTGAGACCAGTATTAGTATCCGGTACACCACTGCAGATTCAATGTATTCCTTGGACATACACATTGACGATGAAACACTGAAATTACATCGGAATTATATACAAAAGGAACAATGTCGCCTTAAGTACAAGAATAGAGACTCTTCTTACTGTCGGTGTTTTGAGCATTCTCTGTGGGACCAGTATTAGTTTCCGATACACCACAGCAGGTTCAATGTATTCCTTGAAAATACGCATTGACGATAAAACACTGAAATTACATCGGACGTAAATACAAAGGGCACAATGACGCCTTAAGTACAAGCAGAGTGAGACATCTTAGAGTCCGTGTTTTGATCCTTTCCAGAGCGACCCGTATTAGTTTCCGATACGCCACTGCAGGTTCAATGTTTTCCTTGGACCTTCACATTGACGATTACACACAGAAATCGAATCTGAATTAAATGCAAAAGACACATGCCGCCTTAAGTACAAGAATAGAGACTCTTCTTACAGTCGGTGCTTTGAGCATTACCTGTGAGACCAGTATTAGTTTCCGATACACCACTGCAGGTTCAGTGTATTATTTGGACTTTCACATCGACGATGAAACACAGAAATGGCATCGGAATTAAATACAAAGGGCACATTGCCGCCTTAAGTACAAGAATAGACACTCTTCTTACAGTCGGTGCTTTGAGCATTCCCTGTGAGACCAGTATTAGTATCCGGTACACCACTTCAGGTTCAATGTATTCCTTGGACATACACATCGACGATGAAACACAGAAATGGCATCGGAATTAAATACAAAGGGCACAATGAAACCATAAGTACAACAATAGAGACTCTTCTTACTGACGGTGCTTTGAGCATTCCCTGAGAGACCAGTATTAATATCCGATACACCACTGCAGGTTCAATGTATTCCTGAGACATTCGCATTGACGATGAAACACAGAAATGGTATCGGAATTAAATACCAAAGGCACAATGCCGCCTTAAGTACAAGAATAGAGACTATTCTCACAGCCGGTGCGTCGACAATTCCCTGTGAGACCCGTATTAGTTTCCGATACACCACTGCAGGTTCAAGGTATTCCTTGAACATACACATTGACGATGAAACACAGAAATGGCGTCGGAATTAAATACAATGTGCACAATGCCACCTTAAGTGCAAGAATAGACACTCTTCTTACAGTCGGTGCTTTGAGCATTCCCTGTGAGACCAGTATTAGTTTCCGATACACCACTGCAGGTTCAATGTATTCCTTGGACCTTCAAATTGACGATGAAACACAGAAATAGCATCTTAATTAAATACAAAAGGCACAATGCCGCCTAAAGTACAAGAATGCAGACTCTATTTACAGTCGGTGCTTTGAGCATTCCCTGTGAGTCCAGTATTAGTTTCCGATACACCACTGCAGGTTCAATGTATTCCTTGGACCTTCACATTGACGATGAAACACAGAAATCGCATCGGAATTAAATACAAAATGGCACAAACCCGCATTAAGTACAAGAATAGAGACTCTTCTTACAGTCGGTGCTTTGAGCATTCCCTGTGAGACCAGTATTAGTATCCGATACACCACCGCAGGTTCAATGTATTGCTTGGACAAACACAATGAAGATGAAACACTGAAATTACCTCGGATTTAAATACAAAAGGAGCAATGTGGCCTTAAGTACAAGAATAGAGACTCTTCTTACAGTCGGTGCATTGAGCATTGACTGTGTGACCAGTATTAGTTTCCGATACACCACTGCAGGTTCAGTGTATTCCTTGGACTTTCACATCGACGATGAAACACAGAAATGGCATCGGAATTAAATACAAAGGCACAATGCCGCCATAAGTTCAAGAATAGACACTCTTCTTACTGTCGGTGCTTTGAGCATTCCCTGTGAGACCAGTATTAGTTTCCGATACACCACTACAGGTTCAATGTGTTCCTTGAACCTTCACATTGACGATGAAAGACAGAAATCTCATAGGAATTAAATACAAAAGGCCCAATGCCGCCTTAAGTACAAGAATAGAGACTCTTCTTACTGTCGGTGTTTTGAGCATTCTCTATGAGACCAGTATTAGTTTCCGATACACCACTGCAGGTTCAATGTATTCCTTGGACATTCACATTGACGATGAAACACAGAAATCGCATTGTAATTAAATACAAAAGGCACAATGCCGCCTTCAGTACAAGAATAGACACTCTTCTTACAGTGTGTGCTTTGAGCATTCCCTGTGAGACCTGTATTAGTATCCGATACACCACTGCAGATTCAATGTAATCCTTGGACATACACATTGACGATGAAACACAGAAATTGCAACGGAATTAAATACAAATGGCACAATGCCGCCCTAAGTACAACAATAGAGACTCTTCTTACAGTCGGTGCTTTGAGCATTCCCTGAGAGACCAGTATTAATTTCCGATACACCACTGCAGGTTCAATGTATTCCTTAGACATTCACATTGACGATGAAACACAGAAATCAAATCGGAATGAAATACCAAAGGCACAATGCCGCCTTAAGTACAAGAATAGAGACTCTTCTTACAGTCGGTGCTTTAAGCAGTTCCTGTGAGACCTGTATTAGTTTCCGATACACCACTGCAGGTTGAATGTATTCCGTGGAGCTTCACATTGACGATGAGACACAGGAATCGCATCGGAATTAAATACAAAAGGCACAATGCCGCCATAAGTACAAGAATAGAGACTCTTCTTACGGTCAGTGCTTTGAGCATGCCCTGTGAGACCAGTATTAGTATCCGGTACACCACTTCAGGTTCAGTGTATTCCTTGGACATACACATCGACGATGAAACACTGAAATTACAACGGATTTGAATACAAAAGGAACAATGTCTCCTTAAGTACAAGAATAGAGACTCTTCTTACTGTCGGTGTTTTGAGCATTCCCTCTGAGACCAGTATTAGTTTCCGATACACCACTGCAGGTCCAATGTAATCCTTGGACCTTCGGATTGACGATGAAACACAGAAATCGCATCGGAATTAAATACAAAAGGCGAAATGCCGCCTTAAGTACAAGAATAGAGACTCTTCTTACAGTCGTTGCTTTGAGCATTCCTTGTGAGACCAGTATTAGTTTCCGATACACCACTGCAGGTTCAGTGTATTCCTTGGACTTTCACATCGACGATGAAACACAGAAATGGCATCGGAATTAAATACAAAGGGCACAATGCCGCCATAAGTACAAGAATAGAGACTCTTCTTACAGTCGGTGCTTTGAGCATTCCCTGTGAGACCAGTATTAGTTTCCAATACACCACTGCACGTTCAATGTATTCCTTGAACCTTCACATTGACGATGAAAGGCAGAAATCGCATCGGAATTAAATACAAAAGGCCCAATGCCGCCTTAAGTACAAGAATAGAGAATGTTCTTACAGTCGGTGCTTTGAGCATTCCCTGTGAGACCAGTATTAGTTTCCGATACACCACTGCAGGTTCAATGTATTCTTTGGACCTTTACAATGACGATTATACACAGAAATCGCATCGGAATTAAATACAAAAGGCACAATGGCGCCTTAAGTACAAGAATATAGAGTCTTCTTACAGTCAGTGCTTTGAGCATTCCCTGTAAGACCAGTATTAGTTTCCGATACATCACTGCAGGTTCAATGTATTCCTTGGACCTTCACATTGACGATGAAACACAGAAATCGCATCTTAATTAAATAGAAAAGGCACAATGCCGCCTTAAGTACAACAATACAGACTCAACTTACAGTCGGTGATTTGAGCATTCCATGTGAGAGCAATATTAGTTTCCGATACACCACTGCAGGTTCAATGTATTCCTTGGACCTTCACATTGACGATGAAACACAGAAATGGCATTGGAATTAAATACAAAAGGCACAATGGAGCCCTAAGTACAACAATAGAGACTCTTCTTACTGACGGTGCTTTGAGCATTCCCTGAGAGACCAGTATTAATATCCGATACACCACTGCAGGTTCAATGTATTCCTGAGACATTCACATTGACGATGAAACACAGAAATGGCATCGGAATTAAATACCAAAGGCACAATGCCGCCTTAAGTACAAGAATGCAGACTCTACTTACAGTCAGTGCTTTGAGCATTCCCTGTGAGACCAGTATTAGTATCCGGTACACCACTTCAGGTTCAATGTATTCGTTGGACATACACATCGACGATGAAACACAGAAATGGCATCGGAATTAAATACCAAAGTGCACAATGTCGCCTTAAGTACAAGAATAGAGACTCTTCTTACAGTCGGTGCTTTGAGCATTCCCTGTGAGGCCAGTATTAGTTTCCGATACATCACTGCAGGTTCAAGGTATTTCTTGGACCTTCAGATTGACGATGAACAACAGAAATCGTATCGGAATTAAATACAAAAGGCCCAATGCCGCCTTAAGTACAAGAATAGAGACTCTTCTTACAGTCGGTGCTTTGAGCATTCCCTGTGAGACCAGTATTAGTTTCCGATACACGACTGCAGGTTCAATGTATTCCTTGGACCTTCACATTGACGATTATACACAGAAATAGCATCGGAAACCAAATACAAAAGGCACAATGCCGCCTAAAGTACAAGAATGGAGACTCTTCTTACAGTCGGTGCTTTGAGCATTCCCTGTGAGACCGGTCTTAGTTTCCGATACACCACTGAAGGTTCAGTGTATTCCTTGGACTTTCACATCGACGATGAAACACAGAAATGGCATCGGATTTAAATACAAAGGGCACAATGCCGCCTTAAGTACAAGAATAGACACTCTTTTTACAGTCGGTGCTTTGAGCATTCCCTGTGAGACCAGTATTAGTTTCCGATACACCACTGCAGGTTCAATGTATTTCTTGCACCTTCACATTGACGATGATAGACAGAAATCGCATTGGAATTAAATACAAAAGGCCCAATGCCGCCTTAAGTACAAGAATAGAGACTCTTCTTACAGTCGGTGCTTTGAGCATTCCCTGTGAGACCAGTATTAGTATCCGATACACCACTGCAGGTTCAATGTATTCCTTGGACCTTCACATTGACGATTATACACAGAAATAGCAGCGGAATTAAATACAAAAGGCACAATGCCGCCTTAAGTACAAGAATAGAGACTCTTCTTACAGTCGGTGCTTTGAGCATTCCCTGTGAGACCAGTATTAGTTTCCGATACACCACTGCAGGTTCAATGTATTCCTTAGACATTCACATTGACGATGAATCACAGAAATAGCATGGGAATTAAATACAAAAGGCACAATGCCGCCTAAAGTACAAGAATAGAGACTCTTCTTATTGTCGGTATTTTGAGCATTCCCTCTGAGACCAGTATTAGTTTCCGATACACCACTGCAGGTCCAGTGTAATCCTTGGACCTTCACATTGACGATGAAACACAGAAATCGCATAGGAATTAAATACAAAAGGCACAATGCCGCCTTAAGTACAAGAATAGAGACTCTACTTACAGTCAGTGCTTTGAGCATTCCGTGTGAGACCATTATTAGTATCCGGTACACCACTTCAGGTTCAATGTATTCCTTGGACATACACATCGACGATGAAACACAGAAAGGGCATCGGAATTAAATACAAAGTGCACAATGCCGCCTTAAGTACAAGAATAGACACTCTTCTTATAGTCGGTGCTTTGAGCATTCCCTGTGAGACCAGTATTAGTTTCCGATACACCACTGCAGGTTAAATGTATTCCTTGGACCTTCAAACTGACGATGAAACACAGAAATCGCATCTTAATTAAATACAAAAGGCACAATGCCGCCTAAAGTACAAGAATACAGACTCTATTTACAGTCGGTGCTTTGAGCATTCCCTGTGAGACCAGTATTAGTTTCCGATACACCACTGCAGGTTCAATGTATTCCTTGGACCTTCACATTGACGATGAAACACAGAAATCGCATCGGAATTAAATACAAAATGGCACAAAGCCGCCTTAAGTACAAGAATAGAGACTCTTCTTACAGTCGGTGCTTTGAGCATTCCCTGTGAGACCAGTATTAGTATCCGATACACCACTGCAGGTTCAATGTATTGCTTGGACATACACATTGACGATGAAACACTGAAATTACCTCGGATTTAAATACAACAGGAGCAATGTGGCCTTAAGTACAAGAATAGAGACTCTTCTTACAGTCGGTGCTTTGAGCATTCCCTGTGAGACCAGTATTAGTATCCGATACACCACAGCAGGTTCAATGTATTGCTTGGACATACACATTGACGATGAAACACTGAAATTACCTCGGATTTAAATACAACAGGAGCAATGTGGCCTTAAGTACAAGAATAGAGACTCTTCTTACTGTCGGTGTTTTGAGCATTCACTCTGAGACCAGTATTAGTTTCCGATACACCACTGCAGGTTCAATGTATTCCTTGGACCTTCACATTGACGATGAAACACAGAAATCGCATTGGAATTAAATACAAAAGGCACAATGAAGCCCTAAGTACAACAATAGAGACTCTTCTTACTGACGGTGCATTGAGCATTCCCTGAGAGACCAGTATTAATATTTGATACACCACTGCAGGTTCAATGTATTCCTGAGACATTCACATTAACGATGAAACACAGAAATCGCATCGGAATTAAATACAAAAGGCCCAATGCCGCCTTAAGTACAAGAATAGACACTCTTCTTACAGTCTGTGCTTTGAGCATTCCCTGTGAGACCAGTATTAGTATCCGATACACCACTGCAGATTCAATGTATTCCTTGGACATACACATTGACGATGAAACACTGAAATTACATCGGAATTATATACAAAAGGAACAATGCCGCCTTAAGTCTAAGAAGAGAGACTCTTCTTACTGTCGCTCTTTTGAGCATTCTCTGTGGGACCAGTATTAGTTTCCGATACACCACTGCAGGTTCAATGTATTCCTTGAAAATACGCATTGACGATGAAAAACTGAAATTACGTCGGAATTAAATACAAAGGGCGCAATGACGCCTTAAGTACAAGCAGAGTGAGACACCTTAGAGTCCGTGTTTTGATCCTTTCCAGAGCGACCCGTATTTGTTTCCGATACGCCACTGCAGGTTCAATGTTTTCCTTGGACGTTCACATTGACGATGAAACACAGAAATCGCATCTTAATTAAATACAAAAGCACAATGCCGCCTAAAGTACAAGGATACAGACTCTACTTACAGTCAGTGCTTTGAGCATTCCCTGTGAGACCAGTATTAGTATCCGGTACACCACTTATGGTTCAATGTATTCCTTGGACATACACATCGACGATGAAACACAGAAATGGCATCGGAATTAAATACAAAGTGCACAATGCGGCCTTAAGTACAAGAATAGACACTCTTCTTACAGTCAGTGCTTTGAGCATTCCCTGTGAGTCCACTATTAGTTTCCGATACACCACTGCAGGTTCAATGTATTCCTTGGGCGTTCACATTGACGATGAAACACAGAAATGGCATCGGAATTAAATACAAAAGGCACAATGCCGCCTTAAGTACAAGAATAGACACTCTTCTTACAGTCGTTGCTTTAAGCATTCCCTGTGAGACTAGTATTAGTTTCCGATACACCACTGCAGGTTGAATGTATTCCGTGGAGCTTCACATTGACGATGAGACACAGAAATCGCATCGGAATTAAATACAAAAGGCACAATGCCGCCTTAAGTACAAGGATACAGACTCTACTTACAGTCAGCGCTTTGAGCATTCCCTGTGAGACCAGTATTAGTATCCGGTACACCACTTCAGGTTCAATGTATTCCTTGGACATACAAATCGACGATGAAACACAGAGGTGGCATCGGAATTAAATACACAGTGCACAATGCCGCGTTAAGTACAAGAATAGACACCCTTCTTACAGTCGGTGCTTTGAGCATTCCCTGTGAGACCAGTATTTGTTTCCGATACACCACTGTAGGTTAAATGTATTCCTTGGACCTTCCCATTGAAGATGAAACACAGAAATCGCATCTTAATTAAATACAAAAGGCACAATGCCGCCTAAAGTACAAGAATACAGACTCTATTTACAGTCGGTGCTTTGAGCATTCCCTGTGAGACCAGTATTAATTTCCGATACACCACTGCAGGTTCAGTGTATTCCTTGGACTTTCACATCGACGATGAAACAAAGAAATGGCTTCGGAATTAAATACAAAGGGCACAATGCCGCCATAAGTTCAAGAATAGACACTCTTCTTACTGTCGGTGCTTTGAGCATTCCCTGTGAAACCAGTATTAGTTTCCGATACACCACTACAGGTTCAATGTAATCCTTGGACCTTCACAATGACGATGAAACACAGAAACCGCATTGGAATTAAATACGAAAGGCACAATGCTGCCTTAAGTACAAAAATAGAGACTCTTCTTACAGTCGGTGCTTTGAGCATTCCCTGTGAGACCAGTATTAGTTTCCGATACACCACTGCAGGTTCAATGTAATCCTTGGACCTTCACATTGACGATGAAACACAGAAACCGCATTGGAATTAAATACGAAAGGCACATTGCCGCCTTAAGTACAAGAATACAGACTCTACTTACAGTCGGTGCTTTGAGCATTCCCTGTGACCCCAGTATTAGTTTCCGATACACCATTGCAGGTTCAATGTATTCCTCGGACCTTCACATTGACCATGGAACACAGAAATCGCTTTGGAATTAAATACAAATGGCACAATGCCGCCTTCAGTACAAGAATAGACACTCTTCTTACTGTCTGTGCTTTGAGCATTCCCTGTGAGACCAGTATTAGTATCCGATACACCACTGCAGATTCAATGTATTCCTTGGACATACACATTGACGATGAAACACTGAAATTACATCGGAATTATATACAAAAGGAACAATGCCGCCTTAAGTCTAAGAACAGAGACTGTTCTTACTGTCGCTCTTTTGAGCATTCTCTGTGGGACCAGTATTAGTTTCCGATACACCACTGCAGGTTCAATGTATTCCTTGAAATACGCATTGACGATGAAACACTGAAATTACGTCGGAATTAAATACAAAGGGCGCAATGACGCCTTAAGTACAAGCAGAGTGAGACACCTTAGAGTCCGTGTTTTGATCCTTTCCAGAGCGACCCGTATTTGTTTCCGATACGCCACTGCAGGTTCAATGTTTTCCTTGGACCTTCACATTGACGATGAAACACAGAAATCGCATCTTAATTAAATACAAAAGCACAATGCCGCCTAAAGTACAAGGATACAGACTCTACTTACAGTCAGTGCTTTGAACATTCCCTGTGAGACCAGTATTAGTATCCGGTACACCACTTATGGTTCAATGTATTCCTTGGACATACACATCGACGATGAAACACAGAAATGGCATCGGAATTAAATACAAAGTGCACAATGCGGCCTTAAGTACAAGAATAGACACTCTTCTTACAGTCAGTGCTTTGAGCATTCCCTGTGAGTCCACTATTAGTTTCCGATACACCACTGCAGGTTCAATGTATTCCTTGGGCGTTCACATTGACGATGAAACACAGAAATGGCATCGGAATTAAATACAAAAGGCACAATGCCGCCTTAAGTACAAGAATAGACACTCTTCTTACAGTCGTTGCTTTAAGCATTCCCTGTGAGACCAGTATTAGTTTCCGATACACCACTGCAGGTTGAATGTATTCCGTGGAGCTTCACATTGACGATGAGACACAGAAATCGCATCGGAATTAAATACAAAAGGCACAATGCCGCCTTAAGTACAAGGATACAGACTCTACTTACAGTCAGCGCTTTGAGCATTCCCTGTGAGACCAGTATTAGTATCCGGTACACCACTTCAGGTTCAATGTATTCCTTGGACATACAAATCGACGATGAAACACAGAAGTGGCATCGGAATTAAATACACAGTGCACAATGCCGCCTTAAGTACAAGAATAGACACTCTTCTTACAGTCGGTGCTTTGAGCATTCCCTGTGAGACCAGTATTAGTTTCCGATACACCACTGTAGGTTAAATGTATTCCTTGGACCTTCCCATTGACGATGAAACACAGAAATCGCATCTTAATTAAATACAAAAGGCACAATGCCGCCTAAAGTACAAGAATACAGACTCTATTTACAGTCGGTGCTTTGAGCATTCCCTGTGAGACCAGTATTAATTTCCGATACACCACTGCAGGTTCAGTGTATTCCTTGGACTTTCACATCGACGATGAAACAAAGAAATGGCATCGGAATTAAATACAAAGGGCACAATGCCGCCATAAGTTCAAGAATAGACACTCTTCTTACTGTCGGTGCTTTGAGCATTCCCTGTGAAACCAGTATTAGTTTCCGATACACCACTACAGGTTCAATGTAATCCTTGGACCTTCACATTGACGATGAAACACAGAAACCGCATTGGAATTAAATACGAAAGGCACAATGCCGCCTTAAGTACAAAAATAGAGACTCTTCTTACAGTCGGTGCTTTGAGCATTCCCTGTGAGACCAGTATTAGTTTCCGATACACCACTGCAGGTTCAATGTAATCCTTGGACCTTCACATTGACGATGAAACACAGAAACCGCATTGGAATTAAATACGAAAGGCACAATGCCGCCTTAAGTACAAGAATACAGACTCTACATACAGTCGGTGCTTTGAGCATTCCCTGTGACCCCAGTATTAGTTTCCGATACACCATTGCAGGTTCAATGTATTCCTTGGACCTTCACATTGACGATGAAACACAGAAATCGCATTGGAATTAAATACAAAATGCACAATGCCGCCTTCAGTACAAGAATAGAGACTCTTCTTACAGTCTGTGCTTTGAGCATTCCCTGTGAGACCAGTATTAGTATCCGATACACCACTGCAGATTCAATGTATTCCTTGGACATACACATTGACGATGAAACACTGAAATTACATCGGAATTAAATACAAAAGGAACAATGCCGCCTTAAGTACAAGAATAGAGACTCTTCTTACTGTCGGTGCTTTGAGCATTCTCTGTGGGACCAGTATTAGTTTCCGATACACCACTGCAGGTTCAATGTAATCCTTGGACCTTCACATTGACGATGAAACACAGAAACCGCATTGGAATTAAATACGAAAGGCACAATGCCGCCTTAAGTACAAGAATACAGACTCTACTTACAGTCGGTGCTTTGAGCATTCCCTGTGACCCCAGTATTAGTTTCCGATACACCATTGCAGGTTCAATGTATTCCTTGGACCTTCTAATTGACGATGAAACACAGAAATCGCATTGGAATTAAATACAAAATGCACAATGCCGCCTTCAGTACAAGAATAGAGACTCTTCTTACAGTCTGTGCTTTGAGCATTCCCTGTGAGACCAGTATTAGTATCCGATACACCACTGCCGGTTCAATATATTCCTTGGAAATACGCATTGACGATGAAACACTGAAATTACATCGGAATTAAATACAAAGGGCACAACGACGCCTTAAGTACAAGCAGAGTGAGACATCTTAGAGTCTGTGCTTTGATCCTTTCCTGTGAGACCAGTATTAGTTTCGGATACACCACTGCAGGTCAATGTATTCCTTGGACGTTCATATTGACGATGAAACACTGAAATCGCATCGGAATTAAATACAAAAGGCACCATGCCGCCTTAAGTACAAGAATAGAGACTCTTCTTACAGTCGGTGCTTTGTGGATTACTTGTGAGACCAATATTAGTTTCCGATACACCACTGCAGGTTCAGTGTATTCCTTGGACTTTCACATCGACGATGAAACACAGAAAAGGCATCGGAATTAATACATAGGGCACATTGCCGCCTTAAGTACAAGAATAGACACTCTTCTTACAGTCGATTCTTTGAGCATTCCCTGTGAGACCAGTATTAGTTTCCGATACACCACTGCAGTTCCAATGTATTCTTTGGACCTTCACATTGACGATGAAACACAGAAATCGCAAAGGAATTAAATACAAATGGCACAATGCCGCCCTAAGTACAACAATAGAGACTCTTCTTACAGTCGGTGCTTTGAGCATTCCCTGAGAGACCAGTATTAATTTCCGATACACCACTGCAGGTTCAATGTATTCCTCAGACATTCACATTGACGATGAAACACAGAAATCAAATCGGAATTAAATACCAAAAGCAGAATGCCGCCTTAAGTACAAGAATAGAGACTCTTCTTACAGTCGGTGATTTAAGCAGTTCCTGTGAGACCTGTATTAGTTTCCGATACACCACTGCAGATTCAATGTATTCCTTGGGCCTTCACATCGACGATGAAACACAGAAATGGCATAGGAATTAAATACAAAAGGCACAATGCCGCCTTAAGTACAAGGATACAGACTCTACTTACAGTCAGTGCTTTGAGCATTCCCTGTGAGACCAGTATTAGTATCCGGTACACCACTTCAGGTTCAATGTATTCCTTGGACATACACATCGACGATGAAACACAGAAATGGCATCGGAATTAAATACAAAGTGCACAATGCCGCCTTAAGTACAAGAACAGACACTCTTCTTACAGTCGGTGCTTTGAGCATTCGCTGTGAGACCACTATTAGTTTCCGATACACCACTGCAGGTTCAATGTATTCCTTGGGCCTTCACATTGACGATGAAACACAGAAATGGCATCGGAATTAAATACAAAAGCCACAATGCCGCCTTAAGTACAGGAATAGACTCGCTTCTTACAGTCGTTGCTTTAAGCATTCCCTGTGAGACCAGTATTAGTTTCCGATACACCACTGCAGGTTGAATGTATTCCGTGGAGCTTCACATTGACGATGAGACACAGAAATCGCATCGGAATTAAATACAAAAGGCACAATGCCGCCTTAAGTACAAGGATACAGACTCTACTTACAGTCAGTGCTTTGAGCATTCCCTGTGAGACCAGTATTAGTATCCGGTACACCACTTCAGGTTCAATGTATTCCTTGGACATACAAATCGACGACGAAACACAGAAATGGCATCGGAATTAAATACAAAGTGCACAAAGCCGCCTTAAGTACAAGAATAGACACTCTTCTTACAGTCGGTGCTTTGAGCATTCCCTGTGAGACCAGTATTAGTTTCCGATACAGCACTGCAGGTTAAATGTATTCCTTGGACCTTCACATTGACGATGAAACACAGAAATCGCATCTTAATTAAATACGAAAGGCACAATGCCGCCTAAAGTACAAGAATACAGACTCTATTTACAGTCGGTGCTTTGAACATTCCCTGTGAGACCAGTATTAGTTTTCGATACACCACTGCAGGTTCAATGTATTACTTGGACCTTCACATTGACGATGACACACAGAAATCACATCGGAATTAAATACAAAATGGCACAAAGCCGCCTTAAGTACAAGAATTGAGACTCTTCTTACAGTCGGTGCATTGAGCATTCCCTGTGAGACCAGTATTAGAATCCGATACACCACTGCAGGTTCAATGTATTGCTTGGACATACATATTGACGTTGAAACACTGAAATTACCTCGGAATTAAATACAAAAGGAGCAATGTGGCCTTAAGTACAAGAATAGACACTCTTCTTACTGTCGGTGTTTTGAGCATTCCCTCTGAGACCAGTATTAGTTTCCGATACACCACTGCAGGTCCAATGTAATCCTTGGACCTTCACATTGCCGATGAAACACAGAAATCGCATCGGAATTAAATACAAAAGGCACAATGCCCTTTAAGTACAAGAATAGAGACTCTTCTTACAGTCGGTGCATTGAGCATTCCCTGTGAGACCAGTATTAATTTCCGATACACCACTGCAGGTTCAGTGTATTAATTGGACTTTTACATCGACGATGAAACAAAGAAATGGCATCGGAATTACATACAAAGGGCACAATGCCGCCATAAGTTCAAGAATAGACACTCTTCTTACTGTCGGTGCTTTGAGCATTCCCTGTGAGACCAGTATTAGTTTCCGATACACCACTACAGGTTCAATGTATTCCTTGAACCTTCACATTGACGATGAAAGACAGAAATCGCATCGGAATTAAATACAAAAGGCCCAATGCCGCCTTAAGTACAAGTATAGAGACTCTTCTTACAGTCGGTGCTTTGAGCATTCCCTGTGAGACCAGTATTAGTTTCCGATACACCACTGCAGGTTCAATGTATTCCTTGGACCTTTACATTGACGATTATTCACAGAAATCACATCGGAATTAAATCCAAAAGGCAAATTGCCGCCTTAAGTACAAGAATAGAGACTCTTCTTACAGTCGGTGCTTTGAGCATTCCCTGTGAGACCAGTATTAGTTTCCGATACACCACTGCAGGTTCAATGTAATCCTTGGACCTTCACATTGACGATGAAACACAGAAACCGCATTGGAATTAAATACGAAAGGCACAATGCCGCCTTAAGTACAAGAATACAGACTCTACCTACAGTAGGTGCTTTGAGCATTCCCTGTGAGACCAGTATTAGTTTCCGATACACCACAACAGGTTCAATGTATTCCTTGAACCTTCACATTGACGATGAAAGACAGAAATCGCATCGGAATTAAATACAAAAGGCCCAATGCCGCCTTAAGTACAAGAATAGAGACTCTTCTTACAGTCTGTGCTTTGAGCATTCCCTGTGAGACCAGTAATAGTATCCGATACACCACTGCAGATTCAATGTATTCCTTGGACATACACATTGACGATGAAACACTGAAATTACATCGGAATTAAATACAAAATGAACAATGCCGCCTTAAGTACAAGAATAGAGACTCTTCTTACTGTCGGTGCTTTGAGCTTTCTCTGTGGGACCAGTATTAGTTTCCGATACACCACTGCAAGTTCAATATATTCCTTGGATATACGCATTGACGATGAAACACTGAAATTACATCGGAATTAAATACAAAGGGCACAATGACGCCTTAAGTACAAGCAGAGTGAGACATCTTAGAGTCCGTGTTTTGATCCTTTACAGAGCGACCCGTATTAGTTTCCGATACGCCACTGCAGGTTCAATGTATTCCTTGGACCTTCACATTGACGATTACACACAGAAATCGCATCGGAATTAAATACAAAAGACACAATGCTGCCTTAAGTACAAGAATAGAGACTCTTCTTTCAGTCGGTGCTTTGAGCATTACCTGTGAGACCAGTATTAGTTTCCGATACACCACTGCAGGTTCAGTGTATTCCTTGGACTTTCACATCGTCGATGAAACACAGAAATGGCATCGGAATTAAATACAAAGGGCACATTGCCGCCTTAAGTACAAGAATAGACACTCTTCTTACAGTCGGTGCTATGAGCATTCCCTGTGAGACGAGTATTAGTTTCCGATACACCACTGCAGTTCCAATGTATTCCTTGGACATACACATTGACGATGAGACACTGAAATTACATGGGAATTAAATACAAAGGGCACAAAGACGCCTTAAGTACAAGAAGAGTCAGACTTCTTAGGGTCTGTGCTTTGATCCTTTCCTGTGAGACCAGTATTGGTTTCTGATACACCACTGCAGGTTCAATGTATTCCTTGGACGTTCATATTGACGATGAAACACTGAAATCGCATCGGAATTAAATACAAAAGGCACAATGCCGCCTTAAGTACAAGAATAGAGACTCTTCTTACAGTCGGTGCTTTAAGCAGTTCCTGTGAGACCTGTATTAGTTTCCGATACACCACTGCAGCTTCAATGTATTCCTTGGGCCTTCACTTTGACGATGAAACACAGAAATGGCATCGGAATTAAATACAAAAGGCACAATGCCGCCTTAAGTACAAGGATACAGACTCTACTTACAGTCAGTGCTTTGAGCATTCCCTGTGAGACCAGTATTAGTATCCGGTACACCACTTCAGGTTCAATGTATTCCTTGGACATACACATCGACGATGAAACACAGAAATGGCATCGGAATTAAATACAAAGTGCACAATGCCGCCTTAAGTACAAGAATAGACACACTTCTTACAGAAGGTGCTTTGAGCATTCGCTGTGAGACCACTACTACTTTCCGATACACCACTGCAGGTTCAATGTATTCCTTGGGCCTTCACATTGACGATGAAACACAGAAATGGCATCGGAATTAAATGCAAAAGGCACAAAGCCGCCTTAAGTACAAGAATAGAGACTCTTCTTTCAGTCGGTGCTTTGAGCATTACCTGTGAGACGAGTATTAGTTTCCGATTCACCACTGCAGTTCCAATGTATTCCTTGGACATACACATTGACGATGAGACACTGAAATTACATGTGAATTAAATACAAAGGGCACAAAGACGCCTTAAGTACAAGAAGAGTGAGACTTCTTAGGGTCTGTGCTTTGATTCTTTCCTGTGAGACCAGTATTAGTTTCTGACACACCACTGCAGGTTCAATGTATTACTTGGACGCTCATATTGACGATGAAACACTGAAATCGCACCGGAATTAAATACAAAAATCACAATGCCGCCTTAAGTACAAGAATAGAGACTCTTCTTACAGTCGGTGCTTTGAGCATTACTTGTGAGACCAATATTAGTTTCCGATACACCACTGCAGGTTCAGTGTATTCCTTGGACTTTCACATCGACGATGAAACACAGAAATGGCATCGGAATTAAATACACAGGGCACATTGCCGCCTTAAGTCCAAGAATAGACACTCTTCTTACAGTCGATTCGTTGAGCATTCCCAGTGAGACCAGTATTAGTTTCCGATACACCACTTCAGCTCCATTGTATTCCTTGGACGTTCATATTGACGATGAAACACCTAAATCGCATCGGAATTAAATACAAAAGGCACAATGTCGCCTTAAGTACAAGAATAGAGACTCTTCTTACAGTCGGTGATTTGAGCATTACTTGTGAGACCAATATTAGTTTCCGATACACCACTGCAGGTTCAGTGTATTCCTTGGACTTTCACATCGACGATGAAACACAGAAATGGCATCGGAATTAAATACAAAGGGCACATTGCCGCCTTAAGTACAAGAATAGACACTCTTCTTACAGTCGATTCTTTGAGCATTCCTTGTGAGACCAGAATTAGTTTCCGATACACCACTGCAGTTCCAATGTATTCCTTGGACCTTCACATTGACGATGAAACACAGAAATCGCAAAGGAATTAAATACAAATGGCACAATGCCGCCCTAAGTACAACAATAGAGACTCTTCTTACAGTCAGTGCTTTGAGCATTCCCTGAGAGACCAGTATTAATTTCCGATACACCACTGCAGGTTCAATGTATTCCTCAGACATTCACATGACGATGAAACACATAAATCAAATCGGAATTAAATACCAAAGGCAGAATGCCGCCTTAAGTACAAGAATAGAGACTCTTCTTACAGTCGGTGCTTTAAGCAGTTCCTGTGAGACCTGTATTAGTTTTCGATACACCACTGCAGCTTCAATGTATTCCTTGGGCCTTCACATTGACGATGAAACACAGAAATGGCATCGGAATTAAATACAAAAGGCACAATGCCGCCTTAAGTACAAGGATACAGACTCTACTTACAGTCAGTGCTTTGAGCATTCCCTGTGAGACCAGTATTAGTATCCGGTACACCACTTCAGGTTCAATGTATTCCTTGGACATACACATCGAAGATGAAACACAGAAATGGCATCGGAATTAAATACAAAGTGCACAATGCCGCCTTAAGTACAAGAATAGACACTCTTCTTACAGTCGGTGCTTTAAGCATTCGCTGTGAGACCACTAATAGTTTCCGATACACCACTGCAGGTTCAATGTATTCCTTTGGCCTTCACATTCACGATGAAACACAGAAATGGCATCGGAATTAAATACAAAAGGCACAATGCCGCCTTAGGTACAAGAATGGACACGCTTCTTACAGTCGTTGCTTTAAGCATTCCCTGTGAGACCAGTATTGGTTTCCGATACACCACTGCAGGTTCAATGTATTCCGTGGAGCTTCACATTGACGATGAGACACAGAAATCGCATCGGAATTAAATACAAAAGGCACAATGCCGCCTTAAGTACATAGATACAGACTCTACTTACAGTCAGTGCTTTGAGTATTCCCTGTGAGACCAGTATTAGTATCCGGTACACCACTTCAGGTTCAATGTATTCCTTGGACATACAAATCGACGATGAAACACAGAAATGGCATCGGAATTAAATACAAAGTGCACAATGCCGCCTATAGTACAAGAATACAGACTCTATTTACAGTCGGTGCTTTGAGCATTCCCTGTGAGACCAGTATTAGTTTCCGATACACCACTGCAGGTTCAATGTATTCCTTGGACCTTCACATTGACGATGACACACACAAATCACATCGGAATTAAATACAAAATTGCACAAAGCCGCCTTAAGTACAAGAATTGAGACTCTTCTTACAGTCGGTGCTTTGAGCATTCCCTGTGAGACCAGTATTAGTATCCGATACACCACTGCAGGTTCAATGTATTGCTTGGACATACATATTGACGTTGAAACACTGAAATTACCTCGGATTTAAATACAAAAGGAGCAATGTGGCCTTAAGTACAAGAATAGACACTCTTCTTTCTGTCGGTGTTTTGAGCATTCCCTCTGAGACCAGTATTAGTTTCCGATACACCACTGCAGGTCCAATGTAATCCTTGGACTTTCACATTGACGATGAAACACAGAAATCGCATCGGAATTAAATACAAAAGGCACAATGCCGCTTTAAGTACAAGAATAGAGACTCTTCTTACAGTCGGTGCATTGAGCATTCCCTGTGAGACCAGTATTAATTTCCGATACACCACTGCAGGTTCAGTGTATTCCTTGGACTTTCACATCGACCATGAAACAAAGAAATGGCATCGGAATTAAATACAAAGGGCACAATGCCGCCATAAGTTCAAGAATAGACACTCATCTTACTGTCGGTGCTTTGAGCATTCCCTGTGAGACCACTATTAGTTTCCGATACACCACTGCAGGTTCAATGTATTCCTTGGACCTTTACATTGACGATTATACCCAGAAATTACATCGGAATTAAATACAAAAGGCACAATGCCGCCTTAAGTACAAGAATAGAGACTCTTCTTACAGTCGGTGCTTTGAGCATGCCCTGTGAGACCAGTATTAGTTTCCGAAACACCACTGCAGGTTCAATGTAATCCTTGGACCTTCACATTGACGATGAAACACAGAAACCGCATTGGAATTAAATACAAAAGGCACAATGCCACCTTCAGTACAAGAATAGAGACTCTTCTTACAGTCTGTGCTTTGAGCATTCCCTGTGAGACCAGTATTAGTTTCCGATACACCACTGCAGGTTCAATATATTCCACGGAAATACGCATTGACGATGAAACACTGAAATTACATCGGAATTAAATACAAAGGGCACAATGACGCCTTAAGTACAAGCAGAGTGAGACATCTTAGAGTCCGTGTTTTGATCCTTTACAGAGCGATCCGTATTAGTTTCCGATACGCCACTGCAGGTTCAATGTATTTCTTGGACCTTCACATTGACGATTACACACAGAAATCGCATCGGAATTAAATACAAAAGGCACAATGCCGCCTTAAGTACAAGAATAGAGACTCTTCTTTCAGTCGGTGCTTTGAGCATTACCTGTGAGACCAGTATTAGTTTCCGATACACCACTGCAGGTTCAGTGTATTCCTTGGACTTTCACATCGACGATGAAACACAGAAATGGCATCGGAATTAAATACAAAGGGCACATTGCCACCTTAAGTACAAGAATAGACACTCTTCTTACAGTCGGTGCTTTGAGCATTCCCTGTAGACGAGTATTAGTTTCCGATACACCACTGCAGTTCCAATGTATTCCTTGGACATACACATTGAAGATGAGACACTGAAATTACATGGAAATTAAATACAAAGGGCACAAAGACGCCTTATGTACAAGAAGAGTGAGACTTCTTAGGGTCTGTGCTTTGATCCTTTCCTGTGAGACCAGTATTAGTTTCCGATACACCACTGCAGTTCCAATGTATTCCTTGGACCATCACATTGACGATGAAACACAGAAATCGCAACGGAATTAAATACAAATGGCACAATGCCGCCCTAAGTACAACAATAGAGACTCTTCTTACAGTCGGTGCTTTGAGCATTCCCTGAGAGACCAGTATTAATTTCCGATACACCACTGCAGGTTCAATGTATTCCTCAGACATTCACTTTGACGATGAAACACAGATATCAAATCGGAATTAAATACCAAAGGCAGAATGCCGCCTTAAGTACGAGAATAGAGACTCTTCTTACAGTCGGTGCTTTAAGCAGTTCCTGTGAGACCTGTATTAGTTTCCGATACACCACTGCAGCTTCAATGTATTCCATGGGCCTTCACATTGACGATGAAACACAGAAATGGCATCGGAATTAAATACAAAAGGCACAATGCCGCCTTAAGTACAAGAATAGACACGCTTCTTACAGTCGTAGCTTTAAGCATTCCCTGTGAGACCAGTATTAGTTTCCGATACACCACTGCAGGTTGAATGTATTCCGTGGAGCTTCACATTGACGATGAGACACAGAAATCGCATGGGAATTAAATACAAAAGGCACAATGCCGCCTCAAGTACAAGGATACAGTCTCTACTTACAGTCGGTGCTTTGAGCATTCCCTGTGAAACCAGTATTAGTTTCCGATACACCACTGCAGGTTCAATGTATTCCTTGGATATACACATTGACGATGAGACACTGAAATTAAATCGGAATTAAATACAAAGGGTACAAAGACGCCTTAAGTACAACAAGAGTGAGACTTCATAGGGTCTGTGCTTTGATCCTTTCCTGTGAGCCCAGTATTAGTTTCTGATACACCACTGCAGGTTCAATGTATTCCTTGGACGTTCATATTGACAATGAAATACTCAAATCGCATCGGAATTAAATACAAAAGGCACAATGCCGCCTTAAGTACA
The DNA here is from genome assembly GCF_021461395.2 of Schistocerca americana. Taxonomy (NCBI): domain Eukaryota; kingdom Metazoa; phylum Arthropoda; class Insecta; order Orthoptera; family Acrididae; genus Schistocerca; species Schistocerca americana. Next base: position 2,075,616 of record NC_060119.1, read on the forward strand.
AGAATAGAGACTCTTCTTACTGTCGGTGCTTTGAGCATTCTCTGTGAGACCAGTATTAGTTACCGATACACCACTGCAGGTTCAATGTATTCCTTCGACATACACATTGACGATGAAATAATGAAATTACATCGGAATTAATTACAAAGGGCACAATGACGCCTTAAGTACAAGAAGAGTGAGACTTCTTAGGGTCTGTGTTTCGACGCTTTCCTGTGAGACCAGTATTAGTTTCCGATACACCATTGCAGGTTCAAAGTATTCCTTGGACCTTCACATTGGCGATGCTACACAGAAATCGCATCGGAATTAAATACAAAAGGCACAATGCTGCTATTAAGTACAAGAATAGAGACTCTTCTTACAGTCGGTGATTTGAGCATCCCTGTGAGACCAGTATTAGTTTCCGATACACCACTGCTGGTTCAATGTATTTCTTGGACCTTCACATTGACGATGAAACACAGAAATCGCATCGGAACTAAATACAAAAGGCAAAATGCCGCCTTTAGTACAAGAATAGAGACTCTTCTTACGGACGGTGCTTTGAGCATTCCCTGTGAGACTTGTATTAGTTTCCGATACACCACTGCAGATTCAATGTATTCCTTGGACATACACATTGACGATGAACACTGAAATTACATCGTAATTAAATATGAAAGGCACAATGCCGCCTTAAGTGCAAGAAGAGTGAGACTTCTTAGAGACTGTGCTTTGATCCTTTCCTGTGAGACCAATATTAGTTGCCGATATACCACTACAGGTCCAATGTATTCCTTAGACCTTCACATTGACGATAAAACACCGAATTAGCAACGGAATTAAATACAAATGACACAATGCCGCCTTAAGGACAAGAATAAAGACTCTTCTTACAGTCGGTGCTTTGAGCATTCCCTGTGAGACCAGTATTAATATCCGATACACCACTGCAGGTTCAATGTATTCCTTGGACATACACATTGACGATGAAACACTGAAATTACATCGGAATTAAATACAAAAGGAACAATGAAGCCTTAAGTACAAGAATTGAGGCTTCTTACTGTCGGTGATTTGAGCATTCCCTGTGAGAAAAGTATTAGTTTCCGATACACCACTGTAGGTTCAATGTATTCCTTAGACGTACACATGGACGATGAAACATTGAAGTTACATCGGAATTAAATATAAAAGCCACAATGCCACCTTAAGTGCAAGAAGAGTGTTGCTTCTTACAGGCTGTGCTTTGATCCTTTCCTGTGAGACCAGTATTAGTTTCTGATACCCCACTGCAGGTTCAAGGTATACCATGCACCTTCACGTTGACGAAGAAACACAGAAATAGCATCGGAATTAAATACAAAAGGCACAATGCCGCCTTAAGTACAAGAATAGAGACTGTTCTTACTCTCGGTGTTTTGAGCATTGCCTGTGAGACCAGTATTAGTTTGCGACACGCCACTGCAGGTTCAGTGTATTCCTTGGACCTTCAAATTGACGATGAAACACATAAATCGCATCGGAATTAAATACAAAAGGCACAATGCCGCCTTAAGTAGAAGAATAGAGACTCTTCTTACAGTCGTTGCTTTGAGCATTCCCTGTGAGACCAGTATTAGATTCCGATACACCACTGCAGGTTCAATGTATTCCTTCGACATATACATTAACGATGAAACACTGAAATTACATGGCAATTAAATACAAAAAGCACAATGCCGCCTTAATTGCAAGAATAGAGACTCTTCTTACAGTAGGTGCTTTGAGCATTCCCTGTGAGACCAGTATTAGTTTCCGATACACCACTGCAGGTTCAATGTATTCCTTGGACCTTCACATTGATGATGAAACACAGAAATCGCATCGGAATTAAATACAAAAGGCACAATGACGCCTTAAGTACAAGAATAGAGACCCTTCTTACAGTCGGTGCTTTGAACATTCCCTGTGAGATCAGTATTAGTGTCCGATACACCACTGCTGGTTCAATGTATTCCTTGGACATACACACTGACAATGAAACACTGATATTACATCGGAATTAAATACAAAAGGCACAATGCCGACTTAGGTGCAAGAATAGAGACTCTTCTTACATTCGGTGCTTTTAGCATTCCCTGTGAGACCAGTATTAGTTTCCGATACACCTTTGCAGGTTCAATGTATTCCTTGGACCATCACTTTCACGATGAAAAACAGAAATCGCATCGGAATTAAATACAAAAGGCCCAATGCCGCCATAAATACAAGAATACTGACTCTTATTTCAGTCGGTGTTTTGTGCATTCCCTGTCAGACCAGTAATAGTTTCCGATACACCACTGCAGATTCAATGTATTCCTTGGACATACACATTGACGATAAAAGACTGAAATTACATCGGAATTAAATACAAAAGGCACAATGCCGCCTTAATTGCAAGAAGTATGAGACTTCTTAGAGTCTGTGCTTTGATCCTTTCCTGTGAGACCAGTATTAGTTCCGATACACCACTGCACGTTCAATGCATTCCTTAGACCGTCACTTTGAATATGAAAGACAGAAATCGTATCGGAATTAAACTCAAAAGGCACTAAGCCGCCTTAAGTACAAGAATACAGACTCTTCTTACAGTCGGTGCTTTGAGCATTCACGGTTAGACCTGTATTAGTTTGCGATACACCACTGCAGGTTAAATGTATTCCTTGGACCTTCACATTGACGATGAAATACAGAAATCGCATCGGAATTAAATACAAAATGCACAATGCCGCCTTACGTACAAGAATAGAGACTCTTCTTACAGTCGGTGCTATGAGCATTTCCTGTGAGACCAGTATTAGTTTCCGATACACCACTGCAGGTTCAATATATTCCTTGGACCTTCACATTGCCGATGAAACACAGAAATCGCATTGGAATTAAATACAAAAGGGACAATGCCGCCTTAAGTGCAAGAAGAGTGAGACTTCTTAGAGTCTGTGCTTTGATCCTTTCCTGTGAGACCAGTATTTTTTTCTGATACACCAATGCAGGTTCAATGTATTCCTTGGACCTTCACATTGACGATGAATCACAGGAATCGCATCGGAAGTAAATACAAAAGGCACAATGGCGCCTTAAGTACAAGAATAGAGACTCTTCTTACAGGCGGTGGTTTGAGCATTCCCTGTGAGACCAGTATTAGTTTCCGATACACCACTGCAGATTCAATGTATTCCTTGGACCTTCACATTGACGATGAAACACAGAAATCGCATCGGAATTAAATACAAAAGGCACAAAGCCGCCTTAAGTGAATGAGTATAGGCTCTTCTTACAGTCGTTTCTTTGAGCATTCCCTGTGAGACCAGTATTAGTTTCCGATACACCACTGCAGGTTCAATGTATTCCTTGGACATTCACATTAACGATCAAACACTGAAATTACATTGGATTTAATTACAAAAGGCACAATGCCGCATTAATTGCAAGAAGAGTGAGACTTCTTAGAGTCAGTGCTTTGATCCTTTCCTGTGAGACCACTATTAGTTTCCGATACACCACTGCAGGTTCAATGAATTCCTTGGACCTTCACATTGACGTTGAAAGACAGAAATCGCATCGGAACTAAATACAAAAGGCACAATGCCGCCTTAAGTACAAGAACAGAGACTCTTCTTACAGTCGGTGCTTTGAGCATTCCCTGTGAGACCAGTATTAGTTTCCGATACACCACTGCAGGTTCAATGTATTCCTTGGACCCTCACATTGACGATGAAACACAGAAATCGCATCGGAATTAAATACAAAAGTCACAATGCCGCCTTAAGTGCAACAAGAGTGAGTGTTCTTAGAGTCTGTGCATTGATCCTTTCCTGTGAGACCAGTATTAGTTTCAAATCCACCACTGCAGGTTCAATGTTTTCCTTGGACCTTCACATTGACGATGAATCACTGAAATCGCATCGGAATTAAACACAAAAGGCACAATGCCGCCATAAGTACAACAATAGAGACTCTTCTTACAGTCGGTGCTTTGAGCATTCCCTGTGAGACCTGTATTAGTTTTCGATACACCACTGCTGGTTCAGTGTATTCTTGGACCTTCACATTGACGATGAAACACAGAAATCGCATCGAATTAAATACAAAAGGCACATTGCCGCCTTAAGTACAAGAACACTGACTCTTCTTACAGTCTGTGCTTTGAGCATTCCCTGTGAGACCAGTATTAGCTTTCGATGCACCACTGCAGGTTCAATGTATTCGTTGGACCTTCACATTGACGATGAATCACAGAAATCGCATCGGAATTTAATACAAAGGGCACAATGCCACCTTAAGTGCAAGAGTAGAGACTCTTCTTACAGTCGATGCATGAGCATTCCCTGTCAGACCAGTATTAGTTTCCGATACACCACTGCAGGTTCAATGTATTCCATGGACATACACATTGACGATGAAACACTGAAATTACATCGGATTTAAATACAAAAGGCACAATGCCACCTTAAGTGAATGAGTATAGGCTCTTCTTACAGTCGTTGCTTTGAGCATTCCCTGTGAGACCAGTATTAGTTTCCGATACACCACTGCAGGTTCAATGTATTCCTTGGACCTTCACATTGACGATGAAACACAGAAATCGCATCGGAATTAAATACAAAAGGCACAATGCCACCTTAAATACAAGTATAGAGTCTCTTCTTACAGTCGGTGCTTTGAGCATTCCCTGTGAGACCAGTATTAGTATCCGATACACCACTGCAGGTTCAATGTATTCCTTGGACATACACATTGACGATTAAACACTGAAATTACATCGGAATTAAATACAAAAGGAGCAATGAAGCCTTAAGTACAAGAATTGAGGCTTCTTACTGTCGGTAATTTGAGCATTCCCTGTGGGAAAAGTATTAGTTTCCGATACACCACTGCAGGTTCAATGTATTCCTTGGACATACACATTGACGATTAAACACTGAAATTACATCGGAATTAAATACAAAAGGAGCAATGAAGCCTTAAGTACAAGAATTGAGGCTTCTTACTGTCGGTAATTTGAGCATTCCCTGTGAGACCAGTATTAGTTTCCGATACACCACTGCAGGTTCAATGTATTCCTTGGACATACACATTGACGATGAAACACTGAAATTACATGGCAAATAAATACAAAAGCCACAATGCCGCCTTAATTGCAAGAATAGAGACTCTTCTTACAGTAGGTGCTTTGAGCATTCCCTGTGAGACCAGTATTAGTTTCCGATACACCTCTGCAGGTTCAATGTATTCCTTGGACCTTCACTTTGACGATGAAACACAGAAATCGCATCGGAATTAAATACAAAAGGCCCAATGCCGCCATAAGTACAAGAATACTGACTCTTATTACAGTCGGTGTTTTCTGCATTCCCTGTCAGACCAGTAATAGATTCCGATACACCACTGCATGTTCAATGTATTCCCTGGACATACACATTGACGATAAAACACTGAAATTACATCGGAATTAAATACAAAAGGCACAATGCAGCCTTAATTGCAAGAAGTGTGAGACTTCTTAGAGTCTGTGCTTTGATCCTTTCCTGTGAGACCAGTATTAGTTCCGATACACCACTGCACGTTCAATGCATTCCTTAGACCGTCACATTGAATATGAAAGACAGAAATCGTATCGGAATTAAACTCAAAAGGCACTAAGCCGCCATAAGTACAAGAATACAGACTCTTCTTACAGTCGGTGCTTTGAGCATTCACGGTGAGACCTGTATTAGTATGCGATACACCACTGCAGGTTCAATGTATTCCTTGGACTTTCACATTGACGATCAAACACTGAAATTACATTGGATTTAATAACAAAAGGCACAATGCCGAATTAATTGCAAGAAGAGTGAGACTTCTTAGAGTCAGTGCTTTGATCCTTTCCTGTGAGACCAGTATTAGTTTCCGATACACCACTGCAGGTTCAATGAATTCCTTGGGCCTTCACATTGACGATGAAACACAGAAATCGCATCGGAATTAAATACAAAAGGCACAAGCCGCCCTAAGTACAAGAACACAGACTCTCCTTACAGTCTGTGCTTTGAGCATTCCCTGTGAGACTAGTATTAGTTTCCGATACACCACTGCAGGTTCAATGTATTCCTTGGACCTTCACATTGCCGAAGAAACACAGAAATCGCATCGGAATTAAATACAAAAGGCACAATGCCGTCTTAACTACAAGAAAAGAGACTCTTCTTACAGTCGGTGCTTTGAGCATTCCCTGTAAAAACAGTATTAGTTTCCGATACACCACTGCAGATTCAATGTATTCCTTGGACCTTCACATTGAAGTTGAAAGACAGAAATCACATCGGAATTAAATACAAAAGACGCAAAGCCGCCTTAAGTACAAGAATAGGGACACTTCTTAGATTCGGTGCTTTGTGCATTCCCTGTGAGACCAGTATTACTTTCTGATACACCACTGCAGGATCAATGTATTCCTTAGACATACTCAATGACGATGAAACACTGAAATTACATCCGAATTAAATACAATAGACACAATGCCGCCTTAATGCAAGAAGAGTGAGACTTCTTAGAGTCCATGCTTTGATACTTTCCTGTGAGTCCAGTATTAGTTTCCGATACAACACTGCAGGTTCAATGAATTCCTTGGACCCTCACATTGACGATAAAAATCAGAAATTGCATCGGAATTAAATACAAAACGCACAATGCCGCCTTAAGTACAAGAATATAGACTCTTCTTACTGTCGGTGGTTTGAGCATTCATTGTGAAACCAGTATTAGTTTGCGATACACCACTGCAGGTTCAATGTATTCCTTGGACCTTCACATTGACGATGAAACACATTAATCGCATCGGTATTAAATACAAAAGGCACAATGCCGGTTTAAATACAAGAATAGAGACACTTCTTACAGTCGGTGTTTTGAGCATTCCCTCTGAGAGCAGTATTAGTTTCCGATACACCACTGCAGGTACATGGTATTCCTAGGAACCCTCACATTGACTATGAAACACAGAAATCGCATCGGAATTAAATACAAAAGGCACAATGCCGCCTTAAGTACAAGAATAGAGACTTTTCTTACAGTCGGTGTTTTGATCATTCACTATGAGACCAGTATTACATTCCGATACACCACTGCAGGTTCAATGATTTCCTTGGACCTTCACATTGACGATGAAACACATAAATAGCATCGGAATTAAATACAAAAAGCACAATGCCGCCTTAAGTACAAGAATAGAGGCTTCTCTTACAGTCGGCGCTTTGAGCATTCCCTGTGAGACCAGTATTAGTTTCCGATACACCACTGCAGGTCAATGTATTCCTTGGACTTTCACATTGACGATAAAACAAGGAAATCGCATCGGAATTAAATACAAAAGGCAAAATGCCTCATTAATTACAAGAATAGGGCCTCTTCTTACTGTCGGTGCTTTGAGCAGTTCCTGTGAGACCAGTATAAGTTTCCGATACACCACTGCAAGTTCAATGTATTCCTTGGACCTTCACATAGACGATGAAACACAGAAATCGCATTGGAATTAAATACAAAAGGCACAATGCCGCCTTAAGTGCAACAAGAGTGAGTGTTCTTAGAGTCTGTGCTTTGATCCTTTCCTGTGAGACAAGCATTAATTTTAAATCCACCACTGCAGGTTCAATGTATTCCTTGGACCGTCACATTGGCGATGAAAGACAGGAATCGCATTGGAATTAAATACAAAAGGCACAATGCCGCCCTAAGTACAAGAATACAGACGCTTCTTACAGTCGGTGCTTTGAGCATACCCTGTGACCCCTGTATTAGTTTCCGATACACCACTGCAGGTTCAATGTATTCCTTGGACATTCACATTGGCGTTGAAACAAAGAAATCGCATCGGAACTAAATACAAAATGCACAATGCCGCCTTAAGTACAAGAATAGAGACTCTTCTTTCAGTCGGTGCTATGAGCATTCGCTGTGAGACCAGTATTAGTTTCCGATACACCACTGCAGGTTCAATGTATTCCTTGGACCCTCACATTGACGATGAAACACAGAAATCGCATCGGAATTAAATACAAAAGTCACAATGCCGCCTTAAGTGCAACAAGAGTGAGTGTTCTTAGAGTCTGTGCTTTGATCCTTTCCTGTGAGACCAGTATTAGTTTCAAATCCACCACTGCAGGTTCAATGTTTACCTTGGACCTTCACATTGACGATGAATCACTAAGATCACATCGGAATTAAACACAAAAGGCACAATGCCGCCTTAGGTACAACAACAGAGACTCTTCTTACAGTCGGTGCTTTGAGCATTCCCTGTGAGACCTGTATTAGTTTCCAATACACCACTGCAGGTTCAGTGTATACCTTGAACCTTCACATTGACGATGAAACACAGAAATAGCATCGGAATTAAATACAAAAGGCACAATGCCGCCTTAAGTACAAGAACACAGACTCTTCACAGTCTGTGCTTTGAGCATTCCCTGTGAGACCAGTATTAGCTTTCGATACACCACTGCAGGTTCAATGTATTCGATGGACCTTCACATTGACGATGAATCACAGAAATCGCATCGGAATTTACTACAAAAGGCACAATGCCACCTTAAGTGCAAGAGTAGAGACTCTTCTTACAGTCGATGCATGAGCATTCCCTGTCAGACCAGTATTAGTTTCCGATACACCACTGCAGGTTCAATGTATTCCATGGACATGCACATTGACGATGAAACACTGAAATTACATCGGATTTAAATACAAAAGGCACAATGCCGCCTTAAGTGAGGGTGTAGTGACTCTTCTTACAGTCGTTGCTTTCAGCATTCCCTGTGAGACCAGTATTAGTTTCCGATACACCACTGCAGGTTCAATGTTTTCCTTGGACCTTCACATTGACGATGAAACACAGAAATCGCATCGGAATTAAATACAAAAGGCACAATGCCGCCGTAAGTACACGAATACAGACTCTTCTTACAGTCGGTGCTTTGAGCATTTCCTGTGAGACCTGTATTAGTTTGCGATACACCACTGCAGGTTCAATCTATTCCTTGGACCTGCACATTGACGATGAAACACAGAAATCGCATCGGAATTAAATACAAAAGGCACAATGCCGCCTTAAGTACAAGAATAGAGACTCTTCTTACAGTCGGTGCTTTGAGCATTCCCTGTGAGACCAGTATTACTATCTGATACACAACTGCAGGTACAATGTATTCCTTGGACATACACATTGCCGATGAAACACTGAAATTACATCGGAATTTAATACAAAAGGCACAATGCCGACTTAAGTGCTAGAAGAGTGAGTCTTCTTAGAGTCTGTGCTTTGATCCTTTCCTGTGAGGCCAGTATTAGTTTCGATACACCACTGCAGGTTCAAAGTATTCCTTGGACCCTCACATTGACGATAAAAAACAGAAATCGCATCGGAATTAAATACAAAAGGCACAATGCCGCCTTAAGTGCTAGAAGAGTGAGACTTCCTTGAGTCTGTGCCTTGATCCTTTCCTGAGAGACCAGTATTAGTTTCCGATACACCACTACAGGTTCAATGTATTCCTTAAACTTTCACATTGACGATGAAACACAGAAATCGCATCGGAATTAAATACAAAAGGCACAATGCCGGCTTAAGTACAAGAGTAGAGACTCTTCTTACAGTCGGTGCTTTGAGCATTCCCTGTGAGAGCAGTATTAGTTTTCGATACACCACTGCAGGTTCAAAGTATTCCTTTGACCTTCACATTGACGATGAAACACAGAAATCGCATCAGAAATAAATACAAAAGGCACAATGCCGCCTTAAGTACAAGAATAGAGACTCTTCTTGCAGTCGGTGCTTTGAGCATTCCCTGTGAGACCAGTATTAGTTTCCGATACACCACTGCAGGTTCAAAGTATTCCTTGGACCTTCACATTGACTATGAAACACAGAAATCGCATCGGAATTAAATACAAAAGGAGCAATGCCGCCTTAAGTACAAGAATAGAGACACTTCTTACAGTCGGTGCTCTGAGAATTCCCTCTGAGAGCAGTATTAGTTTTCGATACACCACTGCAGGTTCAAAGTATTCTTTGGACCTTCACATTGCCGATGAAACACAGAAATCGCATCGGAATTAAATACAAAAGGCACAATGCCGCCTTAAGTACACGAATACAGACTCTTCTTACAGTCGGTGCTTTGAGCATTTCCTGTGAGACCTGTATTAGTTTGCGATACACCACTGCAGGATCAATCTATTCCTTGGACATGCACATCGACGATGAAACACAGAAATCGAATCGGAATTAAATACAAAAGGGACAATGCCGCCTTAAGTGCAAGAACAGTGAGACTTATTAGAGTCTGTGCTTTGATCCTTTCCTGTGAGACCAGTAATAGTGTCTGATACACCACTGCAAGTTCAATGTATTCATTGGACCCTCACATTGACGATGAATCACAGAAAACGCATCGGAATTAAATACAAAAGCACAATGGCGCCTTAAGTACAAGAATAGAGACTCTTCTTACAGTCGGTGTTTGAGCATTCCCTGTGAGACCAGTATTAGTTTCCGATACACCACTGCAGGTTCAATGTATTCCTTGGAGCTTCACATTGACAATGAAACACAGAAATCGCATCGGAATTAAATACAAAAGCTATAATGCCGCCTTAAGTGAGGGAGTAGAGACTCTTCTTACAGTCGTTGCTTTGAGCATTCCCTGTGACACCAGTATTAGTTTCCGATACACCACTGCAGGTTCAATGTATTCCTTGGACATTCACATTGACGAACAAACACTGAAATTACATTGGAATTAAATACAAAAGGCACAATGCCGCCTTAATTGCAAGACGAGTGAGACTTCTTAGAGTCAGTGCTTTGATCCTTTCCTGTGAGACCAGTATTAGTTTCCGATACACCACTGCAGGTTCAATGTATTCCTTGGACCTTCACATTGACGATGAAACACAGAAATCGCATCGGAATTAAATACAAAAGGCACAATGCCGCCTTGAGTACAAGAACACAGACTCTTCTTACACTCTGTGCTTTGAGCATTCCCTGTGAGACCAGTTTTAGTTTCCGATACACCACTACAGGTTCAATGTATTCCTAGGACTTTCACATTGCCGAAGAAACACAGAAATCGCATCGGAATTAAATACAAAAGGCACAATGCCGTTTTAAGTACAAGAATAAAGACTCTTCTTACAGTCGGTGCTTTGAGCATTCCCTGTGAAACCAGTATTAGTTTCCGATACACCACTGCAGGTTCAGTGTATTCCTTGGACTTTCACATTGACGATGAAACACAGAAATCGCATCGGAATTAAATACAAAAGGCACAATGTCGCCTTAAGTACAAGAATAGAGACTCTTCTTACTGTCAGTGCTTTGAGCATTCATTGTGAAACCGGTATTAGTTTCCGATACACCACTTCAGGTTCAATGCATTCCTTGGACCTTCACATTGACGATGTAACACAGAAATCGCATCGGAATTAAATACAAAACGCACAATGCCGCCTTAAGTACACGAATACAGACACTTCTTACAGTCGGTGCTTTGAGCATTTCCTGTGAGACCTGTATTAGTTTGCCATACACCACTGCAGGTTCAATCTATTCGTTGTACCTGCACATCGACGATGAAACACAGAAATCGCATCGGAATTAAATACAAAAGGGACAATGCCGCCTTAAGTGCAAGAACAGTGAGACTTCTTAGAGTCTGTGCTTTGATCCTTTCCTGTGAGACCAGTAATAGTGTCTGATACACCACTGCAGGTTCAATGTATTCATTGGACCCTCACATTGACGATGAATCACAGAAATCGCATCGGAATTAAATACAAAAGGCACAATGGCGCCTTAAGTACAAGAATAGAGACTCTTCTTACAGTCGGTGTTTTGAGCATTCCCTGTGAGACCAGTATTAGTTTCCGATACACCACTGCAGGTTCAATGTATTCCTTGGAGCTTCACATTGACAATGAAACACAGAAATCGCATCGGAATTAAATACAAAAGCTATAATGCCGCCTTAAGTGTGGGAGTAGAGACTCTTCTTACAGTCGTTGCTTTGAGCATTCCCTGTGACACCAGTATTAGTTTCCGATACACCACTGCAGGTTCAATGTATTCCTTGGACATTCACATTGACGATCAAACACTGAAATTACATTGGAATTAAATACAAAAGGCACAATGCCGCCTTAATTGCAAGACGAGTGAGACTTCTTAGAGTCAGTGCTTTGATCCTTTCCTGTGAGACCAGTATTAGTTTCCGATACACCACTGCAGGTTCAATGTATTCCTTGGACCTTCACATTGACGATGAAACACAGAAATCGCATCGGAATTAAATACAAAAGGCACAATGCCGCCTTAAGTACAAGAACACAGACTCTTCTTACAATCTGTGCTTTGAGCATTCCCTGTGAGACCAGTATTAGTTTCCGATACACCACTACAGGTTCAATGTATTCCTTGGACTTTCACATTGCCGAAGAAACACAGAAATCGCATCGGAATTAAATACAAAAGGCACAATGCCGTCTTAAGTACAAGAATAAAGACTCTTCTTACAGTCGGTGCTTCGAGCATTCCCTGTGAAACCAGTATTAGTTTCCGATACACCACTGCAGGTTCAGTGTATTCCTTGGACTTTCACATTGACGATGAAACACAGAAGTCGCATCGGAATTAAATACAAAAGGCACAATGCCGCCTTAAGTACAAGAATAGAGACTCTTCTTACAGTCGGTGCTTTGAGCATTCCCTGTGAGACCAGTATTACTATCTGATACACAACTGCAGGTACAATGTATTCCTTGGACATACACATTGACGATGAAACACTTAAATTACATCGGAATTAAATACAAAAGGCACAATGCCGACTGAAGTGCAAGAAGAGTGAGTCTTCTTAGATTCTGTGCTTTGATCCTTTCCTGTGAGACCAGTATTAGTTTCCGATACACCACTGCAGGTTCAAAGTATTCCTTGGACCCTCACATTGACGATAAAGAACAGAAATTGCATCGGAATTAAATACAAAAGGCACAATGCCGCCTTAAGTACAAGAATAGAGACTCTTCTTACTGTCGGTGCTTTGAGCATTCATTGTGAAACCAGTATTAGTTTCAGATGCACCACTTCAGGTTCATTGCATTCCTTGGACCTTCACATTGACGATGAAACACAGAAATCGCATCGGAATTAAATACAAAAGGCACAATGCCACCTTAATCACATGAATATAGACTCTTCTTACAGTCGGTGCTTTGAGCATTCCCTGTGAGACCAGTATTAGTGTCCGATACACCACTGCAGGTTTAATGTATTCCTTGGACCTTCACATTGACGATGAAACACAGAAATCGAATCGGAATTCAATACAAAAGGCACAATGCCGCCTTAAGTACAACAATAGAGGCTCTTCTTACAGTCGGTGCTTTGAGAATTCCCTGTGAGACCAATATTAATTTCCGATACACCACTACAGGTTCAATGTATTCCTTGGACATACACATTGACGATGAAACACAGAAATGGCATCGGAATTAAATACAAAGTGCACAATGCCGCCTTAAGTACAAGAATAGACACTCTTCTTACAGTCGGTGCTTTGTGCATTAACTGTGAGACCAGTATTAGCTTCCGATACACCACTGCAGGTTCAATGTATCCCTTGGGCCTTTACATTGACGATGAAACACAGAAATGGCATCAGAACTAAATACAAAAGGCACAATGCCGCCTTAAGTACAAGGATACAGACTCTACTTACAGTCAGTGCTTTGAGCATTCCCTGTGAGACCAGTATTAGTATCCGGTACACCACTTCTGGTTCAAGGTATTCCTTGGACATACACATCGATGATGAAACACAGAAATGGCATCGGAATTAAATACAAAGTGCACAATGCCGCCTTAAGTACAAGAATAGACACTCTTCTTACAGTCGGTGCTTTGCGCATTAACTGTGAGACCAGTATTAGTTTCCGATACACCACTGCAGGTTCAATGTATCCCTTGGGCCTTTACATTGACGATGAAACACAGAAATGGCATCGGAATTAAATACAAAAGGCTCAATGCCGCCTTAAGTACAAGAATAGACACGCTTCTTACAGTCTTTGCTTTAAGCTTTCCCTGTGAGACCAGTATTAGTTTCCGATACACCACTGCAGGTTGAATGTATTCCGTGGAGCTTCACATTGACGATGAGACACAGAAATCGCATCGGAATTAAATACAAAAGGCACAATGCCGCCTTAAGTACAAGGATACAGACTCTACTTACAGTCAGTGCTTTGAGCATTCCCTGTGAGACCAGTATTAGTATCCGGTACACCACTTCAGGTTCAATGTATTCCTTGGACATACACATCGACGATGAAACACAGAAATGGCATCGGAATTAAATACAAAGTGCACAATGCCGCCTTAAGTACAAGAATAGACACCCTTCATACAGTCGGTGCTTTGAGCATTCCCTGTGAGACCAGTATTAGTTTCCGATACACCACTGCAGGTTAAATGTATTCCTTGGACCTTCACATTGACGATGAAACACAGAAATCGCATCTTAATAAAATACAAAAGGCACAATGCCGCCTAAAGTACAAGAATACAGACTCTATTTACAGTCGGTGCTTTGAGCATTCCCTGTGAGACCAGTATTAGTTTCCGATACACCACTGCAGGTTCAATGTATTCCTAGGACCTTCACATTGACGATGACACACAGAAATAGCATCGGAATTAAATACAAAGTGGCACAAAGCCGCCTTAAGTACAAGAATAGAGACTCTTCTTACAGTCGGTGCCTTGAGCATTCCCTGTGAGACCAGTATCAGTTTCCGATACACCACTGCAGGTTCAGTGTATTCCTTGGACTTTCACATCGACGATGAAACACAGAAATGGCATCGGAATTAAATACAAGGGGCACAATGCCGCCATAAGTTCAAGAATAGACACTCTTCTTACTGTCGGTGCTTTGAGCATTCCCTGTGAGACCAGTATAGGTTTCCGATACACCACTACAGGTTCAATGTATTCCTTGAACCTTCCCATTGACGATGAAAGACAGAAATCGCATCGGAATTAAGTACAAAAGGCCCAATGCCGCCTTAAGTACAAGAATAGAGACTCTTCTTACTGTCGGTGCATTGAGCATTCCCTGTGATACCAGTATTAGTTTCCGATACACCACTGCAGGTTCAATGTATTCCTTGGACCTTCACATTGACGATGAAACACAGAAATCGCATCGGAATTAAATACAAAAGGCACAATGCCGCCTTAAGTACAAGAATAGGGACTCTTCTTACAGTCGGTGTTTTGAGCATTCCCTGTGAGACCAGTATTAGTTTCCGCTACACCACTGCAGGTTCAATGTAAATCTTGGACCTTCACATTGACGATGAAACACAGAAATCGCATCGGAATGAAATACAAAAGGCACAATGCCGCCTTAAGTACAAGAATACAGACTCGACTTACAGTCGGTGCTTTGAACATTCCCTGTGACCCCAGTATTAGTTTCCGATACACCACTGCAGGTTCAATGTATTCCTTGGACCTTCACATTGACGATGAAACACAGAAATCGCATTGGAATTAAATACAAAAGGCACAATGCCGCCTTAAGTACAAGAATAGAGACTCTTCTTACAGTCTGTGCATTGAGCATTCCCTGTGAGACCAGTATTAGTATCCGATACACCACTGCAGATTCAATGTATTCCTTGGACGTACACATTGACGAAGAAACACTGAAATTACATCGGAATTAAATACAAAAGGAACAATGCCGCCTTAAGTACAAGAATAGAGTCTCTTCTTACAGTCGGTGCTTTGAGCATTACCTGTGAGACCAGTATTAGTTTCCGATACACCACTGCAGGTTCAGTGTATTCCTTGGACTTTCACATCGACGATGAAACACAGAAATGGCATCGGAATTAAAAACAAAGGGCACATTGCCGCCTTAAGTACAAGAATAAACACTCTTCTAACAGTCGGTGCTTCGAGCATTCCCTGTGAGACCAGTATTAGTTTCCGATACACCACTGCAGTTCCAATGTATTCCTTGGACCTTCACATTGACGATGAAACACAGAAATTGCAACGGAATTAAATACAAATGGCACAATGCCGCCCTAAGTACAACAATAGAGACTCTCCTTACAGTCGGTGCTTTGAGCATTCCCTGAGAGACCAGTATTAATTTCCGATACACCACTGCAGGTTCATTGTATTCCTTAGACATTCACATTGACGATGAAACACAGAAATCAAATCGGAATTAAATACCAAAGGCAATATGCTGCCTTAAGTACAACAATAGAGACTCTTCTTACAGTCGGTGCTATAAGCAGTTCCTGTGAGACCTGTATTAGTTTCCGATACGCCACTGCAGCTTCAATGTATTCCTTGGGCCTTCACATTGACGATGAAACACAGAAATGGCATCGGAATTAAATACAAAAGGCAGAATGCCGCCTTAAGTACAAGAATAGACACGCTTCTTACAGTCGTTGCTTTAAGCATTCCCTGTGAGACCAGTATTAGTTTCCGATACACCACTGCAGGTCCAATGTAATCCTTGGACTTTCACATTGACGATGAAACACAGAAAACGCATCGGAATTAAATACAAAAGGCACAATGCCGCCTTAAGTACAAGAATAGAGACTCTTCTTACAGTCGGTGCATTGAGCATTCCCTGTGAGACCAGTATTAGTTTCCGATACACCACTGCAGGTTCAGTGTATTCCTTGGATTTTCACATCGATGATGAAACACAGAAATGGCATCGGAATTAAATACAAAGGGCACAATGCCGCCATAAGTTCAAGAATAGACACTCTTCTTACTGTCGGTGCTTTGAGCATTCCCTGTGAGACCAGTATTAGTTTCCGATACACCACTACAGGTTCAATGTATTCCTTGAACCTTCACATTGACGATGAAAGACAGAAATCGCATCGGAAGTAAGTACAAAAGGCCCAATGCCGCCTTAAGTACAAGAATAGAGACTCCTCTTACAGTCGGTGCATTGAGCATTCCCTGTGAGACCAGTATTAGTTTCCGATACTCCACTGCAGGTTCAATGTATCCCTTGGACCTTCACATTGACGATTATACACAGAAATCGCATCGGAATTAAATACAAAAGGCACAATGCCGCCTTAAGTACAAGAATAGAGACTCTTCTTACAGTCTGTGCTTTGAGCATTCCCTGTGAGACCAGTATTAGTATCCGATACACCACTGCAGATTCAATGTATTCTTTGGACGTACACATTGACGATGAAACACTGAAATTACATCGGAATTAAATACAAAAGGAACAATGCCGCCTTAAGTACAAGAATAGAGACCCTTCTTACTGTCCGTGCTTTGAGCATTCTCTGTGGGACCAGTATTAGTTTCCGAAACACCACTGCAGGTTCAATGTATTCCTTGGAAATACGCATTGACGATGAAACACTGAAATTACATCGGAATTAAATACACAGGGCACAATGACGCCTTAAGTACAAGCAGAGTGAGACATCTTAGAGTCCGTGTTTGGATCTTTTCCAGAGCGACCCGTATTAGTTTCCGATACGCCACTGCAGGTTCAATGTATTCCTTGGACCTTCACATTGACGATTACACACAGAAATCGCATCGGAAGTAAATACAAAAGGCACAATGCCGCCTTAAGTACAAGAATAGAGACTCTTCTTGCTGTCGGTGCTTTGAGCATTACCTGTGAGACCAGTATTAGTTTCCGATACACCACTGCAGGTTCAGTGTATTCCTTGGACTTTCACATCGACGATGAAACACAGAAATGGCATCGGAATTAAATGCAAAGGGCACATTGCCGCCTTAAGTACAAGAATAGACACTCTTCTAACTGTCGGAGTTTTGAGCATTCCCTGTGAGACCAGTATTAGTTTCCGATACACCACTGCAGTTCCAATGTATTCCTTGGACCTTCACATTGACGATGAAACACAGAAATTGCTACGGAATTAAATGCAAATGGCACAATGCCGCCCTAAGTACAACAATAGAGACTCTTCTTACAGTCGGTGCCTTGTGCATTCCCTGAGAGACCAGTATTAATTTCCGATACACCACTGTAGGTTCAATGTATTCCTTAGACATTCACATTGACGATGAAACACAGAAATCAAATCGGAATTAAATACCAAAGGCACAATGCTGCCTTAAGTACAAGAATAGAGACTCTTCTTACAGTCGGTGCTTTCAGCAGTTCCTGTGAGACCTGTATTAGTTTCCGATACACGACTGCAGCTTCAATGTATTCCTTGGGCCTTCACATTGACAATGAAACACAGAAATGGCATCGGAATTAAATACAAAAGGCACAATGCCGCCTTAAGTACAAGAATAGACACGCTTCTTACAGTCGTTGCTTTAAGCATTCCCTGTGAGACCAGTATTAGTTTCCGATACACCACTGCAGGTTGAATGTATTCCGTGGAGCTTCACATTGTCGATGAGACACAGAAATCGCATCGGAATAAAAATAAAAAAGGCACAATACCGCCTTAAGTACAAGGATACAGATTCTACTTACAGTCGGTGCTTTGAGCATTCCCTGTGAAACCAGTATTAGTTTCTGATACACCACTGCAGGTCCAATGTATTCCTTGGACGTTCATATTGTCGATGAAACACTGAAATCGCATCGGAATTAAATACAAAAGGCACAATGCCGCCTTAAGTACAAGAATAGAGACTCTTCTTACTGTCGGTGCTAAGAGCATTCCCTGTGAGACCAGTATTAGTTACCGATACACCACTGCAGGTTCAATGCATTCCTTGGACATACACATTGACGATGAAATACTGAAATTACATCGGAATTAATTACAAAGGGCACAATGACGCCTTAAGTACAAGAAGAGTGAGACTTCTTAGGGTCGGTGTTTCGACCCTTTCCTGTGAGACCAGTACTAGTTTCCGATACATCACTGCAGGTTCATTGTATTCCTTTGACCTTCACATTTGCGATGCTACACAGAAATCGCATCGGAATTAAATACAAACGGCACAATGCTGCAATTAAGTACAATAATAGAGACTCTTCTTACAGTCGGTGCTTTGAGCTTTCCCTGTGAGACCAATATTAGTTTCCGATATACCACTACAGGTTCAATGTATTCCTTGATCCTTCACATTGACGATGAAAGACAGAAATCGCATCGGAATTAAATACAAAAGGCACAATGCCGCCTTAAGTACAACAATAGAGACTCTTCTTACAGTCGGTGCTTTGAGCTTTCCCTGTAAGACCAGTATTAGTATCCGATACACCACTGCAGATTCAATGTATTCCTTGGACATACACATTGACGATGAAACACTGAAATTACATCGGAATTAAATACAAAGGGCACAATGACGCCTTAAGTGCAAGAAGAGTGAGACTTCTTAGAGACTGTGCTTTGATCCTTTCCTATGAGACCAGTATTAGTTTCCGATATACCACTGCAGGTTCAATGTATTCCTTGGACCTTCACATGACGATAAAAAACAGAAATCGCAACGGAATTAAATACAAAAGACACAATGCCGCCTTAAGGACAAGAATATAGACTTTTCTTGCAGTCGGTGCTTTGAGCATTCCCTGTGAGACCAGTATTAGTTTCCGATTCACCACTGCAGGCTCAATGTAATCCTTGGACCTTCACATTGACGATGAAACACAGAAATCCCATCGGAATTAAATACTAAAGGCACAATGCCGCCTTAAGTACAAGAATAGACACTCTTCTTACAGTCGATGATTCGAGCATTCCCTATGGGACCAGTATTAGTTTCCGATACACCACTGCAGGTTGAATGTATTCCTTGGACCTTCAAATTGACGATGAAACACAGAAAACGCACCGGAATTAAATAACAAAAGGCACAATGAAGCCTTAAGTACAAGAATACAGACACAACTTACGGTCCGTGCTTTGAGCATTGCCTGTGAGACCAGTATTAGTTTCCGATACAGCACTGCAGGTTCAATGTATTCCCTGGACCTTCACATTGACGATGAAACACAGAAATCGCATCGGAATTAAATACAAAAGGCACAATGCCGCCTTAAGTACAAGTATAGAGTCTCTTCTTACAGTCGGTGCTTTGAGCATTCTCTGTGAGACCTGTATTAGTATCCGATACACCACTGCAGGTTCAATGTATTCCTTGGACATACACATTGACGATGAAACACTGAAATTACATCGGAATTAAATACAAAAGGAAAAATGAAGCCTTAAGTACAAGAATTGAGGCTTCTTACTGTCGGTGATTTGAGCATTCCCTGTGAGAAAAGTACAAGTTTCCGATACACCACTGCAGGTTCAATGTATTCCTTAGACATACACATGGACGATGAAACACTGAAGTTACATCTGAATTAAATATAAAAGCCACAATGCCACCTTAAGTGCAAGAAGAGTGTTGTTTCTTACAGGCTGTGCTTTGATCCTTTCCTGTGAGACCGGTATTAGTTTCCGATACCCCACTGCAGGTTCAGTGTACACCATGCACCTTCACATTGACGAAGAGACACAGAAATAGCATCGGAATTAAATACAAAAGGCACAATGCCACCTTAAGTACAAGAATAGAGACTGTTCTTACTGTCGGTGTTTTGAGCATTGCCTGTGAGACCAGTATTAGTTTCCGACACACCACTGCAGGTTCAGTGTATTCCTTGGACCTTCACATTGACGATGAAACGCAGAAATCGCATCGGAATTAAATACAAAAGGCACAATGCCGCCTTAAGTACAAGAATAGAGACTCTTCTTACAGTCGGTGCTTTCAGCATTCCCTGTGTGACCAGTATTAGTATACGATACACCACTGGATGTTCAATGTATTCCTTGGACATTCACATTGACGACGGAACACTGAAAATACATCGGAATTAAATACAAAAGGCACAATGCCGCCTTAAGTACAAGAATAGATACTCTTCTTACAGTCGGTGCTTTGAGCGTCGCCTGAGAGACCAGTATTGGTAATCCGATACACCACTCCAGGTTCAATGTATTCCTTGGACCTTCACATTGACGATGAAACACAGTAATCGCATCGAAATTAAATATCAAAGGCACAATGAAGCCGCAAGTACAAGAATAGAGACTCTTCTCACAGTCGGTGCTTCGAGTATTCCCTGTGAGACTAGTATTAGTTTCCGACACACCACTGCAGGTTCAGTGTATTCCTTGGACCTTCACATTGACGATGAAACGCAGAAATCGCATCGGAATTAAATACAAAAGGCACAATGCCGCCTTAAGTACAAGAATAGAGACTCTTCTTACAGTCGGTGCTTTCAGCATTCCCTGTGTGACCAGTATTAGTATACGATACACCACTGGATGTTCAATGTATTCCTTGGACATTCACATTGACGACGGAACACTGAAATTACATCGGAATTAAATAGAAAAGGAACAATGCCGCCTTAAGTACAAGAATAGAGATTCTTCTTACTGTCGGTGCTTTGAGCATTCTCTGTGGGACCAGTATTAGTTTCTGATACACCACTGCAGGTTCAATGTATTCCTTGGAAATACGCATTGACGATGAAACACTGAAATTACATCGGAATTAAGTACAAAGGGCACAATGACGCCTTAAGTACAAGCAGAGTGAGACATCTTAGAGTCCGTGTTTTGATCCTTTCCAGTGCAACCCGTATTAGTTTCCGATACGCCACTGCAGGTTCAATGTATTCCTTGGACCTTCACATTGACGATTACAAACAGAAATCGCATCGGAATTAAATACAAAGGGCACAAAGGCGCCTTAAGTAAAAGAAGAGTGAGACTTCTTAGGGTCTGTGCTACGATCCTTTCCTGTGATACCAGTATTAGTTTCTGATACACCACTGCAGGTTCAATGTATTCCTTGGACCTTCATATTGGCGATGAAACACTGAAATCGCATCGGAATTAAATACAAGAGGCACAATGCCGCCTTAAGCACAAGAATAGAGACTCTTCTTACTGTCGGTGCTTTGAGCATTTCCTGTGAGACCAGTATTAGTTACCGATACACCACTGCAGGTTCAATGTATTCCTTGGACATACACATTGACGATGAAATACTGAAATTACATCGTAAATAATTACGAAGGGCACAATGACGCCTTAAGTACAAGAAGAGTGAGACTTCTTAGGGTCTGTGTTTCGACCCTTTCCTGTGAGACCAGTATTAGTTTCCGATACACCACTGCAGGTTCAATGTATTCCTTGGACCCTCACTTTGACGATGAAACACAGAAATCGCATCGGAATTAAATACAAAAGTCACTATGCCGCCTTAAGTGCAACAAGAGTGAGTGTTCTTAGAGTCAGTGCTTTGATCCTTTCCTGTGAAACCAATATTTGTTTCAAATCCACCACTGCAGGTTCAATGCATTCCTTGGACACTCACATTGACGATGAAACACAGAAATCGCATCGGAATTTAACACAAAAGGCACAATGCCGCCTTAAATACAACAATAGAGACTCTTCTTACAGTTGGTGCTTTGAGCATTCCCTGTGAGACCTGTATTAGTTTCCGATACACCACTGCAGGTTCAGTGTATTCCTTGGACCTTCACATTGACGATGAAACACAGAAATCGCATCGGAACTAAATACAAAGGCACAATGCCGCCTTAAGTGAGGGTGTAGACACTCTTCTTACAGTCGTTGTTTTGAGCATTTCCTGTGAGACCAGTATTAGTTTCCGATACACCACTGCAGGTTCAATGTATTCCTTTGACCTTCACATTGACGATGAAACAAAGAAATCGCATCGGAATTAAATACAAAAGGCACAATGCCGCCTAAAGTACACGAATACGGACTCTTCTTACAGTCGGTGCTCTGAGCATTTCCTGTGAGACCTGTATTAGTTTGCGATACACCACTGCAGGTTCAATGTATTCCTTGCACCTTCACATTGTCGATGAAACACAGAAATCGCATCGGAATTAAATACAAAAGGCACAATGCCGCCATAAGTACAAGAACACAGACTCTTCTTACACTCTGTGCATTGAGCATTCCCTGTGAGACCAGTATTAGTTTCCGATACACCACTGCAGGTTCAATGTATTCCTAGGACTTTCACATTGCCGATGAAACACAGAAATCGCATCGGAATTAAATACAAAAGGCACAATGCCGCCTTAAGTACAGGAATAGAGACTCTCCTTACAGTCGGTGCTTTGAGCATTCCCTGTGAGACCAGTATTACTATCTGATACACCACTGCAGGTACAATGTATTCCTTGGACATACACATTGACGATGAAACACTGAAATTACATCGGAATTACATACAAAAGGCACAATGCCGACTTATGTGCAACAAGAGTGAGTCTTCTTAGAGTCTGTGCTTTGATCCTTTCCTGTGAGACCAGTATTAGTTTCCGATACACCACTGCAGGTTCAAAGTATTCCTTGGACCCTCACATTGACGATAAAAAAGAGAAATTGCATCGGAATTAAATACAAAAGGCACAATGCCGCCTTAAGTACAAGAATAGAGTCTCTTCTTACTGTCGGTGCTTTGAGCATTCATTGTGAAACAAGTATTAGTTTCCGATACACCACCTCAGGTTCAATGCATTCCTTGGACCTTCACATTGACGATGAAACACAGAAATCGCATCGGAATTTAAAACAAAAGGCACAATGCCACCTTAATTACATGAATAGAGACTCTTCTTACAGTCGGTGCTTTGAGAATTCCCTGTGAGACCAGTATTAGTGTCCGATACACCACTGCAGGTTCGATGTATTCCTTGGACCTTCACATTGAGGATGAAACACAGAAATCGCATCGGAATTAAATACAAAAGGCACAATGCCGCCTTAAGTACAACAATAGAGGCTCTTCTTACAGTCGGTGCTTTGAGTATTCCCTGTGAGACCAATATTAGTTTCCGATACACCACTGCAGGTTCAATGTATTCCTTGGACATATACATTGACGATGAAATACTGAAATTACATCGGAATGAAATACAAAAGGCACAATGCCTCCTTAAGTGCTAGAAGAGTGAGACTTCCTAGAGTCTGTGCCTTGATCCTTTCCTGAGAGACCAGTATTAGTTTCCAATACACCTCTGCAGGTTCAATGTATTCCTTGGACTTTCACATTGACGATGAAACACAGAAATCGCATCGGAATTAAATACAAAAGGCACAATGCCGCCTTAATTACAAGAATAAAGACTCTTGTTACAGCTGGTGCTTTGAGCATTCCCTGTGAGACCAGTAATAGTTTCCGATACACCACTGCAGGTTCAATGTATTCCTTGGACGTCCACATTCACGATGAAACACAGAAATTGCATCGGAATTAAATACAAATGCACAATGCCGACTTAAGTACAAGAATAGAGACACTTCTTGCAATCGGTGCTTTGAGCATTGCCTCTGAGAGCAGTATTAGTTTCTGATACACCACTGCAGGTTCAAGGTATACCTTGGACCTTCACATTCACTATGAAACACAGAAATCGCATCGGAATTAAATACAAAAAGCACAAGGAAGGCTTATGTACAAGAATAGAGACTCTTCTTACAGTCGGTGCTTTGAGCGTTCCCTGTGAGACCAGTATTAGTTTCCGATACACCACTGCAGGTTCAAAGTATTCCTTGGACCTTCACATTGACTATGAAACGCAGAAATCGCATCGGAATTAAATACAAAAGTCACAATGCCGCCTTAAGTACAAGAATAGAGACACTTCTTACAGTCGGTTCTTTGAGCATTCCCTCTGAGAGCAGTATTAGTTTTCGATACACCACTGCAGTTTCAGAGTATTCCTTGGACCTTCACACTGACTATGTAACACAGAAATCGCATCAGAAATAAATACAAAAGGCACAATGCCGCCTTAAGTACAAGAATAGAGACTCTTCTTACAGTCGGTGCTTTGAGCATTCCCTGTGAGACCAGTATTAGTTTCCGATACACCGCTGCAGGTTCAATGTATTCCTTGGACCTTCACATTGCCGATGAAACACAGAAATCGCATCGGAATTAAATACAAAAGGCACAATGCCGCCTTAAGTACAAGAATAGAGACTCTTCTTACAGTCGGTGCTTTGAGCATTCTCTGTGAGACCTTTATTAGTTTCCGATACACCACTGCAGGTTCAATGTGTTCCTTGGACATACACAATGATGATGAAACACTGAAATTACATGGGAATTAAATACAAAAGACAGAATGCCGCCTTAATGCAAGAAGATTGAGACTTCTTAGAGTCCATTCTTTGATCCTTTCCTGTGAGACCAGTATTAGTTTCCGATACACCACTGCAGGTTCAATGTATTCCTTGGACTTTCACATTGACGATGAATCACAGAAATCGCTTCGGAATTAAATACAAAAGGCACAATGCCGCCTTAATTACAAGAATAGGGACTCTTCTAACAGTCGGTGATTTGAGCATTCCCTGTGAGACCAGTATTAGTTTCCGATACACCACTGCAGGTTCAATGTATTCGTTGGACCTTCACATTGACGATGAAACACAGAAATCGCATCGGAATTAAATACAAAAGGCACAATGCCACCTTCATTACAAGAATAGAGACTCTTCTTACAGTCGGTGCTTTGAGCATTCCCTGTGAGACCAGTATTAGCTTCCGATACACCACTGCAGATTCAATGTATTCCTTGGAGCTTCACATTGACGATGAAACACAGAAATCGCATCGGAATTAAATACAAAAGGCACAATGCCGCCTTAAGTACAAGAACACAGACTCTTCTTACAGTCTGTGCTTTGAGCATTCCCTGTGAGACCAGTATTAGCTTTCGATACACCACTGCAGGTTCAATGTATTCCTTGGACCTTCACATTGACGATGAAGCACAGAAATCGCATCGGAATTTAATACAAAAGGCACAATGCCGCCTTAAATGCAAGAGTAGAGACTCTTCTTACAGTCGGTGCTTTGAGCATTCCCTGTCAGACCAGTATTAGTTTCTGATACACCACTGCAGGTTCAATGTATTCCATGGACATACACATTGACGATGAAGCACTGAAATTACATCGGAATTAAATACAAAAGGCACAATGCCGCCTTAAGTACAAGAACACAGACTCTTCTTACAGTCGGTGCTTTGAGCATTCCCTGTGAGACCAGTATTAGTTTCCGATACACCACTGCAGATTCAATGTATTCCTTGGAGCTTCACATTGACGATGAAACACAGAAATCGCAGCGGAATTAAATACAAAAAGCACAGTGCCGCCTTAAGTATGGGAGTAGAGACTGTTATTACTGTCGTTGCTTTGAGCATTCCCTGTGAGACCAGTATTAGATTCCGGTACACCACTGCAGGTCCAATGTATTAATTGGAAATTCACATTGACGATGAAACACCGAAATTACATCGGAATAAAATACAAAAGGCACAATGCCGCCTTAATTGCAAGAAGAGTGAGACTTCTTGGAGTCTGCGCTTTGATCCTTTCCTGTGAGACCAGTATTAGTTTCCGATTCACCACTGCACGTTCAATGCATTCATTGGACCGTGACATTGAATATGAAAGACAGAAATCGTATCGGAATTAAACTCAAAAGACACTAAGCCGCCTTAAGTACACGAATACAGACACTTCTTACAGTCGGTCCTTTGAGCAATGTCTGTGAGACCTGTATCAGTTTGCGATACACCACTGCAGGTTCAATGTATTCCTTCGACCTTCACATTGACGACGAAACACAGAAATCGCATCGGAATTAAATACAAAAGGCGCAATGAAGCCTTAAGTACAAGAATAGGGACTCTTCTTACAGTCGGTGCTATGAGCATTCCCTGTGAGACCAGTATTAGTTTCCGATACACCACTGTAGATACAATGTATTCCTTGGATCTTCAAATTGACGATGAAACACAGAAATCGCATCGGAATTAAATACAAAAGTGACAATGCCGCCTTAAGTGCAAGAAGAGTGTGACTTCTTAGAGTCTGTGCTTTGATCTTTTCCTGTGAGACCAGTATTAGTTTCTGATACACCACTGCAGGTTCAATGTATTCCTTGGACCTTCACATTGACGATGAATCACAGAAATCGCATCGGAATTTAATACAAAAGGCACAATGGCGCTTTAACTACAAGAATAGAGACTCTTCTTACAATCGTTGCTTTGAGCATTCCCTGTGAGACCAGTATTAGTTTCCGATACACCATTGCAGGTTCAATGTATTCCTTGGACATTCACATTGACGATCAAACACGGAAATTACATTGGAATTAAATACAAAAGGCACAATGCCGACTTAATTGCAAGAAGAGTGAGACTTCTTAGAGTCAGTGATTTGATCCTTTCCTGTGAGACCAGTATTAGTTTCCGAAACACCACTGCAGGTTCAATGTATTCCTTGGACCTTCACATAGGCGATGAAACATAGAAATCGCATCGGAATTAAATACAAAAGGCACAATGCCGCCTTAAGTACAAGAACACAGACTCTTCTTACAGTCTGTGCTTTGAGCATTCCCTGTGAGACCAGTATTAGTTTCCGATACACCACTGCAGTTTCAATGTATTCCTTGGACTTTCACATTGCCGAAGAGACACAGAAATCGCATCGGAATTAAATACAAAAGACACAATGCCGTCTTAAGTACAAGAATAAAGACTCTTCTTACAGTCGGTGCTTTGAGCATTTCCTGTGAGACCTGTATTAGTTTGCGATACTCCACTGCAGGTTCAATGTATTCCTTGCACCTTCACATTGACGATGAAACACAGAAATCGCATCGAAATTAAATACAAAAGGGACAATGCCGCCTTAAGTGCAAGAAGAGTGAGACTTCTTAGAGTCTGTGCTTTGATCCTTTCCTGTGAGACCAGTATTAGTTTCTGATACACAACTTCAGGTTCAATGTATTCATTGGACCTTCACATTGACGCTGAATCACAGAAGTCGCATCGGAATTAAATACAAAAGGCACAATGGCGCCTTAAGTACAAGAATAGAGACTCTTCTTACAGTCGGTGCTTTGAGCATTCCCTGTGAGACCAGTATTAGTTTCCGATACACCACTGCAGGTTCAATGTATTCCTTGGAGCTTCACATTGACAATGAAACACAGAAATCGCATCGGAATTAAATACAAAACGCACAATGCCGTCATAAGTGAGGGAGTAGAGACTCTTCTTACAGTCGTTGCTTTGAGCATTCCCTGTGAGACCAGTATTAGTTTCCGATACACCACTGCAGGTTCAATGTATTCCTTGGACATTCACATTGACGATCAAACACTGAAATTACACTGGAATTAAATACAAAAGGTAAAATGCCGCCTTAATTGCAAGAAGAGTGAGACTTCTTACAGTCAGTGATTTGATCCTTTCCTGTGAGACCAGTATTAGTTTCCGAAACACCAATGCAGGTTCAATGTATTCCTTGGACCTTCACATTGGCGATGAAACATAGAAATCGCATCGGAATAAAATACAAAAGGCACAATGCCGCCTTAAGTACAAGAACACAGACTCTTCTTACAGTCTGTGCTTTGAGCATTCCCTGTGAGACCAGTATTAGTTTCCGATACACCACTGCAGTTTCAATGTATTGCTTGGACTTTCACATTGCCGAAGAGACACAGTAATCGCATCGGAATTAAATACAAAAGACACAATGCCGTCTTAAGTACAAGAATAAAGACTCTTCTTACAGTCGGTGCTTTGAGCATTTCCTGTGAGACCTGTATTAGTTTCCGATACACCACTGCTGGTTCAATGTATTCCTTGGACCTTCACATTGACGATGAAACACAGAAATCGCATCGGAATTAAATACAAAAGGCACAATGCCGCCATTAGTACAAGAACACAGACTCTTCTTACACTCTGTGCATTGAGCATTCCCTGTGAGACCAGTATTAGTTTCCGATACACCACTGCAGGTTCAATATATTCCTTGGACTTTCACATTGCCGAAGAAACACAGAAATCGCATCGGAATTAAATACAAAAGCACAATGCCGCCTTAAGTACAAGAATAGAGACTCTTCTTACAGTCGGTGTTTTGAGCATTCCCTGTCAGACCAGTATTAGTTTCTGATACACCACTGCAGGTTCAATGTATTCCATGGACATACACATTGACGATGAAACACTGAAATTACATCGGAATTAAATACAAAAGTCACAATGCCGCCTTAAGTGCTAGAAGAGTGAGACTTTCTAGAGTCTGTGCCTTGATCCTTTCCTGAGAGACCAGTATTAGTTTCCAATACACCACTGCAGGTTCAATGTATTCCTTGGACTTTCACATTGACAATGAAACACAGAAATCGCATCGGAATTAAATACAAAAGGCACAATGGCGCCTTAATTACAAGAATAAAGACTCTTCTTACAGCTGGTGCTTTGAGCATTACCTGTGAGACCAGTAATAGTTTCCGATACACCACTGCAGGTTCAATGTATTCCTTGGACGTCCATATTCACGATGAAACACAGAAATTGCATCGGAATTAAATACAAAAGGCACAATGCCGCCTTAAGTACAAGAATAGAGACACTTCTTACAATCGGTGCTTTGAGCATTGCCTCTGAGAGCAGTATTAGTCTCTGATACACCACTGCAGGTTGAAGGTATACCTTGGCCCTTCACAATCACTATGAAACACAGAAATCGAATCGGAATTAAATACAAAAAGTACAAGGAAGACTTATGTACAAGAATAGAGACTCTTCTTACAGTCGGTGCTTTGAGCATTCCCTCTGAGAGCAGTATTAGTTTTCGATACACCACTCCAGGTTCAAAGTATTCCTTGGACCCTCACATTGACTATGTAACACACAAATCGCATCAGAAATAAATACAAAAGGCACAATGCCGTCTTAAGTACAAGAATAGAGACTCTTCCTACAGTCGGTGCTTTGAGCATTCCCTGTGAGACCAGTATTAGTTTCCGATACACCGCTGCAGGTTCAATGTATTCCTGGGACCTTCACATTGCCGATGAAACACAGAAATCGTATCGGAATTAAATACAAAAGGCACAATGCCGCCTTAAGTTCAAGAATAGAGACTCTTCTTACAGTCGGTGCTTTGAGCATTCCCTGTGAGACCTTTATTAGTTTCCGATTCACCACTGCAGGTTCAATGTGTTCCTTGGACATACACAATGACGATGAAACACTGAAATTACATGGGAATTAAATACAAAAGACAGAATGCCGCCTTAATGCAAGAAGATTGAGACTTCTTAGAGTCCATTCTTTGATCCTTCCCTGTGAGACCAGTATTAGTTTCCGATACACCACTGCAGGTTCAATGTATTCCTTGGAGTTTCACATTGACGATGAAACACAGAAATCGCTTCGGAGTTAAATACAAAATGCACAATGCCGAAATTAATTACAAGAATAGGGACTCTTCTAACAGACGGTGCTTTGAGCATTCCCTGTGAGACCAGTATTAGTTTCCGATACACCACTGCAGATTCAATGTATTCCTTGGACCTTCACATTGACGATGAAATACAGAAATTGCATCGGAATTAAATACAAAAGGCACAATGCCACCTTAATTACAAGAATAGAGACATTTCTTACAGTCGGTGCTTTGAGCATTCCCTGTGAGACCAGTATTAGTTTCCGATACACCACTGCAGGTTTAATGTATTCCTTGGACATACACATTGACGATGAAATACTGAAATTACATCGGAATTAAATACAAAAGGCACAATGCCGCCTTAAGTGCTAGAAGAGTGAGACTACTTAGAGTCTGTGCCTTGATCCTTTCCTGAGAGACCAGTATTTGTTTCCATTACACCACTGCAGGTTCCATGTATTCCGTGGACTTTTACATTGACGATAAAACAAGGAAATCGCATCGGAATTAAATACAAAAGACACAATGCCGCCTTAATTACAAAAATATAGACTCTTCTTACTGTCGGTGATTTGAGCATTCCCTGTGAGACCAGTATTAGTTTCCGATACACCACTGCAGGTTCAATGTATTCATTGGATATTCACATTGACAATCAAACACTGAAATAACATTGCAATTAAATACAAAAGGCACAATGCCGCCTTAATTGCAAGAAGAGTGAGAGTTCTTACAGTCAGTGCCTTGATCCTTTCCTGTGAGACCAGTATTAGTTTCCGATACACCACTGCTGGTTCAATGTATTCCTTGGACCTTCACATTGACGATGAAACACAGAAATCGCATCGGAATTAAATACAAAAGGCACAATGCTGCCATAAGTACAAGAACACAGACTCTTCTTACAATCTGTGCATTGAGCATTCCCTGTGAGACCAGTATTAGTTTCCGATACACCACTGCAGGTTCAATGTATTCCTTGGACTTTCACATTGCCGAAGAAACACAGAAATCGCATCGGAATTAAATACAAAAGGCACAATGCCGTCTTAAGTACAAGAATAAAGACTCTTCTTACAGTCGGTGCTTTGAGCATTCCCTGTGAAACCAGTATTAGTTTCCGATACACCACTGCAGGTTCAATGTATTCCTTGGACCTTCACATTGACGATGAAACACAGAAATCGCATCGGAATTAAATACAAAAGGCACAATGCCGCCTTAAGTACAAAAATAGAGACTCTTCTTACAGTCGGTGCTTTGAGCATTCCCTGTGAGACGACTATTACTATCTGATACACCACTGCAGGTACAATGTATTCCTTGGACATACACATTGACGATGAAACACTGAAATTACATCGGAATTAAATACAAAAGGCACAATGCCGACTTAAGTGCAAGAAGAGTGAGTCTTCTTAGAGTCTGTATTTTGATCCTTTCCTGTGCGACCAGTATTAGTTTCCGATACACCACTGCAGGTTCAAAGTATTCCTTGGACCTACACATTGACTATGAAACACAGAAATCGCATCGGAATTAAATACAAAAGACACAATGCAGCCTTAAGTACAAGAATAGAGACACTTCTTACAGTCGGTGCTTTGAGCATTCCCTCTGAGAGCAGTATTAGTTTTCGATACACCACTGCAGGTTCAAAGTATTCCTTGGACCTTCACATTGACTATGTAACACACAAATCGCATCAGAAATAAATACAAAAGGCACAATGCCGACTTAAGTACAAGAATAGAGACTCTTCTTACAGTCGGTGATTTGAGCATTCCCTGTGAGACCAGTATTAGTTTCCGATACACCGCTGCAGGTTCAATGTATTCCTTGGACCTTCGCATTGCCGATGAAACACAGAAATCGCATCGGAATTCAATACAAAAGGCACAATGCCGCCTTAAGTACAAGAATAGAGACTCTTCTTACAGTCGGTGCTTTGAGCATTCCCTGTGAGACCTTTATTAGTTTCCGATACACCACTGCAGGATCAATGTGTTCCTTGGACATACACAATGACGATGAAACACTGAAATTACATGGGAATTAAATACAAAAGACAGAATGCCGCCTTAATGCAAGAAGATTGAGACTTCTTAGAGTCCATTCTTTGACCCTTTCCTGTGAGACCACTATTAATTTCCGATACACCACTGCAGGTTCAATGTATTCCTTGGACTTTCACATTGACGATGAAACACAGAAATCGCGTCGGAATTAAATACAAAAGGCACAATGCCGCCTTAATTACAAGAATAGGGACTCTTCTAACAGTCGGTGCTTTGAGCACTCCCTGTAAGACCAGTATAAGTTTCCGATACACCACTGCAGGTTCAATGTATTCCTTGGACCTTCACACTGACGACGAAACACAGAAATCGCATCGGAATTAAATACAAAAGGCACAATGCCACCTTAATTACAAGAATAGAGACTCTTCTTACAGTCGGTGCTTTGAGCATTCCCTGTGAGACCAGTATTAGTTTCCGATACACCACTGCAGGTTCAATGTATTCCTTGGACATACACATTGACGATGAAATACTGAAATTACAACGGAATTAAATACAAAAGGCACAATGCCGCCTTAAGTGCTAGAAGAGTGAGACTACTTAGAGTCTGTGCCTTGATCCTTTCCTGAGTGACCAGTATTTGTTTCCGATACACCACTGCAGGTTCCATGTATTCCTTGGACTTTCACATTGACGATAAAACAAGGAAATCGCATCGGAATTAAATACAAAAGGCACAATGCCGCCTTAATTACAAGAATATAGACTCTTCTTACTGTCGGTGATATGAGCATTCCCTGTGAGACCAGTATTAGTTTCCGATACACCACTGCAGGTTCAATGTATTCCTCGGACCGTCACATTGGCGATGAAATGCAGAAATCGCATTGGAATTAAGTACAAAGGGCACAATGCCGCCCTAAGTACAAGTACACAGACTCTTCTTACAGTCGGTGCTTTGAGCATTCCCTGTAACCCCTGTATTAGTTTCCGATATACAACTGCTGGTTTAATGTATTCCTTGGACCTTCACATTGACGATGAAACACAGAAATCGCATCGGAATTAAATACAAAAGGCACAATGCCGCCTTAAGTACAAGAATAGAGACTTTTCTTGCAGTCGGTGCTATGAGCATTCCCTGAGAGACCAGTATTAGCTTCAAATCTACCACAGCAGGTTCAGTGTATTCCTTGGACCTTTACATTGACGATGAATCACTGAAATCGCATCGGAATTAAATACAAAAGGCACAATGCCGCCTTAAGTACAACAATAGAGTGTCTTCTTACAGTCGGTGCTTTGAGCATTCCCTGTGAGACCAGTATTAGTTTCCGATACACCACTGTAGATTCAATGTATTCCTTGGAGCTTCACATTGCCGATGAAACACAGAAATCGCAGCGGAATTAAATACAAAAAGCACAATGCCGCCTTAAGTAAGGGAGTAGAGACTCTTATTACTGTCGTTGCTTTGAGCATTCCCTGTGAGACCAGTATTAGATTCCGGTACACCACTGCAGGTCCAATGTATTCCTTGGAAATTTACATTGACGATGAAACACTGTAATTACATCGGAATTATATACAAAAGGCGCAATGCCGCCTTAATTGCAAGAAGAGTGAGACTTCCTAGAGTCTGCGCTTTGATCCTTTCCTGTGAGACCTGTATTAGTTAACGACTCTCCACTGCAGGTTCAATGTATTCCTTGGACCTTCACATTGACGATGAAACACAGAAATCGCTTCGGAATTAAATACAAAAGGCACAATGCCGCCTTAAGTACAAGAACACAGACTCTTCTTACAGTCTGTGCTTTGAGCAATCCCTGTGAGACCAGTATTAGCTTTTCATACACCACTGCAGGTTCAATGTATTCCTTGGACCTTCACATTGACGATGAATCACAGAAATCGCATCGGAATTTAATACAAAAGGCACAATGCCGCCTTAAATGCAAGAGTAGAGACTCTTCTTACAGTCGGTGTTTTGAGCATTCCCTGTCAGACCAGTATTAGTTTCTGATACACCACTGCAGGTTCAATGTATTCCATGGACATACACATTGACGATGAAACACTGAAATTACATCGGAATTAAATACAAAAGTCACAATGCCGCCTTAATTGCAAGAAGAGTGAGAGTTTTTATAGTCTGCGCTTTGATCCTTTCCTGTAAGACCAGTATTAGTTTCCGATTCACCACTGCACGTTCAATGCATTCATTGGACCGTGACATTGAATATGAAAGACAGAAATCGTATCGGAATTTAACTCAAAAGGCACTAAGCCGCCTTAAGTACACGAATACAGACTCTTCTTACAGTCGGTGCTTTGAGCATTTCCTGTGAGACCTGTATCAGTTTGCGATACACCACTGCAGGTTCAATGTATTCCTTCGACCTTCACATTGATGCCGAAACACAGAAATCGCATCGGAATTAAATACAAAAGGCACAATGAAGCCTTAAGTACAAGAATAGAGACTCTTCTTACAGTCGGTGTAATGAGCATTCCCTGTGAGACCAGTATTAGTTTCCGATACACCACTGTAGATACAATGTATTCCTTGGACCTTCAAATTGACGATGAAACACAGAAATCGCATCGGAATTAAATACAAAAGTGACAATGCCGCCGTAAGTGCAAGAAGAGTGTGACTTCTTAGAGTCTGTGCTTTGATCTTTTCCTGTGAGACCAGTATTAGCTTCTGATACACCACTGCTGGTTCAATGTATTCCTTGGACCTTCACATTGACGATGAATCACGGAAATCGCATCGGAATTTAGTACTAAAGGCACAATGGCGCTTTAAGTACAGGAATACAGACTCTTCTTACAGTCGGTGCTTTGAGCATTTCCTGTGAGACCTGTATTAGTTATCGATACTCCACTGCAGGTTCAATGTATTCCTTGGACCTTCACATTGACGATGAAACACAGAAATCGCTTCGGAATTAAATACAAAAGGCACAATGCCGCCTTAAGTACAAGAACACAGACTCTTCTTACAGTCTGTGCTTTGAGCAATCCCTGTGTGACCAGTATTAGCTTTCGATACACCACTGCAGGTTCAATGTATTCCTTGGACCTTCACATTGACATGAATCACAGAAATCGCATCGGAATTTAATACAAAAGGCACAATGCCGCCTTAAATGCAAGAGTAGAGACTCTTCTTACAGTCGGTGTTTTGAGCATTCCCTGTCAGACCAGTATTAGTTTCTGATACACCACTGCAGGTTCAATGTATTCCATGGACATACACATTGACGATGAAACACTGAAATTACATCGGAATTAAATACAAAAGTCACAATGCCGCCTTAATTGCAAGAAGAGTGAGAGTTTTTATAGTCTGCGCTTTGATCCTTTCCTGTAAGACCAGTATTAGTTTCCGATTCACCACTGCACGTTCAATGCATTCATTGGACCGTGACATTGAATATGAAAGACAGAAATCGTATCGGAATTAAACTCAAAAGGCACTAAGCCGCCTTAAGTACACGAATACAGACTCTTCTTACAGTCGGTGCTTTGAGCATTTCCTGTGAGACCTGTATCAGTTTGCGATACACCACTTCAGGTTCAATGTATTCCTTCGACCTTCACATTGATGCCGAAACACAGAAATCGCATCGGAATTAAATACAAAAGGCACAATGAAGCCTTAAGTACAAGAGTAGAGACTCTTCTTACAGTCGGTGTAATGAGCATTCCCTGTGAGACCAGTATTAGTTTCCGATACACCACTGTAGATACAATGTATTCCTTGGACCTTCAAATTGACGATGAAACACAGAAATCGCATCGGAATTACATACAAAAGTGACAATAACGCCGTAAGTGCAAGAACAGTGTGACTTCTTAGAGTCTGTGCTTTGATCTTTTCCTGTGAGACCAGTATTAGTTTCTGATACACCACTGCTGGTTCAATGTATTCCTTGGACCTTCACATTGACGATGAATCACAGAAATCGCATCGGAATTTAGTACTAAAGGCACAATGGCGCTTTAAGTACAAGAATGGAGACTCTTCTTACAGTCGGTGATTTGAGCATTCCCTGTGAGACCAGTATTAGTTTCCGATACACCACTGCAGGTTCAATGTATTCCTCGGACCGTCACATTGGCGATGAAATACAGAAATCGCATTGGATTTAAGTACAAAGGCACAATGCCGCCCTAAGTACAAGTACACAGACTCTTCTTACAGTCGGCGCTTTGAGCATTCCCTGTAACCCCTGTATTAGTTTCCGATATACCACTGCTGGTTTAATGTATTCCTTGGACCTTCACATTGACGATGAAACACAGAAATCGCATCGGAATTAAATACAAAAGGCACAATGCCGCCTTAAGTACAAGAATAGAGACTCTTCTTGCAGTCGGTGCTATGAGCATTCCCTGTGAAACCAGTATTAGCTTCAAATCTACCACGGCAGGTTCAATGTATTCCTTGGACCTTCACATTGACGATGAATCACTGAAATCGCATCGGTATTAAATACAAAAGGCACAATGCCGCCTTAAGTACAACAATAGAGAGTCTTCTTACAGTCGGTGCTTTGAGCATTCCCTGTGAGACCAGTATTAGTTTCCGATACACCACTGTAGATTCAATGTATTCCTTGGAGCTTCACATTGACGATGAAACACAGAAATCGCAGCGGAATTAAATACAAAAAGCACAATGCCGCCTTAAGTAAGGGAGTAGAGACTCTCATTACTGTCGTTGCTTTGAGCATTCCCTGTGAGACCAGTATTAGATTCCGGTACACCTCTGCAGGTCCAATGTATTCCTTGGAAATTCACATTGACGATGAAACACTGTAATTACATCGGAATTATATACAAAAGGCGCAATGCCGCCTTAATTGCAAGAAGAGTGAGACTTCTTAGAGTCTGCGCTTTGATCCTTTCCTGTAAGACCAGTTTTAGTTTCCGATTCACCACTGCACGTTCAATGCATTCATTGGACCGTGACATTGAATATGAAAGACAGAAATCGTATCGGAATTAAACTCAAAAGGCACTAAGCCGCCTTAAGTACACGAATACAGACTCTTCTTACAGTCGGTGCTTTGAGCATTTCCTGTGAGACCTGTATTAGTTTGCGATACTCCACTGCAGGTTCAATTTATTCCTTGGACCTTCACATTGACGATGAAACACAGAAATCGCATCGGAATTAAATACCAAAGGCACAATGCCGCCTTAAGTACAAGAAAACAGACTCTTCTTACAGTCTGTGCTTTGAGCAATCCCTGTGAGACCAGTATTAGCTTTCGATACACCACTGCAGGTTCAATGTATTCCTTGGACCTTCTCATTGACGATGAATCACAGAAATCGCATCGGAATTTAATACAAAAGGCACAATGCCGCCTTAAATGCAAGAGTAGAGACTCGTCTTACAGTCGGTGCTTTGAGCATTCCCTGTCAGACCAGTATTAGTTTCAGATACACCACTGCAGGTTCAATGTATTCCATGGACATACACATTGACGATGAAACACTGAAATTACATCGGAATTAAATACAAAAGTCACAATGCCGCCTTAATTGCAAGAAGAGTGAGAGTTCTTATAGTCTGCGCTTTGATCCTTTGCTGTAAGACCAGTATTAGTTTCCGATTCACCACTGCACGTTCAATGCATTCATTGGACCGTGACATTGATATGAAAGACAGAAATCGTATTGGAATTAATCTCAAAAGGCACTAAGCCGCCTTAAGTACACGAATACAGACTCTTCTTACAGTCGGTGCTTTGAGCATTTCCTGTGAGACCTGTATCAGTTTGCGATACACCACAGCAGGTTCAATGTATTCCTTCGACCTTCACATTGATGCCGCAACACAGAAATCGCATCGGAGTTAAATACAAAAGGCACAATGAAGCCTTAAGTACAAGAATAGAGACTCTTCTAACAGTCGGTGTAATGAGCATTCCCTGTGAGACCAGTATTAGTTTCCGATACACCACTGTAGATACAATGTATTCCTTGGACCTTCAAATTGACGATGAAACACAGAAATCGCATCGGAATTAAATACAAAAGTGACAATGCCGCCGTAAGTGCAAGAAGAGTGTGACTTCTTAGAGTCTGTGCTTTGATCTTTTCCTGTGAGACCAGTATTAGTTTCTGATACACCACTGCAGGTTCAATGTATTCCTTGGACCTTCACATTGACGATGAATCACAGAAATCGCATCGGAATTTATTACTAAAGGCACAATGGCGCTTTAAGTACAAGAATAGAGACTCTTCTTACAGTCGGTGATTTGAGCATTCCATGTGAGACCAGTATTAGTTTCCGATACACCACTGCAGGTTCAATGTATTCCTTGGAGCTTCACATTGACAATGAAACACAGAAATGGCATCGGAATTAAATACATTAGGCACAAGCCGCCTTAAGTGAGGGAGTAGACACTCTTCTTACAGTCGTTGCTTTGAGCATTCCCTGTGAGACCAGTATTAGTTTCCGATACACCACTGCAGGTTCAATGTATTCCTTGGACATTCACATATACGACCAAACACTGAAATTACATTGGAATTAAATACAAAAGGCACAATGCCGACTTAATTGCAAGAAGAGTGAAACTTCTTAGAGTCAGTGATTTGATCCTTTCCTGTGAGACCAGTATTAGTTTCCGAAACACCGCTGCAGGTTCAATGTATTCCTTGGACCTTCACATTGGCGATGAAACACAGAAATCGCATCGGAATTAATTACAAAAGGCACAATGCCGCCTTAAGTACAAGAACACAGACTCTTCTTACAGTCTGTGCTTTGAGCATTCCCTGTGAGACCAGTATTAGTTTCCGATACACCACTGCAGGTTCAATGTATTCCTTGGACTTTCACATTGCCGAAGAGACACAGTAATCGCATCGGAATTAAATACAAAAGGCACAATGCCGTCTTAAGTACAAGAATAAAGAATCTTCTTACAGTCGGTGCTTTGAGCATTCCCTGTGAAACCAGTATCAGTTTCCGATACACCACTGCAGGTTCATTGTATTCCTTGGACCTTCACATTGACGATGAAACACAGAAATCGCATCGGAATTAAATACAAAAGGCACAATGCCGCCTTAAGTACAATAATAGAGACTCTTCTTACAATCGGTGCTTTGAGCATTCCCTGTGAGACCAGTATTACTATCTGATACACCACTGCAGGTACAATGTATTCGTTGGACATACACATTGACGATGAAACACTGAAATTACATCGGAATTAAATACAAAAGGCACAATGCCGACTTAAGTGCAAGAAGAGTGAGTCTTCTTAGAGTCTGTGCTTTAATCCTTTCCTGTGAGACCAGTATTAGTTTCCGATACACCACTGCAGGTTCAAAGTATTCCTTGGACCTTCACGTTGACGATGAAACACAGAAATCGCATCGGAATTAAATACAAAATGCACAATGCCGCCTTAAGTACAACAATACAGGCTCTTCTTACTGTCGGTGCTTTGAGCATTCCCTGTGAGACCAGTATTAGTTTCCGATACACCACCGCATGTTCAATGTATTCCTTGGACATACACATTGACGATGAAATACTGAAATTACATCGGAATTAAATACAAAAGGCACAATGCTGCCTTAAGTGCTAGAAGAGTGAGACTTCCTAGAGTCTGTGCCTTGATCCTTTCCAGAGAGACCAGTATTAGTTTCCGATACACCACTGCAGGTTCAATGTATTCCTTGGACTTTCACATTGACGATGAAACAAGAAAATCGCATCGGAATTAAACACAAAAGGCACAATGCCGCCTTAATTACAAGAATAGAGCCTCTTCTTACAGTCGGTGCTTTGTGCATTCCCTGTGAGACCAGTAATAGTTTCCGATACACCACTGCAGGTTCAATGTATTCCTTGGACGTCCATATTCACTATGAAACACAGAAATTGCATCGGAATTAAATACAAAAGGCACAATGCCGCCTTATGTACAAGAATAGAGACACTTCTTACAGTCGGTGTTTTGAGCATTCCCTCTGAGAGGAGTATTAGTTTCCGATACACCACTGCAGGTTCAAAGTATTCCTTGGACCTTCACATTGACTATGAAACACAGAAATCGCATCAGAAATAAATACATAAGGCACAATGACGCCTTAAGTACAAGAATAGAGACTCTTCTTAGAGTCGGTGCTTTGAGCATTCCCTGTGAGACCAGTATTAGTTTCCGATACACCACTGCAGGTTCAATGTATTCCTTGGACCTTCACATTGCCGATGAAACACAGAAATCGCATCGGAATCAAATACAAAAGGCATAATGCCGCCTTAAGTACAAGAATAGAGACTCTTCTTACAGTCGGTGCTTTGAGCATTCCCAGTGAGACCAGTATTAGTTTCCGATACACCACTGCATGTTCAATGTGTTCCTTGGACATACACAATGACGAAGAAACACTGAAATTACATTGGAATTAAATACAAAAGACAGAATGCCGCCTTAATGCAAGAAGATTGAGACTTCTTAGAGTCCATTCTTTGATCCTTTCCTGTGAGACCAGTAATAGTTTCCGATACACCACTGCAGGTTCAATGTATTCCTTGGACTTTCACATTGACGATGAAACTTAGAAATCGCTTCGGAATTAAATACAAAAGGCACAATGCCGCTTTAATTACAAGAATAGAGACTCTTCTAACAGTCGGTCCTTTGAGCATTCCCTGTGAGACCAGTATTAGTTTCCGATACACCACTGCAGGTTCCATGTATTTCTTGGACCTTCGCATTGACGATGAAACACAGAAATCGCATCGTAATTAAATACAAAAGGCACATTGCCGCCTTAAGTACAAGAATAGAGACTCTACTTACAGTCGGTGATTTGAGCATTCCCTCTGAAAGCAGTATTAGTTTCCGATACACCACTGCAGGTTCAAAGTATTGCTTGGAGCTTCACATTGACTATGAAACACAGAAATCCAATCGGAATTAAATGCAAAAGGCACTATGCCGCCTTAAGTACAAGAATAGAGACTCTTCTTACAGTCGGTGCTTTGAGCATTCCCTGTGAGACCAGTATTAGTTTCCGATACACCTCTGCAGGTTCAATGTATTCCCTGGACCTTCACATTGATGATGAAACACAGAAATCGCATCGGAATTAAATACAAAAGGCACAATGCCACCTTAAGTACAAGAATAGAGACTCTTCTTGTAGTCGGTGCTTTGAGCATTCCCTCTGAGAACAGTATTAGTTTCCGTACACCACTGCAGGTTCAAAGTATTCTGTGGTCCTTTACATTGACTATGAAACACAGAAATCGCATCGGAATTAAATACAAAAGGCACAATGCCGCCTTAAGTACAACAATAGAGAGTCTTCTTACAGTCGGTGCTTTGAGCATTTCCTGTGAGACCTGTATTAGTTTGCGATACTCCACTGCAGGTTCAATTTATTCCTTGGACCTTCACATTGACGATGAAACACAGAAATCGTATCGGAATTAAATACAAAAGGCACAATGCCGCCTTAAGTACAAGAACACAGACTCTTCTTACAGTCTGTGCTTTGAGCAATCCCTGTGAGACCAGTATTAGCTTTCGATACACCACTGCAGGTTCAATGTATTCCTTGGACCTTCTCATTGACGATGAATCACAGAAATCGCATCGGAATTTAATACAAAAGGCACAATGCCGCCTTAAATGCAAGAGTAGAGACTCTTCTTACAGTCGGTGATTTGAGCATTCCCTGTCAGACCAGTATTAGTTTCAGATACACCACTGCAGGTTCAATGTATTCCATGGACATACACATTGACGATGAAACACTGAAATTACATCGGAATTAAATACAAAAGTCACAATGCCGCCTTAATTGCAAGAAGAGTGAGAGTTCTTATAGTCTGCGCTTTGATCCTTTGCTGTAAGACCAGTATTAGTTTCCGATTCACCACTGCACGTTCAATGCATTCATTGGACCGTGACATTGAATATGAAAGACAGAAATCGTATCGGAATTAAACTCAAAAGTCACTAAGCCGCCTTAAGTACACGAATACAGACTCTTCTTACAGTCGGTGCTTTGAGCATTTCCTGTGAGACCTGTATCAGTTTGCGATACACCACTGCAGGTTCAATGTATTCCTTCGACCTTCACATTGATGCCGCAACACAGAAATCGCATCGGAATTAAATACAAAAGGCACAATGAAGCCTTAAGTACAAGAATAGAGACTCTTCTAACAGTCGGTGTAATGAGCATTCCCTGTGAGACCAGTATTAGTTTCCGATACACCACTGTAGATACAATGTATTCCTTGGACCTTCAAATTGACGATGAAACACAGAAATCGCATCGGAATTAAATACAAAAGTGACAATGCCGCCGTAAGTGCAAGAAGAGTGTGACTTCTTAGAGTCTGTGCTTTGATCTTTTCCTGTGAGACCAGTATTAGTTTCTGATACACCACTGCAGGTTCAATGTATTCCTTGGACCTTCACATTGACGATGAATCACAGAAATCGCATCGGAATTTATTACTAAAGGCACAATGGCGCTTTAAGTACAAGAATAGAGACTCTTCTTACAGTCGGTGATTTGAGCATTCCATGTGAGACCAGTATTAGTTTCCGATACACCACTGCAGGTTCAATGTATTCCTTGGAGCTTCACATTGACAATGAAACACAGAAATGGCATCGGAATTAAATACATTAGGCACAAGCCGCCTTAAGTGAGAGAGTAGACACTCTTCTTACAGTCGTTGCTTTGAGCATTCCCTGTGAGACCAGTATTAGTTTCCGATACACCACTGCAGGTTCAATGTATTCCTTGGACATTCACACTGACGATCAAACACTGAAATTACATTGGAATTAAATACAAAAGGCACAATGCCGACTTAATTGCAAGAAGAGTGAAACTTCTTAGAGTCAGTGATTTGATCCTTTCCTGTGAGACCAGTATTAGTTTCCGAAACACCGCTGAAGGTTCAATGTATTCCTTGGACCTTCACATTGGCGATGAAACACAGAAATCGCATCGGAATTAATTACAAAAGGCACAATGCCGCCTTAAGTACAAGAACACAGACTCTTCTTACAGTCTGTGCTTTGAGCATTCCCTGTGAGACCAGTATTAGTTTCCGATACACCACTGCAGGTTCAATGTATTCCTTGGACTTTCACATTGCCGAAGAGACACAGTAATCGCATCGGAATT
The DNA here is from genome assembly GCF_021461395.2 of Schistocerca americana. NCBI lineage: Eukaryota > Metazoa > Arthropoda > Insecta > Orthoptera > Acrididae > Schistocerca > Schistocerca americana. The sequence continues at coordinate 2,119,241 of NC_060119.1, forward strand.
AAATACAAAAGGCACAATGCCGTCTTAAGTACAAGAATAAAGACTCTTCTTACAGTCGGTGCTTTGAGCATTCCCTGTGAAACCAGTATTAGTTTCCGATACACCACTGCAGGTTCATTGTATTCCTTGGACCTTCACATTGACGATGAAACACAGAAATCGCATCGGAATTAAATACAAAAGGCACAATGCCGCCATAAGTACAAGAATAGAGACTCTTTTTACAGTCGGTGCTTTGAGCATTCCCTGTGAGACCAGTATTACTATCTGATACACCACTGCAGGTACAATGTATTCGTTGGACATACACATTGACGATGAAACACTGAAATTACATCGGAATTAAATACAAAAGGCACAATGCCGACTTAAGTGCAAGAAGAGTGAGTCTTCTTAGAGTCTGTGCTTTAATCCTTTCCTGTGAGACCAGTATTAGTTTCCGATACACCACTGCAGGTTCAAAGTATTCCTTGGACCTTCACGTTGACGATGAAACACAGAAATCGCATCGGAATTAAATACAAAATGCACAATGCCGCCTTAAGTACAACAATACAGGCTCTTCTTACAGTCGGTGCTTTGAGCATTCCCTGTGAGACCAGTATTAGTTTCCGATACACCACCGCATGTTCAATGTATTCCTTGGACATACACATTGACGATGAAATACTGAAATTACATCGGAATTAAACACAAAAGGCACAATGCCGCCTTAAGTGCTAGAAGAGTGAGACTTCCTAGACTCTGTGCCTTGATCCTTTCCTGAGAGACCAGTATTAGTTTCCGATACACCACTGCAGGTTCAATGTATTCCTTGGACTTTCACATTGACGATGAAACAAGAAAATCGCATCGGAATTAAATACAAAAGGCACAATGCCGCCTTAATTACAAGAATAGTGCCTCTTCTTACAGTCGGTGCTTTGTGCATTCCCTGTGAGACCAGTAATAGTTTCCGATACACCACTGCAGGTTCAATGTATTCTTTGGACGTCCATATTCACTATGAAACACAGAAATTGCATCGGAATTAAATACAAAAGGCACAATGCCGCCTTATGTACAAGAATAGAGACACTTCTTACAGTCGGTGTTTTGAGCATTCCCTCTGAGAGGAGTATTAGTTTCCGATACACCACTACAGGTTCAAAGTATTCCTTGGACCTTCACATTGACTATGAAACACAGAAATCGCATCAGAAATAAATACATAAGGCACAATGACGCCTTAAGTACAAGAATAGAGACTCTTCTTAGAGTCGGTGCTTTGAGCATTCCCTGTGAGACCAGTATTAGTTTCCGATACACCACTGCAGGTTCAATGTATTCCTTGGACCTTCACATTGCCGATGAAACACAGAAATCGCATCGGAATTAAATACAAAAGGCATAATGCCGCCTTAAGTACAAGAATAGAGACTCTTCTTACAGTCGGTGCTTTGAGCATTCCCAGTGAGACCAGTATTAGTTTCCGATACACCACTGCATGTTCAATGTGTTCCTTGGACATACACAATGACGAAGAAACACTGAAATTACATTGGAATAAAATACAAAGGACAGAATGCCGCCTTAATGCAAGAAGATTGAGACTTCTTAGAGTCCATTCTTTGATCCTTTCCTGTGAGACCAGTAATAGTTTCCGATACACCACTGCAGGTTCAATGTATTCCTTGGACTTTCACATTGACGATGAAACTTAGAAATCGCTTCGGAATTAAATACAAAAGGCACAATGCCGCTTTAATTACAAGAATAGAGACTCTTCTAACAGTCGGTTCTTTGAGCATTCCCTGTGAGACCAGTATTAGTTTCCGATACACCACTGCAGGTTCCATGTATTTCTTGGACCTTCGCATTGACGATGAAACACAGAAATCGCATCGTAATTAAATACAAAAGGCACATTGCCGCCTTAAGTACAAGAATAGAGACTCTCCTTACAGTCGGTGATTTGAGCATTCCCTCTGAAAGCAGTATTAGTTTCCGATACACCACTGCAGGTTCAAAGTATTGCTTGGAGCTTCACATTGACTATGAAACACAGAAATCCAATCGGAATTAAATGCAAAAGGCACAATGCCGCCTTAAGTACAAGAATAGAGACTCTTCTTACAGTCGGTGCTTTGAGCATTCCCTGTGAGACCAGTATTAGTTTCCGATACACCTCTGCAGGTTCAATGTATTCCCTGGACCTTCACATTGATGATGAAACACAGAAATCGCATCGGAATTAAATACAAAAGGCACAATGCCACCTTAAGTACAAGAATAGAGACTCTTCTTGCAGTCGGTGCTTTGAGCATTCCCTCTGAGAACAATATTAGTTTCCGTACACCACTGCAGGTTCAAAGTATTCCGTGGTCCTTTACATTGACTATGAAACACAGAAATCGCATCGGAATTAAATACAAAAGGCACAATGCCGCCTTAAGTACAAGAATAGAGACTCTTCTTACAGTCGGTGCTTTGAGCATTCCCTCTGAGACTAGTATTAGTCTCCGATACACCACTGCAGGTTCAATGTATTCCTTGGACCTTCACATTGTCGATGAAACACAGAAATTGCATCGGAGTTAAATTCAAAAGGCACAATGCCGCCTTAAGTACAAGAATAGAGACTCTTCTTACAGTTGGTGTTTTGAGCATTCCCTGTGAACCAGTATTAGTTTCTGATACACCACTGCAGGTTCAAGGTATTCCTTGGACCTTCACATTGACTATGAAACACAGAAATCGCATCGGAATTAAAAACAAAAGGCACAATGCCGGCTTAAGTACAAGAATAGTTACTCCTCTTACAGTTAGTGCTTTGAGCATTCCCTGTGAGACCAGTATTACTTTCCGATACACCACTGCATGTTCAATGTATTCCTTGGACTTTCACATTGACGATGAAACACAGAAATCGCATCGGAATTAAATACAAGAAGCACAATGCCGCGTAAAGTACAAGATCAGAGACTCTTCTACAGTCTGTGCCTTGAACACTCCCTGTGAGACCAGTATTAGTTTCCGATACACCACTGATGGTTCAATGTATTCCTTGGACATACACATTGACGATGAAACACTCAAATTACATCGGAATTAAATACAAAAGGCACAATGCCACCTTAGGTGCCAGAAGAGTGAGACTTCTTAGTGTCTGTGCTTTGATCGTTTCCTTTGAGACCAGTATTAGTTTCCGATACACAACTGCAGGTTCAGTGTATTTCTTGGACCTTCACATTGACGATGAAACACAGAAATCGCATCGGAATTAAATACAAGAAGCACAATGCCGCGTAAAGTACATGTTTAGAGACTCTTCTACAGTCTGTGCCTTGAACACTCCCTGTGTGACCAGTATTAGTTTCCGATGCACCACTGCAGGCTCAATGTATTCCTTAGCCCTAAACATTGATGATGAAACACTGAAATTACATCGGAATTAAATATAAAAGGCACAATGACGCCTTTAGTGCAAGATGAGTGAGACTTCTTAGAATCTGTGCTTTGATCCTTTAATGTGAGACCAGTATTAGTTTCCGATACACGACTGCAGGTTCAAAGTATTCCTTGAACCTTCACATTGACTATGAAACACAGAAAGCGCATCGGAATTAAATACAAAAGCACAATGCCGCCTTAAGTACAAGAATAGAGACTCTTCTTACAGCCGGTGCTTTGAGCTTTCCCTGTGAGACCAGTATTAGTTTCCGCTACACCACTGCAGGTTCAAAGTATTCCTTGGACCTTCACATTGACTATGAAATACAGTAATCGCATCGGAATTATATGCAATAGGCACAAAGCCGCATTAAGTACATGAATAGAGACTCTTCTTACAGTCGGTGATTTGAGCATTTCCTGTGGGACCCGTATTAGTTTCCGATACACCACTGCAGGTTCAATGTATTCCTTGAACCTTCACATTGACGATGAAACACAGAAATCGCATCGGAATTAAATACAAAAGGCACAATGCCGCCTTTAGTACAAGAATAGAGACTCTTCTTACAGTCGGTGCTTTGAGCATTCCCTGTGAGACCAGTATTAGTTTCCGATACACCACTGCAGGTTCAATGTATTCCTTGGACATACACGTTGACGATGAAATACTGAAATTACATCGGAATTAAATACAAAAGGCACAATGCCGTCTTAAGTGCTAGAGGAGTGAGACTTCTTAGTGTCTGTGCCTTGATCCGTTCCTGTGAGACCAGTATTAGTTTCTGATACACCACTGCAGGTTCAATCTATTCCTTGGATCTTCACATTGACGATGAAACACTGAAATCGCATCGGAACTAAATACAAAAGGCACAATGCCGCCTTACTTACAAGAATAGAGACTCTTCTTACATTCGGTGCTTCAGCATTCCCTGTGAGACCAGTAATAGTTTCCGATTCACCACTGCAGGTTCAATGTATTCCTTGGACCTTCACATTGACGATGAAACACAGAAATCGCATCGCAATTAAATACAAAAGGCACATTGCCGCCTTAAGTACAAGAATAGAGACACTTCTCTCAGTCGGTGCTTTGAGCATTGCCTCTGAGACCAGTATTAGTTTCCGATACACCACTGCAGGTTCAAAGTATTCCTTGGACCTTCACATTGACTATGAAACACAGAAATCGCATCGGAATTAAATACAAAAGGCACAATGCCGCCTTAAGTACAAGAATAGAGACACTTCTTACAGTCGGAGCTTTAGCATTCCCTCGGAGAGCAGTATTAGTTTCCGATACACCACTGCAGGTTCAAAGTATTCCTTGGACCTTCACATTGACTATGAAACACAGAAATCGCATCGGAATTAAATACAAAAGGCACAATGCCGCTTTAAGTACAAGAATAGAGACTCTTCTTACAGTCGGTGATTTGAGCATTCCCTGTGAGACCAGTATTTGTTTCCGATACACCACTGCAGTTTCAATGTATTCCCTGGACATACACAATGACGATGAAACACTGAAATTACATCGGAATTAAAAGCAAAAGACACAATGCCGCCTTAATGCAAGAAGAGTGAGACTTCTTAGAGTCCATTCTTTGAACCTTTCCTGTGAGACCAGTATTTGATTCCGATACACCACTGCATGTTCAATATATTCCTTGGACCTTCACATTGACGATGAAACACAGAAATCGCTTCGGAATTAAATACAAAAGGCAGAATGCCGCCTTAATTACAACAATAGAGACTCTTCCTACAGTCGGTGCTTTGAGCATTCCCTGTGAGACCAGTAATAGTTTCCGATACACCACTGCAGACTCAATGTATACCATGGACCTTCACAGTGACGATGAAACACAGAAATCGCATCGGAATTAAATAGAAAAGGCAAAATGCCGCCTTAAGTACAAGAATAGAGACACTTCTTACAGTCGGTGCTTTGAGCCATGCCTCTGAGAGCAGTATTAGTTTCCGATACGCCACTGCAGGTTCAAGGTATTCCTTGGACCTTCACATTGACTATGAAACACAGAAATCCCATCGGATTTAAATACAAAAAGCACAATGCCGCCTTAAGTACAAGAATAGTGACCCTTCTTACAGTCGGTGCTTTGAATATTCCCTGTGAGACCAGTATTAATTTCCGATAATCCACTGCAGCTTCAATGTATTCCTTGTCATACACATTGACGATGAAACACTGAAATTACATCGGAATTAAATACAAAAGGCACAATGCCGCCTTAAGTGCAAGAATAGAGACTCTTCTTACAGTCGGTGATTTTAGCATTCCCTGTGAGACCAGTATTAGTTTCCGATACACAACTGCGGGTTCAGTGTATTCCTTGGACCTTCATATTGACAATGAAACACAGAAATCGCATCGGAATTAAATACAAAAACACAATGCCGCCTTAAGTACAAGAATAGAGTTCCTTGTTACTGTCGGTGCTTTGAGCGTTCCCTGTGAGACCAGTATTTGTTTCCGATACACCACTGCTGGCTCAATGTATTCCTTGGACCTTCACATTGACGATGAAGCACAAAAATTGCATCGGAATAAAGTACAGAACGCACAATGCCGACTTAAGTACAAGAATAGAAACTCTTCTTACTGTCGGTGCTTTGAGCGTTCCCTGTGAGACCAGTATTAGTTTCCGATACACCACTGCAGCCTGGAGCTGCAAATTGACGATGAAACACAGAAATCGCATCGGAATTAAATACAAAAGGCACAATGCCGCCTTAAGTAAAGGAGTAGAGACCCTTCTTACAGTTGGTGCTTTGAGCATTCCCTGTGAGGCCAGTATTAATTTCCGATACACCACTGCAGTTTCAATGTATTCCTTGTCATACACATTGACGATGAAACACTGAAATTACATCGGAATTAAATACAAAATGCACAATGCCGCCTTAAGTGCAAGAACAGAGACTCTTCTTACAGTCGGTGCTTTGAGCATTCCCTGTGAGCCCAGTATTAGTTTCCGATACACAACTGAAGGTTCAGTGTATTCCTTGGACCTTCACATTGACGATGAAACGCAGAAATGGGATCGGAATTAAATACAAGAGGCACAATGCTGCCTTAAGATTAAGAATAGGGATTCTTCTTACAGTTGGTGCTTTGAGCATTCCTAGTGAGACCAGTATTAGTTTCCGATACACCACTGCAGGTTCAATGTATTCCTTCGAACATCAAGTTGACGATGAAACACAGAAATCGCATCGGAAATAATTACAAAAGGCACAATGCCGGCTTAAGTACAAGAATACAGACTCTTCTTAGAGTCGGTGCTTTGAGCATTCCCTGTGAGATCAGTATTAGTTTCCGATACACCACTGCTGGATCAATGTATTCCTTGGACATACACATTGACGATGAAACACTGAAATTACATCGGAATTAAATACAAAAGACAGAATGCCGCCTTAATGCAAGAAGAGTAAGACTTCTTAGAGTCCATTCTTTGATCCTTTCCTGTGAGACCAGTATTAGTTTCCGATACACCACTGCAGGTTCAATGTATTCCTTGGACCTTCACATTGAAGATGAAACACAGAAATCGCATTGGAATTAAATACAAAAGGCACAATGCCGCCTTAATTACAAGTATAGAGACTCTTCTTACAGTCGGTGCTTTGAGCATTCGATGTGAGATCAGTATTAGTTTCCGATACACCACTGCACGTTCAATGTATCCCTTGGACATTCACATTGACGATGAAACCAAGAAATCGCATCGGAATTAAATACAAAAGGCACAATGCCGCCTTAATTACAAGAATGGAGACTCTTCTTACAGTCGGTGATTTAAGCATTTCCTGTGAGACCAGTATTAGATTCCGATACACCACTGCAGGTTCAAAGTATTCCTTGGACCTTCACATTGAGTATGAAACACAAAAATCGACGCGGAATTATATGCAAAAAGCACAATGCCGCCTTAAGTACAAGAATAGAGACTCTACTTACAGTCGGTGTTTTGTGCATTCCCTGTGAGACCAGTATTAGTTTCCAATTCACCACTGCAGGTTCAAGGTGTTCCTTGGACCTTCACATTGACTATGAAACACAGAAATCGCATCGGGATTAGATACAAAAGGCACAAGGCCGCCTTAAGTACAAGAATAGAGACTCTTCTTACATTCGGTGCTTTGAGCATTCCCTGTGAGACCAGTATTAGTTTCCGATACACCACTGCAGGTTCAAAGTATTCCTTTTACCTTCACAGTAACTATGAAACACAGAAATCGCATCGGAATTAAATACTAAGGGACAATGCCGCCTTAAATACAAGAATAGAGACACTTCTTACAGTCGGTGCTTTGAGCATTCCCTCTGAGAGCAGTATTAGTTTCCGATACACCACTGCAGGTTCAAAGTATTCCTTGGACCTTCACATTGACTATGAAACACAGAAATCGCATCGGAATTAAATACAAAAGGCACAAGGCCGCCTTAATTACAAGAATAGAGACTCTTCTTACAGTCGGTGCTTTGAGCATTCCCAGTGAGACCAGTATTAGTTTCCGATACACCACTGCATGTTCAATGTGTTCCTTGGACATACACAATGACGAAGAAACACTGAAATTACATTGGAATTAAATACAAAAGACAGAATGCCGCCTTAATGCAAGAAGATTGAGACTTCTTAGAGTCCATTCTTTGATCCTTTCCTGTGAGACCAGTAATAGTTTCCGATACACCACTGCAGGTTCAATGTATTCCTTGGACTTTCACATTGACGATGAAACTTAGAAATCGCTTCGGAATTAAATACAAAAGGCACAATGCCGCTTTAATTACAAGAATAGAGACTCTTCTAACAGTCGGTCCTTTGAGCATTCCCTGTGAGACCAGTATTAGTTTCCGATACACCACTGCAGGTTCCATGTATTTCTTGGACCTTCGCATTGACGATGAAACACAGAAATCGCATCGTAATTAAATACAAAAGGCACATTGCCGCCTTAAGTACAAGAATAGAGACTCTCCTTACAGTCGGTGATTTGAGCATTCCCTCTGAAAGCAGTATTAGTTTCCGATACACCACTGCAGGTTCAAAGTATTGCTTGGAGCTTCACATTGACTATGAAACACAGAAATCCAATCGGAATTAAATGCCAAATGCACAATGCCGCCTTAAGTACAAGAATAGAGACTCTTCTTACAGTCGGTGCTTTGAGCATTCCCTGTGAGACCAGTATTAGTTTCCGATACACCTCTGCAGGTTCAATGTATTCCCTGGACCTTCACATTGATGATGAAACACAGAAATCGCATCGGAATTAAATACAAAAGGCACAATGCCACCTTAAGTACAAGAATAGAGACTCTTCTTGCAGTCGGTGCTTTGAGCATTCCCTCTGAGAACAGTATTAGTTTCCGTACACCACTGCAGGTTCAAAGTATTCCGTGGTCCTTTACATTGACTATGAAAAACAGAAATCGCATCGGAATTAAATACAAAAGGCACAATGCCGCCTTAAGTACAAGAATAGAGACTCTTCTTACAGTCGGTGCTTTGAGCATTCCCTCTGAGACTAGTATTAGTCTCCGATACACCACTGCAGGTTCAATGTATTCCTTGGACCTTCACATTGTCGATGAAACACAGAAATCGCATCGGAGTTAAATTCAAAAGGCACAATGCCGCCATAAGTACAAGAATAGAGACTCTTCTTACAAACGGTGTTTTGAGCATTCCCTGTGAGACCAGTATTAGTTTCTGATACACCACTGCAGGTTCAATGTATTCCTTGGACCTTCACATTGACGATGAAACACAGAAATCGCATCGGAATTAAATACAAAAGGCACAAGGCCGCCTTAAGTACAAGAATAGAGACTCATCTTACAGTTGGTGTTTTGAGCATTCCCTGTGAGACCAGTATTAGTTTCCGATACACCACTGCAGGTTCAAGGTATTCCTTGGACCTTCACATTGACTATGAAACACAGAAATCGCATCGGAATTAAAAACAAAAGGCACAATGCCGGCTTAAGTACAAGAATAGTTACTCCTCTTACAGTTAGTGCTTTGAGCATTCCCTGTGAGACCAGCATTACTTTCCGATACACCACTGCATGTTCAATGTATTCCTTGGACATACACATTGACGATGAAACACTCAAATTACATCGGAATTAAATACAAAAGGCACAATGCCGCCTTAGGTGCCAGAAGAGTGAGACTTCTTAGTGTCTGTGCTTTGATCGTTTCCTTTGAGACCAGTATTAGTTTCCGATACACAACTGCAGGTTCAATGTATTTCTTGGACCTTCACATTGACGATGAAACACAGAAATCGCATCGGAATTAAATACAAGAAGCACAATGCCGCGTAAAGTACATGTTTAGAGACTCTTCTACAGTCTGTGCCTTGAACACTCCCTGTGTGACCAGTATTAGTTTCCGATGCACCACTGCAGGTTCAAAGTATTCCTTGGACCTTCACATTGACTATGAAATACAGTAATCGCATCGGAATTATATGCAATAGGCACAAAGCCGCATTAAGTACATGAATAGAGACTCTTCTTACAGTCGGTGATTTGAGCATTTCCTGTGAGACCCGTATTAGTTTCCGATACACCACTGCAGGTTCAATGTATTCCTTGAACCTTCACATTGACGATGAAACACAGAAATCGCATCGGAATTAAATACAAAAGGCACAATGCCGCCTTTAGTACAAGAATAGAGACTCTTCTTACAGTCGGTGCTTTGAGCATTCCCTGTGAGACCAGTATTAGTTTCCGATACACCACTGCAGGTTCAATGTATTCCTTGGACATACACGTTGACGATGAAATACTGAAATTACATCGGAATTAAATACAAAAGGCACAATGCCGTCTTAAGTGCTAGAGGAGTGAGACTTCTTAGTGTCTGTGCCTTGATCCGTTCCTGTGAGACCGGTATTAGTTTCTGATACACCACTGCAGGTTCAATCTATTCCTTGGACCTTCACATTGACGATGAAACACTGAAATCGCATCGGAACTAAATACAAAAGGCACAATGCCGCCTTAATTACAAGAATAGAGACTCTTCTTACATTCGGTGCTTCAGCATTCCCTGTGCGACCAGTAATAGTTTCCGATTCACCACTGCAGGTTCAGTGTATTCCTTGGACCTTCACATTGACGATGAAACACAGAAATCGCATCGCAATTAAATACAAAAGGCACATTGCCGCCTTAAGTACAAGAATAGAGACACTTCTCTCAGTCGGTGCTTTGAGCATTGCCTCTGAGACCAGTATTAGTTTCCGATACACCACTGCAGGTTCAAAGTATTCCTTGGACCTTCACATTGACTATGAAACACAGAAATCGCATCGGAATTAAATACAAAAGGCACAATGCCGCCTTAAGTACAAGAATAGAGACACTTCTTACAGTCGGAGCTTTAGCATTCCCTCTGAGAGCAGTATTAGTTTCCGATACACCACTGCAGGTTCAAAGTATTCCTTGGACCTTCACATTGACTATGAAACACAGAAATCGCATCGGAATTAAATACAAAAGGCACAATGCCGCTTTAAGTACAAGAATAGAGCCTCTTCTTACAGTCGGTGATTTGAGCATTCCCTGTGAGACCAGTATTTGTTTCCGATACACCACTGCAGTTTCAATGTATTCCCTGGACATACACAATGACGATGAAACACTGAAATTACATTGGAATTAAAAGCAAAAGACACAATGCCGCCTTAATGCAAGAAGAGTGAGACTTCTTAGAGTCCATTCTTTGAACCTTTCCTGTGAGACCAGTATTAGATTCCGATACACCACTGCATGTTCAATATATTCCTTGGACCTTCACATTGACGATGAAACACAGAAATCGCTTCGGAATTAAATACAAAAGGCAGAATGCCGCCTTAATTACAACAATAGAGACTCTTCCTACAGTCGGTGCTTTGAGCATTCCCTGTGAGACCAGTAATAGTTTCCGATACACCACTGCAGACTCAATGTATTCCACGGACCTTCACAGTGACGATGAAACACAGAAATCGCATCGGAATTAAATAGAAAAGGCAAAATGCCGCCTTAAGTACAAGAATAGAGACACTTCTTACAGTCGGTGCTTTGAGCATTCCCTGTGAGACCAGTAATAGTTTCCGATACACCACTGCAGACTCAATGTATTCCACGGACCTTCACAGTGACGATGAAACACAGAAATCGCATCGGAATTAAATAGAAAAGGCAAAATGCCGCCTTAAGTACAAGAATAGTGACCCTTCTTACAGTCGGTGCTTTGGATATTCCCTGTGAGACCAGTATTAATTTCCGATAATCCACTGCAGCTTCTATGTATTCCTTGTCATACACATTGACGATGAAACACTGAAATTGCATCGGAATTAAATACAAAAGGCACAATGCCGCCTTAAGTGCAAGAATAGAGACTCTTCTTACAGTCGGTGATTTTAGCATTCCCTGTGAGACCAGTATTAGTTTCCGATACACAACTGCGGGTTCAGTGTATTCCTTGGACCTTCATATTGACAATGAAACACAGAAATCGCATCGGAATTAAATACAACAACACAATGCCGCCTTAAGTACAAGAATAGAGATTCTTGTTACAGTCGGTGCTTTGAGCATTCCCTGTGAGACCAGTATTTGTTTCCGATACACCACTGCCGGCTCAATGTATTCCTTGGACCTTCACATTGACGATGAAGCACAAAAATTGCATCGGAATAAAGTACAAAACGCACAATGCCGACTTAAGTACAAGAATAGAAACTCTTCTTACTGTCGGTGCTTTGAGCGTTCCCTGTGAGACCAGTATTAGTTTCCGATACACCACTGCAGTTTCAATGTATTCCTTGTCATACACATTGACGATGAAACACTGAAATTACATCGGAATTAAATACAAAATGCACAATGCCGCCTTAAGTGCAAGAACAGAGACTCTTCTTACAGTCGGTGCTTTGAGCATTCCCTGTGAGCCCAGTATTAGTTTCCGATACACAACTGAAGGTTCAGTGTATTCCTTGGACCTTCACATTGACGATGAAACGCAGAAATGGGATCGGAATTAAATACAAAAGGCACAATGCTGCCTTAAGATTAAGAATAGGGATTCTTCTTACAGTTGGTGCTTTGAGCATTCCTAGTGAGACCAGTATTAGTTTCCGATACACCACTGCAGGTTCAATGTATTCCTTCGAACATCAAGTTGACGATGAAACACAGAAATCGCATCGGAAATAATTACAAAAGGCACAATGCCGGCTTAAGTACAAGAATACAGACTTTTCTTACAGTCGGTGCTTTGAGCATTCCCTGTGAGATCAGTATTAGTTTCCGATACACCACTGCTGGATCAATGTATTCCTTGGACATACACATTGACGATGTAACACTGAAATTACATCGGAATTAAATACAAAAGACAGAATGCCGCCTAAATGCAAGAAGAGTAAGACTTCTTAGAGTCCATTCTTTGATCCTTTCCTGTGAGACTAGTATTAGTTTCCGATACACCACTGCAGGTTCAATGTATTCCTTGGACCTTCACATTGAAGATGAAACACAGAAATCGCATTGGAATTAAATACAAAAGGCACAATGCCGCCTTAATTACAAGTACAGAGACTCTTCTTACAGTCGGTGCTTTGAGCATTCGATGTGAGATCAGTATTAGTTTCCGATACACCACTGCAGGTTCAAAGTATTCCTTGGACCTTCACATTGAGTATGAAACACAAAAATCGACGCGGAATTAAATGCAAAAAGCACAATGCCGCCTTAAGTACAAGAATAGAGACTCTACTTACAGTCGGTGTTTTGTGCATTCCCTGTGAGACCAGTATTAGTTTCCAATACACCACTGCAGGTTCAATGTATTCCTTGGACCTTCACATTGACGATGAAACACAGAAATCGCATCGGAATTAAATACAAAAGGCACAATGCCGCCTAAATTACAAGAATAGAGACTCTTCTTACATTCGGTGCTTTGAGCATTCCCTGTGAGACCAGTAATAGTTTCCGATACACCACTGCAGGTTCAATGTATTCCTTGGACCTTCACATTCACGATGAAACACAGAAATCGCATCGGAATTAAATACAAAAGGCACAATGCCGCCTTAAGTACACGAATAGAGACACTTCTTACAGTCGGTGATTTGAGCATTGCCTCTGAGAGCAGTATTAGTTGCCGATACACCACTGCAGGTTCAAGGTGTTCCTTGGACCTTCACATTGACTATGAAACACAGAAATCGCATCGGGATTAGATACAAAAGGCACAAGGCCGCCTTAAGTACAAGAATAGAGACTCTTCTTACATTCGGTGCTTTGAGCATTCCCTGTGAGACCAGTATTAGTTTCCGATACACCACTGCAGGTTCAAAGTATTCCTTTTACCTTCACAGTGACTATGAAACACAGAAATCGCATCGGAATTAAATACAAAGGGCACAATGCCGCCTTAAATACAAGAATAGAGACACTTCTTACAGTCGGTGCTTTGAGCATTCCCTCTGAGAGCAGTATTAGTTTCCGATACACCACTGCAGGTTCAAAGTATTCCTTGGACCTTCACATTGACTATGAAACACAGAAATCGCATCGGAATTAAATACAAAAGGCACAAGGCCGCCTTAATTACAAGAATAGAGACTCTTCTTACATTCGGTGCTTTGAGCATTCCCTGTGAGACCAGTATTAGTTTCCGATTCACCACTGCAGGTTCAAAGTATTCCTTGGACTTTCACATTGACTATGAAACACAGAAATCGCATCGGAATTAAATACAAGAAGCAGAATGCCGCGTAAAGTACAAGATCAGACTCTTCTACAGTCTGTGCCTTGAACACTACCTGTGAGACCAGTATTAGTTTCCGATACAACACTGCAGATTCAGTGTATTCCTTGGACATACACATTGACGATGAAACACTGAAATTACATCGAAAATAAATACAAAAGTCACAATGCCGCCTTAAGTACAAGAATAGAGACTCTTCTTACAGTCGGTGTTTTGAGCATTCCCATTGAGACCAGTATTAGTTTCCGATACACCACTGCAGGTTCAATGTATTCCTTGGACCTTCACATTGACGATGAAACACAGAAATCGTATCGGAGTTAAATACAAAAGGCACAATGCCGCCTTAAGTACAAGAATAGAGACTCTTCTTACAGTCGGTGCTTTGAGCATTCCCTGTGAGACCAGTATTAGTTTCCAATACACCACTGCAGGTTCAGTGTATTCCATGGACCTTCACATTCACGATGAAACAGAGAAATCGCATCGGAATTAAATACAAAAGGCACAATTCCGCCTTAAGTACAAGAATAGGGGCACTTCTTACAGTCGGTGCTTTGAGCATTCCCTCTGAGAGCAGTATTAGTTTCCGATACACCATTGCAGGTTCAAGGTATTCCTTGGACCTTCACATTGACTATGAAACACAGAAATCGCACCGGAATTAAATACAAAAGGCACAAGGCCGCCTTAAGTACAAGAACAGAGACTCTTCTTACAGTCGGTGCTTTGAGCATTCCCTGTGAGGCCAGTATTAATTTCCGATACACCACTGCAGGGTCAAAGTATTTCTTGGACATTCACATTGTCTATGAAACACAGAAATCGCATCGGAATTAAATGCAAAAGGCACAATGCCGCCTTAAGTACAAGAATAGAGACTCTTCTTACAGTCGGTGCTTTGAGCATTCCCTGTGAGGCCAGTATTAGTTTCCGATACACCATTGCAGGTTCAAAGTATTTCTTGGACATTCATATTGACTATGAAACACAGAAATCGCATCTGAATTAAATGCAAAAGGCACAATGCCACCTTAAGTACAAGAATAGAGACTCTTCTTACAGTCGGTGCTTTGAGAATTCCCTGTGAGACCAGTATTAGTTTCCGATACACCACTGCCTGTTCAATGTATTCCTTGGACCTTCACATTGACGATGAAACACAGAAATCGCATCGGAATTCAATACAAAAGGCACAATGCCGCCTTAAGTACAAGAATAGAGACTCTTCTTACAGTCGGTGCTTTGAGCATTCCCTGTGAGACCAGTATTATGTTTCCGATACACCACTGCAGGTTCAATGTATTCCTTGGACATACACATTGACGATGAAATACTGAAATTACATCGGAATTAAATACAAAAGGCACAATGCCGCCTTAAGTGCTAGAAGACTAAGACTTCTTAGAGTCTGTGCCTTGATCCTTTCCTGTGAGACCAGTATTAGTTTCCGATACACCACTGCAGGTTCAGTGTATTCCTTGGACCTTCACATTGACGATGAAACACAGAAATCGCTTCGGAATTAAATGCAAAAGGCACAATGCCGCCATAATTACAAGTATATGGACTCTTCTAACAGTCGGTGCTTTGAGCATTCCCTGTGAGACCAGTAATAGTTTCCGATACACCACTGCAGGTTCAGTGTATTCCTTGGACCCTCACGTTCGCGATGAAACACAGAAATCGCATCGGAATTAAATACAAAATGCACAATGCCGGCTTAAGTACAAGAATAGAGACTCTGCTTACAGTTAGTGCTCTGAGCATTCCTTGTGAGACCAGCATTAGTTTCCGATACACCACTGCAGGTTCAATGTATTCCTTGGACCTTCACAGTGACGATGAAACACAGAAATCGCATCGGAATTAAATACAAGAAGCACAATACCGCGCTTACCACAAGATCAGAGACTCATCTACAGTCTGTGCCTTGAACATTCCCTGTGAGACCAGTATTAGTTTCCGATACACCACTGCAGACTCAATGTATTCCTTGAACCTACACATTGACGATGAAACACTGAAACTACATCGGAATTAAATACAAAGGCACAATGCCGCTTTAAGAGCAAGAAGAGTGAGACTTCTTAGAGGCTGTGATTTGATCCTTAAATGTGAAACCAGTATTAGTTTGCGATACACCACTGCAGGTTGAATGTATTCCTTGGACCTTCACATTGACGATAAAACACAGAAATCGCATCGGAATTAAATACAAAAGGCACAATGCCGCCTTAAGTGCAAGAAGAGTGACTCTTCTTACAGTCTGTGATTTGAGCATTCCCTGTGAGACCAGTTTTATATACCAATGCACCAATGCAGGATTAATGTATTACTTGGTCCCACACATTGACGATGAAACACAGAGTTTGCATTGGATTTAAATACAAAAGGCAAAATGCCGCCGTAAGTACACAAATAGTGACTCTTCTTACAGTCTGTGCAATGAGCATTCCGTGTGAAACCAGTATTAGTTTCCGATAAACCACTGCAGGTTCAATGTATTAATTGGACCTTCACATTGACGATGAAACACAGAAATTGCATCGGAATTAAATACAAAAGCCACAATGCCGCCTTATGTACAAGAAGAGAGACTCTTCTATGAGTCTATACTTTGACCGTTTTCTGTGAGACCTGTACTAGAATCCGATGCACCACTGAAGGTTTAATGCATAACTCGGACCTTCACATTGACGATGAAACACAGAAATTGAATCGGAATTAAATACAAAAGGCACATTGCCGCCATAAGTACAAGAATAGACTCTTCTTACAGTCGGTGCTTTGAGCATTCCCTGTGAGACCAGTATTAGTTTCCGATACACTACTGAAGTTTCAATGTATTCCGTGGACCTCACATTAACGATGAAACACAGAAATCGCATCGGAATTAAATACAAAAGGAACAATGCCTCCTTAATTACAAGAATAGAGACTCTTGTTATAGTCGGTGCTTTGAGTATTCCCTGTGAGACCAGTATTAGTTTCCGATACACCACTGCATGTTCAATGTATTCCTTGAACCTTCACATTGACGATGAAACACAAAAATGACATCGGAATTAACTACAAAAATCACAAAACCGCCTTAGTACAAGAATTGTGACTCTTCTTACAGTCTGTGATTTGAGCATTCCCTGTGAGACCTGTATTAGTTTCCGATACACCACTGCAGGTTCAAAGTATTCCTTGGACCTTCACATTGACGATGAGACACAGAAGTTACATCGGAATTATATACAAAGGGCACAATGCCGCCTTAAGTACACGAAAAGGGACTCTTCTTACAGTCGGTACTTTGAGAATTCCCTGTGAGACCAGTATTAGACTCCGATACGCCACTGTAGGTTCAATGTATTCCTTGGACCTTCACATTGTCGACGAAACACTAAATGACATCGGAATTAAATACAAAAGGCACAATGCCGCCTTAAGTGCAAGAAGAGTGTGACTTTATAGTCTGTCCTTTGATCCTTTCCTGTGAGACCATTATTAGCTTCCGATACTTCACTGCAGGTTCAATGTATACCTTGGACCTTCACATTGGCGATGAAACACAGATACCGCATCGGAGTTAAATACAAAAGGCACAATGTCGCCTTAAGTGCAAGAAAAGAGACGCTTCTTACAGTCGGTGCTTTGAGCATTCCCTGTGAGACCATTACTAGTTTCTGATTGACCAATGCCGGGTCAATCTATTCCTAGGACTTTCACATTGACGAAGAAACACAGAAATCGCATCGGAGTTAAATACAAAAGAAAAATGCCGCCTTAAATACAAGAATAGAGACTCTTCTTACAGTCGGTGATTTGAGCATTCCCTGTGAGACCAGTATTAGTTTCAGATACACCACTGCAGGTTCAATGTATTCCTTGGACATACACATTGACGATGAAACACAGAAATTACATCGGAATTAAATACAAAAGGCACAATGCCGCCTTAAGTACAAGAATAGAGACTCTTCTTACAGTCGGTGCTTTGAGCATACCCTGTGAGACCAGTATTAGTTTCCGATACACCACTGCAGGCTCAATGTTTCCTTGGACGTTCACATTGACGACGAAACACAGAAATTGCAACGGAATTAAATACAAAAGGCACAATGCCGCCGTAAGTACAAGAATTGGGACTCGTCTTACGGTCGGTGTTTTAAGCATTCACTGTGAGACCAGTATTAGTTTCCGATACACCACTGCAGGTTGAATGTATTCCCAGGACCTTCACATTGACAATGAAACACAGAAATCGCATCGCAATTAAATACAAAAGACACAATGCCGCCCTAAGTACAAGAATAGAGACTCTTCTTACAGTCGGTAATTGAGCATTCCCTGTGAGACCAGTATTAGTATCCGATACACCACTGCAGGTTCAATGTATTCCTTGGACATACACATTGACGATGAAACACTGAAATTACATCGGAATTATATACAAAAGACACTATGCCGCCTTAAGTGCAAGACGAGTGTGACTTCTTAGAGTCTGTGCTTTGATCCTTCCCTGTGAGACCCGAATTAGTGTCCGATACACCACTGCAGGTTTAATGTATTCCTTGGACCTTCACATTGACGATGAAACACAGAAATCGCATCGGAATTAAATACAAAAGGCCCAATGCCGCCATAAGTACAAGAATATAGAGACTTTTCTTACAGTCGGTGCTTTGAGCATTCCCTGTGAGACCAGTATTAGTGTCCGATACACCACTGCAGGTTCAATGTACTCCTTGGATCCTCACATTGTAGATGAAACACAGAAATCGCATTGGAATTAAATACAAAAGGCACAATGCCGCCTCAAGTTCGAGAATAGAGACTCATTTTACAGTCGGTGCTTTGAGCATTCCCTGTGAGCTCAATGTTAATTTCCGATACACCACTGCAGGTTCAATGTATATCTTGGACCTTCACATTGACGATGAAACTCAGATGTCGCTTCGGAATTAAATACAAAAGGAACAATGCCGTCTTAAGTACCAGAATGGAGACTCTTCTTACAGTCGGTGTTTTGAGCGTTCCCTGTGAGATCAGTATTAGTTTCCGATACACCACTGCCCGTTCAATGTATTCCTTGGACATAAACATTGACGATGAAACACTGTAATTGCATCGGAATTAAATACAAAAGGCACAATGCTGACTTAAAATCATGAATAGAGAATTACCTCACAGTCGGTGCTTTGAGAATTCCCTGTGAGACCAGTATTAGTTTCCGATACACCACTGCGGGTTTATTGTATTCCCTGGACCTTCACATTAACGATGAAACTCTGAAATTACATCGGAATTAAATACAAAGGGCACAATTATGCCTTAAGTGCAAGAAGAGTGAGACTTCTTAGTCTGTGCTTTAATCCTTTCCTGTGAGACCAGTATTAGCTTCCCATACACCACTACAGGTTCAATGTATTCCTTGGACATTCACATTGGCGATGAAACACAGGAATCACATCGGAATTAAATACAAAAGGCACAATGTCGCCTTAAGTACATGAATAGAGACTCTTCTTACTGTCGGTTCTTTGAGCATTCCCTGTGAGACCAGAATTAGTTTCCGATACACCACTGCAGTTTCAAAGTATTCCTTGGACCTTCACATTGACGATGAAAGACAGAAATCGCATCGGAATTAAATATAAAAGGCACAATGTCGCCTTAAGTACAAGAATAGAGACTCTTCTTACAGTCGGTGCGTTGAGCATTCCCTTTGAGACCAGTATTAGTTTCCGATACACCACTGCAGGTTCAATGTATTCCTTGGTCCTTCACATTGACGATGAAACACAGAAATTACATCGGAAATAAATACAAAAGGCACAATGCCGCCTTAAGTGCATGAATAGAGACTCTTCTTACAGTCGGTGCTTTGAGCATTCCCTGTGAGACCAGTATTAGTTTCTGATAGACCACTGCCGGTTCAATCTATTCCTAGGACTTTCACATTGACGAAGAAACACAGAAGTCGCATCGGAAATAAATACAAAAGGCAAAATGCCGCCTTAAATACAAGAATACAGACTCTTCTTACACTCGGTGCTTTGAGCATTCCCTTTGAGACCAGTATTAGTTTCCGATACACCACTGCAGGTTCAATGTATTCCTTTCATCTTCACATTGACGATGAAACACAGAAATAGCATCGGAATTAAATAAAAAAGGCACAATGCCCCCTAAGTAGAAGAATGGAGACTCTTCTTACGGTCGGTGCTTTAAGCATTCCCTGTGAGACCAGTATTAGTTTCCGATACACCACTGCAGGTTCAATGTATTCCCTGGACCTTCACATTGACAATGAAACACAGAAATCGCATCGGAATTAAATACAAAAGACACAATGCCGCCCTAAGTACAAGAATAGAGACTCTTCTTACAGTCGGTGCTTTGAGCATTCCCTGTGAGACCAGTATTAGTTCCCGATACACCACTGCAGGTTCAATGTATTCCTTGGACATACACATTGACGATGAAACACTGAAATTACATCGGAATTATATACAAAAGGCACTATGCCGCCTTAAGTGCAAGACGAGTGTGACTTCTTAGAGTCTGTGCTTTGATCCTTCCCTGTGAGACCCGAATTAGTGTCCGATACACCTCTGCAGGTTCAATGTATTCCTTGGACCTTCACATTGACGATGAAACACAGAAATCGCATCGGAATTAAATACAAAAGGCCCAATGCCGCCATAAGTACAAGAATAGAGGCTTTTCTTAAAGTCGGTGCTTTGAGCATTCCCTGTGAGACCTTTATTAGTTTCCGATACACCACTGCAGGTTCAATGTATTCCTTGGACCTTCACATTGTAGATGAAACACAGAAATCGCATTGGAATTAAATACAAAAGGCACAATGCCGCCTCAAGTTCGAGAATAGAGACTCATTTTACAGTCGGTGCTTTGAGCATTCCCTGTGAGCTCAATATTAATTTCCGATACACCACTGCAGGTTCAATGTATTTCTTGGACCTTCACATTGACGATGAAACTCAGATGTCGCTTCGGAATTAAATACAAAAGGCACAATGCCGTTTTAAGTACAAGAATGGAGACTCTTCTTACAGTCGGTGCTTTGAACGTTCCCTGTGAGATCAGTATTAGTTTCCGATACACCACTGCCCGTTCAATGTATTCCTTGGACATAAACATTGACGATGAAACACTGTAATTGCATCGGAATTAAATACAAAAGGCACAATGCTGACTTAAGTACATGAATAGAGAATTACCTCACAGTCGGTGTTTTGAGAATTCCCTGTGAGACCAGTATTAGTTTCCGATACACCACTGCGGGTTCATTGTATTCCCTGGACCATCACATTGACGATGAAACTCTGAAATTACATCGGAATTAAATACAAAGGGCACAATGCCGCCTTAAGTGCAAGAAGAGTGAGACTTTGTAGTCTGTGCTTTGATCCTTTCCTGTGAGACCAGTATTAGCTTCCCATACACCACTGCAGGTTCAATGTATTCCTTGGACATTCACATTGGCGATGAAACACAGGAATCACATCGGAATTAAATACAAAAGGCACAATGTCGCCTTAAGTACAAGAATAGAGACTCTTCTTACTGTCGGTGCTTTGAGCATTCCCTGTGAGACCAGTATTAGTTTCCGATACACCACTGCAGTTTCAAAGTATTCCTTGGACCTTCACATTGACGATGAAAGACAGAAATCGCATCGGAATTAAATATAAAAGGCACAATGTCGCCTTAAGTACAAGAATAGAGACTCTTCTTACAGTCGGTGTGTTGAGCATTCCCTTTGAGACCAGTATTAGTTTCCGATACACCACTGCAGGTTCAATGTATTCCTTGGTCCTTCACATTGACGATGAAACACAGAAATTACATCGGAATTAAATACAAAAGGCACAATGCCGCCTTAAGTGCATGAATAGATACTCTTCTTACAGTCGGTGCTTTGAGCATTCCCTGTGAGACCAGTATTAGTTTCTGATAGACCACTGCCGGTTCAATATATTCCTAGGACTTTCACATTGACGAAGAAACACAGAAGTCGCATCGGAAATAAATACAAAAGGCAAAATGCCGCCTTAAATACAAGAATACAGACTCTTCTTACAGTCGGTGCTTTGAGCATTCCCTTTGAGACCAGTATTAGTTTCCGATACACCACTGCAGGTTCAATGTATTCCTTACATCTTCACATTGACGATGAAACACAGAAATAGCATCGGAATTAAATAAAAAAGGCACAATGCCTCCTAAGTACAAGAATGGAGACTCTTCTTACGGTCGGTGCTTTAAGCATTCCCTGTGAGACCAGTATTAGTTTCCGATACACCACTGCAGGTTCAATGTATTCCTTGGACCTTCACATTGACGATGAAACACAGAAATCGCATCGGAATGACATACAAAAATCACAATGTCACCTTATGTACAAGAATACAGACTCTTCTTACAGTCGGTGTTTTAAGTATTCTCTGTGAGACCAGTTTTAGTTTGCGATTCACCACTGCAGGTTCAATGTATTCCTTTCATCTTCACATTGACGATGAAACACAGAAATAGCATCGGAATTAAATAAAAAAGGCACAATGCCTCCTAAGTACAAGAATAGAGACTCTTCTTACAGTCGGTGCATTGAGCATTCCCTGTGAGACCAGTATTAGTTTCCGATACACCACTGCAGGTTCAATGTATTCCTTGGACCTTCACATTGACGATAAAACATAGAAATCGCATCGCAATTACATACAAAAAGCACAATACCGCCTTAAGTACAAGAATAGAGACTCTTCTTACAGTCGGTGCTTTGAGCATTTCCTGTGAGACCAGCATCAGTTTCCGATACACCACTGCACGTTCAATGTATTCTTTGGACCTGCACATTGACGATGAAACACAGAAATCGCATCGAAATTAAATACAAAAGGCACAATGCCGCCCTAAGTACAAGAATAGAGACTCTTCTTACAGTCGGTGCTTTGAGCATTCCCTGTGAGACCAGTATTAGTTTCCGATACAACACTGCAGGTTCAATGTATTCCTTGGACCATCACATTGACGATGAAACACAGAAATCGCTTCGGAATTGATAACAAAAGGCACAATGCCGCCTTAAGTACATGAATAGAGGCTCTTCTTACAGTCGGTGCTTTGAGCATTCCCTGTGAGACCAGTATTAGTTTCCGATACTCCACTTCAGGTTCAATGTATTCCTTGGACATACACATTGACGATGAAATAACTGAAATTACATCGTAATTAAATACAAAAGGCACATTGGCGCCTTAAGTACAAGAATAGAGACTCTTCTTACAGTCGGTGCTTTGAGCATTCCCTGTGAGACGAGTATTAGTTTCCGATACACCACTGCAGGTTCAATGTATGCCTTGGACCTTCTCATTGACGATGAAACACAGAAATCGCAACGCAATTACATACAAAAAGCACAATGCCCCCTTAAGTACAAGAATAGAGACTCTTCTTACAGTCGGTGCTTTGAGCATTTCCTGTGAGACCAGTATTAGTTTCCGATACTGCACGTTCAATGTATTCTTTGGACCTTCACATTGACGATGAAACACAGAAATTGCATCGGAATTAAATATAAAAGGCACAATGCCGCCTTAGGTACAAGAATAGAGACACTTCTTGCAGTCGGTGCTTTGAGCATTCCCTGTGAGACCAGTATTAGTTTCCTATACACCACTGCAGGTTCAATGTATTCCTTGGACATACACATTGACGATGAAACAGTGGGATTACATCGGAATTAAATACAAAAGGCACAATGGCGCCTGAAGTACAGGAATAGAGACTCTTCTTACAGTCGGTGCTTTGAGCATTCCCTGTGCGACCAGTATTAGTTTCCGATACACCTCTGCAGGTTCACTGTATTACTTGGACCTTCACATTGACGATGAAACACAGAAATCGCATCGGAATTAAATACAAAAGGCACAATGCCGCCTTAAGTACAAGAATAGAGACTCTTCTTACAGTCGGTGATTTGAGCATTCCCTGTGAGACCAGTATTAGTTTCCGATACACCACTGCAGGTTCAATGTATTAATTGGACATATATATTGACGATGGAACACATAAATTACATCGGAATTAAATACAAGAGGCACAATGCCGCCTTAAGTACAAGAATGTAGACTCTTCTTACAGTCGGTGCTTTGAGCATTCCCTGTGAGACCAGTATTAGTTTCCGATACAGCACTGGAGGTTCAATGTATTCCTTGGACGTAAACATTGACGATGAAACACTGAGAACACATCGGAATTAAATATAAAAGGCACAATGCCGCCGTAAGTACAAGAATAGAGACACTTCTTACAGTTGGTGCTTTAAGCATTCCCTGTGAGATCAGGATTAGTTTCCAATACACCACTGCAGGTTCACTGTATTCCTTGGACGTAAACATTGACGATGAAACACTGAAATTACATGGGAATTAAATACAAAAGGCACAATGCCGCCTTAAGTACAAGAATAAAGACTCTTCTTACAGTCGGTGTTTGAGCATTCCCTGTGAGACCAGTATTAGTTTCCGAAACGCCACTGCACGTTCAATGTATTCCTTGGACCTTCACATTGACGGTAAAACAAAGAAATCGCAACGGAATTAAATACAAAAGGCACAATGCCGCCTTAAGTACAAGAATAGAGACTCTTCTTACAGTCGGTGATTTTAGCATTCCCTGTTACACCAGTAATAGTTTCCGATACACCACTGCAGGTTCAATGTTCTCCTTGGACCTTCACATTGACGATGAAACACAGAAATCTCATCGGAATTAAATATAAAAGGCACAATGCCGCCTTAAGTACAAGAATAAAGACATTTCTTACAGTCGGTGCTTTGAGCATTCCCTGTGAGACCAGTGTTAGTTTCCAATACACCACTGCAGGTTCAATGTATTCCTTGGACATACAAGTTGACAATGAAACTCTGAGATTACATCGGAATTAAATACAAAAGGCACAATGCCGTCAGATGTACAAGAATAGAGACTCTTCTTACAGTCGGTGCTTTAAGCATTCCCTGTGCGACCAGTATTAGTTTCCGATACACCACTGCAGGTTCAATGTATTACTTGGACCTTCACATTGACGATGAAACACAAAAATCGCATCGGAATTAAATTCAAAAGGCACAATGCGGTCTTAAGTACAAGAATAGAGACTCTTCTTACAGTCGGTGCTTTGAGCATTCCCTGTGAGACCAGTATCAGTTTAGGATACAAGACTACAGGTTCAATGTATTTCCTTGGACCTTCACATTGACGATAAAACAAAGAAATCGCATCACAATTACATACAAAAGGCACAATGCCGCCTTAAGTACCAGAATAGAGACTCTTCTTACAGTCGGTGCTTTGAGCATTCCCTGTGAGACCAGTATTAGTTTCCGATACACCGCTCCTGGTTCAATGTATTCCTTGGACATACACATTGACGACGAAACACTGAAATTACATCGGAATTAAATACGAAAGGCACAATGCCGCCTTAAGTGCATGAAGAGTGAGACTTCTTAGAGTCTGTGCTTTGATCTTTTTGTGTGAGACCAGTATTCGTTTCCGATACACCACTGCAGGTTCAATGTATTCCTTGGACCTTCACATTGACGATGAAACACAGAAATCGCATCGTAATCAAATACAAAAATCACAATGTCAACCTATGTACAAGAATACAGACTCTTCTTACAGTCGGTGTTTTGAGCATTCCCTGAGAGTCCAGTTTTAGATTCCGATACACCACTGCCAGTTCAATGTATTCCTTGGACGTTCACATTGAAGATGAAACACAGAAATCGCATCGGAATTAAATACAAAAGGCACAATTCGGCCTTAAGTACAAGAATAGAGACTGTTCCTACAGTCGGTGCTTTCAGCATTCCCTGTGAGACCAGTATTAGTTTCCAATACACCACTGCAGGTTCAATGTATTCCTTGGACATACACATTGACGATAAAACACTGAAATTACATCGGAATTAAATACAAATGGCACAATGCCGCTTTCAGTGTAAGAAGAGTGAGACTTCTTAGAGTCTGTGCTTTGTTCCTTTCCTGTGAGACCAGTATTAGTTTCCGATACACTACTGCAGGCTCAAAGTAATCCTTGGACCTTAGCATTGATGATGAAACACAGAAATTACATCGGAATTAAATTCAAAAGACACAATGCCGCCGTAAGTACAAGAATAGAGACTCTTCTTACAGTCGGTGCTTTGAGCATTCCCTGTGAGACCAGTATTAGTTTCCGATACACCACTGCAGGTTCAATGTAATCCTTGGACCTTCACATTTACGATGAAACACTGAAATTACATCGGAATTAAATACAAAAGGCACAATGCCGCCTTAAGTACAAGAATGTAAACTCTTCTTACAGTCGGTGCTTTGAGCATTCCCTGTGAGACCAGTATTAGTTTCCGATACAGCACTACAGGTTCAATGTATTCTTTGGACATAAAAATTGACGATGAAACACTGAAATTATCTCGGAATTAAATACAAAAGTCACATTGCCGCCTTAAGTGCAACAAGAGTGAGACTTCCTAGAATCTGTGCTTTGATCCTTTCCTGTGAGACCAGTATTAGTTTCCGATACACTACTGCAGGTTCAATGTTTTCCTTGGACCATCACATTTACGATGAAACACATAAATCGCATCGGAATTAAATACAAAAGACACAATGCCGCCTTAAGTACAAGAATAGAGACTCTTCTTACAGTCGGTGATTTTAGCATTCCCTGTTACACCAGTAATAGTTTCCGATACACCACTGCAGGTTCAATGTTCTCCTTGGACCTTCACATTGACGATGAAACACAGAAATCTCATCGGAATTAAATGTAAATGGCACAATGCCTCCTTAAGTGCAAGAATAGAGACACTTCTTACAGTCGGTGCTTTGAGCATTCCCTGTGAGACCAGTGTTAGTTTCCAATACACCACTGCAGGTTCAATGTATTCCTTGGACATACAAGTTGACAATGAAACTCTGAGATTACATCGGAATTAAATACAAAAGGCACAATGCCGTCAGATGTACAAGAATAGAGACTCTTCTTACAGTCGGTGCTTTAAGCATTCCCTGTGCGACCAGTATTAGTTTCCGATACACCAATGCACGTTCAATGTATTACTTGGACCTTCACATTGACGATGAAACACAAAAATCGCATCGGAATTAAATACAAAAGGCACAATGCCGTCTAAAGTACAAGAATAGAGACTATTCTTACAGTCGGTGCTTTGAGCATTCCCTGTGAGCCAGTATTAGTTTCCGATAGACCACTGCACGTTCAATGTATTCCTTGGACCTTCACATTGACGATGAAACACAGAAATCGCATCGGAATTAAATACAAAAAACGCAACGCCAACTTAAGTACCAGAATAGGGACTCTTCTTACAGTCGGTGCTTTGAGCATTCCCTGTGAGACAAGTATTAGTTTCCGATACACCACTCCAGGTTCAATGTATTCCTTGGACATACACATTGACGATGAAACACTGAAATTACATCGGAATTAAATACGAAAGGCACAATGCCGCCTTAAGTGCATGAAGAGTGAGACTTCTTAGAGTCTGTGCTTTGATCTTTTTGTGTGAGACCAGTATTAGTTTCCGATACACCACTGCAGGTTCAATGTATTCCTTGGACCTTCACATTGACGTTGAAACACAGAAATCGCATCGTAATTAAATACAAAAATCACAATGTCACCTTATGTACAAGAATACAGACTCTTCTTACAGTCGGTGTTTTGAGCATTCCCTGAGAGTCCAGTTTTAGATTCCGATACACCACTGCCAGTTCAATGTATTCCTTGGACGTTCACATTGAAGATGAAAAACAGAAATCGCATCGGAATTAAATACAAAAGGCACAATTCGGCCTTAAGTACAAGAATAGAGACTCTTCTTACAGTCGGTGCTTTCAGCATTCCCTGTGAGACCAGTATTAGTTTCCAATACACCACTGCAGGTTCAATGTATTCCTTGGACATACACATTGACGATAAAACACTGAAATTACGTCGGAATTAAATACAAATGGCACAATGCCGCTTTCAGTGTAAGAAGAGTGAGACTTCTTAGAGTCTGTGCTTTGTTCCTTTCCTGTGAGACCAGTATTAGTTTCCGATACACTACTGCAGGCTCAAAGTAATCCTTGGACCTTAGCATTGATGATGAAACACAGAAATTACATCGGAAATAAATTCAAAAGACACAATGCCGCCGTAAGTACAAGAATAGAGACTCTTCTTACAGTCGGTGCTTTGAGCATTCCCTGTGAGACCAGTATTAGTTTCCGATACACCACTGCAGGTTCAATGCAATCCTAGGACCTACACATTTACGATGAAACACTGAAATTACATCGGAATTAAATACAAAAGGCACAATGCCGCCTTAAGTACAAGAAAGTAAACTCTTCTTACAGTCGGTGCTTTGAGCATTCCCTGTGAGACCAGTATTAGTTACCGATACGGCACTACAGGTTCAATGTATTCTTTGGACATAAAAATTGACGATGAAACACTGAAATTATCTCGGAATTAAATACAAAATGCACATTGCCGCCTTAAGTGCAACAAGAGTGAGACTTCCTAGAATCTGTGCTTTGATCCTTTCCTGTGAGACCAGTATTAGTTTCCGATACACTACTGCAGGTTCAATGTTTTCCTTGGACCATCACATTTACGATGAAACACATAAATTGCATCGGAATTAAATACAAAAGGCACAATGCCGCCTTAAGTACAAGAATATAGACTCTTCTTACAGTCGGTGCTTTGAGCATTTCCTGTGAGACCAGTATTAGTTTCCGATACACCACTTCAGGTTCAATGTATTCCTTGGACCTCCACATAGACCATGAAACACAGAAATCACAACGGAATTAAATACAAAAGTCACAATGCCGCCTTAAGTACATGAATAGAGACATTTCTTACAGTCAGTGCATTCAACATTCCCTGTGAGACCAGTATTAGTTTCCGATACACCACTGCCGGTTCACTTTATTACTTGGACTTTATCATTGACCATAAAACACAGAAATCGCATTGCAATTACATACAAAAAGCACAATGCCACCTTAAGTACAAGAATAGAGACTCTTCTTACAGTCGGTGCTTTGAGCATTTCCTGTGAGACCAGTATTAGTTTCCGATACACCACTGCACATTCAATGAAATCTTTGGACCTTCACATTGACGACGAAACACTGAAATGGCAACGGAATTAAATACAAAAGGCACAATGCCGCCTTTCGTACAAGAATAGAGACTCTTCTTACAGTCGTTGCTTTCAGCATTCCCTGTGAGACCAGTATTAGTTTCCGATACACCACTGCAGGTTCAATGTATTCCTTGGAGATACATATTGACGATGAAACACATAAATTACATCGGAATTAAATACAAAAGGCACAATGCCGCCTTAAGTACAAGAATGTAGACTCTTCTTACACTCGGTGCTTTGAGAATTCCCTGTGAGACCAGTATTAGTTTCCGATACGGCACTGCAGGTTCAATGTATTCCTTGGACGTAAACATTGACGATGAAACACTGAGAACACATCGGAATTGAATATAAATGGCACAATGCCGCCTTAAATACAAGAATAGAGACACTTCTTACAGTTGGTACTTTGAGCATTCCGTGTGAGACCAGTATTAGTTTCCGATACACCACTGCACGTTCAATGTATTCCTTGGACCTTCACATTGACGATGAAACACTGAAATTACATCGGAATTAAATACAAAAGGCACAATGCCGCCTTAAGTGTATGAAGAGTGAGACTTCTTAGAGTCTGTGCTTTGATCCTTTTCTGTGAGACCAGTATTAGCTTCCGATACACTACTGCAGGCTGAAAGTAATCCTTGGACCTTAGCATTGATGATGAAACACAGAAATTCAATCGGAATTAAATTCAAAAGACACAATGCCGCCGTAAGTACAAGAATAGAGACTCTTCTTTCAGTCGGTGCTTAGAGCATTCCCTGTGAGACCAGTATTAGTATCCGATACACCACTGCATGTTCAATGTATTCCTCGGACCTTCACATTTACGATGAAACACATAAATCGCATCGGAATTAAATACAAAAGGCACAATGCCGCCTTAAGTACAAGAATGGAGACTCTTCTTACAGTCGGTGCTTTGTTCATTCCCTGTGAGACCAGTATTAGTTTCCGATACACCACTTCAGGTTCTATGTATTCCTTGTACACACACATTGACGATGAAACACTAAAATTACATCGGAATTAAATTTTAAAACGCACAATGCCGCCTTATATACAAGAATAGAGACTCTACTTACAGTCGGTGCTTTGAGCAATCCCTATGAGACCAGTATTGGTTTCGATACACCACTGCACGTTCAATGAAATCTTTGGACCTTCACATTGACGATGAAACACAGAAATTGCATCGGAATTAAATACAAAAGGCAACAATGCCGCCTTTAGTACAAGAATAGAGAATCTTCTTACAGTCGTTGCTTTGAGCATTACCTGTGAGACCAGTATTAAATTTCCGGTAGACCACTGCAGGTTCAATGTATTCCTTCGACCATAACATTGAAGATGAAACACAGAAATCTCTTCGGAATTAAATACAAAAGGCATAATGCCGCCTTAAGTACAAGAATAGAGACTCTTCTTACAGTCGGTGCTTTGAGCATTCCCTGTGGGACCAGTATTAGTTTCCAATACACCACTGAAGGTTCAATGAATCCTTGGACATACACATTGACGATGAAACACTGAAATTACATCGGAATTAAATGCAAAAGGCACAATGCCGCTTTAAATGCAAGAAGAGTGAGACTTCTTAGAGTCTGTGGTTTGATCCTTTAGTGTCAGACCAGTATTAGGTTCCGATACACCACTGCAGGTTCAATGTATTTCTTGGACATACACATTGACGATGAAACACTGAAATTACAACGGAATTAAATAAAAAAGGCACCATGCCCCTTTAAGTGCAAGAAGAGTGAGACTTCTTAGAGTCTGTGCTTTGATCCTTGCCTGTGAGACCAGTATTAGTTTCCGATACACCACCGCAGGTTCAATGTAGTCCTTTGACCTTCACATTGACGATGAAACACAGAAATCGGATCGGAATTAAATACTAAAGGCACAATGCAGCATTAAGTACAAGAATCGAGACTCTTCTTACAGTCGGTGGTTTGAGCAATCCCTGTGAGACCAGTATTAGTTTCCGATACACCACCGCAGGTTCGATGTATTCCTTGGACGTAAACATTGACGATGAAACACACAAATCGTATCGGAATTAAATACATAAGGCACAATGCCGCCTTAAGTACAAGAATAGAGTCTCTTCTTACAGTCTGTGCTTTGATCCTTTCCTGTGAGACCAGTATTAGTTTCCGATACACCACTTCAGGTTCAATGTAGTCCTTTGACCTTCACATTGACGATGAAACACAGAAATCGGATCGTAATTAAATACAAAAGGCACAATTCCGCCTTAAGTACAGGAATAGAGACTCTTCTTACAGTCTGTGCTATGATCGTTTCCTGTGAGACCAGTATTAGTTTCCGATACACCACTGCAGGTTCAATGTATTCCATTGATCCTCACATTGACGATGAAACACAGAAATCGCATCGGAATTAAATACAAAAGGCACAATGCCGCCATAAGTACAAGAATAGACTCTTCTTACAGTCTGTGCTTTAATCCTTTCCTGTGAGACAAGTATTAGTTTCCGATACACCACTGCAGGTTCAATGTATTCCTTGGACCTTCACATTTACGATGAAACACAGAAATCGCATCGGAATTAAATACAAAAGGCACAATGCCGCCTTAAGTACAGGAATAGCGACACTTCTTACAGTCTGTGCTTTGATCCTTTCCTGTGAGACCAGTATTAGTTTCCGATACACCACTGCAGGTTCAATGTATTCCTTCGATATACACATTGTCGATGAAACACTGAAATTACATCGGAATTAAATACAAAAGCCACAATGACGCCTGAAGTGCAACCAGAGTGAGACTTCTTAGAGTCTGTGCTTTGATCCTTTCCTGTGAGGCCAGTATTAGTTTCCGATACACTACTGCAGGTTTAATGTTTTCGTTCGACATTCACATTGACGATGAAACACAGAAATCGCATCGGAATTAAATACAAAAGGCACAATTCCGCCTTAAGTACAATAATAGAGACTCTTCTTACAGTCTGTGCTTTGATCCTTTCCTGTGAGACCAATATTAGTTTAAGATACACCACTGCAGGTTCAATATATTCCTTGGACGTAAACATTGACGATGAAACACACAAATCGCATCGGATTAAATACAAAAGGCACAATGCCGCCTTAAGAACACGAATAGATACTCTTCTTACAGTATGTGCTTTGATCCATTCCTGTGAGACCAGTATTAGCTTCCGATACACCACTTCAGGTTCAATGTAGTCCTTTGACCTTCTTATTGACGATGAAACACAGACATCGGATCGGAATCAAATACAAAAGCCACAATGCCGCCTTAAGTACCAGAATAGAGACTCTTCTTACAGTCTGTGCTTGGATCCTTTCCTGTGAGACCAGTATTAGTTTCCGATACACCACTGCAGGTTCAATGTATTCCATGGACCTTCACATTGATGATAAAACACAGAAATCGCATCGGAATTAAAAACAAATGGCACAATGCCGCCTTAAGTACAAGAATAGAAATACTTCTTACTGTCGATGCTTTCAGCATTCCCTGTGAGACCAGTATTAGTTTCCGATGTACCACTGCAGGTTCAATGTATTCCTTGGACTTACACATTGACGATGAAACACTGAAATTACATCGGAACTAAATACAAAAGTCACAATGCCGCCATAAGTGCAAGAAGAGTGAGACTTCTTAGAGTCTGTGATTTGATCCTTTCCTGTGAGAACAGTATTAGTTTCCGATACACCACTGCAGGTTCAATATATTCCTTGGACCTTCACATTGACAATGAAACACAGAAATCGCATCGGAATTAAATAGACAAGGCACAATGCCGCCTTAAGTACAAGAATAGAGACTCCTCTTACAGTCGGTGCTTTGAGCATTCCCTGTGAGACCAGTATTAGTTTCCGATACACCACTGCAGGTTCAATGTATTACTTCGACATTCTCATTGACGATGAAACACAGAAATCGCATCCGAATTAAATACAAAAGGTACAATGCCACCTTAAGTACAAGAATAGAGACTCTTCCTACAGTCTGTGCTTTGATCGTTTCCTGTGAGACCAGTATTAGTTTCCGATACACCACTGCAGATTCAATGTATTCCTTTGACCTTCACATTGACGATGAAACACAGAATTCGCATCGGAATAAAATACAAAAGGCACAATGCCGCCTTAAGTATAAGAATAGAGATTCTTCTTACAGTCTGTGCTTTGATCCTTTCCTGTGAGACCAGTATTCGTTTCCGATACACCACTGCAGGTTCAACGTATTCCATTGACCCTCACATTGACGATGAAACACAGAAATCGCATTGGAATTAAATACAAAAGGCATAATGCAACCTTAAGTACAATATTAGAGACTCTTCTTACAGTCTGTGCGTTGATCCTTTCCTGTGAGACCAGTATTAGTTTCCGATACACCACTGCAGGTACAATGTATTCCTTGGACATACACATTGTCGATAAAACACTGAAATTAAATCGGAATTAAATACAAAAGGCACAATGCCGCCTTAAGTGCAAGAGGAATGAGGCTTCTTAGAGTCTGGGCTTTGATCCCTTCCTGTGAGACCAGTATTATTTTCCGATACACGACTGCAGGTTCAATGTATTCCTTGGACCTTCACATTGATGATGAAACACAGAAATCGCATCGGAATTAAATACAAAAGGCACAATGCTGCCTTAGGAACAAGAATGTAGACTCTTCATACAGTCAGTGCTTTGAGAATTCATTGTTAGACAAGTATTAGTTTCCGATTCAACACTTCTGTTTCAATGTATTCCTTGGATCTTCACATTGACGATGAAACACAGAAAACACATTGGATTTAAATGCAAAAGGCACAATGCCGCCTTAAGAACAGGAATAGAGACTCTTCCTACAGTCGGTGCTTTGAGAATTTCCGGTGAGACCAGTATTAGTTTCCGATACACCACTGCAGGTTGAATGTATTCCTTGGACCTTCACATTGACGATAAAACACAGATATCGCATAGGAATTAAATACAAAAGCCACATTGCCCTCATAGGTACAAGAATAGAGACTCTCCTTACAGTCGGTGATTTAAGCATTCGTGTGAGACCAGTATTAGTTAACGATACACCACTGCAGGTTCAATGTATTCCTTGGACATACACATTGACGATGAAACATTGTATTTACATCGGAATTAAATACAAAAGGCACAATGCCGCCTTAAGTGTAAGAAGAGTGAGACTTCTTAGAGTCTGTGTTTGATCCTTTTCTGTGAGACCAGTATTAGTTTCCGATACACTACTGCAGGTTCAATGCAATCCTTGGACCTTCACATTGACGATGAAACACAGAAATCGCATCGGAATTAAAAACAAAAGGAACAATGCCGCCTTAAGTGCAAGAGGAATGAGGCTTCTTAGAGTCTGGGCTTTGATCCTTTCCTGTGAGACCAGTATTAGTTTCCGATACACCTCTGCAGGTTCAATGTATTCCCTGGACCTTCACATTGATGATAAAACACAGAAATCTCATCGGAATTAAATACAAATGGCACAATGCAGCCTTAAGTACAAGAATAGAGACACTTCTTACTGTCGATGCTTTGAGCATTCCCTGTGAGACCAGTATTTGTTTCCGATGTACCACTGCAGGTTCAATGTATTCCTTGGACATACACATTGACGATGAAACACAGAAATTACATCGGAATTAAATACAAAAGCCACAATACCGCCTTAAGGGCAAGAAGAGCGAGACTTCCTAAAGACTGTTCTTAGATCCTTTACTGTGAGACCAGTATTAGTTTCCGATACACCACTGCAGGTTCAATGTATTCCTTGGACCTTCACATTGACGATGAAACACAGAAATCCCATCAGAATTAAATACAAATGGCCAATGCCGCCTTAAGTACAAGAATAGAGACTCTTCTTACAGTCGGTGCTTTGAGCATTCCCTGAGAGACCAGTATTAGTTTCCGATTCACCACTGCCGGTTCAATGTATTCCTTCGACATTCACATTGACGAAGAAACACAGAAATCGCATCGGAATTAGATACAAAAGGCACAATGCCGCCTTAAGTACAAGAATAGAGACTCTTCTTACAGTCTGCGCTTTGATCCTTTCCTGTGAGACCAGTATTAGTTTCCGATACACCACTGCAGGTTCAATGTATTCCATTTACCCTCACATTGACGATGAAACACAGAAATCGCATCGGAATTAAATACAAAAATCACAGTGCAACCTTAAGTACAAGAATAGAGACTCTTCTTACAGTCTGTGCTTTGATCCCTTGCTGTGAGACCAGTATTAGTTTCCGATACACCACTGCAGGTTCAATGTATTCCTTGGACATACACATTGTCGATGAAACACTAAATTACATCGGAATTAAATACAAAAGGCACAATGCCGCCTTATGTACAAGAGGAATGAGGCTTCTTAGAGTGTGGGCTTTGATCCTTTCCTGTGAGACCAGTATTATTTTCCGATACACCACTGCATGTTCAATGTATTCCTTTGACCTTCACATTGACGATGAAACACAGAAATCGCATCGGAATAAAATACAAATGGCACAATGCCGCCTTAAGTACAAGAATAGAGACACTTCTTACAGTCGATGCTTTGAGCATTCCCTGTGAGACCAGTACTAGTTTTCGATACACCACTGCAGGTTAAATGTATTCCTTTGACCTTCCCATTGACGAAGACACACAGAAATCGCTTCGGAATTAAATACAAAAGGCACAATGCCGCCTTAAGTACAAGAATAGAGACTCTTCTTACAGTCAGTGCTTTGAGCATTCCCTGTGAGAGCAGTATTAGTTTCCGATACACCACTGCAGGTTCAATGCATTCCTTCGACATTCACATTGACGATGAAACACAGAAATCGCATCGAAATTAAATACAAAAGGCACAATGAAGCCTTAAGTACAAGGATAGAGACTTTCCTTATAGTCTGTGCTTTGATCCTTTCCTGAGAGACCAGTATTAGGTTCCGATACACCACTGCAGGTTCAAAGTATTCCATTGACCCTCACATTGACGATGAAACACAGAAATCGCATCGGAATTAAATACAAAAGGCACAATACAACCTTAAGTACAAGAATAGAGACGCTTCTTACAGTCTGTGCTTTGATCCTTTCCTGTGAGACCAGTATTACTTTCCGATACACCACTGCAGGTTCAATGTATTCCTTGGACATACACATTGTCGATGAAACACTGAAATTACATCGGAATTAATTACAAAAGCCACAATGCCGCCTTAAGTGCAAGAAGAGTGAGAATTCTTAGAGTCTGTGCTTTGATCCTTTCCTGTGAGACCAGTATTAGTTTCCGTTACACCACTGCAGGTTCAATGTATTCCTTGGACCTTCACATTGACGATGAAACACAGAAATCGCATCGGAATTAAATACGAAAGGCACAATGCCGCCTTAAGTACAAGAATAGAGACTCTTCTTACATTCGGTGCTTTGAGCATTCCCTGTGAGACCAGTATTAGTTTCCGATACACCACTGCAGGCTCAATGTATTCCTTCGGCATTCACATTGACGATGAAACACAGAAATCGCATCGGAATTAAATACAAACGGCACAATGAAGCCTTAAGTACAAGAATAGAGTCTCTTCTTACAGTCTGTGCTTTGATCCTTTCCTGTGAGCCCAGCATTAGTTTCCGATACACCACTGCAGGTTCAATGTATTCTCTTGACCTTCACATTGACGATGACACACAGAAATCGCATCGGAATTAAATACAAAACGCAGAATGCCGCCTTAAGTACGAGAATAGATATTCTTCTTACAGTCGGTGCTTTGAGCATTCCCTGTGAGACCAGTATTAGTTTTCGATACACCACTGCAGGTTCAATGTATTCCTTGGACCATCACATTGACGATGAAACACAGAAATCGCATTGGAATTAAACACAAAAAGCACAATGCCGCCTTAAGTACAAGAATAGAGACTCCTCTTAGAGTCGGTGCTTTGAGCATTGCCTGTGAGACCAGTGTTAGTTTCCGATACACCACTGCAAGTTCAATGTATTCCTTGGACCTTCACATTGACGATGAAATACAGAAATCGCATAGGAATTAAATATAAAAGGCACAATGCTGCCATAGGTACAAGAATAGAGACTCTCCTTACAGTCGGTGCTTTAAGCATTCCCTGTGAGAGCAGTATTAGTTTCCGATACACCTCTGCAGGTTCAATGTATTCCTTGGACATACACATTGACGATGAAACATTGTATTTACATCGCAATTAAATACAAAAGGCACAATGCCGCCTTAGGCGCAAGAAGAGTGAGACTTCTTAGAGTCTGTGTTTGATTCTTTTCTGTGAGACCAGTATTAGTTTCCGATACACCACTGCAGGTTCAATGCAATCCTTAGACCTTCACATTGACGATGGAACACAGGAACCGCATCGGAATTAAATGCAAAAGGCACAACGCCGCGTTAAGTACAAGAATAGAGACTCTTTTTACAGTCTGTGCCTTGAACATTCCCTGTGAGACCAGTATTAGTTTCCGATACACCACTGCAGGCTCAATGTATTCCGTGGACCTTCACATTGACGATGAAACTCTGAAATTACATCGGAATTAAATACAACAGGCACAATGCCGCCTTAAGTGCAACAAGAGTGAGACTTCTTAGAGTCTGTGCTTTGATCCTTTCCTGTGAGCCCAGTATTAGTTTCCGATACACCGCTGCAGGTTCGAAGTATTCCTTGGACCTTCACGTTGACGATGAAACACAGAAATCGCATCAGAATGAAATACAAAAGGCACAATGCCGCCATAGGTACAAGATTAAAGACTCTTGTCACAGTCGGTGCTTCGAGCATTCCCTGTGAGACCAGTATTAGTTTCCGATACACCGCTGCAGGTTCGAAGTATTCCTTGGACCTTCACGTTGACGATGAAACACAGAAATCGCATCGGAATTAAATACAAAAGGCACAATGCCGCCTTAAGTACAAGAATCGAGATTCTTCTTCCAGTCGGTGATTTGAGCATTCCCTGTGAAACCAGTATTTGTTTCCGATACACCACTGCAGGTTCAATGAATTCCTTGGACCTTCACATTGACGATGAATTACAGATATGCCCTCGGAATTAAATGCAAAAGGCCCAATGCCGCCTTAAGTACAAGAATAGAGGTTGTTCTCATAGTCGGTGGTTTGAGCATTCTCTGTGAGACCAGTATT
This sequence comes from Schistocerca americana, assembly GCF_021461395.2. Classification (NCBI taxonomy): domain Eukaryota; kingdom Metazoa; phylum Arthropoda; class Insecta; order Orthoptera; family Acrididae; genus Schistocerca; species Schistocerca americana. Next base: position 2,157,963 of record NC_060119.1, read on the forward strand.
AGTTTCCGATACACCACTGCTGGTTCTTTGTATTCCTTGGACCATCTTATTGACGATGAAACACAGAAATCACATTGGAATTAAATACAAAACGCACAATGCCGCCTTAAGTACAAGAATAGAGAATCTTCTTACAGTCGGTGCTTTGAGCATTCCCTGTGAGACCAGTTTTAGTTTCCGATACAGCACTGCAGGTTCAATGTATTCCTTTTACATATACATTGACAATGAAACACTGATATTACGTCGGAATTAAATACAAAAGGCCCAATGCCGCCTTAGGTGGAAGAAGAGTGAGACTTCTTAGAGTATGTGCTTTGATCCTTTCCTGTGAGACAAGTTTTAGTTTCCGATACACCACCGCAAATTCAAGGTATTCCTTGGACCTTCACATGGACGCTGAAACATTGAAATTACGTCGTAATTAAATACAAAAGGCACAATGCTGCCTTAAGCACAAGAAGAGTGAGATTTCTTAGAGTATGTGCTTTGATCCTTTCCTGTGAGACCAGTTTTAGTTTCCGATACACCACTGCAGGTTCAATGTATTTCTTGGACCTTAACATTGACGATGGAACACAGAAATCGCATCGGAATTAAATACAAAAGGCACAATGCCGCCTTAAGTACATGAATAGAGACTCTTCTTACAGTCGGTGCTTTGAGCATTCCCTGTGAGACCAGTATTCGTTGCCGATACACCACTGCAGGTTCAATGTATTCCTTGGACCTCCACACTGACGATGATACACTGATATCGCATCGGAATTGAATAGAAAAGGCACAATTTCGCCTTAAGTACAAGAATAGAGACTCTTCTTACAGTCGGTGCTTTGATCTATTCCTGTGAGACCAGTGTTAGTTTCCGATACACCACTGCAGGTTCAATGCATTCCTTGGACATACACATTGACGATGAAACACTGAAATTACACCGGAATTACATACAAAAGGCACAATGCCGCCTTAAGTGAAAGAAGAGAGAGACTTCTTAGAGTCTGTGCTTTGATCCTTTCCTATGAGACCAGTGTTAGTTTCCGATACACCACTGCAGGTTCAATGTAATCCTTTTACATACACATTGACGATGAAACACTGATATTACGTCGGAATTAAATACAAAAGGCACAATGCCGCCTTAAAAGCAAGAAGCGTGAGACTTGTTAAAGTCTGTGCTTTGATCCTTTCCTATGAGACCAGTATTAGTTTCCGATACACCACTGCAGGTTCAATGTATTCTTTTTACATACACATTGACGATGAAACACTGAAATTACATCGGAATTAAATACAAAAGGCACAATGCCGCCTTAAGTGCTATTAGAGTGAGACTTCTTAGAGTCTGTGCTTTGATCCTTTCCTGTGAGACTAGTATTAGTTTCCGATACACCACTGCAGGTTCAATGTATTCCTTGGACCTTCACATTAACGATGAAACACAAAAATCACATCGGAATTAAATACAAAAGGCACAATTCAGCTTCAAGTGCAAGAAGTGTGAGACTTCTTAGAGTCTGTGCTTTGATCCTTTCCTGTGAGACCAGTATTAGTTTCCGATACACCACTGCAGGATCAATGTATTCCTTGGACATTCACATTCACGATGAATCACTGACATTACATCGGAATTACATGCAAATGGCACAATGCCACCTTAAGTGCAAGAAGAGTGAGACTTCTAAGAGTCTGTGCTTTCATCCTTCCCTATGAGACCAGTATTAGTTTCCGATACACCACTGTTGGTTCATTGTATTCCTTTTACATACACATTGACAATGAAACACTGATATTACGTCGGAATTAAATACAAAAGGCCCAATGCCGCCTTAAGTGCAAGAAGAGTGAGACTTCTTAGAGTATGTGCTTTGATCCTTTCCTGTGAGACCAGTTTTAGTTTCCGATACACCACTGCAGGTTCAATGTTTTCCTTTTACATACACGTTGACGATGAAACACTGAAATTACATCGGAATTAAATACAATAGGCACAATGCCGTCTTAAGTGCATGAAGAGTGAGACTTCTTAGAGTCTGTGCTTTGATCTTTACCTATGAGACCAGTATCAGTTTCCGAAACACCTCTGCAGGTTCAATGTATTCCTTTTACTTACACATGGACGATGAAACACAGAAATCGCATCGGAATGAAATACAAATCGCACAATGCCGCCTTAAGCACCAGAAAAGAGACTCTTAATACAGTCAGTGCCTTGAGCATTCAGTGTGAGACCAGTATAAGTTTCCGATACACCACTGCAGGTTCAATGTATTCCTTGGACCTTCACAATGACGATGAAACACAGAAATTGCATCGGAATTAAATACAAAAGGCACAATGCCGCCTTAAGTACAAGAATAGAGACTCTTCTAACAGTCGATGCTTTAAGCATTCCCTGTGAGACAAGTATTAGTTTCCGATACACCACTGCAGGTTCAATGTTTTTCTTGGACATACACATTGACGATGAAACACTGAAATTACATCGGAATTACATACAAAAGGCACAATGCCGCCTTAAGTGCAAGAAGATTGAGACTTCTTAGAGTCTGTGCTTTTATCCTTTCCTATGAGACTAGTATTAGTTCCCGATACACCACTGCACGTTTAATGTATTCCTTGGACCTTCCCATTGACGATGAAACACAGAAATCGCATGGGAATTAAATACAAAAGGCGCAATGCCGCCTAAAGTGCAAGAAGAGTGAGACTTCTTTGACTCTGTGCTTTGATCCTTTCCTGTGAGACCAGTAATAGTTTCCGATACACCACTGCAGGGTCAAAGTAATTCTTGGACCTTCACATTGACGATGAGACACAGAAATCGCATCGGAATTAAATACAAAAGGCACAATGGCGCCTTAAGTACAAGAATAGAGACTCTTCTTACAGTCTGTGCCTTGAACACTCCCTGTGAGACCAGTATTAGTTTTCGATACACCACTGCAGGCTCAATGTATTCCTTGGACCTTCACATTGACGATGATACACAGAAATTACATCGGAATTAAAAACAAAAGGCACAATGCCGCCTTCAGTGCAAGCAGAGTGAGACTTCATAGAGTCTGTGCTTTGATCCATTCCTGTGAGACCAGTATTAGTTTCCGATACACCACTGCAGGATCAATGTATTTCTTGGAACTTCACATTGACGATGAAGCACTGAAATTACATCGGAATTAATTACAAGAGGCACAATGCCGCCATAAATGCAAGAAGAGGGAGACTTCTTAGAGTCTGTGTTTGATTCGTTCCTATGAGACCAGTATTAGTTTCCGATACACCACTGCAAGTTCAATGTACTCCTTTTACATACACATTGACGATGAAACACTGAAATTACATCGGAGTTAAATACAATAGGCACAATGCCGCCTTAAGTTCAAGAAGAGTGAGACTTCTTAGAGTCTGTGCTTTGATCCTTTCCTATGAGACCAGTATTAGTTTCCGATGCACCACTGCAGGTTCAAAGAATTCCTTTTACATACACATTGACGATGATACACTGAAATTACATCGCAATTAAATACAAAAGGCACAATGCCGCCTTAAGTGCGAGAAGAGTGAGACTTCTTAGAGTCTGTGCTTTGATCTCTTCCTATGAGAACAGTATTACTTTCCGATACACCACTGCAGGTTCAATGTATTCCTTTTACTTACACATTGACGATGAAACACTGAAATTACATCGGAATTAAGTACAAAAGTCGCAATGCCGCCTTAAGTTCAAGAAGAGTGAGACTTCTTAGAGTCGGTGATTTGATCCCGTCCTATGAGACCAGTATTAGTTTCCGATACACCACTGCTGGTTCAATGTATTCCTTTTACATACACATTGATAATGAAACACTGATATTACATCGGAATTAAATACAAAAGGCACAATGCCGCCTTAAGTGCAAAAAGAGTGAGACTTCTTACAGTCTGTGCTTTGATTCTTTCCTGTGAGACCAGTATTAGTTTCCGATACACCACTGCAGGTTCAATGTATACCCTGGACCTTCACATTGACGATGAAACACAGAAATAGCATCGGAATAAATTACAAATCGAAAAATGCCGCCATAAAAAAAAGAAAAGAGACTCTTCTCAGTGTCGGTGATTTGAGCATTCCCTGTGAGACCAGTATTAGTTTCCGATACACCACTGCAGGTTAAATGTATTCCTTGGACCTTCACTTTGACGATGAAACACAGAAATCGCATCGGAATTAAATACAAAAGGCACAATGCCGCCTTAAGTACAAGAATAGAGACTCTTCTTAGAGACGGTGCTTTGATCCATTCCTGTGAGACCAGTATTAGTTTCCCATACACCACTGCAGGTTCAATGTATTCCTTGGACATTCACATTGACAATGAAACACTGAAATTACATGGGAATTACATACAAAAGGCACAATGCCGCCTTAAGTGCAAGAAGAGTGAGACTTCTTAGAGTCTGCGCTTTGATCCTTTCCAATGAGACCAATATTAGTTTCAGATACATCACTGCATTTTCAATGTATTCCTTTTGCATACACATTGAATATGAAACATTGAAATTACATCGGAATTAAATACAAAAGGCAAAATGCCGCCATAAGTGCAAGAAGAGTGAGACTTCTTAGAGTCTGTGCATTGATCCTTTCCTGTGAGACCAGTATTAGTTTCCGATACACCACTGCAGGTTCAATGTATTCATTTTTCTTACACATTGACGATGAAACACTGAAATTACATCGGAATTAAATACAAAAGGCGCAATGCCGCCTGAAGTTCAAGAAGAGTGGGACTTCTTAGAGTCTGTGATTTGATCCTGTCCTATGAGACCAGTATTAGTTTCCGATACACCACTGCAGGTTCAATGTATTCCTTGCAAATACACATTGACGATGAAACACTGAAATTACATCGGAATTTAATACAAAAGGCAGAATGCCGCCTTATGTGCAAGAAGAGTGAGACATCTTAGAGTCTGTGTTTTCGTCCTTTCGTGTGAGACCAGTATTAGTTTCCGATACACCACTGCAGGTTCAATGTATTCCTTGGACATTCACTTTGACGATGAAACACAGATATCGCGTCGGAATTAAATAGAAAAGGCACAATGCCGCCTTAAGTACAAGAATAGAGACTCTTCTTACAGTCGGTGCTTTGAGCATTCCCTGTGAGACCAGTATTAGTTTCCGATACACCACTGCAGGTTCAATGTATTCCTTAGACATACACATTGACGATGAAACAATGAAATTAAATCGAATTAAATACAAAAGGCAAAATGCCGCCTTAAGTGCAAGAAGAGTGAGACTTCTTAGGGACTCTGCTTTGATCCTTGCCTGTGAGACCAGTATTAGGTTCCGATACACCACTGCAGGTGCAATGTATTCCTTGGACCTTCACAATGACGGTGAAACACAGAAATCGCATCGGAATTAAATACAAAAGGCACAACGCCGAATTAAGTACAAGAATAGAGACTCTTCCTACAGTCGGTGCTTTGAGCATTCCCTGTGAGACCAGTATTAGTTTCCGATACAACACTGCAGGTTCAATGTTTTCCTTGGACATACACATTGACGAAGAAACACTGAAATTACATCGGAATTAAATACAAAAGTCACAATGCCGCTTTAAGTGCAAGAAGAGTGAGACTTCTTAGTGTCTGTGATTTGATCCTTTCCTGTGAGACTAGTATTAGTTTCCGATACACCACTGCGGGTTCAATGTATTCCTTGGACCTTCACGTTGACGATGAAGCACAGAAATCGCATCGGAAGTAAATACAAAAGGCGCAATGGAGCCTTAAGTACAAGAATCGAGACTCTTCTTACAGTCGGTGGTTTGAGCAATCCCTGTGAGACCAGTATTAGTTTCTGATACACCACCGCAGGTTCAATGTATTCCTTGGTCATACACATTGACGATGAAACACTGAAATCGCATCGGAATTAAATACAAAATGCACAATGCCGCCTTAAGTACAAGAATAGAGACTCTTCTTGCAGTCGGTGATTTGAGCATTCCCTGTCAGACCAGTATTAGTTTCCGATACACCATTGCACTTTCAATGTATATCTTGGACCTTCACATTTACGATGAAACACAGAAATCTCATCGGAATTAAATACAAAAGGCACAATGCCGCCATAAGTACAAGAATCGAGACTCTTCTTACGGTCGGTGCTTTGAGCAATCCCTGGGAGACCAGTATTAGTTTCCGATACACCACTGCAGGTTCAATGTTTTCCTTGGACATACAAATTTACGATGAAACACTGAAATCGCATCGGAATTAAATACAAAATGCACAATGCCGCCTTAAGTACAAGAATAGAGACTCTTCTTGCAGTCGGTGATTTGAGCATTCCCTGTCAGACCAGTATTAGTTTCCGATACACCACTGCACTTTCAATGTATATCTTGGACCTTCACATTGACGATGAAACACCGAAATTACATCGGAATTAATTACAAGAGGCACAATTCCGCCATAAATGCAAGAAGAGTGAGAATTCTTAGATTCTGTGCTTTGATCCTTTCCTGTGAGACCTGTATTAGTTTCCGATACACCACATCAGGTTCAATGTATTCCTTGGTCCATCACATTGACGATGAAACACAGAAATCGCATCGGAATTAAAACAAAACGCACAATAACGCCTTAAGTACAAGAATAGAGACTCTTCTTACAGTCGGTACTTTGAGAATTCCCTGTGAGACCAGTATTAGGTTCTGATACACCACTGCAGGATCAATGTATTCCTTGGACATACACCATTGAGGATGAAACACAGAAATCGCATTAGAATTAAATACAAAAGGCACAATGCCGCCTTAAGTACAAGATTAGAGACTCTTCTTACAGTCGGTGCTTTGATCCATTCCTGTGCGACCAGTATTAGTTTCCGATACACCACTGCAGGTTCATTGTATTCCTTGGACATTCACATTGACAATGAAACACTGAAATTACATCGGAATTAAATACAGAAGTCACAATGCCGCCTTAAGTGCAAGAAGAGTGACACTACTTAGAGTCTGTGCATTGATCCTTTCCTGTGAGACCAGTATTAGTTTCCGATACACCACTGCAGGTTCAATGTATTGCATTTTCTTACACATTGACGATGAAACACTGAAATTACATCGTAATTAAATACAAAAGGCGCAATGCCGCCTGAAGTTCAAGAAGAGTGAGACTTCATAGAGTCTGTGATTTGATCCTTTCCTATGAGACCAGTATTAGTTTCCGATACACCACTGCAGGTTCAATGTATTCCTTCTACATACACATTGAATATGAAACACTGAAATTACATCGGAATTAAATACAAAAGGCAAAATGCCGCCTTAAGTGCAAGAAGAGTGAGACTTCTTAGAGTCTGTGCATTGATCCTTTCCTGTGAGACCAGTATTAGTTTCCGATACACCACTGCAGTTTCAATGTATTCCTTTTACATACACATTGATGATGAAACACTGAAATTACATCGGAATTAAATACAAGAGGCACAATGCCGCCTTAAGTACAAGAATAGAGCCTCTTCTCAGTGTCGGTGCTTTGAGCATTCCCTGTGACACCAGTATTAGTTTCCGATACACCACTGCAGGTTCAATGTATTCCTTGGACTTATACATTGACGATTAAACACTGAATTTACATCGGAATTACATACAAAAGGCACAATGCCGCCTAAAGTGCAAGAAGAGTGAGACTTCTTTGACTCTGTGCTTTGATCCTTTCCTGTGAGACCAGTAATAGTTTCCGATACACCACTGCAGGGTCAAAGTAATTCTTGGACCTTCACATTGACGATGAGACACAGAAATCGCATCGGAATTAAATACAAAAGGCACAATGGTTCCTTAAGTACAAGAATAGAGACTCTTCTTACAGTCTGTGCCTTGAACACTCCCTCTGGGACCAGTATTAGTTTTCGATACACCACTGCAGGCTCAATGTATTCCTTGGACCTTCACATTGACGATGATACACAGAAATTACATCGGAATTAAAAACAAAAGGCACAATGCCGCCATTCAGTGGAAGCAGAGTGAGACTTCATAGAGTCTGTGCTTTGATCCATTCCTGTGAGACCAGTATTAGTTTCCGATACACCACTGCAGTTTCAATGTATTCCTTGGACCTTCACATTGACGATGAAACACAGAAATTGCATTGGAATTAAATACAAAAGCCACAATGAAGCCATAAGTACAACAATAGAGACTCTTCTTACTGACGGTGCTTTGAGCATTCCCTGAGAGACCAGTATTAATATCCGATACACCACTGCAGGTTCAATGTATTCCTGAGACATTCACATTGACGATGAAACACAGAAATAGCATCGGAATTAAAACAAAACGCACAATGCCGCCTTAAGTACGAGAATAGAGACTCTTCTTACAGTCGGTGTTTTGAGCATTCCCTGTGTGACCAGTATTAGGTTCTGATACAACACTGCAGGTTCAACGTATTCCTTGGACCTTCACATTGACGATGAAACACAGAAATCGCATCGGAATTAAATACAAAAGGCACTATGCCTTATTAAGTATAAGAATAGAGACTCTTATTACAGTCGGTTCTTTGATTCTTTCCTGTGAGACCAGTATTAGTTTCTGATACACCACTACAGGTTCAATGTATTCCTTGGACATGCACATTGACGTTGAAACACTGAAATTACATCGGAATTAAATACAAAAGGGACAATGCCGCCTTAAATGCAAGAAGAGTGAGACTTCTTAGTGTATGTGCTTTGATCCTTTCCTATGAGACCAGTATTAGTTTCCTATGCACCACTGCAGGTTCAAAGTATTCCTTTTACATACACATTGACGATGATACACTGAAATTACATCGGAATTAAATACAAAAGGCACAATGCCGCCTTAAGTGCAAGAAGAGTGAGACTTTTTAGAGTCTGTGCTTTGATCTCTTCCTATGAGAACAGTATTACTTTATGATACACCACTGCAGGTTCAATGTATTCCTTTTACTTACACATTGACGATGAAACACTGACATTACATCGGAATTAAGTACAAAAGGCGCAATGCCGCCTTAAGTTCAAGAAGAGTGGGACTTCTTAGAGTCTGTGATGTGATCCTGTCCTATGAGACCAGTATTAGTTTCCGATACACCACTGCAGGTTCAATGTATACCCTGGACCTTCACATTGACGATGAAACACAGAAATAGCATCGGAATAAATTACAAAATGCAAAATGCCGCATTAAGTACAAGAAAAGAGACTCTTCTCAGTGTCGGTGCTTTGAGCATTCCCTGTGATACCAGTATTAGTTTCCGATACACCACTGCAGGTTCAATGTATTCCTTGGACCTTCACTTTGACGATGAAACACAGAAATCGCATCGGAATTAAATACAAAAGGCACAATGCCGCCTTAAGTACAAGAATAGAGACTCTTCTTACAGTCGGTGCATTAAGCATTCCCTGTGAGACCAGTATTCGTTTCCGATACACCACTGCAGGTTCAATGTATTCCTTGGACCTTCACATGGACGATGAAACACAGATATCGCGTCGGAATTAAATAGAAAAGGCACAATGCCGCCATAAGTAAAAGAATAGAAACTCTTCTTACAGTCGGTACTTTGAGCATTCCCTGTGAGACCAGTATTAGGTTCTGACACACCACTACAGGTTCAATGTATTCCTTGGACATACACATTGAGGATGAAACACAGAAATCGCATTAGAATTAAATACAAAAGGCACAATGCGCCTTAAGTACAAGAATAGAGACTCTTCTTAGAGTCGGTGCTTTGATCCATACCTGTGAGACCAGTATTAGTTTCCCATACACCACTGCAGGTTCAATGTATTCCTTGGACATTCACATTGACAATGAAACACTGAAATTACATCGGAATTACATACAAAAGGCACAATGCCGCCTTAAGTGCAAGAAGAGTGAGACTTCTTAGAGTCTGCGCTTTGATCCTTTCCAGTGAGACCAATATTAGTTTCCGATACATCACTGCATTTTCAATGTATTCCTTTTCCATACACATTGAATATGAAACTTTGAAATTACATCGGAATTAAATACAAAAGGCAAAATGCCGCCTTAAGTGCAAGAGAAGTGAGACTTCTTAGAGTCTGTGCATTGGTCCTTTCCTGTGAGACCAGTATTAGTTTCCGATACACCACTGCAGGTTCAATGTATTCATTTTTCTTACACATTGACGATGAAACACTGAAATTACATCGGAATTAAATACAAAAGGCGCAATGCCGCCTGAAATTCAAGAAGAGTGAGACTTCTTAGAGTCTGTGATTTGATCCTGTCCTATGAGACCAGTATTAGTTTCCGATACACCACTGCAGGTTCAATGTATTCCTTGCAAATACACATTGACGATGAAACACTGAAATTACATCGGAATTAAATACAAAAGGCAGAATGCCGCCTTATGTGCAAGAAGAGTGAGACATCTAAGAGTCTGTGTTTTGGTCCTTTCCTGTGAGACCAGTATTAGTTTCCGATACACCACTGCAGGTTCAATGTATTCCTTGGACATTCACTTTGATGATGAAAAACAGATATCGCGTCGGAATTAAATAGAAAAGGTACAATGCCGCCTTAAGTACAAGAATAGAGACTCTTCTTACAGTCGGTGCTTTGAGCATTCCCTGTGAGACCAGTATTAGTTTCCGATACACCACTGCAGGTTCAATGTATTCCTTAGACATACACATTGACGATGAAACAATGAAATTAAATCGAATTAAATACAAAAGACAAAATGCCGCCTTAAGTGCAAGAAGAGTGAGACTTCTTAGGTACTGTGCTTTGATCCTTGCCTGTGAGACCAGTATTAGGTTCCGATACACCACTGCAGGTGCAATGTATTCCTTGGACCTTCACAATGACGATGAAACACAGAAATCGCATCGGAATTAAATACAAAAGGCACAACGCCGAATTAAGTACAAGAATAGAGACTCTTCCTACAGTCGGTGCTTTGAGCATTCCCTGTGAGACCAGTATTAGTTTCCGATACTACACTGCAGGTTCAATGTTTTCCTTGGACATACACATTGACGATGAAACACAGAAATCGCATCGGAAGTAAATACAAAAGGCGCAATGGAGCCTTAAGTACAAGAATCGAGACTCTTCTTACAGTCGGTGGTTTGAGCAATCCCTGTGAGACCAGTATTAGTTTCTGATACACCACCGCAGGTTAAATGTATTCCTTGGTCATACACATTGACGATGAAACACAGAAATCGCATCGGAATTGAATACAAAAGGCTCAATGCCGCATTAAGTACAAGTATAGAGACTCTTCTTACAGTCGGTGCTTTGAACATTCCCTGTGAGACCAGTATTAGTTTCCGACACACCACTGCAGGTTGAATGACTTCCTTGGACCTTCACATTAACGATGAAACACAGAATTCTCATCGGAATTAAATACAAAAGGCACAATGCCGCCATTAGTACAAGAATCGAGACTCTTCTTACGGTCGGTGCTATGAGCAATCCCTGGGAGACCAGTATTAGTTTCCGATACACCACTGCAGGTTCAATGTTTTCCTTGGACATACAAATTTACGATGAAACACTGAAATCGCATCGGAATTAAATACAAAATGCACAATGCCGCCTTAAGTACAAGAGTAGAGACTCTTCTTGCAGTCGGTGATTTGAGCATTCCCTGTGAGACCAGTATTAGTTTCCGATACACCACTGCACTTTCAATGTATATCTTGGACCTTCACATTGACGATGAAACACTGAAATTACATCGGAATTAATGCAAGAAGAGTAACACTTCTTAGAGTCTGTGCTTTGATCCTTTCCTATGAGCACAGTATTAGTTTCCGATACACCACTGCAGGTTCAATGTATTCGTTTTTCTTACACATTGACTATCAAACACTGAAATTACATCGGAATTAAATACAAAATGCACAATGCCGCCTTAACTGCAACAACAGTGGGACTTCTTAGGGTCTGTGCTTTGATCTTTTCCTATGAGACAAGTATTAGTTTCCGATACACCACTGCAGGTTCAATGTATTCCTTTTACATACACATTGACGATGAAACACTAACATTACATCGGAATAAAATACAAAAGGCACAATGGCGCCTTAAGTGCAAGAAGAGTGAGACTTCTTAGGGTCTGTGCTTTGATCTTTTCCTATGAGACCAGTATTAGTTTCCGATACACCACTGCACGTTCAATGTATTCCATTTACTTACACATTGATGATGAAACACTGAAATTACATTGGAATTGAATACAAAAGTCACAATGCCGCCTTAAGTTCTAGAAGAGTGAGACTTCTTAGAGTATGTGATTTGATCCTTTCCTATGAGACCAGTATTAGTTTCCGATACATCACTGCAGGTTCAATGTATTCCTTTTACATACACATTGAGGATGAAACACGGAAATTACATCGGAATTAAATACAAAAGGCAAAATGCCGCCTTAAGTGCCAGAAGAGTGAGACTTCTTAGAGTCTGTGCATTGATCCTTTCCTGTGAGACCAGTATTAGATCCCGATACACCACTGCAGGTTCAATGTATTCCTTTTACATACACATTGATGATGAAACACTGAAATTACATCGGAATTAAATACAAAAGGCACAATGCCGCCTTAAGTGCAAGAAGAGTGAGACTTCTTAGAGTCTGTGCTTTGATCCTTTCTTATGAGACCAGTATTAGTTTCCGGTACACCACTGCAGGTTCAATGTATACCTTGGACCTTCACATTGACGATGAAACACAGAAATCGCATCGGAATAAAATACAAAACGCAAAATGCCGCCGTAAGTACAAGAATAGAGACTCTTCTCAGTGTCGGTGCTTTGTGCATTCCCTGTGAGATTAGTATTAGTTTCCGATTGACCACTGCAGGTTCAATGTATTCCTTGGAAATACACATTGACGATAAAACACTGAATTTACATCGGAATTAAATACAAAAGGCAGAATGCCGCCTTAAGTGCAAGAAGAGTGAGACTTCTTAGAGTCTGTGTTTTGATCCTTTCCTGTGAGAGAAGTATTAGTTTCCGATACACCACTGCAGGTTCAATGTATTCCTTGGACCTTCACTTTGACGATGAAACCCAGAAATTGCATCGGAATTAAATACAAAAGGCACAATGCCGCCTTAAGTACAAGAATAGAGACTCTTCTTACAGTCGGTGCTTTAAGCATTCCCTGTGAGACCAGTATTCGTTTCCGATACACCACTGCAGGTTCAATGTATTTCATGGACCTTCACATTGACAATGAAGCACAGAAATCGCATCTTAATTAAATACAAAAGGTGCAATGCCGCCTTAAGTACAAGAATAGAGACTCTTCTTACAGTCGGTGCTTTGAGCATTCCCTGTGAGACCAGTATTAGTTTCCGATACAACACTGGAGGTTCAATGTTTTCCTAGGACATACACAATGACGAAGAAACACTGAAATTACATTGGAATTAAATACAAAAGTCACAATGCCGCTTTAAGTGCAAGAAGAGTGAGACTTCTTCGAGTCTGTGCCTTGATCCTTTCCTGTGAGACCAGTATTAGTTTCCGATACACCACCGTGGGTTCAATGTATTCCTTGGACCTTCACATTGACGATGAAACACAGTAATCGCAGCGGAAGTAAATACAAAAGGCACAATGCAGCCTTAAGTACAAGAATCGAGACTCTTCTTACAGTCGGTGGTTTCAGCAATCCCTGTGAGACCAGAATTAGTTTCTGATACACCACTGCAGGTTCAATGTATTCCTTGGTCATACACATTGACGATGAAACACAGAAATCGCATCGGAATTAAATACAAAAGGCACAATGCTGCCTTAAGTAGAAGAATAAAGACTCTTCTTACAGTCGGTGCTTTGAGCATCCCCTGTGAGACCAGTATTAGTTTCCGATACACAACTGCACTTTCAATGTATAACTTGGAACTTCACATTGACGATGAAACACAGATATCGCATCGGAATTAAATACAAAAGGCACAATGCCGCCTTAAGTACGAGAATAGAGACTCTTCTTACAGTCGGTGCTTTGATCCATTTCTGTGAGACCAATATTATTTTCCGATACACCACTGCAGGTTCAATGTATTCCTTGGACATACACATTGACGATGAAACACTGAATATACATCGGAATTTAACACAAAAGGCAGAATGCAGCCTTAAGTGCAAGAAGAGTGAGACTTCTTAGAGTCTGCGCTTTGATCATTTCCTATGAGACCAATATTAGTTTCCGATACATCACTGCAGGTTCAATGTATTATTTTTACATACACATTGAGGATGAAACACTGAAATTACATCGGAACTAAATACAAAAGGCACATTGTTGCCATAAGTGCAAGAAGAGTCGAACCTCTTAGAGTCTGTGCATCGATCCTTTCCTGTGAGACCAGTATTAGTTTCCGATACACCACTGCAGGTTCAATGTATTCCTTGGACCTTCACATTGACGTTGAAACACAGAAATCGCATCGGAATTAAATACAAAAGGCACAATGCCGCATCAGGTACAAGAATAGAGACTCTTCTTACAGGCGGTTCTTTGATCCTATCCTGTGAGACCAGTATTAGTTTCCGATACACCACTGCAGGTTCAATGTATTCCTTGACCATTCACATTGACGATGAAACACTGAAATTACATCGAAGTTAAATACAAAAGGCACAATGCCGCCTTAAATGCAAGAAGAGTGAGACTTCTTAGAGTCTGTGCTTTGATATTTTCCTATGAGACCAGTATTAGTTTCCGATACACCACTGCAGGTTCAATGTATTCTTTTTGTATACACATTGACGATGAAACACTAACATTACATCGGAATAAAATACAAAAGGCACAATGCCGCCTTAAGTGCAAGAAGAGTGAGACTTCTTAGAGTCTGTGCTTTGATCCTTTCCTGTGAGAGCAGTATTAGTTTCCGATACACCACTGCAGGTCCAATGTATTCCTTTTACATACACATTGACGATGAAACACTGAAATTACATCGGAATTATATGCAAAAGGCAAAATGCCGTCTTAAGTGCAAGAAGAGTGAGACTTCTCAGAGTCTGTGTTTGATCCTTTCGTGACAGACCAGTATTACTTTCCGATACACCACTGCAGGTTCAATGTATTCCTTGGACTTTCGCATTGACGATGAAATACAGAAAGCGCATCGGAATTACATAGAAAAGGCGCAATGCCGCCTTAAATGCAAGAAGAGTGAGACTTCTTAGAGTCTGTGCTTTGATCCTTTCCTATGAGCACAGTATTAGTTTCCGATACACCTCTGCAGGTTCAATGTATTCCTTTTACTTACACATTGACGATGAATCACTGAAATTACATCGGAATTAAATACAAAAGGCACAATGCCGCCTTAAGTTCAAGAAGAGTGAGACTTCTTAGAGTATGTGATTTGATCCTTTCCTATGAGACCAGTATTAGTTTCCGATACACCACTGCAGGTTCAACGTATTCCTTTTACATACACATTGATGATGAAACACTGAAATTACATCGGAATTAAATGCAAAAGGCACAATGCCGCCTCAAGTGCAAGAAGTGTGAGACTTCTTAGAGTCTGTGCTTTGATCCTTTCCTCTGAGACCAGTAATAGTTTCCGATACACCACTGCAGGTTCAATGTATACCTCGGACCTTCACATTGACGATGAAACACAGAAATCGCATCGGAATAAAGTACAAAACGCAAAATGCCGCCTTAAGTACAAGAATAGAGACTCTTCTCAGAGTCGGTGCTTTGAGCATTCCCTGTGAGACCAGTATTAGTTTCCGATACACCACTGCAGGTTCAACGTATTCATTGCAAATACACATTGAAGATAAAACACTGAAATTACATCGGAATAAAATACAAAAGGCAAAATGAAGCCTTAAGTGCAAGAAGAGTGAGACCTCTTAGAGTCTGTGCTTTGATACTTTCCTGTGAGACCAGTATTAGTTTCCGATAGACCACTGCAGGTTCAATGTATTCCTTTTACATACACATTGATGATGAAACACTGAAATTACATCGGAATTAAGTACAAAAGCACAATGCCGCCTTAAGTACAAGAATAGAGACTCTTCTTACAGTAGATGCTTTAAGCATTCCCTGTGAGACCAGTATTCGTTTCCGATACACCACTGCAGGTTCAATGTATTCCTTGGACCTTCACATTGACAATGAAACACAGATATCGCGTCGGAATTAAGTAGAAAGGGCACAATGCCGCCTTAAGTACAAGAATCGAGACTCTTCTTACAGTCGGTGTTTTGAGCATTCCCTGTGGGACCAGTATTACTTTCCGATACACCACTGCACTTTCAATGTATACCTTGGACCTTCACATTGACGATGAACCACAGATATCGCATTGGAATTAAATTCAAATGGCACAATGCCGCCTTAAGTACGAGAATAGAAACTCTTCTTACAGTCGGTGCTTTGATCCATTTCTGTGAGACCAATATTAATTTCCGATACACCACTGCTGGTTCAATGTATTCTTTTTACATACACATTGATGATGAAACGCTGAAATTACATCGGAATTAAATACAAATGGCACAATGCCGCCTTAAGAGCAAGAAGAGTGAGACTTCTTAGAGTCTGTGCATTGATCCTTTCCTTTGAGACCAGTATTAGTTTCCGATACACCACTGCAGGGTCAATGTTTTCCTTGGACATTCACATTGACGATGAAACACTAAAATTAAATCGGAATTGAATACAAAAGGCACAATGCCGCCTTAAGTGCAAGAAGAGTGAGACTTCTTAGAGTCTATGCTTTGATACTTTCCTGTGGGACCAGTATTAGTTTCCGATACACCACTGCAGGTTCAATTAATTCCTTGGAACTTCACATTGACGATGAAACACAGAAATCGCATCGGAATTAAATACAAAAGGCACAATGCCGCCTTAAGTACGAGAATAGAGACCCTTCTTACAGTCTGTGCTTTGATCCATTTCTGTGAGACCAATATTATTTTCCGATACACCACTGCAGGTTCAATGTATTCCTTGGACATTCACATTGACAATGAAACACTGAAATTACATCGGAATTACATACAAAAGGCACAATGTCGCCTTAAGTACAAGAATATAGACTCTTCTTACAGTCGGTGCTTTAAGCATTCCCTGTGAGACCAGTATTCGTTTCCGATACACCACTGCTGGTTCAATGTATTCCTTGGACCTTCACATTGACGATGAAACACAGATATCGCGTCGCAATTAAATAGAAAAGGCACAATGCCGCCTTAAGTACAAGAATAGACACCCTTCTTACAGTCGGTGCTTTGAGCATTCCCTGTGAGACCAGTATTAGTTTCCGATACACCAACTGCAATTTCAATGTATTCCTTGGACATACACATTGACGATGAAACACTGAAATTACATCGGAATTAAATACAAAAGGCACAATGCCGCCTTAAGTGCAAGAAGAGTGAGACTTCTTAGAGTCTGTGGTTTGTTCCTTTCCTGTGAGCCCAGTATTAGTTTCCGATACACCACTGCAGGTTCAATGTATTCTTTTTACATACACATTGATGATGAAACACTGAAATTACATCGGAATTAAATACAAAAGGCACAATGCCGCCTTAAGTGCAAGAAGAGTGAGACTTCTTAGAGGCTGTGTTTTGATAATTTCCCTTGAGACCAGTATTAGTTTCCAATACACCACTGCGGGTTCAATGTATTCCTTGGACCTTAACATTGACAATGAAACACAGAAATCGCATCTTAATTAAATACAAAAGGCGCAATGCCGCCTTAAGTACAAGAATAGAGACTCTTCTTACAGTCGGTGCTTTGAACATTCCCTGTGAGGCAAGTATTAGCTTCCGATACACCACTGCAGTTTCAATGTATTCCTTGGACCTTCACATTGACGATGAAACACAGATATCGCATCGGAATTAAATACAATAGGCACAATGCCGCCTTAAGTACGAGAATAGAAACTCTTCTTACGGTCGGTGCTTTGATCCATTTCTGTGAGACCAATATTAGTTTCCGATACACCACTGCAGGTTCAATGTATTCCTTGGACTTTCACATTGACGATGAAACACTGAAATTACATCGGAATTACATACAAAAGGCACAATGCCGTCTTAAGTGCAAGAAGAGTGAAACTTCTTAGAGTCTGTGCTTTGATCCTTTCCTGTGGGACCAGTATTATTTTCCGATACACCACTGCAGGTTCAATGTATTCCTTGGACATACACATTGACGATGAAGCACTGAATATACATCGGAATTTAACACCATAGGCACAATGCAGCCTTAAGTGCAAGAAGAGTGAGACTTCTTAGAGTCTGCGCTTTGATCAATTCCTATGAGACCAATATTAGTTTCCGATACATCACTGCAGGTTCAATGTATTCTTTTTACATACACATTGAGGATGAAACACTGGAATTACATCGGAATTAAATACAAAAGGCACATTGTTGCCTTAAGTGCAAGGAGAGTGGAACTTCTTAGAGTCTGTGCATCGATCCTTTCCTGTGAGACCAGTATTAGTTTCCGATACACCACTGCAGGTTCAATGTATTCCTTGGACCTTCACATTGACGATGAAACACAGATATCGCATCGGAATTAAATACAAAATGCACAATGCCGCATCAGGTACAAGAATAGAGACTCTTCTTACAGTCGGTTCTTTGATCCTATCCTGTGAGACTAGTATTAGTTTCCGATACACCACTGCAGGTTCAATGTATTCCTTTTACTTACACATTGACGATGAATCACTGAAATTACATCGGAATTAAATACAAAAGGCACAATGCCGCCTTAAGTGCAAGAAGTGTGGGACTTCTTAGAGTCTGTGCTTTGATCCTTCCCTCTGAGACCAGTATTAGTTTCCGATTAGTAATCGCATCGGAATTAAATACAAAAGGCACAATGCCGCCTTAAGTACAAGAATAGAGACTCTTCTTACAGTCGATGCTTTAAGCATTCCCTGTGAGACCAGTATTCGTTTCCGATACACCACTGCAGGTTCAATGTATTCCTTGGACCTTCACATTGACGATGAAACACAGATATGGCGTCGCAATTAAGTAGAAAGGGCACAATGCCGCCTTAAGTACAAGAATCGATACTCTTCTTACAGTCAGTGCTTTGAGCATTCCCTGTGGGACCAGTATTAGTTTCCGATACACCACTGCAGGTTCAATGTTTTCCCTGGACATACACATTTACGATGAAACACTGAAAACGTATCGGAATTAAATACAAAGGCCACAATGCCGCCTTAAGTACAAGAATAGAGACTCATTTAGCAGTCGGTGATTTGAGCACTCCCTGTGGGACCAGTATTAGTTTCCGATACACCACTGCACTTTCAATGTATACCTTGGACCTTCACATTGACGATGAACCACAGATATCGCATCGGAATTAAATTCAAATGGTACAATGCCGCCTTAAGTACGAGAATAGAAACTCTTCTTACAGTCGGTGCTTTGATCCATTTCTAAGAGACCCATATTAATTTCCGATACACCACTGCAGGTTCAATGTATTCTTTTTACAATACATTGAGGATGAAACACTGAAATTACATCGGAATTAAATACAAATGGCACAATGCCGCCTTAAGAGCAAGAAGAGTGAGACTTCTTAGAGTCTGTGCATTGATCCTTTCCTTTGAGACAAGTATTAGTTTCCGATACACCACTGCAGGTTCAATGTTTTCCTTGGACATTCACATTGACGATGAAACACTAAAATAACATCGGAATTAAATACAAAAGGCTCAATGCCGCCTTAAGTGCAAGAAGAGTGAGACTTCTTAGAGTCTGTGCTTTGATCCTTTCCTGTGGGACCAGTATAAGTTTCCGATACACCACTGCAGGTTCAATGTATTCCTTGGAACTTGACATTGACAATGAAACACAGAAATCGCCTCGGAATTAAATACAAAAGGCACAATGCCGCCTCAAGTACGAGAATAGAGACTCTTCTTACAGTTGGTGTTTTGAGCATTCCCTGTGAGACCAGTATTAGTTTCCGATACATCACTGCAGGTTCAATGTATTCCTTAGACATACACATTGACGATGAAACACTGAAATTAAATCGAATTAAATACAAAAGCCACAATGCCGCATTAAGTACAAGAATAGAGACTCTTCTTACAGTCGGTGCTATGAACATTCCCTGTGAGGCAAGTATTAGATTCCGATACACCACTGCAGTTTCAATGAATTCCTTGGACCTTCACATTTACGATGAAACACAGAAATCGCATCGGATTTATATACAAAAGGCACAATGCCGCCTTAAGTACAAGAATCGAGACTCTTCTTACGGTCGGTGCTTTGTGCATTCCCTGGGAGACCAGTATTAGTTTCCGATACACCACTGCACTTTCAATGTATACCTTGGACCTTCACATTGACGATGAAACACAGATATCGCATCGGAATTAAACACAATAGGCACAATGCCGCCGTAAGTACGAGAATAGAGACACTTCTTTCAGTCGGCGCTTTCATCCATTTCTGTGAGACCAATATTAGTTTCCGATACACCACTGCAAGTTCAATGTATTCCTTGGACATTCACATTGACGATGAAACACTGAAATTACATCGGAATTAAATACAAAAGGCACAATGCCGCCTTAAGTGCAAGAAGAGTGAGACTTCTTAGAGTCTGTGCTTTGATCCTTTCCTGTGGGACCAGTTTCAGTTTCCGATACACCACTGCAGGTTCAATGTATTCATTGGGCCTTCACATTGACGATGAACACAGAAATCGCATCGGAATTAAATACAAAAGGTACAATGCCGCCTTAAGTACATGAATAGAGACTCTTCTTACAGTCGGAGCTTTGAGCATTCCCTGTGAGTCCAGTATTAGTTTCCGATACACCACTGCACTTTCAATGTGTAACTTGGAACTTCACATTGACGATGAATGACAGATATCGCATCGGAATTAAATACAAAAGGCACAATGCCACCTTAAAAACAAGAATAGAGACTCTTCTTACAGTCGGTGCTTTGATCCATTTCTGTGAGACCAATATAATTTTCCGATACACCACTGCAGTTTAAATGTATTCCTTGGACATACACATTCACGTTGAAACACTGAATATATATCGGAATTAAACACAAAAGGCACAATGCAGCCATAAGTGCAAGACGAGTGAGACTTGTTAGAGTCTGTGCTTTGATCCTTTCCTGTGAGACCAGTATTAGTTGCCGATACCCCACTGCAGGTTCAATGTATTCCTTGGACCTTCACATTGACGATGAAACACAGAAATCGCATCGGAATTAAATACAAAAGACACAATGCCGCATTAAGTACAAGAATAGAGACTCTTCTTACAGTCGGTTCTTTGATCCTTTCCTGTGAGACCAGTAAGAGTTTCCGACACACCACTGCAGGTTCAATACATTCCTTTTACTTACACATTGACGATGAAACACTGAAATTACATCGGAATTAAATACAAAAGGCAAAATGCCGTCTTCAGTGCAAGAAGAGTGAGACTTCTTAGAGTCTGTGCTTTGATCCTTTCGTGACAGACCAGTATTAGTTTCCGATACACCACTGCAGGTTTAATGTATTACTTGGACCTTCGCATTGACGATAAAATACAGAAATCGCATCGGAATTAAATACAAAAGGCACATTGCCGCCTTTAGTACAAGAATAGAGACTCGTCTTACTGTCGGTGTTTTGATCCCTTCCTGTGAGACCAGTATTAGTTTCCGATACACCACTGCAGGTTCAATGTATTCCTTTGACATTCACATTGACGATGAAACACTAAAATTACATCATAATTACATAGAAAAGGCACAATGCCGCCTTAAATGCAAGATGAGTGAGACTTCTTAGAGTCTGTGTTTTGATCCTTTCCTATGAGAACAGTATTAGTTTCCGAATCACCACTGCAGCTTCAATGTATTCCTTTTACTTACACATTGACGATGAAACACTGAAATTACATCGGAATTAAAGACAAAAGGCACAACGCCGCCTTAAGTGCAAGAAGAATGAGACTTCTTAGGGTCTGTGCTTTGATCCTTTCCTGTGAGACTAGTATTAGTTTCCGATACACCACAGCAGGTTCAATGTATACCTTGGACCTTCACATTGACGATGAAACACAGAAATCGCATCGGAATAAAATACAAAACGCAAAATGCCGCCTTAAGTACAAGAATAGAGACTCTTCTCGGAGTCGGTGCTTTGAGCATTCCCTGTGAGACCAGTATTACTTTCCGATACACCACTGCAGGTTCAATGTATTCATTGCAAATACACATTGACGATGAAACACAGAAATCGCATCGGAATTAAATACAAAAGGCACAATGCCGCCTTATGTACGAGACTAGAGACTCTTCTTACTGTCGGTGCTTTGATCCATTTCTGTGAGACCAATTTTATTTTCCGATACACCACTGCAGGTTCAATGTATTGTTTTTACATACACATTGACGATGAAACACTAACATTACATCGGAATCAAATACAAAAGGCACAATGCCGCCTTAAGTGCAACAAAAGTGAAACTTCTTAGAGTCTGTGATTTGATCCCTTCCTATGAGACCAGTATTAGTTTCCGATACACCGCTGCAGGTTCAATGTATTCCTTGGACATCCACATTGACGATGAAACACAGAAATTACATCGGAATTAAATACATAAGGCACAATGACGCCATAAATGCAAGAAGAGTGAGACTTCTTAGAGTCTGTGCTTTGATCCTTTCGTGTGAGACCAGTATTAGTTTCCGATACACCACTGGAGGTTCATTGTATTCCTTGGACATTCACATTGACTATGAAACACTGAAATTACATCAAAATTAAATACAAAAGGCACAATGCCGCCTTAAATGCAAGATGAGTGAGACTTCTTAGTGTCTGTGCTTTGGTCCTTTCCTGTGAGACCAGTATTAGCGTCCGATACACCACTGCAGGTTTACTGTATTCCTTGGACCTTCACTTTGAAGTTGAAACACAGAAATCGCAATGGAATTGAAAACAAAAGGCGCAATGCCGCCTTAAGTACATGAATCGAGACTCTTCTTACAGTCGGTGCTTTGAGAATTCCCTGTGAGACCAGTATTAGTTTCCGATACACCACTGCAGGTTCAATGTATTCCTTGGAGATACACATTGACGATGAAACACTGAAATTACATCGGAATTAAATACAAAAGGCAAATTGCCGCATTAAGTGCAAGAAGAGTGAGACTTCTTAGAGTCTGTGATTTGATCCTTACCTATGAGAACAGTATTAGTTTCCGATACACCACTGGAGGTTCAATGTCTTCCATTTAGTTACACATTGGCGATGAAGCACTGAAATTACATCCGAATTAAATACAAAAGGCACAATGCCGCCTTAAGTTCAAGAAGAGTGAGACTTCTTAGAGTCTGTGATTTGATCTTTTCCTATGAGACCAGTATTAGTTTCCGATACACCACTGCAGGTTCAATGTATTCCTTTTACTTACACATTGACGATGAAACACTGAAATTACATCGGAATTAAAGACAAAAGGCACAACGCCGCCTTAAGTGCAAGAAGAATGAGACTTCTTAGGGTCTGTAGTTTGATCCTTTCCTCTGAGACCAGTATTAGTTTCCGATACAGCACAGCAGGTTCAATGTATACCTTGGACCTTCACATTGACGATGAAACACAGAAATCGCATCGGAATAAAATACAAAACGCAAAATGCCGCCTTAAGTACAAGAATAGAGACTCTTCTCAGAGTCGGTGCTTTGAGCATTCCTTGTGAGACCAGTATTACTTTCCGATACACCACTGCAGGTTCAATGTATTCATTGCAAATACACATTGACGATGAAACACAGAAATCGCATCGGAATTAAATACAAAAGGCACAATGCCGCCTTAAGTACAAGAATAGAGACTCTTCTTGCAGTAGGTGCTTTAAGCATTCCCTGTGAGACCAGTATTCGTTTATGATACACCACCGCAGGTTCAATGTATTCCTTGACCTTCACATTGGCGATGAAACACAGATATCGCGTCGGAATTAAGTAGAAAAGGCACAATACCGCCTAAAGTACAAAAATCGAGACTCTTCTTACAGTCGGTGCTTTGAGCATTCCCTGTGGGACCAGTATTAGTTTGCGATACACCACTGCGGTTCAATGTTTTCCTTGGACACTCACATTTACGATGAAACACTGAAATCGCATCGGATTTAAATACAAAAGGCACAATGCCGCCTTAAGTACAAGAATAGAGACCCTTTTTGCAGTCGGTGATTTGAGCATTCCCTGTGGTACCAGCATTAGTTTCCGATACACCACTGCACTTTCAATGTATACCTTGGACCTTTACATTGACGATGAACCACAGATATCGCATCGGAATTAAAAACAAAAGGCACAATGCCGCCTTAAGTGCAAGAACAGTGAGACTTCTTAGAGTCTGTGCATTGATCCTTTACTTTGAGACCAGTATTAGTTTCCAATACACCACTACAGGTTCAATGTTTTCCTTGGACATTCACATTGACGATGAAACGCTGAAATTACATCGGAATTAAATACAAAAGGCACAATGCCGCCTTAAGTGCAAGAAGAGTGAGACTTCTTAGAGTCTGTGCTTTGATCCTTTCCTGTGGGACCAGTATTAGTTTCCGATACACGACTGCAGGTTCAATGTATTCCTTGGACATACGCATTGACAAGGAAACACTGAAATTACATCAAAATGAAATACAAAGAGCACAATGCAGCTTAAGTGCAAGAAGAGTGAGACTTCTTAGAGTCTGTGGTTTGATCCTCTCCTGTGCGACCAGTATTAGTTTCCGATACACCACTGCAGGTTCAATGTATTCCTTTACATACACATGGACGATGAAACACTAACACTACATGGGAATAAGTACAAAAGGCACAATGCCGCCTTAAGTGCAAGAAGAGTGAGACTTCTTAGAGTCTGTGCTTTGATCCTTTCCTATGAAACCAGTATTAGTTTCGGATACACCACTGCAGGTTCAATGTATTCCTTTTACATACACATTGACGATGAAACACTGAAATTACATCGGAATTAAATGCAAAAGGCAAAATGCCGTCTTAAGTGCAAGAAGAGTGATACTTCTTAGAGTCTGTGCTTTGATCCTTTCCTGACAGACCAGTATTACTTTCCGATACACCACTGCAGGTTCAATGTATTCCTTGGACTTTCGCATTGACGATGAAATACAGAAATCGCATCGGAATTAAATACAAAAGGCCCAATGCCGCCTTTAGTACAAGAATAGAGACTCGTCTTACTGTCGGTGTTTTGATCCCTTCCTGTGAGACCAGTATTTGTTTCCGATACACCACTGCAGGTTCAATGTATTCCTTTGACATTCACATTGACGATGAAACACTGAAATTACATCATAATTACATAGAAAAGGCACAATGACGCCTTAAATGCAAGAAGAGTGAGACTTCTTAGAGTCTGTGCTTTGATCCTTTCCTATGAGAACAGTATTAGTTTCCGATACACCACTGCAGGTTCAATGTATTACTTTTACTTACACATTGACGATGAAACACTGAAATTACATCGGAATGAAATACATAATTCACAATGCCGTTTTAAGTGCAAGAAGAATGAGACTTCTTAGGGTCTGTGCTTTGATCTTTTCCTATGAGACCAGTATTAGTCTCCGATACACCACTGCAGGTTCAATGTATTCCTTTTACTTACACATTGACGATGAAACACTGAAATTACATCGAAATTCAATACAAAAGGCACAATGCCGCCTTAAGTTCAAGAATAGTGAGACTTCTTTGAGTCTGTGATTTGATCCTTTCCTATGAGACCAGTATTAGTTTCCGATACACCACTGCCGGTTCAATGTATTCCTTTTCCATACACATTGATGATGAAACACTGAAATTACATCGGAATTAAATACAAAAGGGCACAATGCCGCCTTAAGTGCAAGAAGAGTGAGACTTCTTAGAGTCTGTGCTTTGATCCTTTCCTCTGAGGCAAGTATTAGTTTCCGATACACCACAGCAGGTTCAATGTATACCTTGGACCTTCACATTGACGATGAAACACAGAAATCACGTCGGAATAAAATACAAAACGCATAATGCCGCCTTAAGTACAAGAATAGAGACTCTACTCAGAGTCGGTGCTTTGAGCGTTCCCTGTGAGACCAGTATTAGTTTCCGATACACCACTGCAGGTTCAATGTATTCAATGCAAATACACATTGACGATGAAACACTGAAATTACTTCGGAATTAAATACAAAAGGAATAATGCCGCCTTAAGTGCAAGAAGAGTGAGACTTCTTACAGTCTGTGCTTTGATCCTTTCCTGTGAGACCAGTATTAGTTTCCGATACACCACTGCAGGGTTAATGTATTCCTTGGACCTTCACATTGACGATGAAACACAGAAATCGCATCGGAATTAAATACAAAAGCCACAATGCCGCCTTAAGTACAAGAATAGAGACTCTTCTTACAGTCGGTGCTTTAAGCATTCCCTGTGAGACGAGTATTCGTTTCCGATACACCACCGCAGGTTCAATGTATTCCTTGGACCTTCACATTGACGATGAACAACAGATATCGCATCGGAATTAAAAACAAAAGGCACAATGCCGCATTAAGTGCAAGAACAGTGAGACTCATTAGAGTCTGTGCATTGATCCTTTCCTTTGAGACCAGTATTAGTTTCCGATACACCACTACAGGTTCAATGTTTTCCTTGGACATTCACATTGACGATGAAGCGCTGAAATTACATCGGAATTAAAAACAAAAGGCAAAATGCCGCCTTAAGTGCAAGAAGAATGAGACTTCTTAGTGTCTGTGATTTGATCCTTTCCTGACAGGCCAGTATTAGTTTCCGATACACCACTGTAGGTTCAATGTATTCCTTGGACCTTCGCATTGACGATGCAATACAGAAATCGCATCGGAATTAAATACAAAAGGCACAATGCCGCCATTAGTACAAGAACAGAGACACTTCTTACTGTAGGTGTTTGATCCCTTCCTGTGAGACCAGTATTAGTTTTCGATACACCACTGCAGGTTCAATGTATTACTTTGACATTCACATTGACGATGAAACACTGAAATTACATCATAATTACATAGAAAAGGCACAATGTCGCCTTAAATGCAAGAAGAGTGAGATTTCTTAGAGTCTGTGCGTTGATCCTTTCCTATGAGAACAGTATTAGTTTCCGATACACCAATGCAGGTTCAATGTATTAGTTGGACCTTCACATTGACGATGAAACACAGAAATTACATCGGAATTAAATACATAAGGCACAATGACGCCATAAATGCAAGAAGAGTGAGACTTCTTAGAGTCTGTACTTAGATCCTTCCCTGTGAGACCAGTATTAGATTCCCATACACCACTGCAGGTTCAATGTATTCCTTGGACATTCACATTCACGATGAAACACTGAAATTACATCAAAATTAAATACAAAAGGCACAGTGCCGCCCTAAATGCAAGATGAGTGAGACTTCTTAGTGTCTGTGCTTTTTTCCTTTCCTGTGCGACCAGTATTAGCTTCCGATACACCACTGCAGGTTTAATGTATTCCTTGGACCTTCACTTTGAAGATAAAACACAGAAATCGCAATGGAATTTAAAACAAAAGGCGTAATGCCGCCTTAAGTACATGAATCGAGACTGTTCTTACAATCGGTGCTTTGAGAATTCCCTGTGAGACCAGTATTAGTTTCCGATACACCACTGGAGGTACAATGTATTCCTTGGAGATACACATTGACGATGAATCACTGAAAGTACATCGGAATTAAGTACAAAAGGCACAATGCCGCATTAAGTGCAAGAAGACTGAGACTACTTAGTGTCTGTGCTTTTGGTCCTTTCCTGTGAGACCAGTATTAGTTTCCGATACACCACTTCAGGTTCAAAGTAATCCTTGGACTTTCACATTGGCGATGAAACACAGAAATCGCATCGGAATTAAATACAAAAGGCACAATGCCGCCTTAAGTACAAGAATAGAGACTCTTCTTACAGTCGGTGCATTGATCCTTTCCTGTGAGACCAGTATTAGTTACCGTTACACCACTGCAGGTTCAATGTATTCCTTGGACATTCACATTGGCGATGAAACACTGAAATTACATTGGAATTAAATACAAAAGGCACAATGCCGCCTTTAGTGCAAGAAGAGTGAGACTTCTAAGAGTGTGTGCTTTGATGCCTTCCTGTGAGACCAGGTTTCCGATACACCACTGCAGGTTCAATGTATTCCTTGGACATTCACATTGACGATCAAACATTGAAATTACATCAAAATTAAATACAAAAGGCACAATGCCGCCTTAAATGCCAGAAGAGAGAGACTTCTTAGTGTCTGTGCTTTGGTCTTTCCTGTGACACCAATATTAGTTTCCGATACACCACTGCAGGTTCAAAGTAATCCTTGGACATTCACATTGGCGATGGAACACAGAAATCGCATCGGAATTAAATACAAATGGCACAATGCCGCCTTAATCACAAGAATAGAGTCTCTTCTTATAGTCGGTACTTTAAGCAGCTCCTGTGAGACCAGTATCAGTTCCTGATACACCACTGCAGGTTCAATGTATTCCTCGGAACTTCACATTGACGATGAAACACTGAAATTACATCGGAATTAAATACAAAAGGCACAATGCCGCCTTAAGAGCAAGAAGAGTGAGACTTCCAAGAGTCTGTGCTATGATCCTTTCCTGTGAGACCAGTATTAGTTTCCGATTCACCACTGCAGGTTCAATGTATTCCTTGGACCTTTACATTGACGATGAAACACTGAAATTACCTCTTAATTAAATACAAAAGGCATAATGACGCCATAAGTACAAGAAGAGTGAGACTTCTTAGAGTATGTGCTTTGATCCTTTCCTGTCAGGCAAGTATTAGTTTCCGATACACCACTGCAAGTTCAATGTATTCCTTGGACGTTCACATTGACGATGAAACACTGAAATTACATCGGATTTAAGAACAAAAGGCACAATGCCGCATTAAGATCAAGAAGAGTGAGACTTCTTAGAGTCTGTGTTTTGTTCCTTTCCTATGAGACCAGTATTACTTTCCGATACACCACTCAGTTTCAATGTATTCCTTTTACATACACATTGACGATGAAACACTTAAATTACATCGGAATTAAATACAACAGGCACAATGCCCCCTTAAGTGCAAGAAGAGTGAGATTTCTTAGATTCTGTGCTTTGATGCTTTCCTGTGAGACAAGTATTAGTTTCATATACACCACTGCAGGTTCAATGTAGTTCCCTTGGACAATCACATTTACGACGAAACACAGAAATCGCATCGGAATTAAATACAAAAGGCACAATGCCGCCTTAAGTACGAGAATAGAGGCTTTTTTTACAGTCGGTGCTTTGATACATTTCTGTGAGACCAATATTAGTTTCCGATACACCACTGCAGGTTCAACGTATTCCTTGGACATTCACATTGACGATGAAACACTGAAATTACATCGGAATTAAATACAAAAGGAATAATGCCGCCTTAAGTGCAAGAAGAGTGAGACTTCTTAGAGTCTGTGCTTTGATCCTTTCCTGTGAGACAAGTATTAGTTTCCGATACACCTCTGCAGGTTCAATGTATTCCTTGGACCTTCACATTGACGATGAAACCAAGAAATTACATCGGAATTAAATACAAAAGGCACAATGACGCCCTAAATGCAAGAAGAGTGAGACTTCTTAGAGTCTCTGCTTTTCCTTTTCTGTGAGACCAGTATTAGTTTCCAATACACCACAGCAGGTTCAATGTATTCCTTGGATATTCACATTGACGATGAAACACTGAAATTACATCAAAATTAAATACAAAAAGTCACAATGCCGCATTAACTGCAAGAAGAGTGAGACTTCTTAGAGACTGTGCATTGATCCTTTCCTGTGAGACCAGTACTAGTATCCGATACACCACTGCAGGTTCAATGTATTCCTTGGACATTCACATTGACGATGAAAAACTGCAATTACATCTGAGTTAAATACAAAAGGCACAATGCCGCCTTAAGTACAAGAATATAGACTCTTCTTACAGTCGGTTCTTTGATCCCTTCCTGTGAGACCAGTATTAGTTTCCGATACACCACTGCAGGTTCAAAGTAATCCTTGGACCTTTACATTGGCAATGAAACACAGAAATCGCATCGGAATTAAATACAAAAGGCACAATGCCGCCTTAAGTACAAGAATAGAGACTCTTCTTACAGTCGGTGATTTGATCCTTTCCTATGAGACCAGTATTAGTTACCGTTACACCACTGCAGGTTCAATGTATTCCGTGGACATTCACATTGACGATGAAATACTGAAATTACATCGGAATTAAATACAAAAGGCACAATGATGCCTTAAGTCCAAGAAGAGTGAGACTTCGTAGAGTCTGTGCTTTAATCCTTTCCTGTGAGACCAGTATAAGGTTCCGATACACCACTGCGGGTGCAATGTATTCCTTGGACCTTCATATTGACGATGAAACACAGAAACCGCATCGGAATTAAATATAAAAGGCACAATGCCGCCTTAAGTACGAGAATAGAGACTCTTCTTACAGTCGGTGCTTTGATCCATTTCTGTGAGTCCAATATTAGATTCCGATACATTACTGCAGGTTCAATGTATTCCTTGGACACTCACATTGACGATGAAACACTGAAATTACATCGGAATTACATACAAAATGCACAATGACGCCTGAAGTGCAAGAAGAGTGAGACTTCTTAGTGTCTGCGCTTTGATCCTTTCCTATGAGATCAATATTAGTTTCCGATACATCACTGCAGGTTCAATTTATTCTTTTTACATACTCATTGAGGATGAAATACTAAAATTACCTCGGAATTAAATACAAAAGTCACAATGCCGCCTTAAATGCAAGAAGAGTGAGACTTCTTAGAGTCTGTGCATTGATCCTTTCCTGTGAGACCAGTATTAGTTTCCGATACACCACTGCAGGGTCAATGTATTCCTTGGACCTTCACATTGACGATGAAACACGGAAATTACATTGGAATTAAATACAAAAGGCACAATGCCGCCTTTTGTGCAAGACGAGTGAGACTTCTAAGAGTCTGTGCTTTGATCCTTTCCTGTGAGACCAGTATTAGTTTCCGATACACCACTGCAGGTTCAATGTATTCCTTTTACATACACATTGACGATGAAACACTAACATTAAATCGGAATTAAATACAAAAGGCACAATGCCGCCTTAAGTGCCAGAAGACTGAGACTTCGTAGGGTCTGTGAATTGATCCTTTCCAATGAGACCAGTATTAGTTTCCGAACACCACTGCAGGTTCAATGTGTTCCTTTTACATACACATTGACGATGAAACACTGAAATTACATCGGAATTAAATACAAAAGGCATAATGTCGCCTTAAGTGCAAGAAGCGTGAGACTTCTTAGAGTCTGTGCTTTGATCCTTTCCTGTGAGACCAGTATTAGTTTCCGATACACCACTGCAGGTTCAATGTATTCCTTGGACCTTCACATTGACGATGAAACACAGAAATTCCATCGGAATTAAATACGAAAGGCACAATGACGCCTTAAATGCAAGAAGAGTGAGACTTCTTAGATTCTGTGCTTTGATCCTTTCCTGTGAGACCAGTATTAGTTTCCGATACACCACTGCAGGTTCAATGTATTCCTTGGACATTCACATTGACGATGAAACACTGAAATTACATCTGAATTAAATACAAAAGGCACAACGCCGCATTAAATGCAAGAAGAGTGAGACTTCTTAGAGTCTGTGCTTTGATCCTTTCCTATGAGACCAGTATTAGTTTCCGATACACCACTGCAGGTTCAATGTATTCCTTGGACCTTCACATTGACGACGAAACGCAGATATCACATCGGAATTAAATACAAAAGGCACAATGCCATCTTAAGTACAAGAATATAGACTCTTCTTAGAGACGGTGCTTTGATCCTTTCCTATGAGAACAGTATTAGTTTCCGATACACTACTGCAGGTTCAATGAATTCCTTTTACATACACATTGACGATGAAACACTGAAATTACATAGGAAATAAATACAAAAGGCACAATGCCGCCTTAAGTGCAAGAAGAGTGAGACTTATTGGAGTCTGTGCTTTGATTCTTTCCTATGAGACCAGTATTAGTTTCCGATACACCACTGCAGGTTCAATGTATTTCTTGGACCGTCACATTGACGACGAAACACAGAAATCGCATCGGAATGAAATACAAAAGGCACAATGCCGCCTTAAATGCAAGAAGAGTGAGACTTCTTAGAGTCTGTGCTTTGATCCTTTCCTATGAGACCAGTATTAGTTTCCGATACACCACTGCAGGTTCAATGTATTCCTTTTGCATACACATTGACGATGAAACACTAACATTACATCGGAATTAAATACAAAAGACACAATGCCACCTTAAGTGCAAGAAGACTGAGACTTCTTAGAGTCTGTGATTTGATCCTTTCCTATGAGACAAGTATTAGTTTCCGAACACAACTGCAGGTTCAATGTGTTCCTTTTACATACACATTGACGATGAAACACTGAAATTACATCAGAATTAAATACAAAAGGAATAATGCCGCCCTACGTGCAAGAAGAGTGAGACTTGTTAGAGTCTGTGCTTTGATCCTTTCCTGTGGGACCAGTATTAGTTTCCGATACACCACTGCAGGTTCAATGTATTCCTTTGACATTCACATTGACGATGAAACACTGAAATTACATCAAAATTAAATACAAAAGGCGCAATGCCGCATTAAATGCAAGGAGAGTGAGACTTCTTACAGACTGTGCATTGATCCATTCCTATGAGACCAGTACTAGTTTCCGATACCCCACTGCAGGTTCAATGTATTCCTTGGACATTAACATTGACGATGAAAAACTGCAATTACATCGGAATTAAATACAAAAGGCACAATGCCGCCTTAAGTACAAGAATATAGACTCTTCTTACAGTCGGTTCTTTGATCCTTTCCTGTGACGCCAGTATTAGTTTCCGAACACCACTGCAGGTTCAATGTATTCCTTGGAAATTCACATTGACGATGAAACACTGAAATTATATCGCAATTAAATACAAAAGGCACAATGCCGCCTTAAATGCAAGAAGAGAGAGACTTCTTAGAGTCTGTGCTTTGATCGTTTCCTATGAGAACAGTATTAGTTTCCGATACACCACTGCAGGTTCAATGTATTCCATTTACATAAACATTGACGATGAAACACTAACATTACATCGGAATTAAATACGAAAGGCACAATGCCGCCTTAAGTGCAAGAAGAGTGAGACTTCTTAGAGTCTGTGATTTGATCCATTCCTATGAGACCAGTATTAGTTTCCAAACACCACTGCAGGTTCAATGTGTTCCTTTTACATACACATTGACGATGAAACACTGGAATTACATCGGAATTAAATACAAAAGGAATAATGCAGGATTAAGTGCAAGAAGAGTGAGACTGCGTAGAGTCTGTGCTTTGATCCTTTCCTGTGAGACCAGTATTAGTTTCCGATACACCACTGCAGGTTCAATGTATTCGTTGGACATTCACATTGACGATGAAACACTGAAATTACATCAAAATTAAATACAAAAGGCACAATGACGCATTAAATGCATGAAGAGATAGACTTCTTAGAGTCTGTGCATTGATCCTTTCCTATGAGACCAGTACTAGTTTCCGATACACCACTGCAGGTTCAATGTATTCCTTGGACCTTCACATTGATGATGAAACACTGAAATTACCTCGGAATTAAATACAAAAGGCACAATGACGCCGTAAGTACTAGAAGAGTGAGACTTCTTAGAGTATGTGCGTTACTCCTTTCCTGTCAGGCAAGTATTAGTTTCCGATATACCACCGCAAGTTCAATGTATTCCTTGCACGTTCACATTTACGATGAAACACTGAAATTACATCAGAATTAAAAACAAAAGCCACAATGCCGCATTAAGTTCAAGAAGAGTGAGACTTCTTAGAGTCTGTACTTTGATCCTTTCCTATGAGACCAGTATTACTTTCCGATACACCACTCAGTTTCAATGTATTCCTTTTACATACACATTGACGATGAAACACTGAAATTACATCGGAATTAAATACAACAGTCACAATGCCCCCTTAAGTGCAAGAAGAGTGAGATTTCTTAGATTCTGTGCTTTGATGCTTTCCTATGAGACAAGTATTAGTTTCATATACATCACTGCAGGTTCAATGTATTCCTTGGACAATCACATTGACGATGAAACACAGAAATCGCATCGGAATTAAATACAAAAGGCACAATGCCGCCTGAAGTACAAGAATAGAGTCTCTTCTTACAGTCGGTGCTCTGAGCAGCCCCTGTGAGACCAGTATTGGTTTCCGATACACCACTGCAGGTTCAACGTATTCCTTTTACATACACATTGACCATGAAACTCTAACATTAAATCGGAATTAAATACAAAAGGCACAATGTCGCCTTAAGTGCAAGAAGAGTGAGACTTCTTAGGGTCTGTGATTTGATCCATTCCTATGAGACCAGTATTAATTTCCGAACACCACTGCAGGTTCAATGTGTTCCTTTTACATACACATTAACGATGAAACACTGAAATTACATCGGAATTAAATACAAAAGGAATAATGCCGCCTTAAGTGCAAGAAGCGTGAGACTTCTTAGAGTCTGTGCTTTGATCCTTTCCTGTGAGACCAGTATTAGTTTCCGATACACCACTGCAGGTTCAATGTATTCCTTGGACCTTCACATTGACGATGAAACACAGAAATTACATCGGAATTAAATACGAAAGGCACAATGACGCATTAAATGCAAGAAGAGTGTGACTTCTTAGATTCTGTGCTTTGATCCTTTCCTGTGAGACCAGTATTAGTTTCCGATACACCACTGCAGGTTCATTGTATTTCTTGGACATTCACATTGACGATGAAACACTGAAATTACATCTGAATTAAATACAAAAGGCACAATGCCGCATTAAATGCAAGAAGAGTGAGACTTCTTAGAGTCTGTGCTTTGATCCTTTCCTATGAGACCAGTATTAGTTTCCGATACACCACTGCAGGTTCAATGTATTCCTTGGACTTTCACATTGACGACGAAACACAGAGATCACATCGGAATTAAATACGAAAGGCACAATGCCATCTTAAGTACAAGAATATAGGCTCTTCTTAGAGTCGGTGCTTTGATCCTTTCCTATGAGACCAGTATTGGTTTCCGATACACTACTGCAGGTTCAATGAATTCCTTTTACATACACATTGACGATGCAACACTGAAATTACATAGGAAATAAATACAAAAGGCACAATGACGCCTTAAGTGCAAGAAGAGTGAGACTTACTGGAGTCTGTGCTTTGATTCTTTCCTATGAGACCAGTATTAGATTTCGATGCACCACTGCAGGTTCAATGTATTTCTTGGTCCGTCACATTGACGACGAAACACAGAAATCGCATCGGAATTAAATACAAAAGGCACAATGCCGCCTTAAATGCAAGAAGAGTGAGACTTCTCAGAGTCTGTGCTTTGATCCTTTCCTATGAGACCAGTATTAGTTTCCGATACACCACTGCTGGTTCAATGTATTCCTTTTGCATACACATTGACGATGAAACACTAACATTACATCGGAATTAAATACAAAAGGCACAATGCCACCTTAAGTGCAAGAGGACTGAGACTTCTTAGAGTCTGTGATTTGATCCTTTCCTATGAGACCAGTATTAGTTTCCGAACACAACTGCAGGTTCAATGTGTTCCTTTTACATACACATTGACGATGAAACACTGAAATTACATCGGAATTAAACACAAAAGGAATAATGCCGCCTTAAACGCAAGAAGAGTGAGACTTCTTAGAGTCTGTGCTTTGATCCTTTCCTATGAGACCAGTACTAGTTTCCGATACACCATTGCAAGTTCAATGTATTCCTTGGACATTCACATTGATGATAAAAAACTGCAATTACATCGGAATTAAATACAAAAGGCACAATGCCGCCTTAAGTACAAGAAAATTGACTCTTCTTACAGTCGGTTATTTGATCCTTTCCTGTAAGGCCAGTATTAGTTTCCGAACACCACTGCAGGTACAATGTGTTCCTTTTACATACACATTGACGATTAAACACTGAAATTACATCGGAATTAAATACAAAAGGAATAATGCCGCCTTAAGTGCAAGAAGAGTGAGACTTCGTAGAGTCTGTGCTCTGATCCTTTCCTGTGAGACCAGTATTAGTTTCCGATACACCACTGCAGGTTCAATGTATTCCTTGGACATTCACATTGACGATCAAACACTAAAATTACATCGGAAATAAATACAAATGGAACAACGCCGCCTTAAGTGCAAGAAGAGTGAGACCTCTTAGCGTCTGTGCTTTGATCCTTTACTATGAGACCAGTATTAGTTTCCGATACACCACTGCAGGTTCAATGTATTCCTTGGACAAACACATTGACGATGAAACACTGAATTTACATCGGAATTGCATACGAAAGGCACAATGCTGCCTTAAGTGCAAGAAGAGTGAGCCTTATTTGACTCTGTGCTTTGATCCTTTCCTGTGAAACCATTATTAGTTACCGATACACCGCTGCCGGATCAATGTATTCCTTGCACCTTCACATTGACGATGAAACACTGAAATTACATTGGAATTAAATACAAGAGGCACAATGCCCCATTAAGTGCAAGAAGAGTGAGACTTCTTAAATTCTGTGCTTTGATCCTTTCCTGTGAGACAAGTATTAGTTTCATATACACCACTGCAGGTTCAATGTATCCATTGGACAATCACATTGACGATGAAACACAGAAATAGCATCGGAATTAAATACAAAAGGCACAATGCCGCCTTAAGTACAAGAATAGAGACTCTTCTTACAGTCGGTGCTTTGAGCAGTCCCTGTGAGACCAGTATTAGTTTCCGATGCACCACTGCCGGCTCAATGTATTCCTCGGACCTTCACATTGACGATGAAACACTGAAATTACATCGGATTTAAATACAAAAGGCACAATGCCGCCCTGAGTGCAAGAAGAGTGAGACTTCTTAGAGTTTGTGCTTTGATCCCTTCCTGTGAGACCAGTATTACTTTCCGATACACCACTGCAGATTCAATGTATTCCTTTTACATACACATTGACGATGAAACACTGAAATTACATTGGAATTAAATACAAGAGGCACAATGCCCCATTAAGTGCAAGAAGAGTGAGACTTCTTAAATTCTGTGCTTTGATCCTTTCCTGTGAGACAAGTATTAGTTTCATATACACCACTGCAGGTTCAATGTATCCATTGGACAATCACATTGACGATGAAACACAGAAATCGCATCGGAATTAAATACGAAAGGCACAATGCCGCCTTAAGTACGAGAATAGGGACTCTTCTTACAGGCGGTGGTTTGATCCGTTTCTGTGAGACCAATATTAGTTTCCGATACACCACTGCAGGTTCAATGTATTCCTTGGACATTCACATTGACGATGAAACACTGAAATTACATCGGAATTACATACAAACGGCACAATGCCGCCTTAAGTGCAAGAAGAGTGAGACTTCTTAGAGTCTGTGCTTTGATCCTTTCCTATGACACCAGTATTAGTTTCCGATACACCACTGCAGGTTCAATGTATTCCTTTTACATAGACATTAACGATGAAACACTAACATTACATCGGAATTAAATACAAAAGGCACAATGCCGCCTTATGTGCAAGAAGAGTGAGACTTCTTAGAGTCTGTGATTTGAACCTTTCCTATGAGACCAGTATTAGTTTCCGAACACCACTGCAGGTTCAATGTATTCCTTTTACATACACATTGACGATGAAACACTGATATTACATCGGACTTAAATACAAAAGGAATAATGCCGCCTTAAGTGCAAGAAGAGTGAGACTTCTTAGAGTCTGTGCTTTGATCCTTTCCTGTGAGTCCAGTAGTATTTTCCGATACACCACGGCAGGTTCAATGTATTCCATGGACCTTCGCATTGACAATGAAATACAGAGATCGGATCGGAATTAAATACAAAAGGCACAATGCCGCCTTTAGTACAAGAATAGAGTTTCTGCTTACTGTTGGTGTTTGATACTTTCCTGTGAGCCCAGTATTTGTTTCCGATACACCATTGCAGGTTCAATGTATTCCTTGGACATTCACAATGACGATGAAACACTGAAAGTACATCAGAATTACATAAAAAATTCACAATGCCGCCTTAAATGCAAGAAGAGTGAGACTTCTTAGAGTCTGTGTTTTGATCCTTTCCTATGAGAACAGTATTAGTTTCCGATACGTCACAGCAGGTTCAATGTATTCCTTTCACATACACATTGACGATGAAACACAGAAATTACATCGGAATTATATAGAAAAGGCACAATGCCGCCTTAAGTACAAGAACAGAGACTTTTCTTACAGTCTGAGCATTGATCCTTTCTTGTGAGACCAGTATTAGTTTCCGATACACCACTGCACGTTCAATGTATTCCTTGGACATTCGCAATGACGATGAAACACTGTAATTACTTCGGAATTAAATACAAAAGGCACAATGCCGCCTTAAATACAAGAATATAGACTCTTCTTACAGTCGGTGCTTTGATCCTTTCCTGTGAGACAAGTATTAGTTTCCGATACACCACTGCAGGTTCAATGTATTCCTTGGACATTCACATTGACGATGCAACACTGAAATTACATCGGAATTAAAAACAAAAGCACAATGCTGCCTTAAATGCAAGAAGAGTGAGACTTCTTAGAGTCTGTGCTTTGATCCTTTCCTATGAGGCCAGTATTAGTTTCCGATACACCACTGCAGGTTCAATGTATTCCTTTTACATACACATTGACGATGAAACACTGAAATTACATTGGAATTAAATACAAAAGGCACAATGCCACCTTAAGTGCAAGAAGAGTGAGACTTCTTGGAGTCTGTGCTTTGATTCGTTCCTATGAGACCAGTATTAGTTTCCGATACACCACTGCAGGTTCATTGTATTTCTTGGACCTTCACATTGACGACGATACACACAAATCGCATCGGAATTTAATACAAAGGGCTCAATGCCGCCTTAAGTAAAAGAATATAGACGCTTCTTACAGTCGGTGCTTTGATCGTTTCCTGTGAGATTAGTACTAGTTTCCGATACACCACTGCAGGTTCAATGTATTCCTTTGAAATTCACATTGACGATCAAACACTAAAATTACATCGGAATTAAATACAAATGGCACAATGCCGCCTTGAGTGCAAGAAGAGTGAGACTTCTTAGAGTCTGTGCTTTGATACTTCCTATGAGACCAGTATTAGTTGCCGATACACCACTGCAGGTTCAATGTATTTCTGGGACCTTCACATTGACAGCGAAACACAGAAATCTCATCGGAATTAAATACAAAAGTCACAATGCCGCCTTAAGTACTAGAATATGGACTCTACTTACAGTCGGTGCTTTGATCCTTTCCTGTGAGACCAGTAATAGTTTCCGATACACCACTGCAGGTTCAATGTTTTCCTTGGACATTCACATTAACGATGAAACACAGAAATCGCATCGGAATTAAATACAAAAGGCACAATGCCGCCTTAAGTACGAGAATAGAGACTCTTCTTATAGTCGGTGGTTTGATCCATTTCTGTGAGACCAATATTAGTTTCCGATACACCACTGCAGGTTCAATGTATTCCTTGGACATTCACATTGACGATGAAACACTGAAATTACATCGGAATTACATACAAAAGGCACAATGCCGCCTTAAGTGCAAGAAGAGTGAGACTTCTTAGAGTCTGTGATTTGATCCTTTCCTATGAGACCAGTATTACTTTCCGATACACCACGCAGTTTCAATGTATTCCTTTTACATACACATTGACGATGAAACACTGAAATTACATCGGAATTAAATACAACAGTCACAATGCCCCCTTAAGTGCAAGAAGAGTGAGATTTCTTAGATTCTGTGCTTTGATGCTTTCCTATGAGACAAGTATTAGTTTCATATACATCACTGCAGGTTCAATGTATTCCTTGGACAATCACATTGACGATGAAACACAGAAATCGCATCGGAATTAAATACAAAAGGCACAATGCCGCCTGAAGTACAAGAATAGAGTCTCTTCTTACAGTCGGTGCTCTGAGCAGCCCCTGTGAGACCAGTATTGGTTTCCGATACACCACTGCAGGTTCAATGTATTCCTTTTACATACACATTGACCATGAAACACTAACATTAAATCGGAATTAAATACAAAAGGCACAATGTGGCCTTAAGTGCAAGAAGAGTGAGACTTCTTAGGGTCTGTGATTTGATCCATTCCTATGAGACCAGTATTAATTTCCGAACACCACTGCAGGTTCAATGTGTTCCTTTTACATACACATTGACGATGAAACACTGAAATTACATCGGAATTAAATACAAAAGGAATAATGCCGCCTTAAGTGCAAGAAGCGTGAGACTTCTTAGAGTCTGTGCATTGATCCTTTCCTGTGAGACCAGTATTAGTTTCCGATACACCACTGCAGGTTCAATGTATTCCTTGGACCTTCACATTGACGATGAAACACAGAAATTACATCGGAATTAAATACGAAAGGCACAATGACGCATTAAATGCAAGAAGAGTGTGACTTCTTAGATTCTGTGCTTTGATCCTTTCCTGTGAGACCAGTATTAGTTTCCGATACACCACTGCAGGTTCAATGTATTCCTTGGACATTCACATTGACGATGAAACACTGAAATTACATCTGAATTAAATACAAAAGGCACAATGCCGCATTAAATGCAAGAAGAGTGAGACTTCTTAGAGTCTGTGCTTTGATCCTTTCCTATGAGACCAGTATTAGTTTCCGATACACCACTGCAGGTTCAATGTATTCCTTGGACTTTCACATTGACGACGAAACACAGAGATCACATCGGAATTAAATACGAAAGGCACAATGCCATCTTAAGTACAAGAATATAGGCTCTTCTTAGAGTCGGTGCTTTGATCCTTTCCTATGAGACCAGTATTGGTTTCCGATACACTACTGCAGGTTCAATGAATTCCTTTTACATACACATTGACGATGCAACAATGAAATTACATAGGAAATAAATACAAAAGGCACAATGACGCCTTAAGTGCAAGAAGAGTGAGACTTACTGGAGTCTGTGCTTTGATTCTTTCCTATGAGACCAGTATTAGATTTCGATGCACCACTGCAGGTTCAATGTATTTCTTGGTCCGTCACATTGACGACGAAACACAGAAATCGCATCGGAATTAAATACAAAAGGCACAATGCCGCCTTAAATGCAAGAAGAGTGAGACTTCTCAGAGTCTGTGCTTTGATCCTTTCCTATGAGACCAGTATTAGTTTCCGATACACCACTGCTGGTTCAATGTATTCCTTTTGCATACACATTGACGATGAAACACTAACATTACATCGGAATTAAATACAAAAGGCACAATGCCACCTTAAGTGCAAGAAGACTGAGACTTCTTAGAGTCTGTGATTTGATCCTTTCCTATGAGACCAGTATTAGTTTCCGAACACAACTGCAGGTTCAATGTGTTCCTTTTACATACACATTGACGATGAAACACTGAAATTACATCGGAATTAAACACAAAAGGAATAATGCCGCCTTAAACGCAAGAAGAGTGAGACTTCTTAGAGTCTGTGCTTTGATCCTTTCCTATGAGACCAGTACTAGTTTCCGATACACCATTGCAAGTTCAATGTATTCCTTGGACATTCACATTGATGATAAAAAACTGCAATTACATCGGAATTAAATACAAAAGGCACAATGCCGCCTTAAGTACAAGAAAATTGACTCTTCTTACAGTCGGTTATTTGATCCTTTCCTGTAAGGCCAGTATTAGTTTCCGAACACCACTGCAGGTACAATGTGTTCCTTTTACATACACATTGACGATTAAACACTGAAATTACATCGGAATTAAATACAAAAGGAATAATGCCGCCTTAAGTGCAAGAAGAGTGAGACTTCGTAGAGTCTGTGCTCTGATCCTTTCCTGTGAGACCAGTATTAGTTTCCGATACACCACTGCAGGTTCAATGTATTCCTTGGACATTCACATTGACGATCAAACACTAAAATTACATCGGAAATAAATACAAATGGAACAACGCCGCCTTAAGTGCAAGAAGAGTGAGACCTCTTAGCGTCTGTGCTTTGATCCTTTACTATGAGACCAGTATTAGTTTCCGATACACCACTGCAGGTTCAATGTATTCCTTGGACAAACACATTGACGATGAAACACTGAATTTACATCGGAATTGCATACGAAAGGCACAATGCTGCCTTAAGTGCAAGAAGAGTGAGCCTTATTTGACTCTGTGCTTTGATCCTTTCCTGTGAAACCATTATTAGTTACCGATACACCGCTGCCGGCTCAATGTATTCCTTGCACCTTCACATTGACGATGAAACACTGAAATTACATTGGAATTAAATACAAGAGGCACAATGCCCCATTAAGTGCAAGAAGAGTGAGACTTCTTAAATTCTGTGCTTTGATCCTTTCCTGTGAGACAAGTATTAGTTTCATATACACCACTGCAGGTTCAATGTATCCATTGGACAATCACATTGACGATGAAACACAGAAATAGCATCGGAATTAAATACAAAAGGCACAATGCCGCCTTAAGTACAAGAATAGAGACTCTTCTTACAGTCGGTGCTTTGAGCAGTCCCTGTGAGACCAGTATTAGTTTCCGATGCACCACTGCCGGCTCAATGTATTCCTCGGACCTTCACATTGACGATGAAACACTGAAATTACATCGGATTTAAATACAAAAGGCACAATGCCGCCCTAAGTGCAAGAAGAGTGAGACTTCTTAGAGTTTGTGCTTTGATCCCTTCCTGTGAGACCAGTATTACTTTCCGATACACCACTGCAGATTCAATGTATTCCTTTTACATACACATTGACGATGAAACACTGAAATTACATTGGAATTAAATACAAGAGGCACAATGCCCCATTAAGTGCAAGAAGAGTGAGACTTCTTAAATTCTGTGCTTTGATCCTTTCCTGTGAGACAAGTATTAGTTTCATATACACCACTGCAGGTTCAATGTATCCATTGGACAATCACATTGACGATGAAACACAGAAATCGCATCGGAATTAAATACGAAAGGCACAATGCCGCCTTAAGTACGAGAATAGGGACTCTTCTTACAGGCGGTGGTTTGATCCGTTTCTGTGAGACCAATATTAGTTTCCGATACACCACTGCAGGTTCAATGTATTCCTTGGACATTCACATTGACGATGAAACACTGAAATTACATCGGAATTACATACAAAAGGCACAATGCCGCCTTAAGTGCAAGAAGAGTGAGACTTCTTAGAGTCTGTGCTTTGATCCTTTCCTATGACACCAGTATTAGTTTCCGATACACCACTGCAGGTTCAATGTATTCCTTTTACATAGACATTAACGATGAAACACTAACATTACATCGGAATTAAATACAAAAGTCACAATGCCGCCTTATGTGCAAGAAGAGTGAGACTTCTTAGAGTCTGTGATTTGAACCTTTCCTATGAGACCAGTATTAGTTTCCGAACACCACTGCAGGTTCAATGTATTCCTTTTACATACACATTGACGATGAAACACTGATATTACATCGGACTTAAATACAAAAGGAATAATGCCGCCTTAAGTGCAAGAAGAGTGAGACTTCTTAGAGTCTGTGCTTTGATCCTTTCCTGTGAGTCCAGTAGTATTTTCCGATACACCACTGCAGGTTCAATGTATTCCATGGACCTTCGCATTGACAATGAAATACAGAGATCGGATCGGAATTAAATACAAAAGGCACAATGCCGCCTTTAGTACAAGAATAGAGTTTCTGCTTACTGTTGGTGTTTGATACTTTCCTGTGAGCCCAGTATTTGTTTCCGATACACCATTGCAGGTTCAATGTATTCCTTGGACATTCACAATGACGATGAAACACTGAAAGTACATCAGAATTACATAAAAAATTCACAATGCCGCCTTAAATGCCAGAAGAGTGAGACTTCTTAGAGTCTGTGTTTTGATCCTTTCCTATGAGAACAGTATTAGTTTCCGATACGTCACAGCAGGTTCAATGTATTCCTTTCACATACACATTGACGATGAAACACAGAAATTACATCGGAATTATATAGAAAAGGCACAATGCCGCCTTAAGTACAAGAACAGAGACTTTTCTTACAGTCTGAGCATTGATCCTTTCTTGTGAGACCAGTATTAGTTTCCGATACACCACTGCACGTTCAATGTATTCCTTGGACATTCGCAATGACGATGAAACACTGTAATTACTTCGGAATTAAATACAAAAGGCACAATGCCGCCTTAAATACAAGAATATAGACTCTTCTTACAGTCGGTGCTTTGATCCTTTCCTGTGAGACAAGTATTAGTTTCCGATACACCACTGCAGGTTCAATGTATTCCTTGGACATTCACATTGACGATGCAACACTGAAATTACATCGGAATTAAAAACAAAAGCACAATGCTGCCTTAAATGCAAGAAGAGTGAGACTTCTTAGAGTCTGTGCTTTGATCCTTTCCTATGAGGCCAGTATTAGTTTCCGATACACCACTGCAGGTTCAATGTATTCCTTTTACATACACATTGACGATGAAACACTGAAATTACATTGGAATTAAATACAAAAGG
This sequence comes from Schistocerca americana, assembly GCF_021461395.2. NCBI lineage: Eukaryota > Metazoa > Arthropoda > Insecta > Orthoptera > Acrididae > Schistocerca > Schistocerca americana. The sequence goes on from NC_060119.1 coordinate 2,202,832, forward strand.
CACAATGCCACCTTAAGTGCAAGAAGAGTGAGACTTCTTGGAGTCTGTGCTTTGATTCGTTCCTATGAGACCAGTATTAGTTTCCGATACACCACTGCAGGTTCAATGTATTTCTTGGACCTTCACATTGACGACGATACACACAAATCGCATCGGAATTTAATACAAAGGGCTCAATGCCGCCTTAAGTAAAAGAATATAGACGCTTCTTACAGTCGGTGCTTTGATCGTTTCCTGTGAGATTAGTACTAGTTTCCGATACACCACTGCAGGTTCAATGTATTCCTTTGAAATTCACATTGACGATCAAACACTAAAATTACATCGGAATTAAATACAAATGGCACAATGCCGCCTTGAGTGCAAGAAGAGTGAGACTTCTTAGAGTCTGTGCTTTGATACTTCCTATGAGACCAGTATTAGTTGCCGATACACCACTGCAGGTTCAATGTATTTCTGGGACCTTCACATTGACAGCGAAACACAGAAATCTCATCGGAATTAAATACAAAAGTCACAATGCCGCCTTAAGTACTAGAATATGGACTCTACTTACAGTCGGTGCTTTGATCCTTTCCTGTGAGACCAGTAATAGTTTCCGATACACCACTGCAGGTTCAATGTTTTCCTTGGACATTCACATTAACGATGAAACACAGAAATCGCATCGGAATTAAATACAAAAGGCACAATGCCGCCTTAAGTACGAGAATAGAGACTCTTCTTATAGTCGGTGGTTTGATCCATTTTTGTGAGACCAATATTAGTTTCCGATACACCACTGCAGGTTCAATGTATTCCTTGGACATTCACATTGACGATGAAACACTGAAATTACATCGGAATTACATACAAAAGGCACAATGCCGCCTTAAGTGCAAGAAGAGTGAGACTTCTTAGAGTCTGCGCTTTGATCCTTTCCTATGAGACCAATTTTAGTTTCCGATACGTCACTGCAGGGTCAATGTATTCTTTTTACATACACCTTGAGGATGAAACACTGAATTTACATCGGAATTAAATACAAAAAGAACAATGCCGCCTTAAGTGCAAGAAGAGTGTGACGTCTTAGAGTCTGTGCTTTGATCCTTTCCTATGACACCAGTATTAGTTTCCGATACACCACTGCAGGTTCAATGTATTCCTTTTACATACACATTAACGATGAAACACTAACATTACATCGGAATTAAATACAAAAGGCACAATGCCGCCTTATGTGCAAGAAGAGTGAGACTTCTTAGAGTCTGTGATTTGAACCTTTCCTATGAGACCAGTATTAGTTTCCGAACACCACTGCAGGTTCAATGTATTCCTTTTACATACACATTGACGATGAAACACTGATATTACATCGGACTTAAATACAAAAGGAATAATGCCGCCTTAAGTGCAAGAAGAGTGAGACTTCTTAGAGTCTGTGCTTTGATCCTTTCCTGTGAGACCAGTATTATTTTCCGATACACCACTGCAGGTTCAATGTATTCCTTGGACCTTCGCATTGACAATGAAATACAGAAATGGGATCGGAATTAAATACAAAGGGCACAATGCCGCCTTAAGTACAAGAATATGGACTCTACTTACAGTCGGAGCTTTGATCCTTTCCTGTGAGACCAGTAATAGTTTCCGATACACCACTGCAGGTTCAATGTATTCCTTAAACATTCACATTGACGATGAAAAACTGATATTACATCCGAATGAAATACAAAGGGCACAATGCCGCCTTAAATGCAAGAAGAGTGAGACTTCTTAGAGTCTGTGCTTTGATCCTTTTCTGTGAGACCAGTTTCAGTTTCCGATACACCACTGCAGGTTCAATGTATTTCTTAGAAATTCACATTGACGATGAAACACTAAAATTACATCGGAATTAAATACAAATGGCACAATGCCGCCTTAAGTGCAAGAAGAGTGAGACTTCTTAGCGTTTGTGCTTTGATACTTTCCTATGAGACCAGTGTTAGTTTCCGATACACCACTGCAGAATCAATGTATTTCTTGGATCCTCACATTGACAACGAAACACAGAAATCTCATCCGAATTAAATACAAAAGGCACAATGCCGCCTTAAGTACAAGAATATTGACTCTCCCTTCAGTCGGTGCTTTGATCCTTTCCTGTGAAACCAGTATTAGTTTCCGATACACCACTGCAGGTTCAGTGTATTCCTTGGACATTCACATTGACGATGAAACACTGAAATTACATCAAAATTAAATACAAAAGGCACAATGCCGCATTAAATGCAAGAAGAGTGAGACTTCTTACAGACTGTGCATTGATCCTTCCCTATGAGACCAGTAATACTTTCCGATACACCACTGCAGGTTCAATGTAATCCTTGAACATTCACATTGACGATGAAACACTGAAACTACATCAAAATTAAATACAAAAGACACAATGACGCATTAAATACAAAAAGAGTGAGACTTCTTAGAGTCTGTGCATTGATCCTTTCCTGTGAGACCAGTACTAGTTCCCGATACACCACTGCAGGTTCAATGTATTAATCGGACATTCCCCATGACGATGAAACACTGAAATTACTTCGGAATTAATTACAAAAGGCACAATGCCGCCTTATGTGCAAGAAGAGTGAGACTTCTTAGAGTCTGTGCTTTGATCCTTTCCTATGAGAACAGTATTAGTTTCCGATACACCACTGCAGGTTCAATGTATTCCATTTACATAAACATTGACGATGAAACACTAACATTACATCGGAATTAAATACAAAAGGCACAATGCCGCCGTAAGTGCAAGAAGTGTGAGACTTCTTAGAGTCTGTGCTTTGATCATTTCCTATGAGACCAGTATTAGTTTCCGATACGTCACAGCAGGTTCAATGTATTCCTTTTACATACACATTGACAATGAAACACAGAAATTACATCGGAATCATATAGAAAAGGCACAATGCCGCCTTAAGTACAAGAACAGAGACTTTTCTTACAGTCTGAGCTTTGATCCTTTCTTGTGAGACCAGTATTAGTTTCCGATACACCACTGCACGTTCAATGTATTCCTTGGACATTCGCAATGACGATGAAACACTGAAATTACTTCGGAATTAAATACAAAAGGCACAATGCCGCCTTAAATACAAGAATATAGACTCTTCTTACAGTCGGTGCTTTGATCCTTTCCTGTGAGACAAGTATTAGTTTCCGATACACCACTGCAGGTTCAATGTATTCCTTGGACATTCACATTGACGATGCAACACTGAAATTACATCGGAATTAAAAACAAAAGCACAATGCTGCCTTAAATGCAAGAAGAGTGAGACTTCTTAGAGTCTGTGCTTTGATCGTTTCCTATGAGGCCAGTATTAGTTTTCGATACACCACTGCAGGTTCAATGTATTCCTTTTACATACACATTGACGATGAAACAAAGAAATTACATCGGAATTAAATACAAAGGGCAGAATGATGCCTTAAGTGCAAGAAGAGTGAGACTTCTTAGAGTCTGCGATTTGATCCTTTCTGTGAGACCAGTATTAGTTTCCGATACACCACTGCAGGTTCAATGTATTCGCATTACATACACGTTGACGAAGAAACACTGAAATTGCATCGGAATTAAATACAAAAGGCACAATGCCACCTTAAGTACAAAAGGAGTGAGACTTCTTTGAGTCTGTGCTTTGATCCGTTCCTATGAGACCAGTATTAGTTTCCGATACACCACTGCAGATTCAATGTATTCCTTTTACATACACATTGACGATGAAACACTGAAATTACATCGGAATTAAATACAAAAGGCACAATGCCGTCTTAAGTGCAAGAAGAGTGAGACTTGTTATAGTCTGTGCTTTGATCCTTTCCTATGAGACCAGTATTAGCTTCCGATACACCACTGCATGTTCAATGTATTCCTTTTACATACACATTGACGAAGAAACACAGAAATCGCATCGGAATTAAATACAAAAGGCACAACGCCGCTTTAAGTACAAGAATTAAGACTCTACTTACAGTCGGTGCTTTGATCCTTTCCTGTGAGACCAATATTAGTTTCAGATACACCACTGCTGGTTTTATGTATTCCTTGGACCTTCACATTGACGATGAAACACAGAAATCGCATCGGAATTAAATACAAAAGGCTCGACGCCGCCTTAAGTAGAAAAATTGAGACTCTTCTTACAGTCGGTGCCTTGATCCTTTCCTGCGAGACCAGTATTAGTTTCCGATACGCCACTGCAGGTTCACTGTATTCCTTGGACATTCACATTGACGATGAACACTGAGATTACATCGGAATTAAATACAAAAGGCACAATGCCGCCTTAAATGCAAGAAGAGTGAGACTTCTTAGAGTCTGTGCTTTGATTCTTTCCTATGATACCAGTATTAGTTTCCGATTCACCACTGCAGGTTCAATGCATTCCTTTTACATATACATTGACGATGAAGCACTGAATTTACATCGGAATTAAATATAAAAGGCACAATGCCACCTTAAGTGCAAAAGGAGTGAGACTTCTTAGAGTCTGTGCTTTGATCCTTTCCTATGAGACCAGTATTAGTATCCGATACACCACTGCTGGTTCAATGTATTCCTTTTACTTACACATTGACGATGAATCACTGAAATTACATCGGAATTAAATACAAAAGGCCCAATGCCGCCTTAAGTGGAAGAAGAGTGAGACTTCTTAAAGTCAGTGCTTTGATCCTTTCCTATGAGACCAGTATTAGTTTCCGATACACCACTGCATGTTCAATGTATTCCTTTTACATACACATTCACGATGAAACACAGAAATCGCATCGGAATTAAATACAAAAGGCACAACGCCGCTTTAAGTACAAGAATTAAGACTCTACTTACAGTCGGTGCTTTGATCCTTTCCTGTGAGACCAATATTAGTTTCAGATACACCACTGCTGGTTTTATGTATTCCTTGGACCTTCACATTGACGATGAAACACAGAAATCGCATCGGAATTAAATACAAAAGGCACAACGCCGCTTTAAGTACAAGAATTAAGACTCTACTTACAGTCGGTGCTTTGATCCTTTCCTGTGAGACCAATATTAGTTTTAGATACACCACTGCTGGCTTTATGTATTCCTTGCACCTTGACATTGACGATGAAACACAAAAATCGAATCGGAATTAAATACAAAAGGCTCAACGCCGCCTTAGGTAGAAGAATTGAGACTCTTCTTACAGTCCGTGCTTTGATCCTTTCCTGTGAGACCAGTAGTAGTTTCCGATACACCACTGCTGGTTCCATGTATTCCTTGGACATTCACATTGACGATGAAACACTGAAATTACATCGGAATTAAATACAAAAGGCACAATGCCGCCTTAAGAGCAAGATGAGTGAGACTTCTTAGAGTCTGTGCTTTGACCCTTTCCTGTGCGACCAGTGTTAGTTTCCGATACTCCACTGCAGTTTCAATGTATTCCTTGGACCTACACATTGGCGATGAAACACAGAAATCGCATCGGAATTAAATACAAAAGGCACAATGCCGCCATAAGTACAAGAATAGAGACTCTTCTTACAGTCGGTGTTTTGATCCTTTCCTGTGAGACAAGTATTAGTTTCCGAAACACCACTGCAGGTTCAATGTATTCCTTGGACATTCACATTGACGATGAGACACTGAAATTACATCGGAATAAAATACGAAAGGCACAATGCCGCCATACATGCAAGAAGAGTGAGACTTCGTATGGCCTGTGCTTTGATCCTTTCCTATGAGACCAGTATTAGTTTCCGATACACCACTGCAGGTTCAATGTATTGCGTTTACATACACATTGACGATGAATCACTGAAATTAGATCGGAATTAAATACAAAAGGCATATTGCCGCCTTAAGTGCAAGAAGAGTGAGACTTCTTAGAGTCAGTGCTTTGATCCTTTCCTGTGAGACCAGTATTAGTTTCCGATACACCACTGCTGGTTCTATGTATTCCTTGGACATTCATATTGACGATGAAACACTGAAATTACATCGGAATTAAATACAAAAGGCAAAATGCCGCCATAAATGCAAGAAGAGTGAGACTTCGTAGAGTCTGTGCTTTGATCCTTCCCTATGAGACCAGTATTAGTTTCCGATACACCTTTGCAGGTTCAATGCATTCCTTTTTCATACACATTGACGATGAAACACTGAAATTACATCGGAATTACGTACAAAAGGCACAATGCCGCCTTACGTGCTAGAAGGGTGAGACTTCTTAGAGTCTGTGGTTTGATCCTTTCCTGTGAAGCCAGTATTAGTTTCCGATACACCACTGCAGGTTCAATGTATTCCTAGGACATTCACATTGACGATGAAGCATAGAAATCGCATCGGGATTAAGTACAAAAGGCTCAATGCCGCCTTAAGTACAAGAATAGAGACTCTTCTTCCAGTCGGTGCTTTGAGCATTCCCTGTGAGACCAGTATTAGTTTCCGATACACCACTGCAAGTTCAATGTATTCCTTGGACCTTCACATTGACGATGAAACACAGAAATCGCATCGGAATTAAATACAAAAGGCACAATGCCGCCTTAAGTACAAGAATAGAGACTCTTCTTACAGTCGGTGCTTTGATCCTTTCCTGTGAGACCAGTATTAGTTTCCGACACACCACTGCAGGTTCAATGTATTCCTTGGACATTCACATTGACGATGAACCACTGAAATTACATCGGAATTAAATACAAAAGTCACAATGACGCCTTAAATGCAAGAAGAGTGAGACACCTTAGAGTCTGTGCTTTGATCCTTTCCTATGAGACCAGTATTAGTTTCCGATATACCACTGCAGGTTCAATGTATTCGTTTTACGTACACATTGCCAATGAAACACTGAAATTACATCGGAATTAACTTCAAAAGGCACAATGCCTCCCTAAATGCAAGAAGAGTGAGACTTCCTGGAGTCTGTACTTTGATCCTTTCCTATGAGACCAGTATTAGCTTCCGATACACCACTGCAGGTTCAATGTATTCCTTTTACATACACATTGACGATGAAACACTGAAATTACATCGGAATTAAATACAAAAGGCGCAATGCCACCTTAAGTGCAAGAAGAGTGGGACTTCTTAGTGTCAGTGCTTTGATCCAATCCCGTGAGACCAGTATTAGTTTCCGATAAACCACTGCAAGTTCAATGTATTCCTAGGACCTTCGCATTGACGATGAAACACAGAAATCGCATTGGAATTATATGCAAAAGGCACAACGCCACCTTAAGTGAAAGAATTGAGACTCTTCTTACAGTCGCTGCTTTGATCCTTTCCTGTGAGACCAGTATTTGCTTCCGATACACCACTGCCGGTTCAATGTATTCCTTGGAAATTCACATTGACGATGAAACACTGAAATTTCATCGGAATTAAATACAAAAGGCACAATGCCGCCTTAAATGCAAGAGGAGTGAGACTTCTAGAGTCTGTGCTTTGATCCAATCCTATGAGACCAGTATTAGTTTCCGATACACCACTGCAGGTTCAATGTATTCCTTTTACATACACATTGACGATGAAACACTGAAATTACATCGGAATTAAATACAAAAGGCACAATGCCGCCTTAAGTGCAAGAAGAATGAGACTTCATTGAGTCTGTGCTTTGATCCTTTCCTGTGAGACCAGTTTTAGTTTCCGATACACCACTGCAGGTTCAATGTATTGCTTGGACCTTCACATTGAAGATGAAACAAAGAGAACGCATAGGGATTAAATACAAAAGGCACAACGCCGCCTTAAGTACAAGAATAGAGACCCTTCTTACAGTCGGTGCTCTGATCCTTTCCTGTGAGACCAGTATTAGTTTCCGATACACCACTGCAGGTTCAATGTATTCCTTTTACATACACATTGACGATGAAACACTGAAAGTACATTGGAATTAAATACAAAAGGCACAATACCGCCTTAAATGCAAGAAGAGTGAGACTTCTTACAGTCTGTGCTTTGATCCTTTCCTGTGAGACCAGTATTAGTTTCCGATACACCACTGCAGGTTCAATGTATTCGTTTTACATACACATTGACGATGAAACACTGAAATTACATCGGAATTAAATACAAAAGGTTAAATGATGCCTTAAGTGCAAGAAGCGTGAGACTTCTTAGAGTCTGTGCTTCGATCCTTTCCTATGAGACCAGTATTAGTTTCCGATACACCACTGCAGGGTCAATCTATTCCTTGGACCTTCACATTGACGATGAAACACAGAAATCGCATTGGAATTATATAAAAAAGGAACAACGCCCCCTTAAGTACAAGAATTGAAACTCTTCTTACAGTCGGTGCTTTGATCCTTTCCTGTGAGACCAGTATTAGTTTCCGATACACCACTGCAGGTTCAATGTATTTCTTGGACATTCACATTGACGATGAAACACTGAAATTACATCGGAATTAAATACAAAAAGGCACAATGCCGCCCTAAATGCAAGAAGAGTGAGACTTAGTAGAGTCTGTGCTTTGATCCTTTCCTATGAGACCAGTATTAGTTTCCGATACACCACTGCAGGTTCAATGTATTCCTTTTACATACACATTGACGATGAAACACTGAAATTACATCGGAATTAAATACAAAAGGCACAATGCCGCCTTAAATGCAAGATGAGTGAGACTTCTTAGAGTCTGTGCTTTGATCCTTTCCTATGAGACCAGTATTAGTTTCCGATACACCACTGCAGGTTCAATGTATTCCTTGGACATTCACATTGACGATGAAACACAGAAATCGCATCGGAATTAAATACAAAAGGCACAATGCCGCCTTAACTACAAGAATAGAGACTCTTCTTACAGTCGGTGCTTTGATCCTTTCCCGTGAGACCAGTATTCGTTTCCGATACACCACTGCTGGTGCTATGTATTCCTTGGACATTCATATTGACGATGAAACACTGAAATTACATCGGAATTAAATACAAAAGGCACAATGACGCCTTAAGTGCAAGAAGAGTGAGACTTCTTAGAGTATGTGCTTTGATCCTTTCCTGTGAGACCAGTGTTAGTTTCCGATACTCCACTGCAGGTTCAGTGTATTCCTTTTACATACTCTTTGACGATGAAACACTGAAATTACATCGGAATTAAATACAAAAGGCATAATGCCGCCTTAAGTGCAAGAAGAGTGAGACACCTTAGAGTCAGTGATTTGATCCTTTCCTGTGAGACCAGACTTAGTTTCCGATACACCACTGCGGGTTCAATGTATTCCTTGGACCTTCACATTGACGATGAAACACTGAAATCGCATCGGAATTAAATACAGAAGGCACAACGCCGCCTTAAGTACAAGAATTGAGACTCTTCTTACAGTCGGTGCTTTCATCCTTCCCTGTGAGACCAGTATTCGTTTCCGATACACCACTGCTGGTTCTATGTATTCCTTGGACATTCATATTGACGATGAAACACTGAAATTACATCGGAATTAAATTCAAAAGGCACAATGCCGACTTAAGTGCAAGAAGAGTGAGACTTCTTAGAGTCTGTGCTTTGATCCTTTCCTGTGAGACCAGTGTTAGTTTCCGATACTCCACTGCAGGTTCAATGTATTCCTTTTACATACACTTTAACGATGAAACACTGAAATTACATCGGAATTAAATACAAAAGGCACAATGCCGCCTTAAGTGCAAGAAGATTGAGACTTCATTGAGTCTGTGCTTTGATCCTTTCCTGTGAGACCAGTTTTATTTTCCGATACACCACTGCAGGTTAAATGTATTGCTTGGACCTTCACATTGAAGATTAAACACAGAGAACGCATCGGGATTAAATACAAAAGGCACATCGCCGCCTTAAGTACAAGAATAGAGACACTTCTTACAGTCGGTGCTCTGATCCTTTCCTGTGAGACCAGTATTAGTTTCCGATACACCACTGCAGGTTCAATGTATTCGTTTTACATACACATTGACGATGAAACACTGAAATTACATCGGAATTAAATACAAATGGCAAAATTCCGCCTTAAGAGCAAGATGAGTGAGACTTCTAAGAGTCTGTGCTTCGATCCTTTCCTATGAGACCAGTATTAGTTTCCGATACACCACTGCAGGGTCAATGTATTCCTTGGACCTTCACATTGACGATGAAACACAGAAATCGCATCGCAATTAAATACAAAAGGCACAATGCCGCCTTAAGTACTAGAATAGAGACTCTTCTTACAGTCGGTGTTTTGATCCTTTCCTGTGAGACCAGTATTAGTTTCCGATACACCACTGCAGGTTCAATGTATTCCTTGGACATTCACATTTACGATGAAACACTGAAGTTACATCGGAATTAAATACAAATGGCAAAATTCCGCCTTAAGAGCAAGATGAGTGAGATTTCTTAGAGTCTGTGCTTTGATCCTTTCCTATGAGACCAGTATTAGTTTCCGATACACCACTGCAGGTTCAATGTATTCCGTTTACATACACACTGACGATGAAACACTGAAATTACATCGAAATTAAATACAAAGGCACAATGCCGCCTTAAGTGTAAGAAGAGTAGACTTCTTAGCGTCTGTGCTTTGATCCTTCCCTGTGAGACCAGTATTAGTTTCCGATACACCACTGCACGTTCAATGTATTCCTTGGACCTTCACATTGACGATGAAACTCTGATATTACTTCGGAATTAGATACAAAAGGCACAATGCCGCCTTAAGTGCAAGAAGAGTGAGACTTCTTAGGGTCTGTGCTTTGATCCTTTCCTATGAGACCAGTATTAGTTTCCGATACAACACAGCAGGTTCAATGTATTCCTGTTACATACACATTGACGATGATACACTGAAATTACATCGGAATTAAATACAAAAGTCACAATGCCGCCTTAAGTACAAGAGTAGAGACTCTTCTTACAGTCTGAGCTTTGATCCTTTCCTGTGAGACCAGTATTAGATTCCGATACACAACTGCACGTTCAGTGTATTCCTTGGACATTCCCAATGACGATGAAACACTGAAATTACTTCGGAATTAAATACAAAAGGCACAATGCCGCCTTAAGTGCAAGAAGAGTGAGACTTCTTAGAGTCTGTGCTTTGATCCTTTCCTATGAGAACAGTATTAATTTCCGATACACCACTGCAAGTTCAATGTATTCCTTTTACATACACATTGACGATGAAACACTTAAATTACATCGGAATTAAGTACAAAAGGCACAATGCCACCTTACGTGCAAAAGGACTGAGTCTTCTTAGAGTCTGTGCTTTGATCCTTTCCTATGAGACCAGTATTAGTTTCCGATACACCACTGCAGGTTCAATGTATTCCTTTTACATACACATTGACGATGAAACACTGAAATTGTGGTGTCACCGCCAGACACCACACTTGCTAGGTGGTAGCTTAAATCGGCCGCAGTCCATTTAGTACTTGTCGGACCCGCGTGTCGCCACTGTGTGATCGCAGACCTAGCGCCACCACAAATCAGGTCTCGAGAGATGATATAGCACTCGCCCCAGTTGTACGAGGAGATTGCTAGCGACCATACGGACGAAGCCTTCCTCTCATTTGCCGAGAGCCAGTTAGAATAGCCTTCTGCTAAGTCCATGGCTACGACTTAGCAAGGCGCCATTAGCCTTACCTACTTTGAGAGTTATAGTATAAATGTCTCAAGAAGAATGCTGTAGTCATCAAATAATAAAGTTAAGTATAATGCAGCTACGTACTTTTCTTGCTACCATTCAATAGTTATCCTGTTCCAGAATTGACGCCCGTCTGCGTGAGTGTGTACGCGTGCCTTTCTATCGGCTACCGTCACTGTGGACTGGCTGCCTTGTAAGTCCACTTCAGAAATTACATCGCAATTAAGTACAAAAGGCACAATGCCGCCTTACGTGCAAGAAGGGTGAGACTTCTTAGAGTCTGTGATTTGATCCTTTCCTGTGAGACCAGTATTAGCTTCCGATACACCACTGCGGGTTCATTGTATTCCTTGGACATTCACATTGACGATGAAACACAGAAATCACATCGGAATTAAATACAAAAGGCACAATGCCGCCTTAACTACAAGAATAGAGACTCTTCTTACAGTCGGTGCTTTGATCCTTTCCTGTGAGACCAGTATTAGTTTGCGATACACCACTGCAGGTTCAATGTATTCCTTGGACATTCACATTGACGATGAAACACTGAAATTACATCGGAATTAAATACAAAAGGCACAATGCCGCCTTAAATGCAAGAAGAGTGAGACACCTTAGAGTCTGTGCTTCGATCCTTTCCTATGCGACCAGTATTAGTTTCCGATACACCACTGCAGGTTCAATGTATTCGTTTTACGTACACATTGCCAATGAAACAATGAAATTACATCGAAATTAAATACAAAAGGCACAATGCCGCCTTAAATGCAAGAAGAGTGGGACTACTTAGCGTCTGTGCTTTGATCCTTTCCTGTGAGACCAGTATTAGTTTCCGATACACTACTGCACTTTCAATGTATTCCTTGGCCTTCACATTGACGATGAAACACTGATATTACTTCGGAATTAAATACAAAAGGCACAATGCCGCCTTAAGTGCAAGAAGAGTGAGACTTCTTAGAGTCTGTGCTTTGATCCTTTCCTATGAGACCAGTATTAGTTTCCGATACAACACAGCAGGTTCAATGTATTCCTTTTACATACACATTGACGATGAAACACTGAAATTACATCGGATTTAAATACAAAAGGCACAATGACGCCTTAAGTACAAGAATGGAGACTCTTCTTACAGTCTTAGCTTTGATCCTTTCATGTGAGACCAGTATTAGTTTCCGATACACCACTGCACGTTCAATGTATTCCTTGTACATTCCTAATGACGATGAAACACTGAAATTACTTCGGAATTAAATACAAAAGCCACAATGCCGCCTTAAGTGCAAGAAGAGTGAGACTTCTTAGAGTCTGTGCTTTGATCCTTTCCTATGAGAGCAGTATTAATTTCCGATACACCACTACAGGTTCAATGTATTCCTTTTACATACACATTGACGATGAAACACTGAAATTACATCTGAATTAAGTACAAAAGGCACAATGCCACGTTACGTGCAAAAGGACTGAGACTTCTTAGAGTCTGTGCTTTGATCCTTTCCTATGAGACCAGTATTAGTTTCCGATACACCACTGCAGGTTCAATGTATTCCTTTTACATACACATTGACGATGAAACACTGAAATTGTGGTGTCACCGCCAGACACCACACTTGCTAGGTGGTAGCTTAAATCGGCCGCAGTCCATTTAGTACTTGTCATACCCGCGTGTCGCCACTGTGTGATCGCAGACCTAGCGCCACCACAAAACAGGTCTCGAGAGACGATATAGCACTCGCCCCAGTTGTACGAGGAGATTGCTAGCGACCATACGGACGAAGCCTTCCTCTCATTTGCCGAGAGCCAGTTAGAATAGCCTTCTGCTAAGTCCATGGCTACGACCTAGCAAGGCGCCATTAGCCTTACCTACTTTCAGAGTTATAGTACAAATGTCTCAAGAAGAATGCTGTAGTCATCAAATAATAAAGTTAAGTATAATGCAGCTACGTACTTTTCTTGCTACCATTCAATAGTTATCCTGTTCCAGAATTGACGCCCGTCTGCGTGAGTGTGTACGCGTGCCTTTCTATCGGCTACCGTCACTGTGGACTGGCTGCCTTGTAAGTCCACTTCAGAAATTACATCGCAATTAAGTACAAAAGGCACAATGCCGCCTTACGTGCAAGAAGGGTGAGACTTCTTAGAGTCTGTGATTTGATCCTTTCCTGTGAGACCAGTATTAGTTTCCGATACACCACTGCAGGTTCAATGTATTCCTTGGACATTCACATTGACGATGAATCACAGAAATCACATCGGAATTAAATACAAAAGGCACAATGCCGCCTTAACTACAAGAATTGAGACTCTTCTTACAGTCGGTGCTTTGATCCTTTCCTGTGAGACCAGTATTAGTTTCCGATACACCACTGCAAGTTCAATGTATTCCTTGGACATTCACATTGACGATGAAACACTGAAATTACATCGGAATTAAATACAAAAGGCACAATGCCGCCTTAAATGCAAGAAGAGTGAGACACCTTAGAGTCTGTGCTTCGATCCTTTCCTATGCGACCAGTATTAGTTTCCGATACACTACTGCAGGTTCAATGTATTCGTTTTACGTACACATTGCCAATGAAACAATGAAATTACATCGAAATTAAATACAAAAGGCACAATGCCGCCTTAAATGCAAGAAGAGTGGGACTACTTAGCGTCTGTGCTTTGATCCTTTCCTGTGAGACCAGTATTAGTTTCCGATACACTACTGCACGTTCAATGTATTCCTTGGCCTTCACATTGACGATGAAACACTGATATTACTTCGGAATTAAATACAAAAGGCACAATGCCGCCTTAAGTGCAAGAAGAGTGAGACTTCTTAGAGTCTGTGCTTTGATCCTTTCCTATGAGACCAGTATTAGTTTCCGATACAACACAGCAGGTTCAATGTATTCCTTTTACATACACATTGACGATGAAACACTGAAATTACATCGGAATTAAATACAAAAGGCACAATGACGCCTTAAGTACAAGAATGGAGACTCTTCTTACAGTCTTAGCTTTGATCCTTTCCTGTGAGACCAGTATTAGTTTCCGATACACCACTGCACGTTCAATGTATTCCTTGTACATTCCTAATGACGATGAAACACTGAAATTACTTCGGAATTAAATACAAAAGCCACAATGCCGCCTTAAGTGCAAGAAGAGTGAGACTTCTTAGAGTCTGTGCTTTGATCCTTTCCTATGAGAGCAGTATTAATTTCCGATACACCACTGCAGGTTTAATGTATTCCTTTTACATACACATTGACGATGAAACACTGAAATTACATCGGAATTAAGTACAAAAGGCACAATGCCACCTTCAGTGCAAAAGGAGTGAGACTTCTTAGAGTCTGTGCTTTGATCCTTTCCTATGAGACCAGTATTAGTTTCCGATACACCACTGCAGGTTCAATGTATTCTTTTAGATACACATTGACGATGAAACACTGAAATTACATCGCAATTAAGTACAAAACGCACAATGCCGCCTTAGGTGCAAGAAGGGTGAGACTTCTTAGAGTCTGTGATTTGATCCTTTCCTGTGTGACCAGTATTAGTTTCCGATACACCACTGCAGGTTCAATGTATTCCTTGGACATTCACATTGACGATGAAACGCAGAAATTGCAACGGAATGAAATACAAAAGGCACAATGCCGCCTTAACTACAAGAATAGAGACTCTTCTTACAGTCGGTGCTTTGATCCTTTCCTGTGAGACCAGCATTAGTTTCCGATACACCACTGCAAGTTCAATGTATTCCTTGGACATTCACATTGACGATGAAACACTGATATTACATCGGAATTAAATACAAAAGGCACAATGCCGCCTTAAATGCAAGAAGAGTGAGACACCTTAGAGTCTGTGCATTGATCCTTTCCGATGAAAACCAGTATTAGTTTCCGATACACCACTGCAGGTTAAATGTATTCGTTTTAGGTACACATTGTAAATGAAACACTGAAATTACATCGGAATTAAATACAAAAGGCACAATGCCGCCTTAAATGCAAGAAGAGTGAGACTTCTTAGCGTCTGTGCTTTGATCCTTTCCTGTGAGACCAATATTAGTTTCCGATACACCACTGCAAGTTCAATGTATTCCATGGACACTCACATTGACGATGAAACACTGAAATTACATCGGAATTAAATACAAAAGGCACAATGCCGCCTTAAATGCAAGAAGAGTGAGACACCTTAGAGTCTGTGCTTTGATCCTTTCCTATGCGACCAGTATTAGTTTCCGATACACCACTGCAGGTTCAATGTATTCCGTTTATATACACATTGACGATGAAACACCGAAATTACATCGGAATGAAATACAAAGGCACAATGCTGCCTTAAGTGCAAGAAGAGTGAGACTTCTTAGAGTCTGTGCTTTGATCCTTTCCTGCGAGACCAGTATTAGTTTCCGATACACCACTGCACGTTCAATATATTCCTTGGACTTTCACATTGACGATGAAACACTGATATTACTTCGGAAATAAATACAAAAGGCACAATGCCGCCTTAAGTGCAAGAAGATTGAGACTTCTTGGAGTCAGTGCTTTGATCCTTTCCGATGAGACCAGTATTAGTTTCCGATACAACACAGCAGGTTCAATGTATTCCTTTTACATACACATTGACGATGAAACTCTGAAATTACATCGGAATTAAATACAAAAGGCACAATGCCGCCGTAAGAGCAAGATGAGTGAGACTTCTTAGAGTCTGTGCTTTGATCCTTTCCTATGAGACCAGTATTAGTTTCCGATACACCACTGCAGGTTCAATGTATTCCTTTTACATACACATTGACGAGGAAACACTGAAATTACATCGGAATTAAATACAATATGCACAATGCCGCCTTAAGTGCAAGAAGAGTGGGACTTCTTAGAGTCAGTGCTTTGACCCTATAATGTGAGACCAGTATTAGTTTCCGATACACCACTGCAGGTTCATTGTATTCCTTGGACCTTCACATTGACGATGAAACACAGAAATCGCATTGGAATTATATAAAAAAGGCACAACGCCCCCTTAAGTACAAGAATTGAGACTCTTCTTACAGTCGGTGCTTTGATCCTTTCCTGTGAGACCAGTATTAGTTTCCGATACACCACTGCAGGTTCAATGTATTCCTTGGACATTCACATTGACGATGAAACACTGATATTACATCGGAATTAAATACAAAAGGCACAATGCTGCCTTAAATGCAAGAAGAGTGAGACTTCGTAGAGTCTGTGCTTTGATCCTTTCCTATGAGACCAGTATTAGTTTCCGATACACCACTGCAGGTTCAATGTATTCCTTGGACCTGCACATTGACGATGAAACACAGAAATCGCATCGGAATTAAATACAGCAGGCACAACGCCGTCTTAAGTACTAGAATTGAGACTCTTCTTACAGTCGGTGCTTTGATACTTTCCCGTGAGACCAGTATTCGTTTCCGATACACCACTGCTGGTTCTATGTATTCCTTGGACATTCATATTGACGATGAAATACTGAAATTACATCGGAATTCAATTCAAAAGGCACAATGACGCCTTAAGTGCAAGAAGAGTGGGACTTCTTAGAGTATGTGCTTTGATCCTTTCCTGTGAGACCAGTGTTAGTTTCCGATACTCCACTGCAGGTTCAGTGTATTCCTTTTACATACTCTTTGACGATGAAACACTAAAATTACATCGGAATTAAATACAAAAGGCATAATGCCGCCTTAAGTGCAAGAAGAATGAGACTTCTTAGAGTCATTGATTTTAACCTTTCCTGTGGGACCAGACTTAGTTTCCGATACACCACTGCGGGTTCAATGTATTCCTTGGACCTTCACATTGAAGATGAAACACAGAAATCGCATCGGAATTAAATACAGAAGGCACAACGCCGCCTTAAGTACAAGAAGAGTGAGACTTCTTAGAGTCTGTGCTTTGATCCTTTCCTGTGAGACCAGTATTCGTTTCCGATACACCACTGCTGGTTCTCTGTATTCCTTGGACATTCATATTGACGATGAAACACTGAAATTACATCGGAATTAAATTCAAAAGGCACAATGCCGACTTAAGTGCAAGAAGAGTGAGACTTCTTAGAGTCTGTGCTTTGATCCTTTCCTGTGAGACCAGTGTTATTTTCCGATACTCCACTGCAGGTTCAATGTATTCCGTTTACACACACTTTAACGATGAAACACTGAAATTACATCGGAATTAAACACAAAAGGCACAATGCCGCCTTAAGTGCAAGAAGATTGAGACTTCATTGAGTCTGTGCTTTGTTCCTTTCCTGTGAGACCAGTTTTAGTTTCCGATACACCACTGCAGGTTCAATGTATTGCTTGGACCTTCACATTGAAGATGAAACACAGAGAACGTATCGGGATTAAATTCAAAAGGCACATCGCCGCCTTAAGTACAAGAATAGAGACACTTCTTACAGTCGGTGATCTGTCCTTTCCTGTGAGACCAGTATTAGTTTCCGATACACCACTGCAGGTTCAATGTATTCCTTTTACATACACATTGACGATGAAACACTTAAATTACATCGGAATTAAGTACAAAAGGCACAATGCCACCTTAAGTGCAAAAGGAGTGAGACTTCTTAGAGTCTGTGCTTTGATCCTTTCCTATGAGACCAGTATTAGTTTCCGATACACCACTGCAGGTTCAATGTATTCCTTTTACATACACATTGACGATGAAACACTGAAATTGTGGTGTCACCGCCAGACACCACACTTGCTAGGTGGTAGCTTAAATCGGCCGCGGTCCAATTAGTAGTTGTCGGACCCGCGTGTCGCCACTGTGTGATCGCAGACCTAGCGCCACCACAAGGCAGGTCTCGAGAGACGATATAGCACTCGCCCCAGTTGTACGAGGAGATTGCTAGCGACCATACGGACGAAGCCTTCCTCTCATTTGCCGAGAGCCAGTTAGAATAGCCTTCTGCTAAGTCCATGGCTACGACCTAGCAAGGCGCCATTAGCCTCACCTACTTTGAGAGTTATAGTATAAATGTCTCAAGAAGAATGCTGTAGTCATCAAATAATAAAGTTAAGTATAAAGCAGCTACGTACTTTTCTTGCTACCATTGAATAGTTATCCTGTTCCAGAATTGACGCCCGTCTGCGTGAGTGTGTACGCGTGCCTTTCTATCGGCTACCGTCACTGTGGACTGGCTGCCTTGTAAGTCCACTTCAGAAATTACATCGCAATTAAGTACAAAAGGCACAATGCCGCCTTACGTGCAAGAAGGGTGAGAATTCTTAGAGTCTGTGATTTGATCCTTTCCTGTGAGACCAGTATTAGTTTCCGATACACCACTGCAGGTTCAATGTATTCCTTGGACATTCACATTGACGATGAAACACAGAAATCGCATCGGAATTAAATACAAAAGGCACAATGCCGCCTCAAATGCAAGAAGAGTGAGACACCTTAGAGTCTGTGCTTCGATCCTTTCCTATGCGACCAGTATTACTTTCCGATACACCACTGCAGGTTCAATGTATTCGTTTTACGTACACATTGCCAATGATACAATGAAATTACATCGAAATTAAATACAAAAGGCACAATGCCGCCTTAAATGCAAGAAGAGTGAGACTTCTTAGCGTCTGTGCTTTGATCCTTTCCTGTGAGACCAGTATTAGTTTCCGATACACTACTGCACGTTCAATGTATTCCTTGGCCTTCACATTGACGAAGAAACACTGATATTACTTTGGAATTAAATACATAAGGCACAATGCCGCCTTAACTACAAGAATGGAGACTCTTCTTACAGTCGGTGCTTTGATCCTTTCCTGTGAGACCAGCATTAGTTTCCGATACACCACTGCAAGTTCAATGTATTCCTTGGACATTCACATTGACGATGAAACACTGATATTACATCGGAATTAAATACAAAAGGCACAATGCCGCCTTAAATGCAAGAAGAGTGAGACACCTTAGGGTCTGTGCTTTGATCCTTTCCTATGAGACCAGTATTAGTTTCCGATACACCACTGCAGGTTCAATGTATTCCGTTTATATACACATTGACGATGAAACACCGAAATTACATCGGAATGAAATACAAAGGCACAATGCTGCCTTAAGTGCAAGAAGAGTGAGACTTCTTAGAGTCTGTGCTTTGATCCTTTCCTGTGAGACCAGTATTAGTTTCCGATACACTACTGCACGTTCACTATATTCCTTGGACTTTCACATTGACGATGAAACACTGATATTACTTCGGAAATAAATACAAAAGGCACAATGCCGCCTTAAGTGCAAGAAGATTGAGACTTCTTAGAGTCAGTGCTTTGATCCTTTCCGATGAGACCAGTATTAGTTTCCGATACAACACAGCAGGTTCAATGTATTCCTTTTACATACACATTGACGATGAAACACTGAAATTACATCGGAATTAAATACAAAAGGCACAATGCCGCCGTAAGAGCAAGATGAGTGAGACTTCTTAGAGTCTGTGCTTTGATCCTTTCCTATGAGACCAGTATTACTTTCCGATACACCACTGCAGGTTCAATGTATTCCTTTTACATACACATTGACGAGGAAACACTGAAATTACATCGGAATTAAATACAATATGCATAATGCCGCCTTAAGTGCAAGAAGAGTGGGACTTCTTAGAGTCAGTGCTTTGACCCTATAATGTGAGACCAGTATTAGTCTCCGATACACCACTGCAGGTTCAATGTATTCCTTGGACCTTCACATTGACGATGAAACACAGAAATCGCATTGGAATTATTTAAAAAAGGCACAACGCCCCCTTAAGTACAAGAATTGAGACTCTTCTTACAGTCGGTGCTTTGATCCTTTCCTGTGAGACCAGTATTAGTTTCCGATACACCACTGCAGGTTCAATTTATTCCTTGGACATTCACATTGACGATGAAACATTGAAATTACATCGGAATTAAATACAAAAGGCACAATGCTGCCTTAAATGCAAGAAGAGTGAGACTTCGTAGAGTCTGTGCTTTGATCCTTTCCTATGAGACCAGTATTAGTTTCCGATACACCACTGCAGGTTCAATGTATTCCTTTTACACACACATTGACGATGAAACACTAAAATTACATCGGAATTAAATACAAAAGGCATAATGCCGCCTTAAGTGCAAGAAGAATGAGACTTCTTAGAGTCAGTGCTAGATCCTTTCCTGTGAGACCAGACTTAGTTTCCGATACACCACTGCAGGTTCAATGTATTCCTTGGACCTGCACATTGACGATGAAACACAGAAATCGCATCGGAATTAAATACAGCAGGCACAACGCCGTCTTAAGTACAAGAATTGAGACTCTTCTTACAGTCGGTGCTTTGATACTTTCCCGTGAGACCAGTATTCGTTTCCGATACACCACTGCTGGTTCTATGTATTCCTTGGACATTCATATTGACGATGAAATACTGAAATTACATCGGAATTCAATTCAAAAGGCACAATGACGCCTTAAGTGCAAGAAGAGTGAGACTTCTTAGAGTATGTGCTTTGATCCTTTCCTGTGAGACCAGTGTTAGTTTCCGATACTCCACTGCAGGTTCAGTGTATTCCTTTTACATACTCTTTGACGATGAAACACTGAAATTACATCGGAATGAAATACAAAGGCACAATGCTGCCTTAAGTGCAAGAAGAGTGAGACTTCTTAGAGTCTGTGCTTTGATCCTTTCCTGTGAGACCAGTATTAGTTTCCGATACACCACTGCACGTTCAATATATTCCTTGGACTTTCACATTGACGATGAAACCCTGATATTACTTCGGAAATAAATACAAAAGGCACAATGCCGCCTAAAGTGCAAGAAGATTGAGACTTCTTAGAGTCAGTGCTTTGATCCCTTCCGATGAGACCAGTATTAGTTTCCGATACAACACAGCAGGTTCAATGTATTCCTTTTACATACACATTGACGATGAAACACTGAAATTACATCGGAATTAAATACAAAAGGCACAATGCCGCCGTAAGAGCAAGATGAGTGAGACTTCTTAGAGTCTGTGCTTTGATCCTTTCCTATGAGACCAGTATTACTTTCCGATACACCACTGCAGGTTCAATGTATTCCTTTTACATACACATTGACGAGGAAACACTGAAATTACATCGGAATTAAATACATTATGCATAATGTCGCATTAAGTGCAAGAAGAGTGGGACTTCTTAGAGTCAGTGCTTTGACCCTATAATGTGAGACCAGTATAAGTCTCCGATACACCACTGCAGGTTCAATGTATTCCTTGGACCTTCACATTGACGATGAAACACAGAAATCGCATTGGAATTATATAAAAAAGGCACAACGCCCCCTTAAGTACAAGAATTGAGACTCTTCTTACAGTCGGTGCTTTGATCCTTTCCTGTGAGACCAGTATTAGTTTCCGATACACCACTGCAGGTTCAATTTATTCCTTGGACATTCACATTGACGATGAAACATTGAAATTACATCGGAATTAAATACAAAAGGCACAATGCTGCCTTAAATGCAAGAAGAGTGAGACTTCGTAGAGTCTGTGCTTTGATCCTTTCCTACGAGACCAGTATTAGTTTCCGATACACCACTGCAGGTTCAATGTATTCCTTTTACACACACATTGACGATGAAACACTGAAATTACATCGGAATTAAATACAAAAGGCATAATGCCGCCTTAAGTGCAAGAAGAATGAGACTTCTTAGAGTCAGTGCTAGATCCTTTCCTGTGGGACCAGACTTAGTTTCCGATACACCACTGCGGGTTCAATGTATTCCTTGGACCTTCACATTGAAGATGAAACACAGAAATCGCATCGGAATTAAATACAGAAGGCACAACGCCGCCTTAAGTACAAGAAGAGTGAGACTTCTTAGAGTCTGTGCTTTAATCCTTTCCTGTGAGACCAGTATTCGTTTCCGATACACCACTGCTGGTTCTCTGTATTCCTTGGACATTCATATTGACGATGAAACACTGAAATTACATCGGAATTAAATTCAAAAGGCACAATGCCGTTTTAAGTGCAAGAAAAGTGAGACTACTTAGAGTCTGTGCTTTGATCCTTTCCTGTGAGACCAGTGCTAGTTTCCGATACTCCACTGCAGGTTCAATGTATTCCGTTTACATACACTTTAACGATGAAACACTGAAATTACATCGGAATTAAGCACAAAAGGCACAATGCCGCCTTAAGTGCAAGAAGATTGAGACTTCATTGAGTCTGTGCTTTGATCCTTTCCTGTGAGACCAGTTTTAGTTTCCGATACACCACTGCAGGTTCAATGTATTGCTTGGACCTTCACATTGAAGATGAAACACAGAGAACGCATCGGGATTAAATTCAAAAGGCACATCGCCGCCTTAAGTACAAGAATAGAGACACTTCTTACAGTCGGTGATCTGTCCTTTCCTGTGAGACCAGTATTAGTTTCCGATACACCACTGCAGGTTCAATGTATTCCTTTTACATACACATTGACGATGAAACACTTAAATTACATCGGAATTAAGTACAAAAGGCACAATGCCACCTTAAGTGCAAAAGGAGTGAGACTTCTTAGAGTCTGTGCTTTGATCCTTTCCTATGAGACCAGTATTAGTTTCCGATACACCACTGCAGGTTCAATGTATTCCTTTTACATACACATTGACGATGAAACACTGAAATTGTGGTGTCACCGCCAGACACCACACTTGCTAGGTGGTAGCTTAAATCGGCCGCGGTCCAATTAGTAGTTGTCGGACCCGCGTGTCGCCACTGTGTGATCGCAGACCTAGCGCCACCACAAGGCAGGTCTCGAGAGACGATATAGCACTCGCCCCAGTTGTACGAGGAGATTGCTAGCGACCATACGGACGAAGCCTTCCTCTCATTTGCCGAGAGCCAGTTAGAATAGCCTTCTGCTAAGTCCATGGCTACGACCTAGCAAGGCGCCATTAGCCTCACCTACTTTGAGAGTTATAGTATAAATGTCTCAAGAAGAATGCTGTAGTCATCAAATAATAAAGTTAAGTATAAAGCAGCTACGTACTTTTCTTGCTACCATTGAATAGTTATCCTGTTCCAGAATTGACGCCCGTCTGCGTGAGTGTGTACGCGTGCCTTTCTATCGGCTACCGTCACTGTGGACTGGCTGCCTTGTAAGTCCACTTCAGAAATTACATCGCAATTAAGTACAAAAGGCACAATGCCGCCTTACGTGCAAGAAGGGTGAGAATTCTTAGAGTCTGTGATTTGATCCTTTCCTGTGAGACCAGTATTAGTTTCCGATACACCACTGCAGGTTCAATGTATTCCTTGGACATTCACATTGACGATGAAACACAGAAATCGCAATCGGAATTAAATACAAAAGGCACAATGCCGCCTCAAATGCAAGAAGAGTGAGACACCTTAGAGTCTGTGCTTCGATCCTTTCCTATGCGACCAGTATTAGTTTCCGATACACCACTGCAGGTTCAATGTATTCGTTTTACGTACACATTGCCAATGAAACAATGAAATTACATCGAAATTAAATACAAAAGGCACAATGCCGCCTTAAATGCAAGAAGAGTGAGACTTCTTAGCGTCTGTGCTTTGATCCTTTCCTGTGAGACCAGTATTAGTTTCCGATACACTACTGCACGTTCAATGTATTCCTTGGCCTTCACATTGACGAAGAAACACTGATATTACTTCGGAATTAAATACAAAAGGCACAATGCCGCCTTAACTACAAGAATAGAGACTCTTCTTACAGTCGGTGCTTTGATCCTTTCCTGTGAGACCAGCATTAGTTTCCGATACACCACTGCAAGTTCAATGTATTCCTTGGACATTCACATTGACGATGAAACACTGATATTACATCGGAATTAAATACAAAAGGCACAATGCCGCCTTAAATGCAAGAAGAGTGAGACACCTTAGAGTCTGTGCTTTGATCCTTTCCTATGAGACCAGTATTAGTTTCCGATACACCACTGCAGGTTCAATGTATTCCGTTTATATACACATTGACGATGAAACACCGAAATTACATCGGAATGAAATACAAAGGCACAATGCTGCCTTAAGTGCAAGAAGAGTGAGACTTCTTAGAGTCTGTGCTTTGATCCTTTCCTGTGAGACCAGTATTAGTTTCCGATACACCACTGCACGGTCAATATATTCCTTGGACTTTCACATTGACGATGAAACACTGATATTACTTCGGAAATAAATACAAAAGGCACAATGCCGCCGTAAGTGCAAGAAGATTGAGACTTATTAGAGTCAGTGCTTTGATCCATTCCGATGAGACCAGTATTAGTTTCCGATACAACACAGCAGGTTCAATGTATTCCTTTTACATACAAATTGACGATGAAACACTGAAATTACATCGGAATTAAATACAAAAGGCACAATGCCGCCGTAAGAGCAAGATGAGTGAGACTTCTTAGAGTCTGTGCTTTGATCCTTTCCTATGAGACCAGTATTACTTTCCGATACACCACTGCAGGTTCAATGTATTCCTTTTACATACACATTGACGAGGAAACACTGAAATTACATCGGAATTAAATACAATATGCATAATGCCGCCTTAAGTGCAAAAAGAGTGGGACTTCTTAGAGTCAGTGCTTTGACCCTATAATGTGAGACCAGTATTAGTCTCCGATACACCACTGTAGGTTCAATGTATTCCTTGGACCTTCACATTGACGATGAAACACAGAAATCGCATTGGAATTATATAAAAAAGGCTCAACGCCCCCTTAAGTACAAGAATTGAGACTCTTCTTACAGTCGGTGCTTTGATCCTTTCCTGTGAGACCAGTATTAGTTTCCGATACACCACTGCAGGTTCAATTTATTCCTTGGACATTCACATTGACGATGAAACATTGAAATTACATCGGAATTAAATACAAAAGGCACAATGCTGCCTTAAATGCAAGAAGAGTGAGACTTCGTAGAGTCTGTGCTTTGATCCTTTCCAATGAGACCAGTATTAGTTTCCGATACACCACTGCAGGTTCAATGTATTCCTTTTACATACACATTGAAGATGAAACACTGAAATTACATCGGAATTAAATACAAAAGGCATAATGCCGCCTTAAGTGGAAGAAGAATGAGACTTCTTAGAGTCAGTGCTAGATCCTTTCCTGTGAGACCAGACTTAGTTTCCGATACACCACTGCAGGTTCAATGTATTCCTTGGACCTGCACATTGACGATGAAACACAGAAATCGCATCGGAATTAAATACAGCAAGCGCAACGCCGTCTTAAGTACAAGAATTGAGACTCTTCTTACAGTCGGTGCTTTGATACTTTCCCGTGAGACCAGTATTCGTTTCCGATACACCACTGCTGGTTCTATGTATTCCTTGGACATTCATATTGTCGATGAAACACTGAAATTACATCGGAATTCAATTCAAAAGGCACAATGACGCCTTAAGTGCAAGAAGAGTGAGACTTCTTAGAGTATGTGCTTTGATCCTTTCCTGAGAGACCAGTGTTAGTTTCCGATACTCCACTGCAGGTTCAGTGTATTCCTTTTACATTATCTTTGACGATGAAACACTGAAATTACATCCGAATTAAATACAAAAGGCATAATGCCGCCTTAAGTGCAAGAAGAATGAGACTTCTTAGAGTCAGTGATTTGATCCTTTCCTGTGGGACCAGACTTAGTTTCCGATACACCACTGCGGGTTCAATGTATTCCTTGGACCTTCACATTGAAGATGAAACACAGAAATCGCATCGGAATTAAATACAGAAGGCACAACGCCGCCTTAAGTACAAGAATTGAGACTCTTCTTACAGTCGGTGCTTTCATCCTTTCCTGTGAGACCAGTATTCGTTTCCGATACACGACTGCTGGTTCTATGTATTCCTTGGACATTCATATTGACGATGAAACACTGAAATTACATCGGAATTAAATTCAAAAGGCACAATGCCGCCTTAAGTGCAAGAAGATTGAGACTTCATTGAGTCTGTGCTTTGATCCTTTCCTGTGAGACCTGTTTTAGTTTCCGATACACCACTGCAGGTTCAATGTATTGCTTGGACCTTCACATTGAAGATGAAACACAGAGAACGCATCGGGATTAAATTCAAAAGGCACATCGCCGCCTTAAGTACAAGAATAGAGACACTTCTTACAGTCGGTGATCTGTCCTTTCGTGTGAGACCAGTATTAGTTTCCGATACACCACTGCAGGTTCAATGTATTCGTTTTACATACACATTGACGATGAAACACTGAAATTACATCGGAATTAAATACAAAAGGCTCAATGCCGCCTTAAGTGCAAGAGGAGTTAGACTTTTTAGAGTCTGTGCTTCGATCCTTTCCTATGAGACCAGTATTAGTTTCCGATACACCACTGCAGGGTCAATGTATTCCATGGACCTTCACATTGACGATGAATCACAGAAATCGCATCGCAATTAAATACAAAAGGCACAATGCCGCCTTAAGTACTAGAATAGAGACTCTTCTTACAGTCGGTGTTTGGTCCTTTCCTGTGAGACCAGTATTAGTTTCCGATACACCACTGCAGGTTCAATGTATTGCTTGGACATTCACATTGACGATGAAACACTGAAATTACATCGGAATAACATACAAATGGCAAAATTCCGCCTCAAGAGCAAGATGAGTGAGACTTCTTAGAGTCTGTGCTTTGATCCTTTCAAATGAGACCAGTATTAGTTTCCGACACACCACTGCAGGTTCAATGTATTCCGTTTACATACACATTGACGATGAAACACTGAAATTACATCGAAATTAAATACAAAGGCACAATGCCGCCTTAAGTGTAAGAAGAGTAGACTTCTTAGCGTCTGTGATTTGATCCTTTCCTGTGAGACTAGTATTAGTTACCGATACACCACTGCACGTTCAATGTATTCCTTGGACCTTCACATTGACGATGAAACTCTGCTATTCCTTCGGAATTAGATACAAAAGGCACAATGCCGCCTTAAGTGCAAGAAGAGTGAGACTTCTTAGAGTCTGTCCTTTGATCCTTTCCTATGAGACCAGTATTAGTTTCCGATACAACACAGCAGGTTCAATGTATTCCTTTTACATACACATTGACGATGAAACACTGAAATAACATCGGAATTAAATACAAAAGGCACAATGCCGCCTTAAGTACAAGAATAGAGACTCTTTTTACAGTCTGTGCTTGGATCCTTTCCTGTGAGACCAGTATTAGTTTCCGATACACCACTGCACGTTCAGTGTATTCCTTGGACATTCCCAATGACGATGAAACACTGAAATAACATCGGAATTAAATACAAAAGGCACAATGCCGCCTTAAGTGCAAGAAGAGTGAGAGTTCTTAGAGTCTGTGCTTTGATCCTTTCCTATGAGACCAGTATTAATTTCCGATACACCACTGCAGGTTCAATGTATTCCTTTTACATACGCATTGATGATGAAACACTTAAATTACATCGGAATTAAGTACAAAAGGCACAATGCCACCTTAAGTGCAAAAGGAGTGAGACTTCTTAGAGTCTGTGCTTTGATCCTTTCCTATAAGAGCAGTATTAGTTTCCGATACACCACTGCAGGTTCAATGTATTCCTTTTACATACACATTGACGATGAAACACTGAAATTGTGGTGTCACCGCCAGACACCACACTTGCTATTTGGTAGCTTAAATCGGCCGCGGTCCATTTAGTACCTGTCGGACCCGCGTGTCGCCACTGTGTGATCGCAGTCCTAGCGCCACCACAAGGCAGGTCTCGAGAGACGATATAGCACTCGCCCCAGTTGTACGATGAGATTGCTAGCGACCATACGGACGAAGCCTTCCTCTCATTTGCCGAGAGCCAGTTAGAATAGCCTTCTGCTAAGTCCATGGCTACGACCAAGCAAGGCGCCATTAGCCTTACCTACTTTGAGAGTTATAGTATAAATGTCTCAAGAAGAATGCTGTAGTCATCAAATAATAAAGTTAAGTATAAAGCAGCTACGTACTTTTCTTGCTACCATTCAATAGTTATCCTGTTCCAGAATTGACGCCCGTCTGCGTGAGTGTGTACGCGTGCCTTTCTATCGGCTACCGTCACTGTGGACTGGCTGCCTTGTAAGTCCACTTCAGAAATTACATCGCAATTAAGTACAAAAGGCACAATGCCGCCTTACGTGCAAGAAGGGTGAGACTTCTTAGAGTCTGTGATTTGATCCTTTCCTGTGAGACCAGTATTAGTTTCCGATACACCACTGCAGGTTCAATGTATTCCTTGGACATTCACATTGACGATGAAACACAGAAATCGCATCGGAATTAAATACAAAAGGCACAATGCCGCCTTAACTACAAGAATAGAGACTCTTCTTACAGTCGGTGCTTTGATCCTTTCCTGTGAGACCAGTATTAGTTTCCGATACACCACTGCAAGTTCAATGTATTCCTTGAACATTCACA
Organism: Schistocerca americana; assembly: GCF_021461395.2. Lineage (NCBI taxonomy): Eukaryota > Metazoa > Arthropoda > Insecta > Orthoptera > Acrididae > Schistocerca > Schistocerca americana. The sequence goes on from NC_060119.1 coordinate 2,231,884, forward strand.
TTGACGATGAAACACTGAAATTACATCGGAATTAAATACAAAAGGCACAATGCCGCCTTAAATGCAAGAAGAGTGAGACACCTTAGAGTCTGTGCTTGGAGCCTTTCCTATGCGACCAGTATTAGTTTCCGATACACCACTGCAGGTTCAATGTATTCGTTTTACGTACACATTGCCAATGAAACAATGAAATTACATCGAAATTAAATACAAAAGGCACAATGCCGCCTTAAATGCAAGAAGAGTGAGACTTCTTAGCGTCTGTGCTTTGATCTTTTCCTGTGAGACCAGTATTAGTTTCCGATACACTACTGCACGTTCAATGTATTCCTTGGCCTTCACATTGACGATGAAACACTGATATTACTTCGGAATTAAATACAAAAGGCACAATGCCGCCTTAAGTGCACGAAGAGTGAGACTTCTTAGAGTCTGTGCTTTGATCCTTTCCTATGAGACCAGTATTAATTTCCGATACACCACTGCAGGTTCAATGTATTCCTTTTACATACACATTGACGATGAAACACTAAAATTACATCGGAATTAAGTACAAAAGGCACAATGCCACCTTAAGTGCAAAAGGAGTGAGACTTCTTAGAGTCTGTGATTTGATCCTTTCCTATGAGACCAGTATTAGTTTCCGATACACCACTGCAGGTTCAATGTATTCCTTTTAGATACACATTGACGATGAAACACTGAACGTACATCGCAATTAAGTACAAAAGGCACAATGCCGCCTTACGTGCAAGAAGGGTGAGACTTCTTAGAGTCTGTGATTTGATCCTTTCCTGTGAGACCAGTATAAGTTTCCGATACACCACTGCAGTTTCAATGTATTCCTTGGACATTCACATTGACGATGAAACACAGAAATCGCAACGGAATTAAATACAAAAGGCACAATGCCGCCTTAACTACAAGAATACAGACTCTTCTTACAGTCGGTGCTTTGATCCTTTCCTGTGAGACCAGCATTAGTTTCCGATACACCACTGCAAGTTCAATGTATTCCTTGGACATTCACATTGACGATGAAACACTGATATTACATCGGAATTAAATACAAAAGGCACAATGCCGCCTTAAATGCAAGAAGAGTGAGACACCTTAGAGTCTGTGCTTTGATCCCTTCCTATGAGACCAGTATTAGTTTCCGATAAACCACTGCAGGATCAATGTATTCCGTTTATATACACATTGACGATGAAACACCGAAATTACATCGGAATGAAATACAAAGGCACAATGCTGCCTTAAGTGCAAGAAGATTGAGACTTCTTAGAGTCAGTGCTTTGATCCTTTCCGATGAGACCAGTATTACTTTCCGATACAACACAGCAGGTTCAATGTATTCCTATTACATACACATTGACGATGAAACACTGATATTACTTCGGAATTAAATACAAAAGGCACAATGCCGACTTAAGTGCAAGAAGATTGAGACTTCTTAGAGTCCGTGCTTTGATCCTTTCCGAGCAGACCAGTATTAGTTTCCATACACTACTGCAGGTTCAATGTATTCCTTTTAAATACACATTGACGATGAAACACAGAAATTACATCGGAATTAAATACAAAAGGCTCAATGCCGCCTTAAATCCTAGAAGAGTGAGACTTCATTAGAGTCTGTGCTTTGATCCTTTCCTATGAGACCAGTATTAGTTTCCGATAGACCACTGCAGGGTCAATTTATTCCTTGGACCTTCACATTGGCGATGAAACACAGAAATCGCATCGGAATTAAATACCAAAGGCACAATGCCGCCTTAAGTACAAGAATAGAGACTCTTCTTATAGTCGGTGCTTTGATTCTTTCCTGTGAGACCAGTATTAGTTTCCGATACACCACAGCAGGTTCAATGTATTCCTTGGACATTCACATTGACGATGAAACACTGAAATTACATCGGAATTAAATACAAAAAGCACAATGCCACCTTAAGTGCAAGAAGAGTGAGACTTCTTAGAGTCTTTGCTTTGATCCTTTCCTATGAGACCAGTATTAGTTTCCGATACACCACTGCAGGTTCAATGTATTCCGTTTACATACACATTGACGATGAAATACTGAAATTACATCGGAATTAAATACAAAGGCACAATGCCGCCTTAGGTGCAAGAAGAGTGAGACTTCTTAGAGTCTGTGCATTGATCCTTTCCTGTGAGACCAGTATTAGTTTCCGATGCAGCACTGCACGTTCAATGTATTCCTTGGACATTCACATTGACGATGAAACACTGATATTACATCGGAATTAAATACAAAAGGCACAATGCCGCCTTAAATGCAAGAAGAGTGAGACACCTTAGAGTCTGTGCTTTGATCCCTTCCTATGAGACCAGTATTAGTTTCCGATACACCACTGCAGGTTCAATGTATTCGTTTTACGTACACATTGTAAATGAAACACAGAAATTACATCGGAATTAAATACAAAAGGCAAAATGCCGCCTAATGTATAAGAATAGAGACTCTTCTTACAGTCGGTGCTTTGATCCTTTCCCGTGAGGACAGTATTAGTTTCGGATACACTATAAAATAAATAAAATAAATGGATGAATATATATTGTTGTTTTAAATATGTTAATTATTCTATCTGTATGATGGTGATTGTGATTGCAATGGGATTTGCTTATCTGGAGCGTGGACGTTTCATTATTCGTTATCAGACGCTTGATAATGGCTTTTTCGTAAAGGCAATGTTACTCGTAGTTGACCGTGAAATAAAACTGAATAATCGGACTTCGTAATTAAATCGTTTCCAAAGACTGCTGCGGTAGGCGCGGACTCATAATCTAAATCTCAATATTACAATAATTTGGCAGCCATGCCAATACGTCGTATAGAGGTGATTGTCTACTAAACATAAAATAGTTACACAGTTAGTTAAATCAGATATATTCAATGAATAAGCCTACAGTTCATAATCCTACTTACTTTTATAAATATAAATTCTTTACAGAATCGAGTGCCTAGTGTGGTTGCAACTCGCAGTATTCTTCTACAACATGAAATATGGCGGTGTGCCAGACAATAAAATAAAATACGTGCTTCTCGCACCACTTCAACCAGAGCTCTCCTTTTCTTAATCAAACATAAGAGTAACGTAATTGTGCTTTTGTTTTATCAGCGACACAGCGCTGCAGTTGTGTGCCATAGGCTTTATTTATTTGTCACTGATTATTTATCTAATTAATATTTCGCGTTTCCGAGGAAACTCACGTTCGGCATGCAAATGTGCCTTTATATTGCCCCCTCAATTGCGAGGCGAAAGGACACACCTGCAGGCGAGCAATTCACCTAAAGGCACAAGAAAATCTAAGTTATCTACAACTATTTATATGACTTACATTACACATTATACACATTATATACAAAATTTGAATGACGCGGGTGCGCCGTAACAGTTCTTATGTTGGCAGATAGAGTGCGCGCATGCGCAGAAGCGTCTGTGTAACTGCGGCACTGCCGTTATTTCGTACAGTTAGATCACGCGGCACAGTATTGCAGTTCATATTGTTCGTGTGCGCGCGTTTTTCAGTCGTTGCACAAAGAAAATATTCAACCAAGATTACATATGAAGACTACATTCTATGACAGGTAACTTAGTTTTAAATTTACAATATTTGTTATAACACAATACAACTTAGATTGTTGAATGTTCTTAGTTACATAGTATTGTTTTGAAATACTTCAAAGAAAAATGTCCGTATTTTTCAGGTGCGTTGACCTATACACATCGTGTCGTTATTACAGTTCATATTCATCCGCTGCACAATAATTTTTTACAGGTTAGTAATGTCGTGGTAAAGTTTTTTTTTATCACAGTAACATCGTTGTATAACAACGTGATTAATACATAAGCGTGTCCATTTCTCATTTCCATTATAGTCGTAGTGATGCAGTTCGTTGTGACTAAAAGCATTGCTTATTACAGATCAGACGTGACCCGTCGAGTAATTGGTCCACGTGCAGTTCGTTTTTTACATTCCGTGGAAGCTTGGTTTCAGAACCTAGGACGGCACATAGCTGGCGTTGATCCTTGGACAGTCCAGGTAAGAGTGTCCGTCACATTTCGAGAACATTTCATTCCCTGAAGTTCCAACCAAAATTCTTCCACCCGTCGTGTTGTTTTCTGGACAGGCACTTTGTGTCCATTTAATCCAGTTAACATCTTGAAGTTCGGTACTGTAGTAATGTCACTAGACGATGCACGAATTATGCACTTCACATTTTCAGTTTTTTGCTGAATATAGCTCACCTAAATGTTCGTAGTTATTAATCAAGGAAATCGTTCATCGCGTTCACATAGATACGCTACATAATGAATGGCATTAACAGTTTCTTTCACATAGGTTTCCGCGTAGTTGCAGAGTTAGTAATGTTCGTTAATGTCCGTAAACAGTGGTTCACTATGCAATGTCTTTTTGGCACTCGTTTTGTTCAAATTTTTACATAGTAACAGTTACACTATACATCAGTTAAAAAAATAAGTAATTATACATACACACGTCACATATTTTCTTAGCATAAACATAATATAGTTGCACATAAACATGTTTACATCATCATTACATCGCTATAGGTTATTACATTGTGTCACATTTGATTACATGAATTGCAGATATTTACATCCTCTTTAGCGGTTTTGCTGGGATATTATCGATGGTTTTTTTTTGTGATGTCATCTGAAATTAAGATAGGTTAGACACAACATTCATTACATCAGTAGGCAAGACCAGGCGTTTTCACTACTCAATAAATATTCAAAATAGTAAGAGAGAGAAAATGTTCGATTCCTCGCGTTTTGTGCGTGTGTGTAGAGTGTCTGTGTGGCCTTGACTACTGATAGATGCTTTTCGTGTTGAGAGATGTGCGTCTAATCTATTTCTGAAAGTAAAAGATCGCTTCACAGATGACGTCTGTCAGTTCGTCAGGTGTCACACCAAGTCAGTGGTACCTTCAGTAACAAATGTTTCGTGAAAAATTAATATGTCATCCACTGCTACGTAATCATAAATTTTACTTTAATATTCCGTCTTTCAGGTGGAGGCGCGCGCTGAAAGAAGAGTTCTTCTGTCTTCAACTGCGTCACTGGAACCGCTGAAATGAAAATTTCTATACTACTTATTATCTGTGTTGTAACAACAGAGTTTTTCGAGTTGCTTAGCAATATTTTGATGGGTATGACCTTGACATTATTCAGCATGAAATGCTCTAAGATCTCGGTGTGCGTATAGCCCTATAATTTTGTTAGTTCTAGGATGTTGTAACAGATACGCACCAGGATGCGGTATGTTAACAATTATATAAGGTCCTTCATATAGCAGACGCCACTTAGCGTTGCGTCGTTTGAGTGCTACAGATTTATGATGAGTACGAAGTAGTACAAGCATTCCTACCTCGAATTTTTGTTTTCTTTTTATTATGTTTCTGTGATGTATGTTTCGTATTTGTGCGTGATGTGTCAATGTAGTCAATACTTCTTTTATTTTCTGTTCAGGTGTGATTTCCATGTCTGACAACTTAGGTAATGGTTCTATCCACTGATCGTTCTGTTTGCAATTGAACATGATCTCGTTAGGTGTGTAATTCGTATCGTAAATATTCAAGTTATTGTGTACGTCTTCGAAAAGACTTAGGTAGGACACCCAATTAGTATGTTTTGATGAAATACAGGTCCTCATGAATCGATTTAATTCTCCGAAGAGTCTCTCAGTCTCGTTACATTGTGGACTAAACCTCGAAATAAATATACTTTTGATGTTATTGTCCTTCAAGAAATTTCTCCATTTGTACCCAGAGTAGTATGCTGCATTATCTGATAGAATTTCTTTAGGTTTTCCCACGTGCGTCAGGTAATCACTTGAGAATCTTTGTATTATAGCATTTGCAGTGGCGGATTTTAAAGCATAAAGTTTTACATGTTTAGAAAATATATCGTAAAAAGCTAAGATATATTTGACGCCTCCAGAGCTTGCTGAATGCGGTCCACTGATGTCAGTACACAGAATTTCCAGGGGTTTACTAGGTAAAATAGAATGTAAATCTGTTTTTGTGGATAAATTCTGAGGTTTTGATTTTTGACATATGACACATGTTTTTAGTTCCCTGTAAATTTTTCTTCTCATATTGCTAAAATAACAGTATGTGCTGAGCTTTGCCAAACACTTTTTCGTCCCATAATGACCCCAAACTAAGTGTGTGTGCCAAATTAGATTACGTTCAGACTCTTTGGGAATGCATACACACCAGTTAGTAGCATTTGGATGTCGGCGGTAAAATAACACATCGTTGTGTAACTTGTAGTACTTAGTCAAAGGATGATTGTGTTTTTCTACCAGTAATGTTATTATCTTATACCAGTGAGGATCAGATTTTTGTAATTCAGCCATGTTTCTGCACATATCAATATAATATTGGTGATACTGCTTGTCTTGCATTAAGAGAATCCTGTAGTCATTTATATTTTCTAAGTCACTGTTGGTATCATTCATACCTTGTGGAAGTCTAGACAAAGTGTCTGCAATGGTGTTGTCCTTACCTCTTATGTACTTAATTTCAAAAGAGTAGTTCTGAAGTGTAACTGCCCATCGTGATAGTCTAGGATGTACAAGTTTACAAGTTAACAAAAATGTCAGGGCCTGGTGATCGGTGTAAATTACCGTATGTTTTCCAAATAAATAATAATTGAATTTCTTGAATGCCTATACTATGGAAAGTGTTTCTAACTCAGTAGTGGAGTATGTACGCTCACATTCAGTTAGAGTGCGACTCGCAAACCCAATAATACTTATCTGTTCCTCCTCTTTTTTCTTTACAACTTGAAATAAGCAACAGCCCAAGCCAGTAAGTGAAGCGTCACAAGTCATACAAAAATCTAAATTGAAATCTGGATGGCTCAATATGTTAGCATTCACTAAAGCATGTTTAATTGTATTAAAGTCAGTCTGGCACTGTTCCGACCAGATCCAAACTTGATTCTTTCTGAGTAGATTTAGCAGATGTTTACTGTTCAAAAGTGGTTGTGGCAAAAAACGTCTGAAAAATGAACATAGCCCAAGGAATGATTTTAACTGCTTTTTAGTTCGAGGGCTAGGAAAGTTTCTGATAGCATCTAATTTATTGGGATCCGGGCGTATGCCCTGTGAATTAATGATATGTCCTAAATACTTTATCTCACTGCAACCAAATTTTGATTTTCTTAGGTTGGCTGTGACTCCAGCTTGTGCAAATTTTTCTAAAATTCTTTGAAGTGTGTCAACGTGTTCATTCCAAGATCGTGTAGCTATCAGTATATCATCTACATAGTGTGTGACTGTCTCAACTAAATCGTCGCCAAGCACGGTATCCAGGGCTGTAATGAATACCCCCGAGCTGACATTCAGTCCGAAGGGTACAACACAAAAGTGATAGGTTCGCCCCCCGAACATAAATGCAGTATATTTCCGAGAATCAGGAGTGATACCCACCTGCCAAAACGAATTAGCGAGATCTATTGTGGAAAAATATTTTGCATCTAGAAATTTCTGTAATTGCTCTTCTAAATTTTCAGGTTTTGTGTGAACCGGTAAAATTATTTCATTAATAGCTCGTGCGTCTAACACTAACCTAATGCTTCCATTTGATTTTTTGACAACAAGTAGAGGACTACAATAAGGTGAGGTGGATGGTTCAATGACCTTCCAGTCTAACATTTGTTTTAATTCTTGCCACACAGCAGGTCGTTGAGATAACGGTACGTTATATGTCTTATGGTAGAAGATCTTGTGAGGCTTAACTTCAATCTTGTACACATACGTGTTGATAACACGTAATCGTTTGGTAAAAACTTGTAAATATTTGGATAACACTTCCTGTAGTTTTATACGTTCATGTACACTGAGAGCTGTAGCTTCACTTATCTTATGATCAAGCAATGTTTTCAAGTCCATTAGCTCTGTGTCAGATGAGTGTGTCTGCATGTCTTGAATGTCTTTGTCAAGTACTAACTGAACCTTGTACCCTGTACAGTGTTTGTCATGCTTTAGAGTTCTCCTGTCCAAATCAATAATAATTACACTGCTTTTATCATTTAAAATATATTTACCTTTGGAGAAGTCTATAATGCAGTCCTTCTCGCTCATAATATCTATTCCTAATATGCAATTTGTCACAAGGTTTTGTACAACCAGGAATGGCCATTGTACGGTTCCATTACCTATTTTAACGTTTACAAAAACTTGCTTCGTAACCCTACATGACTTATTACCTAGTGCAGTAGTTATTTTACAGTTTTGGGCAGGAAACTCAGGCACAGGTTCAAATTCACACATCTTTTTATAGAAATTAAAGGACAAAACGCTCACAGCTGCACCTGTATCTAGGATAATAGTAGATGGAATCCCACCTACTACACCAGTAGTAGATGCTAAAACAATTTCATTTGTGTTTAAACGACATTGTGTACTGTCTTGTAACAGTTCATATGATATATTGTTATTGTGGTTGTATCTTATAAATGAAACAGGTAGTTTTTGTTTAGAATTACTCGGCATATCATTATTCTGTTGTTCAAGTGTGGTGTCAAATAACTGATTAACATTGAAGTCGCCCCCCAAGAATTCTTCAGCCACGACCTGGGGCAAAGTAGTGACTGTTTCTAGTTTGTTGGATTATCATTTGTACTAGGTACTGACACAGATTGAGGTTGTGCATCAGGTGTCATTTCTATTATATTCACATTCGGATATTGCCTATTATGATCTCCAAACTTTTGCGGTTGTTGTTGCTGTTGCGCATTATAACTTACCTGTCGGTCGTAAGGTATGCTCCAATTTTGACCTGGTGGCTGCTGTGGTAAAGCAGAGTTTGAATGAAAGTACTGATCGTTACGAGTCCAACCTTGATGCTGTCCTGGCTCGTAGTTATTATTATTTCTATTTCTGTTTGTGTTTTTGTTATTACCTTTGTATCCGTTGTTACCGTTGTAGTTATTACCGCGGTGCCTTTTGTATGGATTGCCGCATGAAATGTTATTACTGTTGTAACTATTGTTTGCATTGGAATACGCGTGTTGATTTTGATTTCCGTACTGAGACGGCATGTGAGTTTGCTGTTTTTGCTATACCGCGTATCCAACTGTGGGCGCGCCAGAATTGATTTGGCAAGCCTGCATGTTTTGCATACCACTAGTGTAAACATCGTGGCTGCTGTTTTGCCGCGCGAAGCGCTGATCTTCAAGTAACATGTCAACCGAATCTAAAGCTGTTAAAAAATAATCTGAATCGTCATCCGGGATATGTAGGAGTTTTTCTTTAATGTTGAAAGGCAATTTGGCCTTCAACGCACGGAGTATATCACGCGTTGCGACTGGTTCGTCTAAAAAATGTCCCATGTTCAAGTATTTTTCAAAATATCTGCGTAAGTTACCATTTTTACTGTTAAAAGTTTCAGGTACTAAAATTTGTCTTCTGAGTCGCTCCTGGACGGATTGCGACCAGAATTTGTTCAGAAAAGCACGCTCAAACTCACTGTACATGGTACATACGTCAGCTTGACTGTATGCCCAGACAGCTGCATCGCCTTGGATGTAACCGACAATATATGATATCTTTTTCCGGTCACTCCAAGTGCGTCGAAATGCGTTACTAAAAGATTTAAGAAAAATCACCGGATGAATGGTTCGTTTTTCTGGGATAAAAATCTGAAATTGCCTGTGTTTCATTAAGCTTTCATCTTCCTTCGCATTGTGATATGGATTTATTCCACTGTAATTACTGGTATGTTCAGCTGGCGAGTAACTACGATAATGTTGCTGTGGTTTACCATGATAATAGCTTGTGTTTGTGTTTCCACATCGTGGTATGTGTTGCAGTCGTGGTGTGTTTTGTTCTTGTGTATTTGTCGTGTGCGGAATGTTTGTATCATACTCGAATGTATATTGGTTTCTGAACTGTACATTTTGACTGATATTTTCGTTACATTCAGACTGTAGTTGATCGGTGAATTGTCTCATGGGTGCAGTGACGGATTGTACTGCGTCACTGATCAGCTGTTTGTTATTAGTAATGTATTGCGCTACGGAGTCGTGCATAATTGTTGGTAAATTTTCACGTAATCATCTATCAAAATGTTTGTCTTTGTTCTCAACCCAATCATGAAATTCTTTATTAATATTTTGAAAATGAGCTGTGGCATCTGATTGTAAGATGTCAGTCAGGTCTTGTTCAACATTGTCAAATTTATTCTGTACGTCAATAATTCGTTTTTCAAGATAGTCATGTACTGAAGGATATGTTTGAATTTGTTCAGTAAGAACTTCACACGTGACATTAAGGTTTTTTACTTGTGTCTGTAAAAGTGCTACGTCAGTTGTAGTCTTTTCTTGTCTCGTATTGAGCTGGGAAAATTTAGTACTGAGTTCAGTCATCTGTTTGGTCAGTGTGGCGTCTATAATGTTCCACACGCTTACATAAAGTGTCATTACCTATCTTGATTGCTATGAGATCAGATTTGATTTCGTCGTTTTGTGTTTTTAACTGTTCATTTTGTGTCTCTAATTGTGCCTTTAAGGTTGCCATGTTTTCGGCGTTCTGTTTCCTTATGGTTGCCATATTTTCTGCGTTTTGTTTCACTAGCATTTGTAACATGTCGGCAATGTTTACCGTTTGCAAGGTCTCTGCCCCCGCCGCGTCATTAGACGTGACGTCATGCATTAACATGGGCTCTGATTGAGATTTTGAAATTTTTGTAGTGGACGGCCTATTGTCAAAATTTTCGTCAACACTTGCGTCAATGTTTGATGAATCGTCACTACCGGTTGCTGTCGTAAAGTCATTCTCTAACACTTGTCTCACGTCCGAGTCGGATTGCGTCTGAATAGTACGTCCTTGCTGTTCCATTTTTGCGTATTGTTTTCTAGTTATTACCATGCCACACGTGATATATGTTTCAAGAAAATTTTTGACACTGATTTTAAAATAAAATGTAGTTGAGCATGAATCGCTCGTAGCAACAATGGCTGTCTGTTAATTTAAAAATAGAAACTGAATTTGAGATTATTGGTAATGGCTGCTGGCCATGTTACATGATATCGTACAGAAGTCGGCCATATTGTACACTCGTGTATTGGTATTGTTGCATACGTTATTGTTTAGGGAAAAGTACTGAGAATAAAATTTATCACTGAAACTGTTATGCAGAAAAGAAACACTACAGAATTTACTGAAAAGCTAATACACCGAATTATACGTCTGGTCAAGCCTGCTAATGCAAAAATGCTGCGTCTTACCTTATTTTGCTGGAAGTTTCATTGCGTCTTCCCGCAAAATTTCAGAATTGGAAAATATCTTCAGATTTTGTTATCTCTCGTACATTGACGTCCAGGTCCAGAAAGTTGATTTTTTACATGAAACAAAGAGAACAATGTAACAAATGACAAAATAACAAGTCCGACACGCAGTCGCCAATATAAAATAAATAAAATAAATAATATATATATTGTTATTTTAAATATGTTAACTATTCTATCTGTATGATGGTGATTGTGATTGCAATTGGATTTGCTTATCTGGAGCGTGGACGTTTGATTATTCGTTATCAGACGCTTGACAATGGCTTTTTCATAAAGGCAATATTACTCGTAGTTGACGGTGAAATAAAACTGTATAATCGGACTTCGTAATGAAATCGTTTCCAAAGACTGCTGCGGTAGGTGCGGACTCATAATCTAAATCTCAATATTACAATAATTTGCCAGCCATGCCAATACGTCGTACAGAGGTGATTGTCTACTAAACATAAAAAAGTTACACAGTTAGTTAAATCAAATATATTCAATGAATAAGCCTACAGTTCATAATCCTACTTACTTTTATAAATATAAATTCTTTACAGAATCGAGTGCCTAGTGTGGTTGCAACTCGCAGTATTCTTCTATAACATGAAATATGGCGGTGTGTCAGACAATAAAATAAAATACGTGCTTTCCACACCACTTCAACCAGAGCTCTCTCCTTCTTTAATCAAACATAAGAGTAACGTAATTGTGCTTTTGTTTTATCAGCGACACAGCGCTGCAGTTGTTTGCCATAGGCTTTATTTATTTGTCACTGATTATTTATCTAATTAATATTTCGCGTTTCCGAGGATACTCACGCTCGGCATGCATATGTGCCTTTATAACACCTCTGCAGGTTCAATGTATTCCTTGGACATTCACATTGACGATGAAACACTGAAATTGCATCGGAAATAAATACAAAAGGCACAATGCCGCCTTAAGTGCAAGAAGATTGAGACTTCTTAGAGTCAGTGCTTTGATCCTTTCCGATGACACCAGAATTAGTTTCCGATACACCACTGCAGGTTCAATGTATTCCTTTTACATACACATTGACGATGAAACACTGAAATTACATCGGAATTAAATACAAGAAGTACAATGCCGACTTAAGTATAAGAATAGAGACTCTTCTTACTGTCTGTGCTTTGATCCTTTACTATGTGACCAGTATTAGTTTCCGATACACCACATCATATTCAATGTATTCCTTCTACATACACATTGACGATGTAGCACTGAAATTACATCGGAATTAAATACAAAAGGCAAAATGCCGCCTTAAGTACGAGAATAGAGACTCTTCTTGCAGTCTGAGCTTTGATCCTTTCCTGTGAGACCAGTATTAGTTTCCGATACACCACTGCACGTTCAATGTATTACTTGGACATTCACATTGACGATGAAACACTGAAATTACTTCGAAACTAAATACAAAAGGCACAATGTCGCCTTAAGTGCAAAAAGAGTGAGACTTCTTAGAGTCTGTGCTTTGATCCTTTCCTATGAGACCAGTATTAGTTTCCGATACACCACTGCAGGTTCGATGTATTCCTTTTACATACACATTGACGATGAAACACTGAAATTACATCTGATTTAAATACAAAAGGCACAATGCCGCCTTAAGTGCAAGAAGAGTGAGACTTCTTAGAGTCTGTGCTTTGATCTTTTCCTATGAGACCAGTATTAGTTTCCGATACACCACTGCAGGTTCAATGTATTCCTTGGACATTCATATGGACGATGAAACACTGAAATAACATCGGAATTAAATACAAAAGGCACAATGCTGCCTTAAGTGCAAGAAGAGTGAGACTTCTTAGAGTCGGTGCTTTGATCCTTTCCTATGAGACCAGTATTAGTTTCCGATACACCATTGCACGTTCAATGTATTCCTTGGACATTCACATTGACGATGAAACACTGAAATTACATCGGAATTAAATACAAAAGGCACAATGTCGCCTTAAGTGCAAGCAGAGTGAGACTCCTTAGAGTCTGTGCTTTGATTCTTTCGTATGAGACCAGTATTAGTTTCCGATAACCCACTGCAGGTTCAATGTATTCCGTTTACACACACATTGACGATGAAACACTGAAATTACATCTGAATTAAATACAAATGGCACAATGCCGCCTTAAGTGCCAGAAGAGTGAGACTTCTTAGTGTCTGTGCTTTGATCCTTTCCTATGAGACCAGTATTAGTTTCCGATACACCACTGCAGGTTCAATGTATTCCTCTTAAATACACATTGACGTAGAAACACTGAAATTACATCGGAATTAAATACAAAAGGCACAATTCCGCCTTAAATCCTAGAAGAGTGAGACTTCATTAGAGTCTGTGCTTTGATCCTTTCCTATGAGACCAGTATTACTTTCCGATACACCACTGCAGGGTCAATGTATTCCTTGGACCTTCACATTGGCGATGAAACACAGAAATCGCATCGGAATTAAATACAAAAGGCACAATGCCGCCTTAAGTACAAGAATAGAGACTCTTCTTATAGTCGGTGCTTTGATCCTTTCCTGTGAGACCAGTATTAGTTTCCGATACACCACTGCAGGTTCAATGTATTCCTTGGACATTCACATTGACGATGAAACACTGAAATCACATCGGAATTAAATACAAAAAGCACAATGCCACCTTAAGTGCAAGAAGAGTGAGACTTCTTATAGTCTTTGCTTTGATCCTTTCCTATGAGACCAGTATTAGTTTCCGATACACCACTGCAGGTTCAATGTATTCCGTTTACATACACATTGGCGATGAAACACTGAAATTACATTGGAATTAAATACAAAGGCACAATGCCGCCTTAGGTGCAAGAAGAGTGAGACTTCTTAGAGTCTGTGCATTGATCCTTTCCTGTGAGACCAGTATTAGTGTCCGATACAGCACTGCACGTTCAATGCATTCCTTGGACCTTCACATTGGCGATGAAACACAGAAGTCGCATCGGAATTAAATAGAAAAGGCACAATGCCGCCTTAAGTACAAGAATAGAGACTCTTCTTATAGTCGGTGCTTTGATCCTTTCCTGTGAGACCAGTATTAGTTTCGGATACACCACTGCAGGTTCAATGTGTTCCTTTGACATTCACATTGACGATGATAGACTGAAATTGCATCGGAATTAAATACAAAAGGCACAATGCCGCCTTAAGTGCAAGAAGAGTGAGACTTCTTAGAGTCTGTGCTTTGATCCTTTCCTATGAGAACAGTATTAGTTTCCGAACACCCACTGCAGGTTCAATGTATTCCGTTTACATACACATTGACGATGAAACACTGAAATTACATCGGAATTAAATACAAAAGGCATAATGCCGCCCTAAGTGCAAGAAGAGTGAGACTTCTTAGTGTCTGTGCTTTGATCCTTTCCTATGAGACAAGTATTAGTTTCCGATACACCACTGCAGGTTCAATGTATTCCTTGGACATTCACAGTAACGATGAAACACTGAATTTACATCGGAATTAAATGCAAAAGGCACAATGCCGCCTTTAGTGCAAGGTGAGTGAGACTTCTTAGAGTCTGTGCTTTGATCCTTTCCTATGAGACCAGTATTAGTTTCTGACACACCACTGCAGGTACAATGTATTCCTTTTACATACACATTGACGATGAAGCACTGAAATTACATCGGAATTAAATACAAAAGGCAAAATGCCGCCTTAAGTACAAGAATAGAGACTCTTCTTACAGTTAGAGCTTTGATCCTTTCCTGTGAGACCAGTATTAGTTCCCGATACACCACTGCACGTCCAATGAATTCCTTGGACATTCACATTGACGGTGAAACACTGAAATTACTTCGTAATTAAATACAAAAGGCACAATGCCGCCTTAAGTGCAAGAAGAGTGAGACTTCTTAGAGTCTGTGCTTTGATCCTTTCCTATGAGACCAGTATTAGTTTCCGATACAACACTGCAGGTTCTATGTATTCCTTTTACATACACATCGACGATGAAACACTGAAATTACATCGGAATTAAATACAAAAGGCACAATGCCGCCTTAAGCGCAAGAAGAGTGAGACTTCTTAGAGTCTGTGATTTGATCCTTTCCTATGAGACCAGTATTAGTTTCCGATACACCACTGCAGGTTCAATGTATTCCGTTTACATACACATTACGATGAAACACTGAAATTACATCGGAATTAAATACAAATGGACCAATGCCACAATAAGTGCAAGAAGAGTGAGATTTCTTATTGTCTGTGCTTTGATTCTTTCCTATGAGACCAGTATTAGTTTCCGATACACCACTGCAGTTTCAATGTATTGCTTTTACATACACATTGACGATGATACACTGAAATTACATCGTAATTAAATACAAAAGGCACAATACCGCATTAAATGCAAGTAGAGTGAGACTTATTACAGTCTGCGCTTTGATACTTTCCTATGAGACCAGTATTAGTTTCCGATACACCACTGCAGGTTCAATGTAATCCTTTTACATACACATTGACGATGAAACACTGAAATTACATCGGAATTGAATACAAAAGGCACAATGACGCCTTAAATGCAAGAAGAGTGAGACTTCTTAGAGTCTGTGCTTTGATCCTTTCCTATGAGACCAGTATTAGTTTCCGATACACCACTGCAGGGTCAATGAATTCCTTGGAGCTTCACATTGACGATGAAACACAGAAATCGCATCGGAATTAAATACAAAAGGCACAATGCCGCCTTAAGTACAAGAATAGAGACTCTTCTTACAGTCGGAGCTTTGATCGTTTCCCGTGAGACCAGTATTAGTTTCGGATACACCACTGCAGCTTCAATGTATTCCTTGGACATTCACATTGACGATGAAACACTGAAATTGCATCGGAACTAAATACAAAAGGCACAATGCCGAATTAAGTCCAAGAAGAGTGAGACTTCTTAGAGTCTGTGCTTTGATCCTTTCCTATGAGACCAGTATTAGTTTCCGATAACCCACTGCAGGTTCAATGTATTCCGTTTACATACACATTGACGATGAAACACTGAAATTACATCGGAATTAAAAACAAGAGGCACAATGCCGCCTTAAGTACAAGAATAGAGACTCTTCTTACAGTCGATGCTTTGATCCGTTCCTGTGAGACCAGTATTAGTTTCCGATACACCACTGCTGGTTCAATGTATTCCTTGGACATTCTTAATTACGATGAAACACTGAAATTACATCGGAATTAAATACAAAAGGCTCAATGCCACCTTAAGTGCAAGGAGAGTGAGACTTCTTAGAGTCTGTGCTTTCCTATGAGACCAGTATTAGGTTCCGATACATCACTGCAGGTTCAATGTATTACGTTTACGTACACATTGACGATGAAACACTGAAATTACATCGGAATTAAATACAAAAGGCACATTGTCGCCTTAAGTGCAAGAAGAGTGAGACTTCTTAGAGTCTGTGCATTGATCCTTTCCTGTGAGACCAGTATTAGTTTCCGATACACTACTGCACGTTCAATGTATTCTGTGGACCTTCACATTGACGATGAAACACTGATGTAATTTCGGAATTAAATACAAAAGGCACAATGCCGCCATAAGTGCAAGAAGAGTGAGACTTCTTATAGTCTGTGCTTTGATCCATTCCTATGACACCAGTATTACTTTTCGATACACCACTGCAGGTTGAATGTATTCCATTTACATACACATTGATGACGAAACACTGAAATTACGTCGGAATTAAATACAAAAGGCACAATGCCGCCTTAAGTGCAAGAAGCGTGAGACTTCTTAGAGTCTGTGCTTTGATCCTTTCCTATGACACCATTATTAGTTTCCGATAACCCACTGCAGGTACAATGTATTCCGTTTACATACACATTGACGATGAAACACTGAAATTACATCGGAATTAAATACAAAAGGCACTATGCCGCCTTAAATGCAAGAAGAGTGTGACTTCTTAGAGTCTGTGCTTTGATCCTTTTCTATGAGACCAGTACTAGTTTCCGATACACCACTGCAGGTTCAATGTATTCCGTTTACATACACATTGACGATGAAACTCTGAAATTACATCGGAATTAAATACAAAAGGCACAATGCCGCCTTAAGTGCAAGAAGAGTGAGACTTCTTAGAGTCTGTGCTTTGATCCTTTCCTGTCAGACCAGTGTTGGTTTCCGATACACCACTACTGGTTCAATGTATTCCTTGGTCCTTCACATTGACGATGAAACACTGAAATTACATCGGAATTAAATAAAAAAGGCACAACGCCGCCTTAAGTGCAAGAAGAGTGAGATTTCTTAGAGTCTATGCTTTGATCCTTTCCTATGAGACCAGTATTAGTTTCCGATACACCACTGCAGGTTCAATGTATTTCTTGGACATTCACATTGACGATGAAACACTGAAATTACATCGTAATTAAATACAAAAGGCACAATGCCGCCTTAAGTGCAAGAAGAGCGAGACTACTTAGAGTCTGTGCTTTCATCCTTTCCTATGAGACCATTATTAGTTTCCGATAACCCACTGCAGGTTCAATGTATTCCGTTTACATACAAATTGACGATGAAACACTGAAATTACATCGGACTTAAATTCAAAAGGCACTATGCCGCCTTAAATGCAAGAAGAGTGTGACTTCTTAGACTCTGTGCTTTGATCCTTTCCTATGAGACCAGTATTAGCTTCTGATAACCCACTGCAGGTTCAATGTATTCCGTTTACATACATATTGACGATGAAACACTGAAATTACATCGGAATTAAATACAAAAGGCACAATGCCGCCGTAACTGCAAGAAGATTGAGACTTCATAGAGTCTGTGCTTTGATCCTTTCCTATGAGACCAGTTTTAGTTTCCGATACACCACTGCAGGTTCAATGTATTCCTTGGTCCTTCACATTGACGATGAAACACTGAAATCACTTCGGAATTAACTACAAAAGCCACAATGCCGCCTTAAGTGCAAGAAGATTGAGACTTCATAGAGTCTGTGCTTTGATCCTTTCCTATGAGACCAGTTTTAGTTTCCGATACACCACTGCAGGTTCAATGTATTCCTTGGTCCTTCACATTGGCGATGAAACACAGAAATCGCATCGGAATTATACACAAAAGCCACAATGCCGCCTTAACTATAAGAATAGAGACTCGTCTTACAGTCGGTGCTTTGATCCTTTCCTGTGAGTCCAGTATTAGTTTCCGATACACCACTTCAGGTTCAATGAATTCCTTGGACATTCACATTGACGATGAAACACTGAAATTGCATCGGAATTAAATACAAAAGGCACAATGCCGCCTTAAGTGCAAGAAGTGTGAGACTTCTTAGAGTCTGTGCTTTGATCCCTTCCAATAAGACCAGTATTAGTTTCCGATACCCCCCGGCAGGTTCTATGTATTCCGTTTACATACTCATTGACGATGAAACACTGAAATTACATCGGAATTAAATACAAAAGGCACAATGCCGCCCTACGTGCAAGAAGAGTGAGACTCCTTAGTGTCTGTGCTTTGATACTTTCCTATGAGACTAGTATTAGTTTGCGATAACCCACGGCAGGTTCAATGTATTCCGTTTACATACACATTGACGATGAAACACTGAAATTACATCGGAATTAAATACAAAAGGCACAATGCCGCCCTAAGTGCAAGAAGAGTGATACTCCTTAGTGTCCGTGCTTTGATCCTTTCCTGTGAGACCAGTATTAGTTTCCGATACACAACTGCAGGGTCAATGTATTCCTTGGACCTTCACATTGACGATGAAACACAGAAATCGCATCGGAATTAAAAATAAAGGCACAAGGCCGCCTGAAGTAAAAGAATAGAGACTCTTCTTACAGTCGGTGCTTCGATCCTTTCCTTTGAGACCAGTATTAGTTTCCGATACACCACTGCTGGTTCAATGTATTCCTTGGACATTCATAATTACGATGAAATACTGAAATTACATCGGAATTAAATACAAAAGGCACAATGCCGCCTTAAGTGCAAGGAGAGTGAGACTTCTTAGAGTCTGTGCTTTCCTATGAGACCAGTATTAGATTCCGATACACCACTGCAGGTTCAATGTATTCCTTGGACCTTCACATTAACGATGAAACACAGAAATCGCATCGGAATTAAATACAAATGCCACAATGCCGCCTTAACTATAAGAATAGAGACTCTTCTTACAGTCGGTGCTTTGATCCTTTCTTGTGAGTCCAGTATTAGTTTCTGTTACAACACTGAAGGTTCAATTTATTCCTTGGACATTCACATTGACGATGAAACACTGAAATTACATCGGAATTAAATACAAAAGGCACAATGCCACCTTAAGTGCAAGAAGAGTGAGACCTCTTAGAGTCTGTGCTTTGATCCTTTCCTGTGAGATAAGTTTTAGTTTCCGATACACTACTGCAGGTTCAATGTATTCCTTGGTCCTTCACATTGACGATGAAACACTGAAATTACTTCGGAATTAAATACAAAAGCCACAATGCCGCCTTAAGTGCAAGAATAGAGACTCTTCTTACAGTCGGTGCTTTGAGCATTCCCTGTGAGACCAGTATTAGTTTCCGATATACCACTGCAGGTTCAATGTATTCCTTGCACCTTCACAATGACGATGAAACACAGAAATCGCATCGAAATTAAATACAAATTTAAAAACGCCGCCTTCATTACAAGAATAGAGGCTCTTCTTACAGTCGGTGCTTTGATCTTTTCCTGTGAGACCAGTATTAGTTTCCAACACACGACTGCAGGTTCAATGTATCCTTGGACATACATATTGACGATGAAACACTGAAATTCCATCGGAATTAAATACAAATGGCACATTGCCGCCTTAAGTGCAAGAAGAGTGAGACTTCTTTGAGTCTGTGCTTTGATCCTTTGGTGTGAGACCAGTATTAGTTTCCGATACACCAATGCATGTTCAATGTATTCCTTGGACATTCACATTGACGATGAAACACTGAAATTACATCGGAATTAAATACAAAAGGCACAATGCCGCCTTAAGTGCAAGAAGAGTGAGACTTCTTAGAGTCTGTGTTTTGATCCTTTCCTGTGAGATATGTTTTAGTTTCCGATACACTACTGCAGGTTCAATGTATTCCTTGGTCCTTCACATTGACGATGAAACACTGAAATTACTTCGGAATTAAATACAAAAGCCACAATGCCGCCTTAAGTGCAAGAAGAGTGGGACTATTTTGAGTCTGTGCTTTAATACTTTCCTGCGAGACCAGTATTAGTTTCCGATACACCACTGCAGGTTCAATGCATTCCTTGGACCTTCACATTGATGATGAAACACAGAAATCGCATCGGAATTAAATACAAATGGCACAGTGCCGCCTTAAGTACATGAATAGAAGCTCTTCTTACAGTCGGAGCTTTGAGCATTCCCTGTGAGACCAGTATTAGTTTCCGATACACCACTGCAGGTTCAATGTATTCCTTGCACCTTCACATTGACGATGAAATACAGAAATCGCATCGAAATTAAATACAAAACTCATAACGCCGCCCTAATTACAAGAATAGAGACTCTTCTTACAGTCGGTGCTTTGATCTTTTCCTGTGAGACCAGTATTAGTTTCCGACACACCACTGCAGGTTCAATGTATCCTTGGACATACACATTGATAATGAAACACTGAAATTCCATCAGAATGAATTACAAATGGCACATTGCCGCCTTAAGTGCAAGAAGAGTGAGACTTCTTAGAGTCTGTGCTTTGATCCTTTAGTGTGAGACCAGTATTAGTTTCCGATACACCACTGCATGTTCAATGTATTCCTTGGACCTACACATTGACGATGAAATACCGAAATCGCATCGGAATTAAATACAAAATACACAATGCCGCCTTAAGTACGAGAATAGATACTCTTCTTACAGTCTGTGCTTTGATCTTTTCCTGTGAGACCAGTATTAGTTTCCGATACACCACTGCAGGTTCAGTCTATTCCTTGGACATACACATTGACGATGAACAACTGAAATTACATCGGAATTAAATACAAAAGGCACAATGCCGCCATAAGTGCAAGCAGAGCGAGACTTATTACAGTCCGTGCTTTGATCCTTTCCTGTGAGACCAGTATTAGTTTCCGATACACCACTGCAGGTTCAATGTATTCCATGGACCTACACATTGACGATGAAACACCGAAATCGCATCGGAATTAAATACAAAATACACAACGCCGCCATAATTACAAGAACAGAGACTCACCTTACAGTCGGTGCTTTGATCTTTTCCTGTGAGACCTGTATTAGATTCCGATACACCACTGCTGGTTCAATGTATTCATTGGACGTTCACATTGACGATGAAACACTGAAATTGCATCGGACGTAAATACAAAAGGCACAATTCGCCTTAAGTACAAGAATAGAGACTCTTCTTACAATCGGTGTTTGATCCTATCCTGTGAGACCAGTATTATTTTCCGATACACCACTGCAGGTTCAATGTATTCCTTGGACATTCACATTGACGATGAAACACTGAAATTACATAGGAATTAAATACAAAAGGCACAATGCCGCCTTAAGTGCAAGAAGAGTGAGACTTCTGAGAGTAGGTGCTTTGATCCTTTCCTATGAGACCATTATTAGTTTCCGATACACCACTGCAGGTTCAATTTATTCCGTTAACATACACATTGACGATTAAACACTGAAATTACATCGGATTTAAGTACAAAGGCACAATGCCGCGTTAAGTGCAAGATGAGTGAGACTTCTTAGAGTCTGTGCTTTGATCCTTTCCTGTGAGACCAGTATAAGTTTCCGATACACCACTGCACGTTCAATGTATTCCTTGCACCTTTACATTGACGATGAAACACTGATATTACTTCGGAATTAAATACAAAAGGCACAATGCCGCCTTAAGTGCAAGAAGAGTGAGACTTCTTAGAGTCTGTGCTTTTGTCCTTTCCTATGAGACCAGTATTAGTTTCCGATAACCCACTGCAGGTTCAATGTATTCCGATTAGATACACATTGACGATGAAACACTGAAATTACATCGTAAATAAATACAAAAGGCACAATGCCGCCTTAAGTGCAAGAAGATTGAAACTTCTTAGAGTCTGTGCTTTGATCCTTTCCTGTGATACCAGTATTAGTTTCCGATACACCACTGCAGGTTCAATGTGTTCCTTGGACATACACATTGACGGGAAAACACTGAAATTACATTGGAATTAAATATAAAAGGCACAATGTCGCCTTAAGTGCAAGAAGAGTGAGACTTCTTAGAGTCTGTGGTTTGATCCTTTCCTGTGAGACCTGTATTAGTTTCCGATACACCACTGCACGTTCAATGTATTCCTTTGACCTTCACATTGACGATGAAACACAGAAATCGCATCGGAATTATATAAAAAAGGCACAATGCCGCCTTAAGTACAAGAATAGAGACTGTTCTTACAGTCGGTGTTTGGCACACTGGACTCGCATTCGGGAGGACGACGGTTCAATCCCGTCTCTGGCCATCCTGATTTAGGTTTTCCGTGATTTCCCTAAATCGTTTCAGGCAAATGCCGGGATGGTGCCTTTGAAAGGGCACGGCCGATTTCCTTCCCAATCATTCCCTAGCCCGAGCTTGCGCTCCGTCTCTAATGACCTCGTTGTCGACGGGACGTTAAACACTAACCACCACCACCACCATCGGTGTTTGATCCTTTCCTGTGAGACCAGTATTAGTTTCCGATACACCACTGCAGGTTCACTGTATTCCTTCGACATTCACATTAATGATGATACACTGAAAATACATAGGAATTAAATACAAAAGGCACAATGCCGCCTTAAGTGCAAGAAGAGTGAGCCTTCTTAGAGTCTGTGCTTTGATCCTTTCCTATGAGACCATTATTAGTTTCCGATACACCACTGCAGGTTCAATATATTCCGTTTACATACACATTGACGATGAAACACTGAAATTACATCGGAATTAAATACAAAGGCACAATGCCGCGTTAAGTGCAAGAAGAGTGAGACTTCTTAGAGTCTGTGCATTGATCCTTTCCTATGAGACCAGTATTACATTCCGATACACCACTGCAGGTTCAGTGTATTCCTTTTACATACACATTGACGATGAAACACTGAAATTACATCGGAATTAAATACAAAAGTCACAATGCCGCCTTAAGTGTAAGAAGAATGAGTCTTCTTAGAGCCTGTGCTTTCATCCTTTCCTATGAGACCAGTATTAGTTTCCGATACACCATTGCAGGTTCAATGTATTCCGTGGACATTCACATTGACGATGAAACACTGAAATTACATAGGAATTAATTACAAAAGGCAGAATGCCGCCTTAAGTGCAAGAAGAGTGAGACTTCTTAGAGTCTGTACTTTGATCCTTTCCTATGAGACCAGTATTAGTTTCCGATAACCCACTGCAGGTTCAATGAATTCCTTTTACATACACATTGACGATGAAACTCTGAAATTACATCGGAATTTAATACAAAAGGCATAATGCCGCCTTAACTGCAAGAAAAGTGAGACCTCTTAGAGTCTGTGTTTTGATCCTTTCCTGTGAGACCAGCATAAGTTTCCGATACACCACTGCAGGTTCAATGTATTCCTTGGACCTTCACATTGACGATGAAACACTGAAATCGCATCGGAATTAAATACAAAAGGCACAATGCCGCCTTAAGTACAAGAATAGAGACTCTTTTTACAGTCGGTGCTTTGATCCTTTCCTATGAGGCCAGTATTGGTTTCCGATACACCACTGCAGGTTCAATGTATTCCTTGGACCTTCACATTGACGATGAAACACAGAAATCGCATCGGAATTAAATACAAAAAGCACAATGCCGCCTTTAGTACAAGAATAGAGACTCTTCTTACAGTCGGTGCTTTGATCCTTCCCTGTGAGACCAGTATTAGTTTCCGATACACCACTGTAGGTCTAATTTATTCCTTGGACCTTCACATTGACGATGAAACACAGAAATCGCAACGGAATTAAATACAAAAGGCACAATGCCGACTTAAGTATAAGAATAGTGACTCTTCTTACAGTCGGTGCTTTGATCCTCTCTTGTGAGACCAGTATTAGATTCCGATACACAACTGCAGGTTCAATGTATTCCCTTTACATACACATTGACGATGAAACACTGAAATTACATCGGATATAAATACAAAAGGCACAATGCCGCCTTAAGTGCAAGAAGAGTGAGACTTCTTAGAGTCTGTGCTTTCATCCTTTCCTATGACACCAGTATTAGTTTCCGATTCACCACTGCAGGTTCAATGAATTCCCTTTACATGGACATTGACGATGAAACTCTGAAATTACATCGTAATTTAATACAAAAGGCATAATGCCGCCTTAACTGCAAGAAAAGTGAGACCTCTTAGAGTCTGTGTTTTGATCCTTTCCTGTGAGACCAGCATAAGTTTCCGATACACCACTGCAGGTTCAATGTATTCCTTGGACCTTCACATTGACGATGAAACACAGAAATCGCATCGGAATTAAATAGAAAAGGCACAATGCCACCTTAAGTACAAGAATAGAGTCACATCTTACAGTCGGTGCTTTGATCTCTTCCTGTGAGACCAGTATTAGTTACCGATACACAACTGCAGGTTCAATGTATTCCCTTTACATACACATTGACGATGAAACACTGAAATTACATCGGATATAAATACAAAAGGCACAATGCCGCCTTAAGTGCAAGAAGAGTGAGACTTCTTAGAGTCTGTGCTTTCATCCTTTCCTATGACACCAGTATTAGTTTCCGATTCACCACTGCAGGTTCAATTAATTCCTTTTACATACACATTGACGATGAAACTCTGAAATTACAACGGAATTTTAATACAAAAGGCATAATGCCGCCTTAAGTGCAAGAAAAGTGAGACCTCTTAGAGTCTGTGTTTTGATCCTTTCCTGTGAGACCAGCATATGTTTCCGATACACCACTGCAGGTTCAATGTATTCCTTGGACCTTCACATTGACGATGAAACACTGAAATCGCATCGGAATGAAATACAAAAGGCACAATGCCGCCTTAAGTACAAGAATAGAGACTCTTCTTACAGTCGGTACTTTGTCCTTTCCTATGAGGCCAGTATTGGTTTCCGATACACCACTGCAGGTTCAATGTATTCCTTGGACCTTTACATTGACGATGAAACACAGAAATCGCATCGGAATTAAATACAAGAAGCACAATGCCGCCTGTAGTACAAGAATAGAGACTCTTGTTACAGTCGGTGTTTTGATCCTTTCCTGTGAGACCAGTATTAGTTTCCGATACACCACTGTAGGTCTAATGTATTCCTTGGACCTTCACATAGACGATGAAACACAGAAATCGCAACGGAATTAAATACAAATTGCACAATGCCGCCTTAAGTACAAGAATAGAGACTCTTCTTACACTCGGTGCTTTGAACCTTTCCTATGAGACCAATTTTAGTTTCCGATACGCCACTGCAGATTCATTGTATTCCTTTTACATACACATTGATGATGAAACACTGAAATTACATCAGAATGAATTACAAAAGGCACAATGCCGCCTTAAGTGCAAGAAGAGTGAGACTTCTTAGAGTCTGTGCTTTGATCCTTTCCTGTGAGACCAGTATTAGCCCCCGATACACCACTGCAGGTTCAATGTATTCCTTGGACCTTCACATTGACGATGAAACACAGACATCACATCGGAATTAAATACAAAAGGCACAATGCCGCCTCTAGTACAATAATAGATACTCTTCTTTCAGTCGGTGCTTTGATCCTTACCTGTGAGACCAGTATTAGTTTCCGATAGACCACTGCAGGTTCAATGTATTCCTTCGACCTTCACATTGACGATGAAACACTGAAATCGCATCGGAATTAAATACGAAAGGCACAATGCCGCCCTAACTACAAGAATAGAGACTCTTCTTACAGTCGGTGCTTTGATCCTTTCCTATGAGACCAGTTTTAGTTTCCGATACACCACCGCAGATTCAATGTATTCCATGGACCTTCACATTGACGATGAAACACAGAAATCACATCGCAGATAAATACAACAGGCACAATGATGCCTTAAATAAAAGAATAGAGACTCTTCTTACAGTCGGTGCTTTGATCGTTTCCTGTGAGACCAGTATTAGTTTTCGATACACCAGTGCAGGTTCAATGTATTCCTTGGACATTCACATTGACGATGAAACACAGAAATCGCATCGGAATGAAATACAAAAGGCACAATGCCGCCTTAAGTAAAAGAATAGAGACTCTTCTTACTGTCGGTGCTTTGATCCGTTCCTGTGAGACCAGTACTAGCTTCCTATACACCACTGCAGGTTCAATGTATTCCCTGGACCTTCACATTGACGATGAAACACAGAAATGGCATCGGAATTAAATACAAAAGGCACAATGCCGACTTAAGTATAAGAATAGTGACTCTTCTTACAGTCGGTGCTTTGATCCTCTCCTGTGAGACCAGTATTAGATTCCGATACACCTTTTCCGGTTCAATGTATTCCTTGGACCTTCACATTGACGATGAAACACAGAGATCGCATCGGAATTAAATAGAAAAGGCACAATGCCGCCTAAAGTACAAGAATAGAGTCACATCTTACAGTCGGTGCTTTGATCCCTTCCTGTGAGACCAGTATTAGTTTCCGATACACAACTGCAGGTTCAATGTATTCCCTTTACATACACATTGACGATGAAACACTGAAATTACATCGGATATAAATACAAAAGACACAATGCCGCCTTAAGTGCAAGAAGAGTGAGACTTCTTAGAGTCTGTCCTTTCTTCCTTTCCTATGACACCAGTATTAGTTTCCGATTCACCACTGCAGGTTCAATGAAGTCCTTTTACATACACATGGACGATGAAACTCTAAAATTACATCGGAATTAAATACAAAAGGCACAATGCCGCCTTAAGTACAAGAATAGAGACTCTTCTTACAGACGGTGCTTTGATCCTTTCCTATGAGGCCAGTATTAGTTTCCGATACACCACTGCAGGTTCAATGTATTCCTTGGACCTTCACATTGACGATGAAACACAGAAATCGCATCGGAATTAAATACAAAAAGCACAATGCCGCCTTCAGTACAAGAATAGAGACTCTTCTTACAGTCGGTGCTTTGATCCTTTCCTGTGAGACCAGTATTAGTTTCCGATACACCACTGTAGGTCTAATGTATTCCTTGGACCTTCACATTGACGATGAAACACAGAAATCGCAACGGAATTAAATACAAATGGCACAATGCCGCCTTAAGTACAAGAATAGAGACTCTTCTTACACTCGGTGCTTTGATCCTTTCCTATGAGACCAGTTTTAGTTTCCGATACACCACTGCAGATTCAATGTATTCCTTTTACATAAACACATGGACGATGATACACTGAAATTACATCAGAATGAAATACAAAAGGCACAATGCCGCCTTAAGTGCAAGAAGAGTGAGACTTCTTAGAGTCTGTGCTTTGATCCTTTCCTGTGAGACCAGTATTAGCTTCCGATACACCACTGCAGGTTCAATGTATTCCTTGGGCCTTCACATTGACGATGAAACACAGAAATCACATCGGAATTAAATGCAAAAGGCACAATGCCGCCTTTAGTACAATAATAGATACTCTTCTTTCAGTCGGTGCTTTGATCCTTTCCTATGAGACCAGTTTTAGTTTCCGATACACCACTGCAGATTCAATGTATTCCTTTTACATAAACACATTGACGATGATACACTGAAATTACATCAGAATGAAATACAAAAGGCACAATGGTGCCTTAAGTGCAAGAAGAGTGAGACTTCTTAGAGTCTGTGCTTTGATCCCTTCCTATAAGACCAGTATTAGTTTCCGATAACCCACTGCCGGTTCAATGTATTCCGTTTACATACACATTGACGATGAAACACTGAAATTACATCGGAATTAAATACAAAAGGCACAATGCCGCCCTAAGTGCAAGAAGAGTGAGACTCCTTAGTGTCTGTGCTTTGATCCTTTCCTATGAGACCAGTATTAGTTTCCGATAACCCACTGCATGTTCAATGTATTCCGTTTACATACACATTGACGATGAAACACTGAAATTACATCGGAATTAAATACAAAAGGCACAATGCCGCCCTAAGTGCAAGAAGAGTGATACTCCTTAGTGTCTGTGCTTTGATCCTTTCCTATGAGATCAGTATTAGTTTCCGATACACCACTGCAGGTTCAATGTATTCCTTTTACATACACATTGACGATGAAACACAGAAATCGCATCGGAATTAAATACAAAAAGCACAATGCCGCCTTTAGTACAAGAATAGAGACTCTTCTTACAGTCGGTGCTTTGATCCTTTCCTGTGAGACCAGTATTAGTTTCCGATACACCACTGTAGGTCTAATGTATTCCTTGGACCTTCACATTGACGATTAAACACAGAAATCGCAACGGAATTAAATACAAATGGCACAATGCCGCCTTAAGTACAAGAATAGAGACTCTTCTTACACTCGGTGCTTTGATCCTTTCCTATGAGACCAGTTTTAGTTTCCGATACACCACTGCAGATTCAATGTATTCCTTTTACATATACACATTGACGATGAAACGATGAAATTACATCGGAATGAAATACAAAGGCACAATGCCGCGTTAAGTGCAAGAAGAGTGAGACTTCTTAGAGTCTGTGGTTTGATCCTTTCCTGTGAGACCAGTATTAGTTTCCGATACACCAATGCACGTTCAATGTATTCCTTGGACCTTCACATTGACGATGAAACACAGAAATCGCATCGGAAATAATACAAAAAGCACAATGCCGCCTTTAGTACAAGAATAGAGACTCTTCTTACAGTCGGTGCTTTGATCCTTTCCTGTGAGACCAGTATTAGTTTCCGATACACCACTGTAGGTCTAATGTATTCCTTGGACCTTCACATTGACGATGAAACACAGAAATCGCAACGGAATTAAATACAAATGGCACAATGCCGCCTTAAGTACAAGAATAGAGACTCTTCTTACACTCGGTGCTTTGATATTTTCCTATGAGACCAGTTTTAGTTTCCGATACACCACTGCAGATTCAATGTATTCCTTTTACATAAACGCATTGACGATGATACACTGAAATTACATCAGAATGAAATACAAAAGGCACAATGCCGCCTTAAGTGCAAGAAGAGTGAGACTTCTTAGAGTCTGTGCTTTGATCCTTTCCTGTGAGACCAGTATTAGCTTCCGATACACCACCGCAGGTTCAATGTATTCCTTGGACCTTCACATTGACGATGAAACACAGAAATCACATCGGAATTAAATACAAAAGGCACAATGCCGCCTTTAGTACAATAATAGATACTCTTCTTTCAGTCGGTGCTTTGATCCATTCCTGTGAGACCAGTATTAGTTTCCGATAGAGCACTGCAGGTTCAATGTATCCCTTCGACCTTCACATTGACGATGAAACACTGAAATCGCATCGGAATTAAATACGAAAGGCACAATGCCGCCTTAACTACAAGAATAGAGACTCTTCTTACAGTCGGTGCTTTGATCCATTCCTGTGAGTCCAGTATTAGTTTCCGATTCACCACTGCAGGTTCAATGTATTCCTTGGACATTCACATTGACGATGAAACACTGAAATTGCATCGGAATTAAATACAAAAGGCACAATGCCGCCTTAAGTGCAAGAAGTGTGAGACTTCTTAGAGTCTGTGCTTTGATCCCTTCCTATAAGACCAGTATTAGTTTCCGATAACCCACTGCCGGTCAATGTATTCCGTTTACATACACATTGACGATGAAACACTGAAATTACATCGGAATTAAATACAAAAGGCACAATGCCGCCCTAAGTGCAAGAAGAGTGAGACTCCTTAGTGTCTGTGCTTTGATCCTTTCCTATGAGACCAGTATTAGTTTCCGATAACCCACTGCATGTTCAATGTATTCCGTACATACACATTGACGATGAAACACTGAAATTACATCGGAATTAAATACAAAAGGCACAGTGCCGCCTTAAATGCAAAAAGAGTAAGACTGCTTACAGTCTGTGCTTTGATCCTTTCCTATGAGACCAGTATTAGTTTCCACTACACCTCTGCAGGTTCAATGTATTCCTTTTACATACACATTAACGATGAAAGACTGAAATTACATCGGAATTAAATACAAAAGGCACAATGCCGCCTTAAATGCAAGAACAGTGGGACTTCTTAGAGTCTGAGCTTTGATCCTTTCCAATGAGACCAGTATTAGTTTCCGATACACCACTGCAGGGTCAATGTATTCCTTGGACCTTCACATTGACGATGAAACACAGAAATCGCATCGGAATTAACAACAAAAGGCACAATGCCGCCTGAAGTACAAGAATAGAGACTCTTCTTACAGTCGGTGCTTCGTGCCTTTCCTGTGAGACCTGTATTAGTTTCCGATACACCACTGCTGGTTCAATGTATTCCTTGAACATTCGTAATTACGATGAAATACTGAAATTACATCGGAATTAAATACAAAAGGCACAATGCCGCCTTAAGTGCAAGGAGAGTGAGACTTCTTAGAGTCTGTGCTTTCCTATGAGACCAGTATTAGATTCCGATACACCACTGCAGGTTCAATGTATTCCGTTTACATACACATTGACGATGAAACGATGAAATTACATCGGAATGAAATACAAAGGCACAATGCCGCGTTAAGTGCAAGAAGAGTGAGACTTCTTAGAGTCTGTGGTTTGATCCTTTCCTGTGAGACCAGTATTAGTTTCCGATACACCAATGCACGTTCAATGTATTCCTTGGACCTTCACATTGACGATGAAACACAGAAATCGCATCGGAATTAAATACAAAAAGCACAATGCCGCCTTTAATACAAGAATAGAGACTCTTCTTACAGTCGGTGCTTTGATCCTTTCCTGTGAGACCAGTACTAGTTTCCGATACAACACTGTAGGTCTAATGTATTCCTTGGACCTTCACATTGACGATGAAACACAGAAATCGCAACGGAATTAAATACAAATGGCACAATGCCGCCTTAAGTACAAGAATAGAGACTCTTCTTACACTCGGTGCTTTGATCCTTTCCTATGAGACCAGTTTTAGTTTCCGATACACCACTGCAGATTCAATGTATTCCTTTTACATAAACACATTGACGATGATACACTGAAATTACATCAGAATGAAATACAAAAGGCACAATGCCGCCTTAAGTGCAAGAAGAGTGAGACTTCTTAGAGTCTGTGCTTTGATCCTTTCCTGTGAGACCAGTATTAGCTTCCGATACACCACTGCAGGTTCAATGTATTCCTTGGACCTTCACATTGACGATGAAACACAGAAATCACATCGGAATTAAATACAAAAGGCACAATGCCGCCTTTAGTACAATAATAGATACTCTTCTTTCAGTCGGTGTTTTGATCCTTTCCTGTGAGACCAGTATTAGTTTCCGATAGACCACTGCAGGTTCAATGTATCCCTTCGACCTTCACATTGACGATGAAACACTGAAATGGCATCGGAATTAAATACGAAAGGCACAATGCCGCCTTAACTACAAGAATAGAGACTCTTCTTACAGTCGGTGCTTTGATCCTTTCCTGTGAGTCCAGTATTAGTTTCCGATTCACCACTGCAGGTTCAATGTATTCCTTGGACATTCACATTGACGATGAAACACTGAAATTGCATCGGAATTAAATACAAAAGGCACAATGCCGCCTTAAGTGCAAGAAGTGTGAGACTTCTTAGAGTCTGTGCTTTGATCCCTTCCTATAAGACCAGTATTAGTTTCCGATAACCCACTGCCGGTCAATGTATTCCGTTTACATACACATTGACGATGAAACACTGAAATTACATCGGAATTAAATACAAAAGGCACAATGCCGCCTTAAGTGCAAGAAGTGTGAGACTTCTTAGAGTCTGTGCTTTGATCCCTTCCTATAAGACCAGTATTAGTTTCCGATAACCCACTGCCGGTTCAATGTATTCCGTTTACATACACATTGACGATGAAACACTGAAATTACATCGGAATTAAATACAAAAGGCACAATGCCGCCCTAAGTGCAAGAAGAGTGAGACTCCTTAGTGTCTGTGCTTTGATCCTTTCCTATGAGACCAGTATTAGTTTCCGATAACCCACTGCATGTTCAATGTATTCCGTTTACATACACATTGACGATGAACCACTGAAATTACATCGGAATTAAATACAAAAGGCACAATGCCGCCCTAAGTGCAAGAAGAGTGATACTCCTTAGAGTCTGTGCTTTGATCCTTTCCTATGAGATCAGTATTAGTTTCCGATACACCACTGCAGGTTCGATGTATTCCTTTTACATACATATTGACGATGAAACACTGAAATTACATCGGAATTAAATACAAAAGGCACAATGCCGCCCTAAGTGCAAGAAGAGTGATACTCCTTAGAGTCTGTGCTTTGATCCTTTCCTATGAGACCAGTATTAGTTTCCACTACACCACTGCAGGTTCAATGTATTCCTTTTACATACACATTAACGATGAAAGACTGAAATTACATCGGAATTAAATACAAAATCACAATGCCGCCTTAAATGCAAGAACAGTGGGACTTCTTAGAGTCTGTGCTTTGATCCTTTCCTATGAGACCAGTATTAGTTTCCGATACACCACTGCAGGGTCAATGTATTCCTTGGACCTTCACATTGACGATGAAACACAGAAATCGCATCGGAATTAACAACAAAAGGCACAATGCCGCCTGAAGTACAAGAATAGAGACTCTTCTTACAGTCGGTGCTTCGTGCCTTTCCTGTGAGACCAGTATTAGTTTCCGATACACCACTGCTGGTTCAATGTATTCCTTTAACATTCGTAATTACGATGATATACTGAAATTACATCGGAATTAAATACAAAAGGCACAATGCCGCCTTAAGTGCAAGGAGAGTGAGACTTCTTAGAGTCTGTGCTTTCCTATGAGACCAGTATTAGATTCCGATACACCACTGCAGGTTCAATGTATTCCGTTTACATACACATTGACGATGAAACGATGAAATTACATCGGAATGAAATACAAAGGCACAATGCCGCGTTAAGTGCAAGAAGAGTGAGACTTCTTAGAGTCTGTGGTTTGATCCTTTCCTGTGAGACCAGTATTAGTTTCCGATACACCACTGCACGTTCAATGTATTCCTTGGACCTTCACATTGACGATGAAACACTGATATAACTTCGGAATTAAATACATAAGGCACAATGCCGCCCTAAGTGCAAGAAGAGTGAGACTTCTTAGAGTCTGTGCTTTGATCCATACCTATGACTCCAGTATTACTTTTCGATACACCACTGAAGGTTTAATGTATTCCTTTTACATACACATTGACGATGAAACACTGAAATTACGTCGGAATTAAATACAAAAGGCACAATGCCGCCTTAAGTGCAAGATGATTGAGACTTCATAGAGTCTGTGCTTTGATCCTTTCCTATGAGACCAGTTTTAGTTTCCGATACACCACTGCAGGTTCATGTTATTCCTTTGACCTTCACTGTGACGATGAAACACTGAAATCGCATCGGAATTAAATACCAAAGCCACAATGCCGCCTTAACTATAAGAATAGAGACTCTTCTTACAGTCGGTGCTTTGATCCATTCCTGTGAGTCCAGTATTAGTTTCTGATACAACACTGAAGGTTAAATGTATTCCTTGGACATTCACATTGACGATGAAACACTGAAATTACATCGGAATTAAATACAAAAGGCACAATGCCGCCTTAAGTGCAAGAAGAGGGAGACGTCTTAGAGTCTGTACTTTGATCCTTTCCTATGAGACCATTATTAGATTCCGATAACCCACTGCAAGTTCAATGTATTCCGTTTACATACACATTGACGATGAAACACTGAAATTACATCGGAATTAAATACAAAAGGCACTATGCCGCCTTAAATGCAAGAAGAGAGTGACTTCTTAGAGTCTGTGCTTTGATCCTTTCCTATGAAACCAGTATTAGTTTCCGATACACCACTCCAGGTTCAATGTATTCCGTTTACATACACATTGACGATGAAACACTGAAATTACATCGGAATTAAATACAAAAGGCACAATGCCGCCTTAAGTGCAAGAAGAGTGAGAGTTCTTAGATTCTGTGCTTTGATCCTTTCCTGTGAGACCAATTTTAGCTTCCGATACACCACTGCAGGTTCAATGTATTCCTTGGATCTTCACATTGATGATGAAACACAGAAATCTCATCGGAATTAATTACAAATGGCACAGTGCCGCCTTAAGTACAAGAATAGAGACTCTTCTTACAGTCGGTGCTTTGAGCATTCCCTGTGAGACCAGTATTAGTTTCCGACATACCACTGCAGGGTCAATGTATTCCTTGCACCTTCACATTGACGATGAAACACAGAAATCGCATCGAAATTAAATACAAATTTCAAAACGCCGCCTTAATTACAAGAACAGAGGCTCTTCTTACAGTCGGTGTTTTGATCTTTTCCTGTGAGACCAGTATTAGTTTCCGACACACGACTGCAGGTTCAATGTATCCTTGAACATACACTTTGACGATGAAACACCGAAATCGCATCGGAATTAAATACAAAAGGCATAACGCCGTCTTAATTACAAGAATAGAGACTCACCTTACAGTCGGTGCTTTGATATTTTCCTGTGAGACCTGTATTAGATTCATATACACCACTGCTGGTTCAATGTATTCCTTGGACCTTCACATTGACGATTAAACACCGAAATCGCATCGGACGTAAATACAAAAGGCACAATGCCGCCTTGAAGTACAAGAATAGAGACTCTTCATACAGTCGGTGGTTGATACTACCCTGTGAGACCAGTATTAGTTTCTGATACACCACTGCTGGTTCAATGAATTCCTTGGACATTCATAATTACGATGAAATACTGAAATTACATCGGAATTAAATACAAAAGGCACAATGCCGCCTTAAGTGCAAGGAGAGTGAGACTTCATAGAGTCTGTGCTTTCCTATGAGACCAGTATTAGGTTCCGATACACCACTGCAGGTTCAATGATTCCGTTTACATACACATTGACGATGAAACACTGAAATTACATCGGAATTAAATACAAGGGCACAATGCCGCGTTAAGTGCAAGAAGAGTGAGACTTCTTAGAGTCTGTGCTTTGATCCTTTCCTGTGAGAATAGTATTAGTTTCCGATACACCACTGCACGCTCAATGTATACCATGGACCTTCACATTGACGATGAAACACTGATATAACTTCGGAATTAAATACAAAAGGCACAATGCCGGCTTAAGTACAAGAAGAGTGAGACTTTTTAGAGTCTGTGCTTTGATCCATTCCTATGACTCCAGTATTACTTTTCGATACACCACTGCAGGTTTAATGTATTCCTTTTACATACACATTGACGATGAAACACTGAAATTACGTCGGAATTAAATACAAAAGGCACAATGCCGCCTTAAGTGCAAGAAAATTGAGACTTCATAGAGTCTGTGCTTTGATCCTTTCCTATGAGACCAATTTTAGTTTCCGATACACCACTGCAGGTTCAATGTATTCCTTGGTCCTTGACATTGACGATGAAACACAGAAATCGCATCGGAATTAAATACAAAAGCCACAATGCCGCGTTAACTATAAGAATAGAGACTCTTCTTGCAGTCGGTGCTTTGATCCTTTCCTGTAAGTCCAGTATTAGTTTCCGATACACCACTGAAGGTTCAATGTATTCCTTGGACACTCACATTCACGATGAAACACTGAAATTACATCGGAATTAAATACAAAAGGCACAATGCCGCCTTAAGTGCAAGAAGAGTGAGACTTCTTAGAGTCTGTGCTTTGATCCTTTCCTATGAGACCATTATTAGTTTCCGATAACCCACTGCAGGTTCAATGTATTCCGTTTACATACACATTGACGATGAAACACTGAAATTACATTGGAATTAAATACAAAAGGCACTATGCCGTCTTAAATGCAAGAAGAGAGTGACTTCATAGAGTCTGTGCTTTGCTTGTTTCCTATGAGACCAGTATTAGTTTCCGATACACCACTGCAGGATCAATGTATTCCGTTTACATACACATTGACGATGAAACACTGAATTTACATCGGAATTAAATACAAAAGGCACAATGCCGCCTTAAGTGCAAGAAGAGTGAGACTTCTTAGAGTCTGTGCTTTGATCCTTTCCTGTGAGATAAGTTTTAGTTTCCGATACACTACTGCAGGTTCAATGTATTCCTTGGTCCTTCACATTGACGATGAAACACTGAAATTACTTCGGAATTAAATACAAAAGCCACAATGCCGCCTTAAGTGCAAGAAGAGTGAGACTATTTTGAGTCTGTGCTTTAATACTTTCCTGCGAGACCAGTATTAGTTTCCGATACACCACTGCAGGTTCAATGTATTCCTTGGACCTTCACATTGATGATGAAACACAGAAATCGCATCGGAATTAAATACAAATGGCACAGTGCCGCCTTAAGTACAAGAATAGAGACTCTTCTTACAGTCGGAGCTTTGAGCATTCCCTGTGAGACCAGTATTAGTTTCCGATACACCACTGCAGGTTCAATGTATTCCTTGCACCTTCACATTGACGATGAAATACAGAAATCGCATCGAAATTATATACAAAACTCATAACGCCGCCTTAATTACAAGAATAGAGACTCTTCTTACAGTCGGTGCTTTGATCTTTTCCTGTGAGACCAGTATTAGTTTCCGACACACCACTGCAGGTTCAATGTATCCTTGGACATACACATTGACGATGAAACACTGAAATTCCATCGGAATTAAATACAAATGGCACATTGCCGCCTTAAGTGCAAGGAGAGTGAGACTTCTTAGAGTCTGTGCTTTGATCCTTTAGTGTGAGACCAGTATTAGTTTCCGATACACCACTGCATGTTCAATGTATTCCTTGGACCTACACATTGACGATGAAATACCGAAATCGCATCGGAATTAAATACAAAATGCACAATGCCGCCTTAAGTACAAGAATAGATACTCTTCTTACAGTCTGTGCTTTGGTCTTTCCCTGTGAGACCAGTATTAGTTTCCGATACACCACTGCAGGTTCAATGTATTCCTTGGACATACACATTGACGATGAAACACTGAAATTACATCGGAATTAAATACAAAAGGCAAAATGCCGCCTTAAGTGCAAGCAGAGCGAGACTTATTAGAGTCTGTGCTTTGATCCTTTCCTGTGAGACCAGTATTAGTTTCCGCTACACCACTGCAGGTTCAATGTATTTCTTGGACCTACACATTGACGATGAAACACCGAAATCGCATTGGAATTAAATACAAAAGGCATAACGCTGCCATAATTACAAGAATAGAGACTCACCTTACAGTCGGTGCTTTGATCTTTTCCTGTGAGACCTGTATCAGATTCCGATACACCACTGCTGGTTCAATGTATTCATTGGACCTTCACATTGACGATGAAACACTGAAATTACATAGGAATTAAATACAAAAGGCACAATGCCGCCTTAAGTGCAAGAAGAGTGAGACTTCTTACAGTAGGTGCTTTGATCTTTTCCTATGAGACCATTATTAGTTTCCGATACACCACTGCAGGTTCAATTTATTCCGTTAACATACACATTGACGATTAAACACTGAAATTACATCGGATTTAAGTAGGAAGGCACAATGCCGCGTTAAGTGCAAGAAGAGTGAGACTTCTTAGAATCTGAGCTTTGATCCTTTCCTGTGAGACCAGTATTAGTTTCCGATACACCACTGCACGTTCAATGTATTCCTTGCACCTTCACATTGACGATGAAACACTGATATTACTTCGGATTTAAATACAAAAGGCACTATGCCGCCTTAAGTGCAAGAAGAGTGAGACTTCTTAGAGTCTGTGCTTTTATCCTTTCCTATGAGACCAGTATTAGTTTCCGATAACCCACTGCAGGTTCAATGTATTCCGATTACATACACATTGACGATGAAACACTGAAATTACATCGTAAATAAATACAAAAGGCACAATGCCGCCTTAAGTGCAAGAAGAGTGAGACTTCTTAGAGTCTGTGCTTTGATCCTTTCCTGTGAGACCAGTATTAGTTTCCGATACACCACTGCAAGTTCAATGTTTTCCTTGGACATACACATTGACGAGAAAACACTGAAATTACTTTGGAATTAAATACAAATGGCACAATGCCGCGTTAAGTGCAAGAAGAGTGAGACTTCTTAGAGTCTGTGCTTTGATCCTTTCCTGTGAGAATAGTATTAGTTTCCGATACACCACTGCACGCTCAATGTATACCATGGACCTTCACATTGACGATGAAACACTGATATAACTTCGGAATTAAATACAAAAGGCACAATGCCGGCTTAAGTACAAGAAGAGTGAGACTTTTTAGAGTCTGTGCTTTGATCCATTCCTATGACTCCAGTATTACTTTTCGATACACCACTGCAGGTTTAATGTATTCCTTTTACATACACATTGACGATGAAACACTGAAATTACGTCGGAATTAAATACAAAAGGCACAATGCCGCCTTAAGTGCAAGAAAATTGAGACTTCATAGAGTCTGTGCTTTGATCCTTTCCTATGAGACCAATTTTAGTTTCCGATACACCACTGCAGGTTCAATGTATTCCTTGGTCCTTGACATTGACGATGAAACACAGAAATCGCATCGGAATTAAATACAAAAGCCACAATGCCGCGTTAACTATAAGAATAGAGACTCTTCTTGCAGTCGGTGCTTTGATCCTTTCCTGTAAGTCCAGTATTAGTTTCCGATACACCACTGAAGGTTCAATGTATTCCTTGGACACTCACATTCACGATGAAACACTGAAATTACATCGGAATTAAATACAAAAGGCACAATGCCGCCTTAAGTGCAAGAAGAGTGAGACTTCTTAGAGTCTGTGCTTTGATCCTTTCCTATGAGACCATTATTAGTTTCCGATAACCCACTGCAGGTTCAATGTATTCCGTTTACATACACATTGACGATGAAACACTGAAATTACATTGGAATTAAATACAAAAGGCACTATGCCGTCTTAAATGCAAGAAGAGAGTGACTTCATAGAGTCTGTGCTTTGCTTGTTTCCTATGAGACCAGTATTAGTTTCCGATACACCACTGCAGGATCAATGTATTCCGTTTACATACACATTGACGATGAAACACTGAATTTACATCGGAATTAAATACAAAAGGCACAATGCCGCCTTAAGTGCAAGAAGAGTGAGACTTCTTAGAGTCTGTGCTTTGATCCTTTCCTGTGAGATAAGTTTTAGTTTCCGATACACTACTGCAGGTTCAATGTATTCCTTGGTCCTTCACATTGACGATGAAACACTGAAATTACTTCGGAATTAAATACAAAAGCCACAATGCCGCCTTAAGTGCAAGAAGAGTGAGACTATTTTGAGTCTGTGCTTTAATACTTTCCTGCGAGACCAGTATTAGTTTCCGATACACCACTGCAGGTTCAATGTATTCCTTGGACCTTCACATTGATGATGAAACACAGAAATCGCATCGGAATTAAATACAAATGGCACAGTGCCGCCTTAAGTACAAGAATAGAGACTCTTCTTACAGTCGGAGCTTTGAGCATTCCCTGTGAGACCAGTATTAGTTTCCGATACACCACTGCAGGTTCAATGTATTCCTTGCACCTTCACATTGACGATGAAATACAGAAATCGCATCGAAATTATATACAAAACTCATAACGCCGCCTTAATTACAAGAATAGAGACTCTTCTTACAGTCGGTGCTTTGATCTTTTCCTGTGAGACCAGTATTAGTTTCCGACACACCACTGCAGGTTCAATGTATCCTTGGACATACACATTGACGATGAAACACTGAAATTCCATCGGAATTAAATACAAATGGCACATTGCCGCCTTAAGTGCAAGGAGAGTGAGACTTCTTAGAGTCTGTGCTTTGATCCTTTAGTGTGAGACCAGTATTAGTTTCCGATACACCACTGCATGTTCAATGTATTCCTTGGACCTACACATTGACGATGAAATACCGAAATCGCATCGGAATTAAATACAAAATGCACAATGCCGCCTTAAGTACAAGAATAGATACTCTTCTTACAGTCTGTGCTTTGGTCTTTCCCTGTGAGACCAGTATTAGTTTCCGATACACCACTGCAGGTTCAATGTATTCCTTGGACATACACATTGACGATGAAACACTGAAATTACATCGGAATTAAATACAAAAGGCAAAATGCCGCCTTAAGTGCAAGCAGAGCGAGACTTATTAGAGTCTGTGCTTTGATCCTTTCCTGTGAGACCAGTATTAGTTTCCGCTACACCACTGCAGGTTCAATGTATTTCTTGGACCTACACATTGACGATGAAACACCGAAATCGCATTGGAATTAAATACAAAAGGCATAACGCTGCCATAATTACAAGAATAGAGACTCACCTTACAGTCGGTGCTTTGATCTTTTCCTGTGAGACCTGTATCAGATTCCGATACACCACTGCTGGTTCAATGTATTCATTGGACCTTCACATTGACGATGAAACACTGAAATTACATAGGAATTAAATACAAAAGGCACAATGCCGCCTTAAGTGCAAGAAGAGTGAGACTTCTTACAGTAGGTGCTTTGATCTTTTCCTATGAGACCATTATTAGTTTCCGATACACCACTGCAGGTTCAATTTATTCCGTTAACATACACATTGACGATTAAACACTGAAATTACATCGGATTTAAGTAGGAAGGCACAATGCCGCGTTAAGTGCAAGAAGAGTGAGACTTCTTAGAATCTGAGCTTTGATCCTTTCCTGTGAGACCAGTATTAGTTTCCGATACACCACTGCACGTTCAATGTATTCCTTGCACCTTCACATTGACGATGAAACACTGATATTACTTCGGATTTAAATACAAAAGGCACTATGCCGCCTTAAGTGCAAGAAGAGTGAGACTTCTTAGAGTCTGTGCTTTTATCCTTTCCTATGAGACCAGTATTAGTTTCCGATAACCCACTGCAGGTTCAATGTATTCCGATTACATACACATTGACGATGAAACACTGAAATTACATCGTAAATAAATACAAAAGGCACAATGCCGCCTTAAGTGCAAGAAGAGTGAGACTTCTTAGAGTCTGTGCTTTGATCCTTTCCTGTGAGACCAGTATTAGTTTCCGATACACCACTGCAAGTTCAATGTTTTCCTTGGACATACACATTGACGAGAAAACACTGAAATTACTTTGGAATTAAATACAAAAAGCACAATGTCGCCTTAAGTGCAAGAAGAGTGAGACTTCTTAGAGTCTGTGGTTTGATCCTTTCCTGTGAGACCAGTATTAGCTTCCGATACACCCCTGCACGTTCAATGAATTCCTTGGACCGTCACGTTGACGATGAAACACAGAAATCGCATCGGAATTATATACAAAAGGCACAATACTACCTTAAGTACAAGAATAGAGACTGTTCTTACAGTCGGTGTTTGGCACATTGGACTCGCATTCAGGAGGACGACGGTTCAATCCCGTCTCCGGCCATCCTGATTTAGGTTTTCCGTGATTTCCCTAAATCGTTTCAGGCAAATGCCGGGATGGTGCCTTTGAAAGGGCACGGTCGATTTCCTTCCCAATCCTTCCCTACCCCGAGCTTGCGCTCCGTCTCTAATGACCTCGTTGTCGACGGGACGTTAAACACTAACCACCACCACCACCATCGGTGTTTGATCCTTTCCTGTGAGACCAGTATTAGTTTCCGATACACCACTGCAGGTTCACTGTGTTCCTTGGACATTCACATTAATGATGAAACACTGAAAATACATAGGAATTAAGTACAAAACGCACAATGCCGCCTTATGTGCAAGAAGAGTGAGACTTCTTAGAGTCTGTGCATTGATCCTTTCCTGTGAGACCAGTATTAGTTTCCGATACACCACTGCACGTTCAGTATATTCCTTGGACCTTCCCATTGACGATGAAACAATGATATTACTTCGAAATTAAATACAAAAGGCACAATGCCGCCCTAAGTGCCAGAAGAGTGAGACTTCTTAGAGTCTGTGCTTTGATCCTTTCCTATGAGACCAGTATTTCTTTCCGATACACCACTGCAGGTTCAATGTATTCCTTTTACATACACATTGACGATGAAACACTGAAATTACATCGGAATTAAATACAAAAGTCACAATGCCGCCTTAAGTGTAAGAAGAGTGAGTCTTCTTAGAGTCTGTGCTTTGATCCATTCCTATGAGACCAGTATTAGTTTCCGATACACCATTGCAGGTTCAATGTATTCCTTGGACATTCACATTGACGATGAAACACTGAAATTACATAGGAATTAATTACAAAAGGCACAATGCCGCCTTAAGTGCAAGAAGAGTGAGACTTCTTAGAGTCTGTGCTTTGATCCTTTCCTATGAGACCAGTATTAGTTTCCGATAACCCACTGCAGGTTCAATGTATTCCGATTACATACACATTGACGATGAAACACTAAAATTACATCGGAATTAAATACAAAAGGCACAATGCCGCCTTAAGTGCAAGAAGAGTGTGATTTCTTAGAGTCTGTGCTTTCATGCTTTCCTATGATACCAGTTTTAGTTTCCGATACACCACTGGAGGTTCAATGTATTCCGTTTACATACTCATTGAAGATGTAACACTGAAATTACATCGGAATTAAATACAAAAGGCACAATGCCGCCTTAAGTGGAAGAAGAGTGAGACTTCTAAGAGTCTGTGCTTTGATCCTGTCCTGTGAGACCAGTATTATTTTACAATACACATCTGCAGGTTCAATGTATTCCTTGGACATACACATTGACGAGAAAACACTGAAATTACATCAGAATTAAATACAAAAGGCACAATGCTGCCTTAAGTGCAAGCAGAGTGAGACTTCTTAGAGTCTGTGGTTTGATACTTTCCAGTGAGGCCAGTATTAGTTTCCGATACACCACTGCAGGTTCAAAGTATTCCTTGGCCCTTCACATTGGCGATGAAACACAGAAATCGCATCGGAATTATATACAAAAGGCACAATGCCGCCTTAAGTACAAGAATAGAGACTCTTCTTACTGTCGGTGCTTTGATCCTTACCTGTGAGAGCAGTATTAGTTTCCGATACACAAGTGCAGGTTCAATGTATTCCTTGGACATTCCCATTGACGATGAAACACTGAAATTACATTGGAATTAAATACAGAAGGCATAATGCCGCCTTAAGTGCAAGAAGAGTGAGACTTCTTAGAGTCTGTGCTTTGATCCTGTCCTTCTAGACCAGAATTTTTTTCCGATACACCACTGCAGGTTCAATGTATTCCGTTTACAAATACATTGACGATGAAACCCTGAAATTACATCGGAATTAAATACAAAAGGCACAATGCCGCCGTAAGTGCAAGAAGAGTGAGACTCCTTAGAGTCTGTGCTTTGATCCATTCCAGTGAGACCAGTATTAGTTTCCGATACACCACTGCAGATTCAGTCTATTCCTTGGACCATCACATTGACGATGAAACACAGAAATCGCATCGGAATTAAATACAAAAGGCACAATGCGGCATTAAGTACAAGAATAGAGACTCTTATTACAGTCGGTGCTTTGAGCATTCCCTGTGAGACCAGTATTAGTTTCCGATACACCACTGCAGGTTCAATGTATTCCTTGGACCCTCTCATTGACGATGGAACACAGAAATCGCATCGGAATTAAATACAAATGGCACACTGACACCATAAGTACAAGTATAGAGACTCTTCTTACAGTCGGTGCTTTGATCCATTCCTGTGAGACCTGTATTAGTTTCCGGTACACCACTGCAGTTCAATATATTCCTTGGACATTCACATTGACGATGAAACACTGAAATTACATCGGAATTAAATACAAAAGGCACAATGCCGCCTTAAATGCAAAATGAGTGAGACTTCTTAGAGCCTGTGCTTTGATCCTTTCCTATGACACCAGTATTAGTTT
Source organism: Schistocerca americana (assembly GCF_021461395.2). NCBI lineage: Eukaryota > Metazoa > Arthropoda > Insecta > Orthoptera > Acrididae > Schistocerca > Schistocerca americana. The sequence continues at coordinate 2,276,290 of NC_060119.1, forward strand.
CCGATTCACCACTGCAGGTTCAATGTATTCCTTTTACATACACATTGAAGATGAAACACTGAAATTACACCGGAATTAAATACAAAAGGCACGATGCCGCCTTAAGTGCCAGAAGAGTGAGACTTCTTAGAGTCTGTGTTTTGATCCATTCCAGTGAGACCAGTATTAGTTTCCGATACACCACTGCTGGTTCAATGTATTCCTTTTACATACACATTGACGTTGAAAAACTGAAATTACATAGCAATTAAATACAAAAGGCCAAATGCCGCCTTAAGTGCAAGAAGAGTGAGACTTCATAGGGTCTGTGCTTTGATCCTTTCCTGTGAGACCAGTATTAGTTTCCGATACACCACTGCAGGTTCAATGTATTCCTTGGACATTCACATTGTCGATGAAACACAGAAAACGCATAGGGATTAAATACAAATGGCACAACTCCGCCTTATGTACAAGAATAGACACTCTTCTTAAAGTCGCTGCTTTGATCCTTTCCTGTGACATCAGTATTAGTTTCCGATACACCAATGCAAGTTCAATGTTTTCCTTGGACATTCACATTGACGTTGAAACACTGAAATTACATCCGAATTAAATTCTAAAGGCACAAAGCCGCCTTAAATGCAAGAAGAGTGAGACTTCTTAGAGTCTGTGCTTTGATCCTTTCCTATGAGACCAGTTTTAGTTTCCGATATACCACTGAAGATTCAATGTATTCCTTTTACATACACATTGAGGATGAAACACTGAAATTACATCGCAATTGAATACAAAAGGCACAATGCCGCCTTAAGTGCAAGAAGAGTGAGACTTCTTAGAGTCTGTGCTTTGATCCTTTCCTGTGAGACCAGTATTAGTTTCCGATACACCACTGCAGGTTCAATGTATTCCTCGAACCTTCACATTGACGGTGAAACACAGAAATCGCATCGGAATTAAATACAAAAGGAACAATGCCGCGTTAAGTACAAGAATAGAGACTCTTCTTACAGTAGGTGCTTTGATGCTTTCCTATGACACCAGTATTAGTTTCCGATACACCACTGCACGTACAATGTATTCCTTTTACATACACATTGACGATGAAACACTGAAATTACATCGGAATTAAATTCAAAAGGCACAATGCCGTCTTAAGTGCAAGAAGAGTGAGACTTCTTAGAGTCTGTGCTTTGATCCTTTCCTGTGAGACCAGTATTAGTTTCCGACACACCACTGGAGGATCAATGTATTCTTTGGACCTTCACATTGACGATGAAACACAGAAATCGCATCGGAATAAAATACAAAAGGTATTATGGCTCCTTAAGTACAAGAATAGAGACTCTTCTTACAGTCGGTGCTTTGATCCTTTCCTGTGAGACCAGTATTAATTTCCGATACAACACTGCAGGTTCAATGTATTCCTTGGACATTCACATTGACGATGTATGACTGAAACTACATCGGAATTAAATACAAAAGGCACAATGGTGCCTTAAATGCAAAAAGAGTGAGACTTTTTAGAGTCTGTGCTTTCATCCTTTCCTATGACATCAGTATTAGTTACGAATTCACCACTGCAGGTTCAATGTATTCCTTTTACATACACATTGACGATTAAACACTGAAATTACATCGGAATTTAATACTAAAGGCACAATGCCGCCTTAAGTGCAAGAAGAGTAAGACTTCTTAGAGTCTGTGCTCTGATCCTTTCCTATGACACCAGTATTAGTTTCCGATACACCACTGCAGGTTCAATGTATTCCTTGTACCTTCACATTGACGATGAAACACAAGAATCGCATCGGAATTAAATACAAAAGGCACAATGCCGCCTTAAGTACGAGAATACAGACTCTTCTTACAGTCGGTGCTTTGATCCTTTCCTGTGAGACCAGTATTAGTTTCCGATACACCACTGCAGATTCAATGTATTCCTTGGACCTTCACATTGACGATGAAACACAGAAATCGCATCGGAATTAAATACAAAAGGCACAATGCCGCCTTAAGTACGAGAATACAGACTCTTCTTACAGTCGGTGCTTTGATCCTTTCCTGTGAGAACAGTATTAGTTTCCGATACACCACTGGAGGTTCAATGTATTCCTTGGACTTTCACATTGACGATGAAACACAGAAATCGCATCGGAATTAAATACAAAAGGCACAATGCCGCCTTAAGTACAAGAATAGAGACTCTTCTAACAGTCGGTGCTTTGATCCATTCCTGTGAGACAAGTATTAGTTTCGGATACACCATTTCAGGTTCAATGTATTCCTTGGACCTTCACATTGACGATGAAACACAGAAATCGCATCGGAATTAAATACAAAAGGCACAATGCCGCCTTAAGTACCAGAATAGAGACTCTTCTTACAGTCGGTTCTTTGATCCCTTCCTGTGAGACCAGTATTAGTTTCCGATACACTACTGCAGGTTCAATGTTTTGCTTTTACATACACATTGACGATGAAAAACTGAAGTAACATCGGAAATAAATATAAAAGGCATTATGCCGCCATAAGTGCAAGAAGAGTGAGACTTCTTAGACTCTGTGCTTTGATCCTTTCCTGTGAGACCAGTATTAGTTTCCGATACACCACTGCAGGTTCAATGTATTCCTTGGACCTTCACATTGACGATGAAACACAGAAATCGCATTGGAATTAAATACAAAAGGCACAATGCCGCCTTAAGTACGAGAATAGAGACTCTTCTTACTGTCGGTGCTTTGATCCGTTCCTGTGAGACCAGTACTAGCTTCCGATACACCACTGCATGTTCAATGTATTCCCTGGCCCTTACATTTACGATGAAACACAGAAATCGCATCGGAATTAAATACAAAAGGCACAATGCCGACTTAAGTATAAGAATAGTGACTCTTCTTACAGTCGGTGTTTTGATCCTCTCCTGTGAGACCAGTATTAGATTCCGATACACCTTTTCCGGTTCAATGTATTCCTTGGACCTTCACATTGACGGTGAAACACAGAAATCGCATCGGAACTAAATAGAAAAGGCACAATGCCGCATTAAGTACAAAAATAGAGTCACATCTTACAGTCGGTGCTTTGATCCCTTCCTGTGAGACCAGTATTAGTTTCCGATACACAACTGCAGGTTCAATGTATTCCCTTTACATACACATTGACGATGAAACACTGAAATTACATCGGATATAAATACAAAAGGCACAATGCCGCCTTAAGTGCAAGAAGAGTGAGACTTCTTAGAGTCTGTGCTCTGATCCTTTCCTATGACACCAGTATTAGTTTCCGATACACCACTGCAGGTTCAATGTATTCCTTGTACCTTCACATTGACGATGAAACACAAGAATCGCATCGGAATTAAATACAAAAGGCACAATGCCGCCTTAAGTACGAGAATACAGACTCTTCTTACAGTCGGTGCTTTGATCCTTTCCTGTGAGACCAGTATTAGTTTCCGATACACCACTGCAGATTCAATGTATTCCTTGGACCTTCACATTGACGATGAAACACAGAAATCGCATCGGAATTAAATACAAAAGGCACAATGCCGCCTTAAGTACAAGAATACAGACTCTTCTTACAGTCGGTGCTTTGATCCTTTCCTGTGAGAACAGTATTAGTTTCCGATACACCACTGCAGGTTCAATGTATTCCTTGGACTTTCACATTGACGATGAAACACAGAAATCGCATCGGAATTAAATACAAAAGGCACAATGCCGCCTTAAGTACAAGAATAGAGACTCTTCTAACAGTCGGTGCTTTGATCCATTCCTGTGAGACAAGTATTAGTTTCGGATACACCATTTCAGGTTCAATGTATTCCTTGGACCTTCACATTGACGATGAAACACAGAAATCGCATCGGAATTAAATACAAAAGGCACAATGCCGCCTTAAGTACCAGAATAGAGACTCTTCTTACAGTCGGTTCTTTGATCCCTTCCTGTGAGACCAGTATTAGTTTCCGATACACTACTGCAGGTTCAATGTTTTGCTTTTACATACACATTGACGATGAAAAACTGAAGTAACATCGGAAATAAATATAAAAGGCATTATGCCGCCATAAGTGCAAGAAGAGTGAGACTTCTTAGACTCTGTGCTTTGATCCTTTCCTGTGAGACCAGTATTAGTTTCCGATACACCACTGCAGGTTCAATGTATTCCTTGGACCTTCACATTGACGATGAAACACAGAAATCGCATTGGAATTAAATACAAAAGGCACAATGCCGCCTTAAGTACGAGAATAGAGACTCTTCTTACTGTCGGTGCTTTGATCCGTTCCTGTGAGACCAGTACTAGCTTCCGATACACCACTGCATGTTCAATGTATTCCCTGGCCCTTACATTTGCGATGAAACACAGAAATCGCATCGGAATTAAATACAAAAGGCACAATGCCGACTTAAGTATAAGAATAGTGACTCTTCTTACAGTCGGTGTTTTGATCCTCTCCTGTGAGACCAGTATTAGATTCCGATACACCTTTTCCGGTTCAATGTATTCCTTGGACCTTCACATTGACGGTGAAACACAGAAATCGCATCGGACCTAAATAGAAAAGGCACAATGCCGCATTAAGTACAAAAATAGAGTCACATCTTACAGTCGGTGCTTTGATCCCTTCCTGTGAGACCAGTATTAGTTTCCGATACACAACTGCAGGTTCAATGTATTCCCTTTACATACACATTGACGATGAAACACTGAAATTACATCGGATATAAATACAAAAGGCACAATGCCGCCTTAAGTGCAAGAAGAGTGAGACTTCTTAGAGTCTGTGCTTTCATCCTTTCCTATGACACCAGTATTAGTTTCCGATTCACCACTGCAGGTTCAATGAATTCCTTTTACATACACATTGACGATGAAACTCTGAAATTACATCGGAATTTAATACAAAAGGCATAATGCCGCCTTAAGTGCAAGAAAAGTGAGACTTCTTAGAGTCTGTGTTTTGATCCTTTCCTGTGAGACCAGCATCAGTTTCCGATACACCGCTGCAGGTTTAATGTATTCCTTGGACCTTCACATTGACGATGAAACACTGAAATCGCATCGGAATTAAATACAAAAGGCACAATGCCGCCTTAAGAACAAGAATAAAGACTCTTCTTACAGTCGGTGCTTTGATCCTTTCCTATGAGGCCAGTATTAGTTTCCGATACACCACTGCAGGTTCAATGTATTCCTTGGACATACACATTGACGATGAAACACTGAAATCGCATCGGAATTAAATACGAAAGGCACAATGCCGCCTTAACTACAAGAATAGAGACTCTTCTTACAGTCCGTGCTTTGATCCTTTCCTATGACACCAGTGTTAGTTTCCGACACACCACTGCAGGTGCAATGTATTCCTTGGACCTTCACGTTGACGAGGAAACATAGAAATCGCATCGGAATTAAATACAAAAGGCACAATGCCGCCTTAAGTAAAAGAATAGAGACTCTTCTTACAGTCGGTGCTTTGATCCTTTCCTATGAGACCGGTTTTAGTTTCCGATACACCACCGCAGGTTCAATGTGTTCCTTTTACATACACATTGACGATGAAACACTGAATTTACATCGGAATTAAATACAAAAGGCACAATGCCGCCTTAACTGCAAGAAGAGTGAGACTTCTTAGAATCTGTGCTTTGATCCTTAACTGTGAGACCAGTATTAGTTTCCGATACACCACTGCAGGTTCAATGTATTCCATGGACCTTCACATTGACGATGAAACACAGAAATCACATCGGAGATAAATACAACAGGCACAATGATGCCTTAAGTAAAAGAATAGAGACTCTTCTTATAGTCGGTGCTTTGATCCTTTCCTGTGAGACCAGTATTAGTTTCCGATACACCACTGCAGGTTCAAAGTATTCCTTGGACCTTCACATTGACGATGAAACACTGAAATCACATCGGAGATAAATACAACAGGCACAATGCCGCCTTAAGTGCAAGAAGAGTAAGACTTCTTAGAGTCTGTGCTTTGATCCTTTCCTGTGGGTCCAGTATTAGTTTCCGATACACCACTACAGGTTCAATGTATTCCTTGGACATACACATTGACGATGAAACACAGAAATCGCATCGGAGTGAGATACAAAAAGCACAATGCCGACTTAAGTGCAAGAAAGGTGAGACTTCTTACAGTCTGTGCTCTGATCCTTTCCTGTGAGACCAGTATTAGTTTCCGATACACGACTGCAGGTTCAATGTATTCCTTGGACATACGCATTGACAAGGAAACACTGAAATTACATCGGAATTAAATACAAAAAGCACAATGCAGCTTAAGTGTAAGAAGAGTGAGACTTCTTAGAGTCTGTGGTTTGATCCTCTCCTGTGCGACCAGTATTAGTTTCCGATACACCACTGCAGGTTCAATGTATTCCTTGAACATACACATTGAGTATGAAACACAGAATTCCCATCGCAATTAAATACAAAAGGCACAATGCGCCTTAAGTACAAGAATAGGGACTCTTCTTACAGTCGATGCTTTGATCCTTTCCTGTGAGACCAGTATTAGTTTCCGATACACCACTGCAGGTTCAGTGTATTATTGGACATTCACATTGACGATGAAACACAGGAATCGCATCGCAATTAAATACAAATGGCACAATGCCGCATTAAGTGCAAGAAGAGTAAGACTTCTTAGAGTCTGTGCTTTGATCCTTTCCTGTGAGACCAGTATTAGTTTCCGATACACGATTGCAAGTTCAATGTATTCCTTGGACCTTCACATTGACGATGAGACACAGAAATCGCGTCGGAATTAAATACAAAAGGCTTAATGCTGCCTTATGTATAACAATAGAGACTATTCTTGCAGTCGGTGTTTTGAGCATTTCCCGTGAGACCAGTATTAGTTTCCGATACACCACTGCAGGTTCAACGTATTCCTTCGACCTTCACATTGACGATGAAACACTGAAATCGCATCGGAATGAAATACAAAAGGCACAATGCCGCCTTAACTACAAGAATAGAGACTCTTCTTGCAGTCGGTGATTTGATCCTTTCCTATGATACCAGTATTAGTTTCCGACACACCACTGCAGGTTCAACGTATTCCTTGGACCTTCACGTTGACGATGAAACACAGATATCGCTTCGGAATGAAATACAAAAGGCACAATGCCGCCTTAGGTAAAAGAATAAAGACTCTTCTTACAGTCGGTGCTTTGATCCTTTCCTATGAGACCAGTTTTAGTTTCCGATACACCACTGCAGGTTGAATGTATTCCTTTTACACACACATTGACGATGAAACAGTGAAATTACATCGGAAATAAATACAAAGGGCACAATACCGCCTTAAGTGCAAGAAGAGTGAGACTTCTTAGAGTCTGTGCTTTGATCCTTTCCTGTGAGACCAGTATTAGTTTCCGATACACCACTGCAGGTTCAATGTGTTTCTTGGATCTTCACATTGACGATGAAGCACAGAAATCGCATCGGAATTAAATACAAAATGCACAATGCCGCCTTAAGTGCAAGAATAGAGACTCTTCTTTCATTCGGTGCTTTGATCCTTTCCTGTGAGACCAGTATTAGTTACCGATACACCAGTGCAGGTTCAATGTATTCCTTTTACATACACATTGACGATGAAACACTAAATTTACATCGGAACTAAATACAAAAGGCGCAATGCCGCCTTAAGTGCAAGAGGAGTAAGACTTCTTAGAGTCTGTGCTTTGATCCTTAACTGTGAGACCAGTATTAGTTCCCGATACACCACTGCAGGTTCAATGTATTCCTTGGACATACACGTTGACGATGATACAAAGAAATCGCATCGGAATTAAATACGAAAGGCACAATGCAGCCTTAAGTGCAAGAAGAGTCACACCTCTTAGAGTCTGTGCTTTGATCCTATCCTGTGAGACCAGTATTAGTTTCCGATACACCACTGCAGATTCAAAGTATTCCATGGACCTTCACATTGACGATGAAACACTGAAATCACATCGGAGATAAATACAACAGGCACAATGCCGCCTTAAGTGCAAGAAGAGTAAGACTTCTTAGAGTCTGTGCTTTTATCCTTTCCTGTGAGTCCAGTAATAGTTTCCGATACACCACTGCAGGTTCAATGTATTCCTTGGACATACACATTGACGATGAAACACAGAAATCGCATCGGAGTGAGATACAAAAAGCACAATGCCGACTTAAGTGCAAGAAGTGTGAGACTTCTTATAGTCTGTGCTTTGATCCTTTCCTGTGAGATCAGTATTAGTTTCCGATACACGACTGCAGGTTCAATGTATTCCTTGGACATACGCATTGACAAGGAAACACTGAAATTACATCGGAATTACATACAAAAAGCATAATGCAGCTTAAGTGTAAGAAGAGTGAGACTTCTTAGAGTCTGTGGTTTGATCCTCTCCTGTGCGACCAGTATTAGTTTCCGATACACCACTGCAGGTTCAATGTATTCCTTGAACATACACATTGAGTATGAAACACAGAAATCCCATCGCAATTAAATACAAAAGGCACAATGCCGCCTTAAGTACAAGAATAGGGACTCTTCTTACAGTCGGTGCTTTGATCCTTTCCTGTGAGACCAGTATTAGTTTCCGATACACCACTGCAGGTTCAATGTATTATTGGACCTTCACATTGACGATGAAACACCGGAATCGCATCGGAATTAAATACAAGAGGCACAATGCCGCATTAAGTGCAAGAAGAGTAAGACTTCTTAGAGTCTGTGCTTTGATCCTTTCCTGTGAGACCAGTATTAGTTTCCGATACACGATTACAGGTTCAATGTATTCCTTGGACCTTCACATTGACGATGAAACACAGAAATTGCGTCGGAATTAAATACAAAAGGCACAATGCTGCCTCAGGTATAACAATAGAGACTATTCTTACAGTCGGTGTCTTGAGCATTCCCTGTGAGACCAGTATTAGTTTCCGATACACCACTGCATGTTTAATGTATTCCTTTGACCTTCACGTTGACGATGAAACACAGATATCGCATCGGAATTAAATACAAAAGGCACAATGCCGCCTTAAGTAAAAGAATAGAGACTCTTCTTACAGTCGGTGTTTTGATCCTTTCCTATGAGACCAGTTTTAGTTTCCGATACACCACCGCAGGTTCAATGTATTCCTTTTACATACACATTGACGATGAAACACTGAATTTACATCGGAATTAATTACAAAAGGCACAATGCCGCCTTAAGTGCAAGAAGAGTGAGACTTCTTAGTGTCTGTGCTTTGATCCTTTCCTATGACACCAGTATTAGTTTCCGATTCACCACTGCAGGTTCAATGAATTCCTTTTACACACACATTGACGATGAAACTGTGAAATTACATCGGAATTTAATACAAAAGGCATAATGCCGCCTTAAGTGCAAGAAAAGTGAGACTTCTTAGAGTCTGTGTTTTGATCCTTCCCTGTGAGACCAGCATCAGTTTCCGATACACCACTGCAGGTTTAATGTATTCCTTGGACCTTCACATTGACGATGAAACACAGAAATCGCATTGGAATTAAATACAAAAGGCACAATGCCGCCTTAAGTACGAGAATAGAGACTCTTCTTACTGTCGGTGCTTTGATCCGTTCCTGTGAGACCAATACTAGCTTCCGATACACCACTGCATGTTCAATGTATTCCCTGGCCCTTACATTTACGATGAAACACAGAAATCGCATCGGAATTAAATACAAAAGGCACAATGCCGACTTAAGTATAAGAATAGTGACTCTTCTTACAGTCGGTGTTTTGATCCTCTCCTGTGAGACCAGTATTAGATTCCGATACACCTTTTCCGGTTCAATGTATTCCTTGGACCTTCACATTGACGGTGAAACACAGAAATCGCATCGGAACTAAATAGAAAAGGCACAATGCCGCATTAAGTACAAGAATAGAGTCACATCTTACAGTCGGTGCTTTGATCCCTTCCTGTGAGACCAGTATTAGTTTCCGATACACAACTGCAGGTTCAATGTATTCCCTTTACATACACATTGACGATGAAACACTGAAATTACATCGGATATAAATACAAAAGGCACAATGCCGCCTTAATTGCAAGAAGAGTGAGACTTCTTAGAGTCTGTGCTTTCATCCTTTCCTATGACACCAGTATTAGTTTCCGATTCACCACTGCAGGTTCAATGAATTCCTTTTACATACACATTGACGATGAAACTCTGAAATTACATCGGAATTTAATACAAAAGGCATAATGCCGCCTTAAGTGCAAGAAAAGTGAGACTTCTTAGAGTCTGTGTTTTGATCCTTTCCTGTGAGACCAGCATCAGTTTCCGATACACCACTGCAGGTTTAATGTATTCCTTGGACCTTCACATTGACGATGAAACACTGAAATCGCATCGGAATTAAATACAAAAGGCACAATGCCGCCTTAAGAACAAGAATAGAGACTCTTCTTACAGTCGGTGCTTTGATCCTTTCCTATGAGGCCAGTATTAGTTTCCGATACACCACTGCAGGTTCAATGTATTCCTTGGACCTTCACATTGACGATGAAACACTGAAATCGCATCGGAATTAAATACGAAAGGCACAATGCCGCCTTAACTACAAGAATAGAGACTCTTCTTACAGTCCGTGCTTTGATCCTTTCCTATGACACCAGTGTTAGTTTCCGACACACCACTGCAGGTGCAATGTATTCCTTGGACCTTCACGTTGACGATGAAACATAGAAATCGCATCGGAATTAAATACAAAAGGCACAATGCCGCCTTAAGTAAAAGAATAGAGACTCTTCTTACAGTCGGTGCTTTGATCCTTTCCTATGAGACCAGTTTTAGTTTCCGATACACCACCGCAGGTTCAATGTGTTCCTTTTACATACACATTGACGATGAAACACTGAATTTACATCGGAATTAAATACAAAAGGCACAATGCCGCCTTAACTGCAAGAAGAGTGAGACTTCTTAGAAACTGTGCTTTGATCCTTAACTGTGAGACCAGTATTAGTTCCCGATACACCACTGCAGGTTCAATGTATTCCATGGACCTTCACATTGACGATGAAACACAGAAATCACATTGGAGATAAATACAACAGGCACAATGATGCCTTAAGTAAAAGAATAGAGACTCTTCTTATAGTCGGTGCTTTGAACCCTTCCTATGACACTTGTATTAGTTTCCGACACACCACTACAGGTTCAATGTTTTTCTTGGACCTTCACATTGATGATAAAACACAGAAATCGCATCGGAATTAAATACAAAAGGCACAATCCCACCATAAGTACAAGTATAGAGACTCTTCTTACAGTCGGTGCTTTGATCGTTTCCTGTGAGACCAGTATTTGTTTCCGATACACCACTGCAGGTTCAATGTATTCCTTGGACATACACGTTGACGATGAAACAAAGAAATCGCATCGGAATAAAATACGAAAGGCACAATGACGCCTTAAGTGCAAGAAGAGTGACACCTCTTAGAGTCTGTGCTTTGATCCTTTCCTGTGAGACCAGTATTAGTTTCCGACACACCACTGCAGGTGCAATGTATTCCTTGGACCTTCACGTTGACGATGAAACATAGAAATCGCATCGGAATTAAATACAAAAGGCACAATGCCGCCTTAAGTAAAAGAATAGAGACTCTTCTTACAGTCGGTGCTTTGATCCTTTCCTATGAGACCAGTTTTAGTTTCCGATACACCACCGCAGGTTCAATGTGTTCCTTTTACATACACATTGACGATGAAACACTGAATTTACATCGGAATTAAATACAAAAGGCACAATGCCGCCTTAACTGCAACAAGAGTGAGACTTCTTAGAAACTGTGCTTTGATCCTTAACTGTGAGACCAGTATTAGTTTCCGATGCACCACTGCAGGTTCAATGTATTCCATGGACCTTCACATTGACGATGAAACACAGAAATCACATCGGAGATAAATACAACAGGCACAATGATGCCTTAAGTAAAAGAATAGAGACTCTTCTTATAGTCGGTGCTTTGAACCCTTCCTATGACACTTGTATTAGTTTCCGACACACCACTACAGGTTCAATGTTTTTCTTGGACCTTCACATTGATGATAAAACACAGAAATCGCATCGGAATTAAATACAAAAGGCACAATCCCGCCATAAGTACAAGTATAGAGACTCTTCTTACAGTCGGTGCTTTGATCGTTTCCTGTGAGACCAGTATTTGTTTCCGATACACCACTGCAGGTTCAATGTATTCCTTGGACATACACGTTGACGATGAAACAAAGAAATCGCATCGGAATAAAATACGAAAGGCACAATGACGCCTTAAGTGCAAGAAGAGTGACACCTCTTAGAGTCTGTGCTTTGATCCTTTCCTGTGAGACCAGTATTAGTTTCCGTTACACCACTGCAGGTTCAAAGTATTCCTTGGACCTTCACATTGACGATGAAACACTGAAATCACATCGGAGATAAATACAACAGGCACAATGCCGCCTTAAGTGCAAGAAGAGTAAGACTTCTTAGAGTCTGTGCTTTGATCCTTTCCTGTGAGTCCAGTATTAGTTTCCGATACACCACTACAGGTTCAATGTATTCCTTGGACATACACATTGACGATGAAACACAGAAATCGCATCGGAGTGAGATACAAAAAGCACAATGCCGACTTAAGTGCAAGAAGTGTGAGACTTCTTATAGTCTGTGCTTTGATCCTTTCCTGTGAGACCAGTATTAGTTTCCGATACACGACTGCAGGTTCAATGTATTCCTTGGACATACGCATTGACAAGGAAACACTGAAATTACATCGGAATTAAATACAAAAAGCACAATGCAGCTTAAGTGTAAGAAGAGTGAGACTTCTTAGAGTCTGTGGTTTGATCCTCTCCTGTGCGACCAGTATTAGTTTCCGATACACCACTGCAGGTTCAATGTATTCCTTGAACATACACATTGAGTATGAAACACAGAATTCCCATCGCAATTAAATACAAAAGGCACAATGCCGCCTTAAGTACAAGAATAGGGACTCTTCTTACAGTCGATGCTTTGATCCTTTCCTGTGAGACCAGTATTAGTTTCCGATACACCACTGCAGGTTCAGTGTATTATTGGACATTCACATTGACGATGAAACACAGGAATCGCATCGCAATTAAATACAAATGGCACAATGCCGCATTAAGTGCAAGAAGAGTAAGACTTCTTAGAGTCTGTGCTTTGATCCTTTCCTGTGAGACCAGTATTAGTTTCCGATACACGATTGCAAGTTCAATGTATTCCTTGGACCTTCACATTGACGATGAGACACAGAAATCGCGTCGGAATTAAATACAAAAGGCATAATGCTGCCTTATGTATAACAATAGAGACTATTCTTACAGCCGGTGTTTTGAGCATTTCCCGTGAGACCAGTATTAGTTTTCGATACACCACTGCAGGTTCAATGTATTCCTTGAACATACACATTGAGTATGAAACACAGAAATCCCATCGCAATTAAATACAAAAGGCACAATGCCGCCTTAAGTACAAGAATAGGGACTCTTCTTACAGTCGGTGCTTTGATCCTTTCCTGTGAGACCAGTATTAGTTTCCGATACACCACTGCAGGTTCAATGTATTCCTTGGACCATCACATTGACGATGAAACACAGAAATCACATCGGAGATAAATACAACCGGCACAATGATGACTTAAGTGCAGGAAGCGTAAGACTTCTCAGTGTCTCTGCTTTGATCCTTTCCTGTGTGGCCAGTATTAGTTTTCGATACACCACTGCAGGTTCAATGTATCCCTTGGACATTCACATTGACGATGAAACACAGAAATCGCAATTAAATACAAAAGGCACAATGCCGCCTTGAGTAAAAGAATAGAGACTCTTCTTACAGTCGGTGCTTTGATCCTTTCCTATGACACTTGTATTAGTTTCCGACACACCACTGCAGGTTCAATGTTTTCCTTGGTATTCACATTGATGATGAAACGCAGAAATCGAATCGGAATTAAATACAAAAGGCACAATGCCGCATTAAGTGCAAGAAGAGTAAGACTTCTTAGAGTCTGTGCTTTGATCCTTTCCTGTGAGCCCATTATTAGTTTCCGATACACCACTGCAGGTTCAATGTAATCCTTGGAACTTCACATTGACGATGAAACACAGAAATCGCGTCGGAATTAAATACAAAAGGCACAATGCCTCCATAAGAACAAGAATAGAGACTCTTCTTACAGTCGGTGATTTGAGCAATCCCTGTGAGACCAGTATTAGTTTTCGATACAAAACTGCGGGTTCACTGTATTCCTTGGACATACACATTGACGATGAAACACTGAAATTACATCGGAATTTGATACAAAAGGCACAATGCATTCTTAAGCGCAAGAAGAGTGAGACTTCTTAGAGTCTGTGCTTTCATCTTTTCCTGTGAGACCAGTATTAGTTTCCGATACACGATTGCAGGTTCAATGTATTCCTTGGACCTTCACATTGACGATGAATCACAGAAATCGCGTCGGAATTAAAATACAAATGCACAATGCTGTCTTAGGTAAAACAATAGAGACTATTCTTACAGTCGGTGTTTTGAGCATTCCTTGTGAGACCAGTATTAGTTTCTGATACACCACTGCAGGTTCAAAGTATTCCTTGGACATAAACATTGACGATGAAACACTGAAATAAGATCGGAATTAAATACAAAACTCACAATGCCGCCTTAAGTGCATGAAGAGTGAGACTTCTTAGAGTCTGTGCTTTGATTTTTTCCTGTGAGACCAATGTTAGTTTCCCATACACAACCGCAGGTTCAATGTATTCCTTGGACCTTCACATTGACGATGAAACACAGAAATCGCGTCGCAATTACATGCAAAAGGCACAACACCGCCTTAAGTACAAGAATAGAGACTCTTCTTACAGTCGGTGTTTTGAGCAATCCCTGTGAGACCAGTATTAGTCTCCGATACACCACTGCAGGTTCAACGTATTCCTTCGACCTTCACATTGACGATGAAACACAGATATCGCATCGGAATTAAATACAAAAGGCACAATGCCGCCTTAGGTAAAAGAATAGAGACTCTTCTTACAGTTGGTGCATTGATCCTTTCCTGTGAGACCAGTATTAGTTTCCGATACACCACTGCAGGTTCAGTGTATTATTGGACATTCACATTGACGATGAAACACAGGAATCGCATCGGAATTAAATACAAAAGGCACAATGCCGCAATAAGTGCAAGAAGAGTAAGACTTCTTAGAGTCTGTGCTTTGATCCTTTCCTGTGAGACCAGTATTAGTTTCCGATACACGATTGCAGGTACAATGTATTCCTTGGACCTTCACATTGACGATGAGACACAGAAATCGCGTCGGAATTAAATACAAAAGGCACAATGCTGCCTTATGTATAACAATAGAGACTATTCTTACAGACGGTGTTTTGAGCATTCCCCGTGAGACCAGTATTAGTTTCCGATACACCACTGCAGGTTCAACGTATACCTTCGACCTTCACATTGACGATGAAACACTGAAATCGCATCGGAATGAAATACAAAAGGCACAATGCCGCCTTAAGTAAAGGAATAGAGACTCTTCTTATAGTCGGTGCTTTGATCCTTTCCTATGAGACCAGTTTTAGTTTCCGATACACCACCGCAGGTTCAATGTATTCCTTTTACATACACATTGACGATGAAACACTGAATTTACATAGGAATTAAATACAAAAGGCACAATGCCGCCTTAAATGCAAGAAGAGTGAGACTTCTTAGGGTCTGTGATTTGATCCATAACTGTGAGACCAGTATTAGTTTCCGATACACCACTGCAGGTTCAATGTATTCCTTGGACCATCACATTGACGATAAAACACAGAAATCACATCGGAGATAAATACAACAGGCACAATGATGCCTTAAGTGCAAGAAGCGTAAGTCTTCTTAGTGTCTCTGCTTTATCCTTTCCTGTGTGACCAGTATTAGTTTTCGATACACCACTGCATGTTCAATGTATCCCTTGGACATTCACATTGACGATGAAACACAGAAATCGCATCGGAATGAAATACAAAAGGCACAATGCCGCCTTAAGTAAAGGAATAGAGACTCTTCTTATAGTCGGTGCTTTGATCCTTTCCTATGACACTTGTTTTAGTTTCCGTCACACCACTACAGGTTCAATGTTTTCCTTGGACCTTCACATTGATGATGAAACACAGAAATCGCATCGGAATTAAATACAAAAGGCACAATGCCGCCTTAAGTACAAGTATAGAGACTCTTCTTACAGTCGGTGCTTTAATCCTTTCCTGTGAGACCAGTATTTGTTTCCGATACACCACTGCAGGTCCAATGTATTCCTTGGACCTTCACATTGACGATGAAACACAGAAAACGCATCGGAACTAAATACAAATGGCACAGTGCCGCCTTAAGTACAAGAATAGAGACTCTTCTTACAGACGGCGCTTTGATCCTTTCCTATGAGACCAGTTTTAGTTTCCGATACACCACTGCAGGTTGAATGTATTCCTTTTACACACACATTGACGATGAAACAGTGAAATTACATCGGAAATAAATACAAAAGGCACAATACCGCCTTAAGTGCAAGAAGAGTGAGACTTCTTAGAGTCTGTGCTTTGATCCTTTCCTGTGAGACCAGTATTAGTTTCCGATACACCACTGCAGGTTCAATGTGTTCCTTGGATCTTCACATTGACGATGAAACATAGAAATCGCATCGGAATTAAATACAAAAGGCACAATGCCGCCTTAAGTGCAAGAATAGAGACTCTTCTTTCATTCGGTGCTTTGATCCTTTCCTGTGAGACCAGTATTAGTTACCGATACACCAGTGCAGGTTCAATGTATTCCTTTTACATACACATTGACGATGAAACACTAAATTTACATCGGAATTAAATACAAAAGGCACAATGCCGCCTTAAGTGCAAGAGGAGTAAGACTTCTTAGAGTCTGTGCTTTGATCCTTAACTGTGAGACCAGTATTAGTTCCCGATACACCACTGCAGGTTCAATGTATTCCTTGGACATACACGTTGACGATGAAACAAAGAAATCGCATCAGAATTAAATACGAAAGGCACAATGCAGCCTTAAGTGCAAGAAGAGTCACACCTCTTAGAGTCTGTGCTTTGATCCTATCCTGTGAGACCAGTATTAGTTTCCGATACACCACTGCAGGGTCAAAGTATTCCTTGGACCTTCACATTGACGATGAAACACTGAAATCACATCGGAGATAAATACAACAGGCACAATGCCGCCTTAAGTGCAAGAAGAGTATGACTTCTTAGAGTCTGTGCTTTGACCCTTTCCTGTGAGTCCAGTATTAGTTTCCGATACACCACTGCAGGTTCAATGTATTCCTTGGACATACACATTGACGATGAAACACAGAAATCGCATCGGAGTGAGATACAAAAAGCACAATGCCGACTTAAGTGCAAGAAGTGTGAGACTTCTTATAGTCTGTGCTTTGATCCTTTCCTGTGAGACCAGTATTAGTTTCCGATACACGACTGCAGGTTCAATGTATTCCTTGGACATACGCATTGACAAGGAAACACTGAAATTACATTGGAATTAAATACAAAAAGCACAATGCAGCTTAAGTGTAAGAAGAGTGAGACTTCTTAGAGTCTGTGGTTTGATCCTCTCCTGTGCGACCAGTATTAGTTTCCGATACACCACTGCAGGTTCAATGTATTCCTTGAACATACACATTGAGTATGAAACACTGAAATCCCATCGCATTTAAATACAAAAGGCACAATGCCGCCTTAAGTACAAGAATTGGGACTCTTCTTACAGTCGGTGCTTTGATCCTTTCCTGTGAGACCAGTATTAGTTTCCGATACACCACTGCAGGTTCAATGTATTATTGGACCTTCACATTGACGATGAAACACCGGAATCGCATCGGAATTAAATACAAGAGGCACAATGCCGCATTAAGTGCAAGAAGAGTAAGACTTCTTAGAGTCTGTGCTTTGATCCTCTCCTGTGAGACCAGTATTAGTTTCCGATACACGATTACAGGTTCAATGTATTCCTTGGACCTTCACATTGACGATGAAACACAGAAATTGCGTCGGAATTAAATACAAAAGGCACAATGCTGCCTTAGGTATAACAATAGAGACTATTCTTACAGTCGTTGTCTTGAGCATTCCCTGTGAGACCAGTAATAGTTTCCGATACACCACTGCAGGTTTAATGTATTCCTTTGACCTTCACGTTGACGATGAAACACAGATATCGCATCGGAATTAAATACAAAAGGCACAATGCCGCCTTAAGTAAAAGAATAGAGACTCTTCTTACAGTCGGTGCTTTGATCCTTTCCTATGAGACCAGTTTTAGTTTCCGATACACCACCGCAGGTTCAATGTATTCCTTTTACATACACATTGACGATGAAACACTGAATTTACATCGGAATTAATTACAAAAGGCACAATGCCGCCTTAAGTGCAAGAAGAGTGAGACTTCTTAGGGTCTGTGCTTTGATCCTTAGCTGTGAGACCAGTATTAGTTTCCGATACACCACTGCAGGTTCAATGTATTCCTTGGACCGTCACATTGACGATGAAACACAGAAATCACATCGGAGATAAATACAACCGGCACAATGATGACTTAAGTGCAAGAAGCGTAAGACTTCTTAGTGTCTCTGCTTTGATCCTTTCCTGTGTGGCCAGTATTAGTTTTCGATACACCACTGCAGGTTCAATGTATCCCTTGGACATTCACATTGACGATGAAACACAGAAAACGCATCGGAATTAAATACAAAAGGCACAATGCCGCCTTGAGTAAAAGAATAGAGACTCTTCTTACAGTCGGTGCTTTGATCCTTTCCTATGACACTTGTATTAGTTTCCGACACACCACTGCAGGTTCAATGTTTTCCTTGGGCCTTCACATTGATGATGAAACACAGAAATCGAATCGGAATTAAATACAAAAGGCACAATGCCGCATTAAGTGCAAGAAGAGTAAGACTTCTTAGAGTCTGTGCTTTGATCCTTTCCTGTGAGCCCAGTATTAGTTTCCGATACACCACTGCAGGTTCAATGTAATCCTTGGAACTTCACATTGACGATGAAACACAGAAATCGCGTCGGAATTAAATACAAAAGGCACAATGCCTCCATAAGTACAAGAATAGAGACTCTTCTTACAGTCGGTGTTTTGAGCAATCCCTGTGAGACCAGTATTAGTTTCCGATGCACCACTGCAGGTTCAATGTATTCCTTGGACCTTCACATTGACGATGAAACACAGAAATCGCGTCGGAATTAAATACAATAGGCACAATGCCGCCTTAAGTATAAGAATAGATACTCTTCTTACAGTCGGTGTTTGAGCATTCCCTGTGAGACCAGTATTAGTTTCCGATAGACCACTGCAGGTTCAATGTATTCCTTGGACCTTCACATTGTCGATGAAACACAGAAATTACATCGGAGATAAATGCAACAGGCACAATGCCGCCTTAAGTGCAAGAAGAGTAAGACTTCTTTGAGTCTGTGCTTTGATCCTTTCCTGTTAGACCAGAATTAAATTCCGATACACCACAGCAGGTTCAATGTATTCCTTGGACATACACATTGACGATAAAACACAGATATCGCATCGGAATTAAATACAAAAGCACAATGCCGCCTTAAGTAAAAGAATAGAGACTCTTCTTACAGTTGGTGCTTTGATCCTTTCCTATGACACTTGTATTAGTTTTCGATACACCTCTGCAGGTTCAATGTATTCCTTGGACCTTCACATTGACGATGAAACACAGAAATCGCATCGGAATTAAATACAAAAGGCACAATGCCGCCTTAAGTACAAGAATAGAGACTCTTCTTACTGTCGGTGCTTTGATCCTTTCCTGCGAGACCAGTATTTGTTTCCGATACACCACTGCAGGTCTAATGTATTCCTTATACCTTCCCATTGACGATGAAACACAGAAATCGCATCGGAATTAAATACAAAAGGAACAATGCCGCTTTAAGTTCAAGAATAGAGACTCTTCTTACAGTCGGTGATTTAATAATTTTCCTATGAGACCAGTTTTAGTTGCCGATACACCACTGCAGGTTCAATGTATTCCTTTTACATACACATTGACGATGAAACACTGACATTACATCAGAATTAATTACAAAAGGCACAATGCCGCCTTAAGTGCAAGAAGAGTCAGACTTCTTAGAGTCTGTGCTTTGATCCTTTCCTGTGAGACCAGTATTAGTTTCCGATACACCACTGCTGGTTCAATGAATTCCTTGGACCTTCACATTGACTATGAAACTCAGAAATCGCATCGGAATAAAATACAAAAGGCACAATGCCGCCTTAAGTACAAGAATATAGACTCTTCTTCCAGTCGGTGCTTAGATCCTTTCCAATGAGACCAGTTTTAGTTTCCGATACACCACCGCAGGTTCAATGTATTCCTTTTACACACACATTGACGATGAAACACTGAAATTACATCGGAATTAAATACAAAAGGCACAATACCGACTTAAGTGCAAGAAGAGTGAGACTTCTTAGAGTCTGTGCTTTGATCCCTTCCTGTGAGACCAGCATTAGTTTCCGATACACCACTGCAGGTTCAATATATTCCTTGGACCTTCACATTGACGATGAAACACAGAAATCGCATCTGAATTAAAAACAAAAGTCACAATGCCGCCTTAAGTACAAGAATAGGGACTCTTCTCTCAGTCGGTGCTTTGGTCCTTTCCTGTGAAACCAGTATAAGTGTCCGATACATCACTGCAGGTTCAAAATATTCCTTTTACATACACATTGCCGATGAAACACTGAACTTACATCGGATATATATACAAAAGGCACAATGCCGAATTAAGTGCAGGAGGAGTTAGACTTCTTAGAGTCTGTGCTTTGATCTTGAACTGTGAGACCAGTATTAGTTTCCGATACACCACTGCAGGTTCAATCTATTCCTTGACATACACGTTGACGGTGATATACAGAAATCGCATCGGATTTAAATACGAAAGGCACAATGCCGCCTTAAGTGCAAGAAGAGTGAAACCTCTTAGAGTCTGTGCTTTGATCCTTTCCTGTGTAGACCAGTAATAGTCTCCGATACACCACTGCTGGTTCAATGTACTCCTTGTACCTTCACATTGACGATGAAACACAGAAATCACATCGGAGATAAATGCAACAGGCACAATGCCGCTTTAAGTGCAAGAAGAGTAAGACTTCTTTGAGTCTGTGCTTTGATCCATTCCTGTTGGACCAGTATTAGTTTCCGATACACCACTGCAGGTTCAATGTATTCCTTGGACATACACATTGACGATGAAACACTGAAATTACATCGGAATTAAATACAAAGGGGACAATGCCGGATAAGGTGCAAGAAGAGAGAGACTTCTTAGAGTCTGTGCTTTGATCCTTTCCTGTGAGACCAGTATTAGTTTCCGATACACCACTGCAGGTTCAATGTATTCCTTGGACCTTAACACTGACGATGAAACACAGAAATCGCAACGGAATTAAATACAAAAGGCACAGTGCCACTTTAAGTACAAGAATAGAGTCTCTTCTTACAGTCGGTTATTTAATAATTTTCCTATGAGACCAGTTTTAGTTGCCGATACACCACTGCAGGTTCAATGTATTCCTTTTACATACACATTGACGATGAAACACTGAAATTACATCAGAATTAAATTCAAAAGGCACAATGCCGCCTTAAGTGCAAGAAGAGTCAGACTTCTTAGAGTCTGTGCTTTGATCCTTTCCTGTGAGACCAGTATTAGTTTCCGATACACCACTGCTGGTTCAATGAATTCCTTGGACCTTCACATTGACTATGAAACTCAGAAATCGCATCGGAATAAAATACAAAAGGCACAATGCCGCCTTATGTACAAGAATATAGACTCTTCTTACAGTAGGTGCTTTGATCCTTTCCTATGAGGCCAGTATTAGTTTCCGATACACCACTGCAGGTTTAATGTATTCCTTGGATCTTCACATTGACGATGAAACACAGAAATCGCATCGGAAATAAATACAAAAGGAACAATGCCGCTTTAAGTTCAAGAATAGAGACTCTTCTTACAGTCGGTTATTTAATAATTTTCCTATGAGACCAGTTTTAGTTGCCGATACACCACTGCAGGTTCAATGTATTCCTTTTACATACACATTGACGATGAAACACTGAAATTACATCAGAATTAAATTCAAAAGGCACAATGCCGCCTTAAGTGCAAGAAGAGTCAGACTTCTTAGAGTCTGTGCTTTGATCCTTTCCTGTGAGACCAGTATTAGTTTCCGATACACCACTGCTGGTTCAATGAATTCCTTGGACCTTCACATTGACTATGAAACTCAGAAATCGCATCGGAATAAAATACAAAAGGCACAATGCCGCCTTATGTACAAGAATATAGACTCTTCTTCCAGTCGGTGCTTAGATCCTTTCCAATGAGACCAGTTTTAGTTTCCGATACACCACCGCAGGTTCAATGTATTCCTTTTACATACACATTGACGATGAAACACTGAATTTACATCGGAATGAAATACAAAATTCACAATGCCGCCTTAAGTGCAAGAAGTCTGAGACTTCTTAGGGTCTGTGCTTTTATCCTTAACTGTGAGACCAGTATTAGTTTCCGATACACCACTGCAGTTCAATATATTCCTTGGACATTCACATTGACGATGAAACACTGAAATTACATCGGAAATAAATACAAAAGGCACACTGCCGCCTTAAATGCAAGATGAGTGAGACTTCTTAGAGTCTGTGCTTTGATCCTTTCCTATGACACCAGTATTAGTTTCCGATTCACCACTGCAGGTTCAATGTATTCCTTTTACATACACATTGAAGATGAAACACTGAAATTACACCGGAATTAAATACAAAAGGCACAATGCCGCCGTAAATGCAAGATGAGTGAGACTTCTTAGAGTCTGTGCTTTGATCCTTTCCTATGACACCAGTATTAGTTTCCGATTCACCACTGCAGGTTCAATGTATTCCTTTTACATACACATTGACGATGAAACACTGAAATTACACCGGAATTAAATACAAAAGGCACAATGCCGCCTTAAGTTCAAGAAGAGTGAGACTTCTTAGAGTCTGTGTTTTGATCCATTCCAGTGAGACCAGTATTAGTTTCCGATACACCACTGCAGGTTCAATGTATTCCTTGGACCTTCACATTGTCGATGAAACACAGATATCGCAACGGAATTAAATACTAAAGGCACAATGCCGCCTTAAGTACAAGAATAGAGACTCTTCTTACAGTCGGTGCTTTGATCCATTCCTGTGAGACCAGTATTAGTTTCCGATACACCACTGCAATATCAATGTATTCCTTGGACCTTCACATTAACGATGAAACACAGATATCTCATCGGAATTAAATACAAAAGGCACAATGCCGCCTTAAGTACAAGAATAGAGACTCTTCTTACTGTCGGTGCTTTGATCCTTTCCTGCGAGACCAGTATTTGTTTCCGATACACCACTGCAGGTCTAATGTATTCCTTATACCTTCCCATTGACGATGAAACACAGAAATCGCATCGGAATTAAATACAAAAGGAACAATGCCGCTTTAAGTTCAAGAATAGAGACTCTTCTTACAGTCGGTGATTTAATAATTTTCCTATGAGACCAGTTTTAGTTGCCGATACACCACTGCAGGTTCAATGTATTCCTTTTACATACACATTGACGATGAAACACTGACATTACATCAGAATTAAATACAAAAGGCACAATGCCGCCTTAAGTGCAAGAAGAGTCAGACTTCTTAGAGTCTGTGCTTTGATCCTTTCCTGTGAGACCAGTATTAGTTTCCGATACACCACTGCTGGTTCAATGAATTCCTTGGACCTTCACATTGACTATGAAACTCAGAAATCGCATCGGAATAAAATACAAAAGGCACAATGCCGCCTTAAGTACAAGAATATAGACTCTTCTTCCAGTCGGTGCTTAGATCCTTTCCAATGAGACCAGTTTTAGTTTCCGATACACCACCGCAGGTTCAATGTATTCCTTTTACACACACATTGACGATGAAACACTGAAATTACATCGGAATTAAATACAAAAGGCACAATACCGACTTAAGTGCAAGAAGAGTGAGACTTCTTAGAGTCTGTGCTTTGATCCCTTCCTGTGAGACCAGCATTAGTTTCCGATACACCACTGCAGGTTCAATATATTCCTTGGACCTTCACATTGACGATGAAACACAGAAATCGCATCTGAATTAAAAACAAAAGTCACAATGCCGCCTTAAGTACAAGAATAGGGACTCTTCTCTCAGTCGGTGCTTTGGTCCTTTCCTGTGAAACCAGTATAAGTGTCCGATACATCACTGCAGGTTCAAAATATTCCTTTTACATACACATTGACGATGAAACACTGAACTTACATCGGATATATATACAAAAGGCACAATGCCGAATTAAGTGCAGGAGGAGTTAGACTTCTTAGAGTCTGTGCTTTGATCTTGAACTGTGAGACCAGTATTAGTTTCCGATACACCACTGCAGGTTCAATCTATTCCTTGACATACACGTTGACGGTGATATACAGAAATCGCATCGGATTTAAATACGAAAGGCACAATGCCGCCTTAAGTGCAAGAAGAGTGAAACCTCTTAGAGTCTGTGCTTTGATCCTTTCCTGTGTAGACCAGTAATAGTCTCCGATACACCACTGCTGGTTCAATGTACTCCTTGTACCTTCACATTGACGATGAAACACAGAAATCACATCGGAGATAAATGCAACAGGCACAATGCCGCTTTAAGTGCAAGAAGAGTAAGACTTCTTTGAGTCTGTGCTTTGATCCATTCCTGTTAGACCAGTATTAGTTTCCGATACACCACTGCAGGTTCAATGTATTCCTTGGACATACACATTGACGATGAAACACTGAAATTACATCGGAATTAAATACAAAGGGGACAATGTCGGATAAGGTGCAAGAAGAGAGAGACTTCTTAGAGTCTGTGCTTTGATCCTTTCCTGTGAGACCAGTATTAGTTTCCGATACACCACTGCAGGTTCAATGTATTCCTTGGACCTTAACACTGACGATGAAACACAGAAATCGCAACGGAATTAAATACAAAAGGCACAGTGCCACTTTAAGTACAAGAATAGAGTCTCTTCTTACAGTCGGTTATTTAATAATTTTCCTATGAGACCAGTTTTAGTTGCCGATACACCACTGCAGGTTCAATGTATTCCTTTTACATACACATTGACGATGAAACACTGAAATTACATCAGAATTAAATTCAAAAGGCACAATGCCGCCTTAAGTGCAAGAAGAGTCAGACTTCTTAGAGTCTGTGCTTTGATCCTTTCCTGTGAGACCAGTATTAGTTTCCGATACACCACTGCTGGTTCAATGAATTCCTTGGACCTTCACATTGACTATGAAACTCAGAAATCGCATCGGAATAAAATACAAAAGGCACAATGCCGCCTTATGTACAAGAATATAGACTCTTCTTACAGTAGGTGCTTTGATCCTTTCCTATGAGGCCAGTATTAGTTTCCGATACACCACTGCAGGTTTAATGTATTCCTTGGATCTTCACATTGACGATGAAACACAGAAATCGCATCGGAAATAAATACAAAAGGAACAATGCCGCTTTAAGTTCAAGAATAGAGACTCTTCTTACAGTCGGTTATTTAATAATTTTCCTATGAGACCAGTTTTAGTTGCCGATACACCACTGCAGGTTCAATGTATTCCTTTTACATACACATTGACGATGAAACACTGAAATTACATCAGAATTAAATTCAAAAGGCACAATGCCGCCTTAAGTGCAAGAAGAGTCAGACTTCTTAGAGTCTGTGCTTTGATCCTTTCCTGTGAGACCAGTATTAGTTTCCGATACACCACTGCTGGTTCAATGAATTCCTTGGACCTTCACATTGACTATGAAACTCAGAAATCGCATCGGAATAAAATACAAAAGGCACAATGCCGCCTTATGTACAAGAATATAGACTCTTCTTCCAGTCGGTGCTTAGATCCTTTCCAATGAGACCAGTTTTAGTTTCCGATACACCACCGCAGGTTCAATGTATTCCTTTTACATACACATTGACGATGAAACACTGAATTTACATCGGAATGAAATACAAAATTCACAATGCCGCCTTAAGTGCAAGAAGTCTGAGACTTCTTAGGGTCTGTGCTTTTATCCTTAACTGTGAGACCAGTATTAGTTTCCGATACACCACTGCAGTTCAATATATTCCTTGGACATTCACATTGACGATGAAACACTGAAATTACATCGGAAATAAATACAAAAGGCACACTGCCGCCTTAAATGCAAGATGAGTGAGACTTCTTAGAGTCTGTGCTTTGATCCTTTCCTATGACACCAGTATTAGTTTCCGATTCACCACTGCAGGTTCAATGTATTCCTTTTACATACACATTGAAGATGAAACACTGAAATTACACCGGAATTAAATACAAAAGGCACAATGCCGCCGTAAATGCAAGATGAGTGAGACTTCTTAGAGTCTGTGCTTTGATCCTTTCCTATGACACCAGTATTAGTTTCCGATTCACCACTGCAGGTTCAATGTATTCCTTTTACATACACATTGACGATGAAACACTGAAATTACACCGGAATTAAATACAAAAGGCACAATGCCGCCTTAAGTTCAAGAAGAGTGAGACTTCTTAGAGTCTGTGTTTTGATCCATTCCAGTGAGACCAGTATTAGTTTCCGATACACCACTGCAGGTTCAATGTATTCCTTGGACCTTCACATTGTCGATGAAACACAGATATCGCAACGGAATTAAATACTAAAGGCACAATGCCGCCTTAAGTACAAGAATAGAGACTCTTCTTACAGTCGGTGCTTTGATCCATTCCTGTGAGACCAGTATTAGTTTCCGATACACCACTGCAGTTTCAATGTATTCCTTGGAGATTCACATTTACGATGAAACACGGAAGTTACATCGGAATTAAATTCAAAAGGGACAATGCCACCTTAAATGCAAGAAGAGTGAGACTTCTTAGAGTCTGTGCTTTGACCCTTTCCTATGAGACCAGTTTTAGTTTCCGATACACCACTGCAGGTTCAATGTATTTCTTTTACATACACATTGACGTTGAAAACTGAAATTACATCGGAATTAATTACAAAACGCGAAATGAAGCCTTAAGTGCAAGATGAGTGAGACTTCATAGAGTCTGTGCTTTGATCCTTTCCTGTGAGACCATTATTAGTTTCCGATACACCACTGCTGGTTCAATGTATTCCTTGGACCTTCACATTGTCGATGAAACACAGGAAACGCATCGGGATTAAATACAAATGGCACAACGCCGCCATATGTACAAGAATAGAGACTCTTCTTATAGTCGCTGCTTTGATCCTTTCCTGTGACACCAGTATTAGTTTCCGATACACCAATGCAATTTCAATGTATTCCTTGGACATTCACATTGCCGATGAAATACTAAAATTACATCCGAATTATATTCAAAGGGCACAAAGCCGCCTTAAATGCAAGAAGAGTGAAACTTCTTAGAGTCTGTGCTTTGATCCTTTCCTATGAGACCAGTTTTAGTTTCCGATACACCACTGAAGATTCAGTGTACTCCTTTTACATACACATTGAGGATGAAACACTGAAATTACATCGCAATTGAATAAAAAAGGCACAATGCCGCGATAAGTGCAAGAAGAGTGAGACTTCTTGGAGTCTGTTCTTTTATCCTTTCCTATGACACCAGTATTAGTTTCCGATACACCACTGCAGGTTCAATGTATTCCTTGGACCTTCACATTGACGATGAAACACAGAAATCGCATCGAAGTTAAAAACAAAAGGCACAATGCCGACTTAAGTACAACAAAAGAGTTTCTTCTTACAGTCGGTGCTTTGATCCTTTCCTGTGAAACCAGTATTAGTTTCCGATACACCACTGCAGATTCAATGTATTCCTTGGACCTTCACATTGACGATGAAACACAGAAATCGCATCGGAATTAAATACAAAAGGCACAATGCCGCCTTAAGTACGAGAATAGAGACTCTTCTTACAGTCGGTGCTCTGATCCTTTCCTGTGAGAACAGTATTAGTTTCCGATACACCACTGCAGATTCAATGTATTCCTTGGACCTTCACATTGACGATGAAATACAGAAATCGCATCGGAATTAAATACAAAAGGCACAATGCCGCCTTAAGTACGAGAATAGAGATTCTTCTTACTGTCGGTGCTTTGATCCGTTCCTGTGAGACCAGTACTAGCTTCCGATACACCACTGCAGGTTCAATGTATTCCCTGGACCTTCACATTGACGATGAAACACAGAAATCGCATCGGAATTAAATACAAAAGGCACAATGCCGCCTTAAGTGCAAGAAGAGTGAGACTTCTTAGAGTCTGTGCTTTCATCCTTTCCTATGACACCAGTATAAGTTTCCGATTCACCCCTGCAGGTTCAATGAATTCCTTTTACATACACATTGACGATGAAACTCTGAAATTACATCGGAACTAAATACAAAAGGCATAATGCCGCCTTAAGTGCAAGAAGAGTGAGACTTCTTAGAGTCTGTGTTTTGATCCTTTCCTGTGAGACCAGCATAAGTTTCAGATACACCACTGCAGGTTCAATGTATTCCTTGGACCTTCACATTGACGATGAAACACTGAAATCGCATCGGAATTAAATACAAAAGGCACAATGAAGCCTTAAGTACAAGAATAGAGACTCTTCTTACAGTCGGTGCTTTGATCCTTTCCTATGAGGCCAGTATTATTTTCCGATACACCACTGCAGGTTCAATGTATTCCTTGGACCTTCACATTGACGATGAAACACAGAAATCGCATCGGAATTAAATACAAAAGGCACAATGCTGCCTTTAGTACAAGAATAGAGACTCTTCTTACAGTCGGTGCTTTGATCCTTTCCTATGACACTTGTATTAGTTTCCGACACACCACTGCAGGTTCAATGTTTTCCTTGGACCTTCAGATTGATGATGAAACACAGAAATCGCATCGGAATTAAATACAAAAGGCACAATGCCGCCTTAAGTACAAGTATAGAGACTCTTCTTACAGTCGGTGCTTTGATCCTTTCCTGTGAGACCAGTATTAGTTTCCGATACAACACTGCAGGTTCAATGTATTCCTTGGACATTCACATTGACGATGAATGACTGAAATTACATCGGAATTAAATACAAAAGGCACAATGCCGCCTTAAATGCAAGAAGAGTGAGACTTTTTAGAGTCTGTACTTTCATCCATTTCTATGACACCAGTATTAGTTACGAATTCACCACTGCAGGTTCAATGTATTCCTTTTACATACACATTGACGATTAAACACTGAAATTACATCGGAATTAAATACTAAAGGCACAATGCCGCCTTAAGTGCAAGACGAGTAAGACTTCTTAGAGTCTGTGCTCTGACCCTTTCCAATGACACCAGTATTAGTTTCCGATACACCACTGCAGGTTCAATATATTCCTTGGACCTTCACATTGACGATGAAACACAGAAATCGCATCGAAATTAAAAACAAAAGGCACATGCCGACTTAAGTACAAGAATAGAGTTTCTTCTTACAGTCGGTGCTTTGATCCTTTCCTGTGAGACCAGTATTAGTTTCCGATACACCACTGCAGATTCAATGTATTCCTTGGACCTTCACTTTGACAATGAAACACAGAAATCGCATCGGAATTAAATACAAAAGGCACAATGCCGCCTTAAGTACGAGAATAGAGACTGTTCTTACAGTCGGTGCTTTGATCCTTTCCTGTGAGAACAGTATTAGTTTCCGATACACCACTGCAGGTTCAATGTATTCCTTGGACCTTCACATTGACGATGAAACACAGAAATCGCATCGGAATTAAATACAAAAGGCACAATGCCGCCTTAAGTACAAGAATAGAGACTCTTCTAACAGTCGGTGCTTTGATCCATTCCTGTGAGACCAGTATTAGTTTCAGATACACCATTTCAGGTTCAATGTATTCCTTGGACCTTCCCATTGACGATGAAACACAGAAATCGCATCGGAATTAAATACAAAAGGCACAATGCCGCCTTAAGTACAAGAATAGAGACTCTTCTTACAGTCGGTGCTTTGATCCTTTCCTATGAGGCCAGTATTAGTTTCCGATACACCACTGCAGGTTCAATGTATTCCTTGGACCTTCACATTGACGATGAAACACAGAAATCGCATCGTAATTAAATACAAAAGGCACAATGCCGCCTTTAGTACAAGAATAGAGACTCTTCTTACAGTCGGTGCTTTGATCCTTTCCTGTGAGACCAGTATTAGTTTCCGATACACCACTGTAGGTCTAATGTATACCTTGGACCTTCACATTGACGATGAAACACAGAAATCGCAGCGGAATTAAATACAAAAGGCACAATGCCGCCTTTAGTACAAGAATAGAGACTCTTCTTACAGTCGGTGCTTTGATCCTTTCCTGTGAGACCAGTATTAGTTTCCGATACACCACTGTAGGTCTAATGTATACCTTGGACCTTCACATTGGCGATGAAACACAGAAATCGCAGCGGAATTAAATACAAATGGCACAATGCCGCCTTAAGTAAAAGAATAGAGACTCTTCTTACAGTCGGTGCTTTGATCCTTTCCTATGAGTCCAGTTTTAGTTTCCGATACACCACCGCAGGTTCAATGTATTCCTTTTACATACACATTGACGATGAAACACTGAATTTACATCGGAATTAAATACAAAACGCGCAATGCCGCCTTAAGTGCAAGAAGAGTGAGACTTATTAGGGTCTGTGCTTTGATCCTTAACTGTGAGACCAATTTTAGTTTGTGATACACCACTGCAGGTTCAATGTATTCCTTGGACGTTAACATTGACGATGAAACACAGACAACGCATCGGGACTAAATACAAATGGCACAGTGCCGCCTTAAGTACAAGAATAGAGACTCTTCTTACAGACGGTGCTTTGATCCTTTCCTATGAGACCAGTTATAATATCCGATACACCACTGCAGGTTCAATGTATTCCTTTTACACACACATTGACGATGAAACACTGAAATTACATCGGAATTAAATACAAAAGGCACAATACCGCCTTAAGTGCAACAAGAGTGAGACTTCTTAGAGTCTGTGCTTTGATCCTTTCCTGTGAGACCAGTATTAGTTTCCGATACACCACTGCAGGTTCAATGTAATATTTGGACCATCACATTGACGATGAAACACAGAAATCGCATCGGAAATAAATAAAAAAGGCACAATGCCGCCTTAAGTGCAAGAATAGAGACTCTTCTTTCATTCGATGCTTTGATCCTTTCCTGTGAGACCAGTATTAGTTACCGATACACCAGTGCAGGTTCAATGTGTTCCTTTTACATACACATTGACGATGAAACACTTAATTTACATCGGAATTAAATACAAAAGGCACAATGCCGCCTTAAGTGCAAGAGGAGTAAGACTTCTTAGAGTCTGTGCTTTGATCCTTATCTGTGAGACCAGTATTAGTTCCCGATACACCACTGCAGGTTCAATGTATTCCTTGGACATACACGTTGACGATGAAACAAAGAAATCGCATCGGAATTAAATACGAAAGGCACAATGCCGCCTTAAGTGCAAGAAGAGAGACACCTCTTAGAGTCTGTGCTTTGATCCTTTCCTGTGAGACCAGTATTAGTTTCCGATACACCATTGCGGGTTCAATGTATTATTGGACCTTCACATTGACGATGAAACACAGGAATCGCATCGGAATTAAATACAAAAGCACAATGCCGCATTAAGTGCAAGAAGAGTAAGACTTCTTAGAGTCTGTGCTTTGATCCTTTCCTGTGAGACCAGTATTAGTTTCCGATACATGATTGCAGGTTCAATGTATTCCTTGGACCTTCACATTGACGATGAAACACAGAAATCGCGTCGGAATTAAATACAAAAGGCACATTGCTGCCTTAGGTACAACGATAGAGACTATTCTTACAGTCGGTGTTTTGAGCATTCCCTGTGAGACCAGTATTAGTTTCCGACACACCACTGCAGGTTCAATGTATTCCTTGGACCTTCATGTTGACGATGAATCACAGAAATCGCATCGGAATTAAATACAAAAGGCACAATGCCGCCTTAAGTAAAAGAATAGAGACCCTTCTTACAGTCGGTGCTTTGATCCATTCCTATGAGACCAGTTTTAGTTTCCGATACACCACCGCAGGTTCAATGTATTCCTTTTACATACACATTGACGATGAAACACTGAATTTACATCGGAATTAAATACAAAAGGCACAATGCCGCCTTAAGTGCAAGAGGAGTGAGACTTCTTAGGGTCTGTGCTTTGATCCTTAACTGTGAGACCAGTATTAGTTTCCGATACACCACTGCAGGTTCAATGTATTCCTTGGACCATCACATTGACGATGAAACACAGAAATCACATCGGAGATAAATACAACAGGCACAATGATGCCTTAAGTGCAAGAAGCGTAAGACTTCTTAGTGTCTCTGCTTTGATCCTTTCCTGTGAGACCAGTATTAGTTTTCGATACACCACTGCAGGTTCAATGTATCCCTTGGACATTCACATTGACGATGAAACACAGAAATCGCATCGGAATTAAATACAAAAGGCACAATGCCGCCTTAAGTACAAGTATAGAGACTCTTCTTACAGTCGGTGCTTTGATCCTTTCCTGTGAGACCAGTATTTGTTTTCGATACACCACTGCAGGTCTAATGTATTCCTTGGACCTTCACATTGACGATGAAACACAGAAATCGCATCGGAATTAAATACAAAAGGCACAATGCCGCCTTAAGTACAAGTATAGAGACTCTTCTTACAGTCGGTGCTTTGATCCTTTCCTATGAGACCAGTTATAGTTTCCGATACACCACTGCAGGTTCAATGTATTCCTTTTACACACACATTGACGATGAAACACTGAAATTACATCGGAATTAAATACAAAAGGCACAATACCGCCTTAAGTGCAAGAAGAGTGAGACTTCTTAGAGTCTGTGCTTTGATCCTTTCCTGTGAGACCAGTATTAGTTTCCGATACACCACTGCAGGTTCAATGTATTCCTTGGACCATCACATTGACGATGAAACACAGAAATCGCATCGGAAATAAATAAAAAAGGCACAATGCCGCCTTAAGTGCAAGAATAGAGACTCTTCTTTCATTCGGTGCTTTGATCCTTTCCTGTGAGACCAGTATTAGTTACCGATACACCAGTGCAGGTCAATGTATTCCTTTTACATACACATTGACGATGAAACACTGAATTTACATCGGAATTAAATACAAAAGGCACAATGCCGCCTTAAGTGCAAGAGGAGTAAGACTTCTTAGAGTCTGTGCTTTGATCCTTAACTGTGAGACCAGTATTAGTTCCCGATACACCACTGCAGGTTCAATGTATTCCTTGGACATACACGTTGACGATGAAACAAAGAAATCGCATCGGAAATAAATACGAAAAGCACAATGCCGCCTTAAGTGCAAGAAGAGTGACACCTCTTAGAGTCTGTGCTTTGATCCTTTCCTGTGAGACCAGTATTAGTTTCCGATTCACCACTGCAGGTTCAAAGTATTCCTTGGACCTTCACATTGACGATGAAACACTGAAATCACATCGGAGATAAATACAACAGGCACAATGCCGCCTTAAGTGCAAGAAGAGTAAGACTTCTTAGAGTCTGTGCTTTGATCCTTTCCTGTGAGACCAGTATTAGTTTCCGATACACGACTGCAGGTTCAATGTATTCCTTGGACATACGCATTGACAAGGAAACACTGAAATTACATCGGAATTAAATACAAAAAGCACAATGCAGCTTAAGTGTAAGAAGAGTGAGACTTCTTAGAGTCTGTGGTTTGATCCTCTCCTGTGCGACCAGCATTAGTTTCCGATACACCACTGCAGGTTCAATGTATTCCTTGAACATACACATTGAGGATGAAACACAGAAATCCCATCGCAATTAAATACAAAAGGCACAATGCCGCCTTTAGTACAAGAATAGAGACTCTTCTTACAGTCGGTGCTTTGATCCTTTCCTATGACACTTGTATTAGTTTCCGACACACCACTGCAGAGATTGATGATGAAACACAGAAATCGCATCGGAATTAAATACAAAAGGCACAATGCCGCCTTAAGTACAAGTATAGAGACTCTTCTTACAGTCGGTGCTTTGATCCTTTCCTGTGAGACCAGTATTAGTTTCCGATACAACACTGCAGGTTCAATGTATTCCTTGGACATTCACATTGACGATGAATGACTGAAATTACATCGGAATTAAATACAAAAGGCACAATGCCGCCTTAAATGCAAGAAGAGTGAGACTTTTTAGAGTCTGTGCTTTCATCCATTCCTATGACACCAGTATTAGTTACGAATTCACCACTGCAGGTTCAATGTATTCCTTTTACATACACATTGACGATTAAACACTAAAATTACATCGGAATTAAATACTAAAGGCACAATGCCGCCTTAAGTGCAAGAAGAGTAAGACTTCTTAGAGTCTGTGCTCTGATCCTTTCCTATGACACCAGTATTAGTTTCCGATACACCACTTTAGGTTCAATGTATTCCTTGGACCTTCACATTGACGATGAAACACAGAAATCGCATCGAAATTAAAAACAAGAGGCACAATGCCGACTTAAGTACAAGAATAGAGTTTCTTCTTACAGTCGGTGCTTTGATCCTTTCCTGTGAGACCAGTATTAGTTTCCGATACACCACTGCATTTTCAATGTATTCTTTGGACCTTCACATTGACGATGAAACATTCCGATACACCACTGCATTTTCAGTGTATTCCTTGGACCTTCACATTGACGATGAAACACAGAAATCGCATCGGAATTAAATACAAAAGGCACAATGCCGCCTTAAGTACGAGAATAGAGACTCTTCTTACAGTCGGTGCTTTGATCCTTTCCTGTGAGAACAGTATTAGTTTCCGATACACCACTGCAGGTTCAATGTATTCCTTGGACCTTCACATTGACGATGAAACACAGAAATCGCATCGGAATTAAATACAAAAGGCACAATGCCGCCTTAAGTACAAGAATAGAGACTCTTCTAATAGTCGGTGCTTTGATCCATTCCTGTGAGACCAGTATTAGTTTCGGATACACCATTTCAGGTTCAGTGTATTCCTTGGACCTTCACATTGACGATGAAACACAGAAATCGCATCGGAATTAAATACAAAAGGCACAATGCCGCCTTAAGTACAAGAAAAGAGACTCTTCTTACAGTCGGTGCTTTGATCCCTTCCTGTGAGACCAGTATTAGTTTCCGATACACTACTGCAGGGTCAATGTTTTCCTTTTACATACACATTGACAATGAAACACTGAAATTACATCGGAATAAAATACAAAAGACACTATGCCGCCATAAGTGCAAGAAGAGTGAGACTTCTTAGATTCTGTGCTTTGATCCTTTCCTGTGAGACCAGTATTAGTTTCCGATACACCACTGCAGGTTCAATGTATTCCTTGGACCTTCACATTGACGATGAAACACAGAAATCGCATCGGAATTGAATACAAAAGGCACAATGCCGCCTTAAGTACGAGAATAGAGACTCTTCTTACTGTCGGTGCTTTGAGCCGTTCCTCTGAGACCAGTATTAGCTTTCGATACACCACTGCAGGTTCAATGTACTCCCTGGACCTTCACATTGACGATGAAACACAGAAATCGCATCGGAATTAAATACAAAATGCACAATGCCGCCTTAAGTACAAGAATAGTGACTCTTCTTACAGTCGGTGCTTTGATCCTTTCCTGTGTGACCAGTATTAGATTCCGATACACCATTTCCGGTTCAATGTATTCCTTGGACCTTCACATTGACGATGAAACACAGAAATTGCATGGGAATTAAATAGAAAAGGCACAATGCCGCCTTAAGTACAAGAATAGAGTCACTTCTTACAGTCGGTGCTTTGATCCCTTCCTGTAAGACCAATATTAGTTTCCGATACACAACTGCAGGTTCAATGTATTCCTTTTACATACACATTGACGATGAAACACTGAAATTACATCGGAATTAAATACAAAAGGCACAATGCCGCCTTAAGTGCAAGAAAAGTGAGACTTCTTAGAGTCTGTGCTTTCATCCTTTCCTGTGAGACCAGTATTAGTTTCCGATACACCATTGCAGGCTCAATGTATTCCTTGGACCTTCACATTGACGATGAAACACTGAAAATGCATCGGAATTAAATACAAAAGGCACAATGCCGCCTTAAGTACAAGAATAGAGACTCTTCTTACAGTCGGTGCTTTGATCCTTTCCTATGAGGCCAGTATTAGATTCCGATACACCACTGCAGGTTCAATGTATTCCTTGGACCTTCACATTGACGATGAAACACAGAAATCGCATCGTAATTAAATACAAATGGCACAATGCCGCCTTTAGTACAAGAATAGAGACTCTTCTTACAGTAGGTGCTTTGATCCTTTCCTATGAGGCCAGTATTAGTTTCCGATACACCACTGCAGGTTCAATGTATTCCTTGGACCTTCACATTGACGATGAAACACAGAAATCGCATCGGAATTAAATACAAAATGCACAATGCCGCCGTAAGTACAAGAATAGTGACTCTTCTTACAGTCGGTGCTTTGATCCTTTCCTGTGTGACCAGTATTAGATTCCGATACACCATTTCCGGTTCAATGTATTCCGTGGACCTTCACATTGACGATGAAACACAGAAATTGCATGGGAATTAAATAGAAAAGGCACAATGCCGCCTTAAGTACAAGAATAGAGTCACTTCTTACAGTCGGTGCTTTGATCCCTTCCTGTGAGACCAATATTAGTTTCCGATACACAACTGCAGGTTCAATGTATTCCTTTTACATACACATTGACGATGAAACACTGAAATTACATCGGAATTAAATACAAAAGGCACAATGCCGCCTTAAGTGCAAGAAAAGTGAGACTTCTTAGAGTCTGTGCTTTCATCCTTTCCTGTGAGACCAGTATTAGTTTCCGATACACCATTGCAGGCTCAATGTATTCCTTGGACCTTCACATTGACGATGAAACACTGAAAATGCATCGGAATTAAATACAAAAGGCACAATGCCGCCTTAAGTACAAGAATAGAGACTCTTCTTACAGTCGGTGCTTTGATCCTTTCCTATGAGGCCAGTATTAGTTTCCGATACACCACTGCAGGTTCAATGTATTCCTTGGACCTTCACATTGACGATGAAACACAGAAATCGCATCGTAATTAAATACAAATGGCACAATGCCGCCTTTAGTACAAGAATAGAGACTCTTCTTACAGTAGGTGCTTTGATCCTTTCCTGTGAGACCAGTATTAGTTTCCGATACACCACTGTAGGTCTAATGTATTCCCTGGACCTTCACATTGACGATGAAACACAGAAATCGCAATGGAATTAAATACAAATGGCACAATGCCGCCTTAAGTAAAAGAATAGAGACTCTTCTTACAGTCGTTGCTTTGATCCTTTCCTATGAGTCCAGTTTTAGTTTCCGATACACCACCGCAGGTTCAATGTATTCCTTTTACATACACATTGACGATGAAACACTGAATTTACATCGGAATTAAATACAAAACGCGCAATGCCGCCTTAAGTGCAAGAAGAGTGAGACTTCTTAGGGTCTGTGCTTTGATACTTAACTGTGAGACCAGTATTAGATTCCGATACACCACTGCAGGTTCAATGTATTCCTTGGACATTCACATTGACGATGAAACACAGACAACGCATCGGAACTAAATACAAATGGCACAGTGCCGCCTTAAGTACAAGAATAGAGACTCTTCTCACAGACGGTGCTTTCATCCTTTCCTATGAGACCAGTTATAATATCCGATACACCACTGCAGGTTCAATGTATTCCTTTTACACACACATTGACGATGAAACACTGAAATTACATCGGAATTAAATACAAAAGGCACAATACCGCCTTAAGTGCAACAAGAGTGAGACTTCTTAGAGTCTGTGCTTTGATCCTTTCCTGTGCGACCAGTATTAGTTTCCGATACACCACTGCAGGTTCAATGTATTATTTGGACCATCACATTGACGATGAAACACAGAAATCGCATCGGAAATAAATAAAAAAGGCGCAATGCCGCCTTAAGTGCAAGAAGAGTGACACCTCTTAGAGTCTGTGCTTTGATCCTTTCCTGTGAGACCAGTATTAGTTTCCGATACACCACTGCAGGTTCAAAGTATTCCTTGGACCTTCACATTGACGATGAAACACTGAAATCGCATCGGAATGAGATACAAAAAGCACAATGCCGACTTAAGTGCAAGAAGTGTGAGACTTCTTATAGTCTGTGTTTTGATCCTTTCCTGTGAGACCAGTATTAGTTTCCGATACACGACTGCACGTTCAATGTATTCCTTGGACATACACATTGACAAGGAAACACTGAAATTACATCGGAATTAAATACAAAAAGCACAATGCAGCTTAAGTGTAAGAAGAGTGAGACTTCTTAGAGTCTGTGGTTTGATCCTCTCCTGTGCGACCAGTATTAGTTTCCGATACACCACTGCAGGTTCAATGTATTCCTTGAACATACACATCGAGGATGAAACACAGAAATCCCATCGCAATTAAATACAAAAGGCACAATGCCGCCTTAAGTACAAGAATAGGGACTCTTCTTACAATCGGTGCTATGATCCTTTCCTGTGAGACCAGTATTAGTTTCCGATACACCACTGCAGGTTCAATGTATTATTGGACCTTCACATTGACGATGAAACACAGAAATCGCGTCGGAATTAAATACAAAAGGCACATTGCTGCCTTAGGTATAACGATAGAGACTATTCTTACAGTCGGTGTTTTGAGCAATTCCTGTGAGACCAGTATTAGTTTCCGATACACCACTGCAGGTTCAATGTATTCCTTCAACCTTCACATTGACGATGAAACACAGAAATCACATCGGAGATAAGTACAACAGGCACAATGATGCCTTAAGTGCAAGAATCGTAAGACTTCTTAGTGTCTCTGTTTGATCCTTTCCTGTGAGACCAGTATTAGTTTTCGATACACCACTGCAGGTTCAATGTATCCCTTGGACATTCACATTGACGATGAAACACAGAAATCGCATCGGAATTAAATACAAAAGGCACAATGCCGCCTTAAGTACAAGTATAGAGACTCTTCTTACAGTCGGTGCTTTGATCCTTTCCTGTGAGACCAGTATTTGTTTTCGATACACCACTGCAGGTCTAATGTATTCCTTGGACCTTCACATTGACGATGAAACACAGAAAACGCATCGGAACTAATTACAAATGGCACAGTGCCGCCTTAAGTACAAGAATAGAGACTCTTCTTACAGACGGTGCTTTGATCCTTTCCTATGAGACCAGTTATAGTTTCCGATACACCACTGCAGGTTCAATGTATTCCTTTTACACACACATTGACGATGAAACACTGAAATTACATCGGAATTAAATACAAAAGGCACAATACCGCCTTAAGTGCAAGAAGAGTGAGACTTCTTAGAGTCTGTGCTTTGATCCTTTCCTGTGAGACTAGTATTAGTTTCCGATACACCACTGCAGGTTCAATGTATTCCTTGGACTATCACATCGAGGATGAAACACAGAAATCCCATCGCAATTAAATACAAAAGGCACAATGCCGCCTTAAGTACAAGAATAGGGACTCTTCTTACAATCGGTGCTATGATCCTTTCCTGTGAGACTAGTATTAGTTTCCGATTCACCACTGCAGGTTCAAAGTATTCCTTGGACCTTCACATTGACGATGAAACACTGAAATCACATCGGAGATAAATACAACAGGCACAATGCCGCCTTAAGTGCAAGAAGAGTAAGACTTCTTAGAGTCTGTGCTTTGATCCTTTCCTGTGAGACCAGTATTAGTTTCCGATTCACGACTGCAGGTTCAATGTATTCCTTGGACATACGCATTGACGAGGAAACACTGAAATTACATCGGAATTAAATACAAAAAGCACAATGCAGTTTAAGTGTAAGAAGAGTGAGACTTCTTAGAGTCTGTGGTTTGATCCTCTCCTGTGCGACCAGTATTAGTTTCCGATACACCACTGCAGGTTCAATGTATTCGTTGAACATACACATTGAGGATGAAACACAGAAATCCCATCGCAATTAAATACAAAAGGCACAATGCCGCCTTAAGTACAAGAATAGGGACTCTTCTTACAGTCGGTGCTTTGATCCTTTCCTGTGAGACCAGTATTAGTTTCCGATACACCACTGCAGGTTCAATGAATTATTGGACCTTCACATTGACGATGAAACACAGGAATCGCATCGGAATTAAATACAAAAGGCACAATGCCGCATTAAGTGCAAGAAGAGTAAGACTTCTTAGAGTATGTGCTTTG
Organism: Schistocerca americana; assembly: GCF_021461395.2. Classification (NCBI taxonomy): domain Eukaryota; kingdom Metazoa; phylum Arthropoda; class Insecta; order Orthoptera; family Acrididae; genus Schistocerca; species Schistocerca americana. The sequence continues at coordinate 2,316,860 of NC_060119.1, forward strand.
ATCCTTTCCTGTGAGACCAGTATTAGTTTCCGATACTGGATTGCAGGTTCAATGTATTCCTTGGACCTTCACATTGACGATGAAACACAGAAATCGCGTCGGAATTAAATACAAAAGGCACATTGCAGCCTTAGGTATAACGATAGAGACTATTCTTACAGTTGGTGTTTTGAGCATTCCCTGTGAGACCAGTATTAGTTTCCGATACACCACTGCAGGTTCAATGTATTGCTTTAACCTTCACATTGACGATGAAACACTGAAATCGCATCGGAATTAAATAGAAAAGTCACAATGCCGCCTTAACTACAAGAATAGAGACTCTTCTTACAGTCGGTGCTTTGATCCTTTCCTATGACACCAGTATTAGTTTCCGACACACCACTGCAGGTTCAATGTATTCCTTGGACCTTCACGTTGACGATGAATCACAGAAATCGCATCGGAATTAAATACAAAAGGCACAATGCCGCCTTAAGTGAAAGAATAGAGACGCTTCTTACAGTCGGTGCTTTGATCCTTTCCTATGAGACCAGTTTTAGTTTCCGATACACCACCGCAGGTTCAATGTATTCCTTTTAAATACACATTGACGATGAAACACTGAATTTACATCGGAATTAAATACAACAGGCACAATGATGCCTTAAGTGCAAGAAGCGTAAGACTTCTTAGTGTCTCTGCTTTGATCCTTTCCTGTGAGACCAGTATTAGTTTTCGATACACCACTGCAGGTTCAATGTATCCCTTGGACATTCACATTGACGATGATAGACAGAAATCGCATCGGAATTAAATACAAAAGGCACAATGCCGCCTTAAGTAAAAAATAGAGACTCTTCTTACAGTCGGTGCTTTGATCCTTTCCTATGACACATGTATTAGTTTCCGACACACCACTGCAGGTTCAATGTTTTCCTTGGACCTTCACATTGATGATGAAACACAGAAATCGCATCGGAATTAAATACAAAAGGCACAATGCCGCATTAAGTGCAAGAAGAGTAAGACTTCTTAGAGTCTGTGCTTTGATCCTTTCCTGTGAGACCAGTATTAGTTTCCAATACACGATTGCAGGTTCAATGAATTCCTTGGACCTTCACATTGACGATGAAACACAGCAATCGCGTCGGAATTAAATACAAAAGGCACAATGCTGCCTTAGGTAAAACAATAGAGACTATTCTTACAGTCGGTGTTTTGAGCATTCCCTGTGAGACCAGTATTAGTTTCCGATACACCACTGCAGGTTCAATGTATTCCTTGGACATACACATCGACGGTGAAACACTGAATATAGATCGGAATTAAATACAACACTCACAATGCCGCCTTAAGTGCAAGAAGAGTGAGACTTCTTAGAGTCTGTGCTTTGAATTTTTCCTGTGAGACCAGTATTAGTTTCCGATACACAACCGCAGGTTCAATGTATTCCTTGGACCTTCACATTGACGATGAGACACAGAAATCGGTTCGGAATTAAATACAAAAGGCACAATGCCGCCTTATGTGCAAGAAGGGTGAGACTTCTTAGAGTCTGTGCATTGATTCATTCCTGTGAGACCAGTATTAGTTTCCGATACACCACTGCAGGTTCAATGTATTCCTTGTACTGTCACATTGACGATGAAACACAGAAATCGCGTCGAAATTAAATGCAAAAGGCACAATGCCGCCTTAAGTACAAGAATAGAGACTCTTCTTACAGTCGGTGTTTTGAGCAATCCCTGTGAGACCAGTATTAGTTTCCGATACACCACTGCCGGTTCAATGTATTCCTTGGACCTTCACATTGACGATGAAACACAGAAATCGCGTCGGAATTAAATACAATAGGCACAATGCCGCCTTAAGTATAAGAATAGAGACTCTTCTTACAGTCGGTGCTTTGAGCATTCCCTGTGAGGCCAGTATTAGTTTCCGATACACCACTGCAGGTTCAATGTATTCCTTGGACCTTCACATTGACGATGAAACACAGAAATCACATCGGAGATAAATGCAACAGGCACAATGCCCCCTTAAGTGCATGAATAGTAAGACTTCTTAGAGTCTGTGCTCTGATCCTTTCCTGTTAGACCAGAATTAAATTCCGATACACCACTGGAGGTTCAATGTATTCCTTGGACATACACATTGACGATAAAACACAGATATCGCATCGGAATTAAATACAAAAGGCACAATGCCGCCTTAAGTAAAAGAATAGACACTCTTCTTACAGTCGGTGCTTTGATGCTTTCCTATGACACCAGTATTAGTTTCCGATACACCACTGCAGGTTCAGTGTATTCCTTGGACCTTCACATTGACGATGAAACACAGAAATCGCATCGGAATTAAATACAAAAGGCACAATGCCGCCTTAAGTACAAGAATAGAGACTCTTCTTACTGTCGGTGCTTTGATCCTTTCCTGTGAGACCAGTATTTGTTTCCGATACACCACTGCAGGTTCAATGTATTCCTTGGACCATCACATTGACGATGAAACACAGAAATCACATCGGAGATAAATACAACAGGCGCAATGATGCCTTAAGTGCAAGAAGTGTAAGACTTCTTAGTGTCTCTGCTTTGATCCTTTCCTGTGAGACCAGTATTAGTTTTCGATACACCACTGCAGGTTCAATGTTTCCCTTGGACATTCACATTGACGATGAAACACAGAAATCGCATCGGAATTAAATACAAAAGGCACAATGCCGCCTTAAGTACAAGTATAGAGACTCTTCTTACAGTCGGTGCTTTGATCCTTTCCTGTGGGACCAGTATTTGTTTTCGATACACCACTGCAGGTCTAATGTATTCCTTGGACCATCACATTGACGATGAAACACAGAAAACGCATCGGAACTAATTACAAATGGCCCAGTGCAGCCTTAAGTACAAGAATAGAGACTCTTCTTACAGACGGTGCTTTGATCCTTTCCTATGAGACCAGTTATAGTTTCCGATACACCACTGCAAATTCAATGTATTCCTTTTACACACACATTGACGATGAAACACTGAAATTACATCGGAATTAAATACAAAAGGCACAATTCCGACTTAAGTGCAAGAAGAGTGAGACTTCTTAGAGTCTGTGCTCTGATCCTTTCCTGTGAGACCAGTTTTAGTTGTCGATACACCACTGCAGGTTCAATGTATTCCTTGGACCTTCACATTGACGATGAAACACAGAAATCGCATTGGAATTGAATACAAAAGGAACAATGCCGCTTTAAGTACCAGAATAGAGACTGTTCTTACAGTCGGTGATTTAATCTTTTCCTATGAGACCAGATTCAGTTTCCGATAATCCATTGCAGGTTCAATGTATTCCTTGGACAATCACATTGACGATGAAACACAGAAATCGCATCGGAATTAAATACAAAAGGCACAATGCCGCCTTAAGTAAAAGAATAGAGACTCTTCTTACAGTCGGTGCTTTGATCCATTCCTATGACACCAGTATTAGTTTCCGATACACCACTGCAGGTTCAATGTATTCCTTGGACCTTCACATTGACGATGAAACACTGAAATCGCATCGGAATTAAATAGAAAAGGCACAATGCCGCCTCAAGTACAAGAATAGAGACTCTTCTTACTGTCGGTGCTTTGATCCTTTCCTGTGAGACCAGTATTTGTTTCCGATACACCACTGCAGGACTAATGTATTCCTGGGACCTTCACATTGACGATGAAACACAGAAATCGCATCGGAACTAAATACAAATGGCACAATGCCGCCTTAAGTACAAGAACAGAGACTCTTCTTACACTCGGTGCATTGATCCTTTCCTATCACACCAGTATTACTTTCCGATACACCACTGCAAGTTCAATGTATTCCTTGGACCTTCACATTGACGATGAAACACAGAAATCGCATTGGAGTTGAATACAAAAGGAACAATGCCGCTTTAAGTACCAGAATAGAGACTCTTCCCACAGTCGGTGATTTAATCCTTTCCTATGAGACCAGATTCAGTTTCCGATAATCCATTGCAGGTTCAATGTATTCCTCGGACAATCACATTGACGATGAAACACAGAAATCGCATCGGAATTAAATACAAAAGGCACAATGCCGCCTTAAGTAAAAGAATAGAGACTCTTCTTACAGTCGGTGCTTTGATCCTTTCCTATGACACCAGTATTAGTTTCCGATACACCACTGCATTTTCAATGTATTCCTTGGACCTTCACATTGACGATGAAACACTGAAATCGCATCGGAATTAAATAGAAAAGGCACAATGCCGCCTCAAGTACAAGAATAGAGACTCTTCTTACTGTCGGTGCTTTGATCCTTTCCTGTGAGACCAGTATTTGTTTCCGATACACCACTGCAGGACTAATGTATTCCTTGGACCTTCACATTGACGATGAAACACAGAAATCGCATCGGAACTAAATACAAGTGGCACAATGCCGCCTTAAGTACAAGAATAGAGCCTCTTCTTAAAGTCGGTTCATTGCTCCTTTCCTATGAGACCAGTTTTAGTTTCCGCTACACCACTGCAGGTTCAATGTATTCCTTTTACACACACATTGACGATGAAACACTGAAATTATATCGGAATTAAATACAAAAGGCACAATACCGCCTTAAGTGCAAGAAGAGTGAGTCTTCTTAGAGTCTGTGCTTTGATCCATTCCTGTGAGACCATTATTTGTTTCCGATAGACCATTGCAGGTTCAATATATTCCTTGGACCTTCACATTGACGATGAAACACAGAAATCGCATCGGAATTATATACAAAAGGCACAATGCCGCCTTAAGTACAAGAATAGAGACTCTTCTCTCAGTCGGTGCTTTGATCCTTTCCTGTGAGACCAGTATTAGTTTTCGATACATCACTGCAGGTTCAATGTATTCCTTTTACATACACATTGACGATGAAACACTGAATTTACTTCGGAAATAAATACAAAAGGCACAATGCCGACTAAAGTGCAAGAGGAGTTAGACTTCTTGGGGTCTGTGCTTTGATCCTTAACTGTGAGACCAGTATTAGTTTCCGATACACCACTGCAGGTTCAATGTATTTCTTGGACATACACATTGACGATGAAACACAGATATCGCATCGGAATCAAATACAAAAGGTACAATGCCGACTTAAGTGCCAGAAGAGTGAGACTTCTTATAGTCTGTGCTTTGATCCTTTCCTGTGAGACCAGTACTAGTTGCCGATACACCACTGCTGGTTCAGTGTATTCCTTGGACATACACATTGACAAGGAAACACTGAAATTACATCGGAATTAAATACAAAAGGCACAATGCCGCCCTAAGTGTAAGAAGATTGAGACTTCTTAGAGTCTGTGGTTTGATCCCCTCCTGTGCGACCAGCATTAGTTTTCGATACACCACTACAGGTTCAATATATTCCTTGGACATTCACATTGACGATGCAACGCAGAAGTCGCATCGGAATTAAATACATAAAGCACAATGCCGCCTTAAGTACAAGAATAGAGACTCTTCTTACAGTCGATGCTTTGAGCATTCCCTGTGAGACCAGTATTAGTTTCCGATACACCACTGCAGGTTCAATGTTTTCCTTGGACATACACATTGACGATGAAACACTGACATTACATCGGAATTAAATACAAAAGGCACAATGCCGCCTTAAGTGCAAGAAGAGTGAGACTTCTTAGAGTCTGTGCTTTGATCCTTTCCTGTGAGACCAGGATTAGTTTCCGATACACCACTGCAGGTTCATTGTATTCCTTGGACCTTCAGATTGACGATGAAACACAGAAATCGCATCGGAATTAAATACAAAAGGCACAGTGCCGACTTAAGTGCAAGAAGAGTGAGACTCTTATAGTCTGTGCTTTGATCCTTTCCTGTGAGACCAGTATTAGTTTCCGATACACCACTGCAGGTTCAATAAATTCCTTGGACATACACATTGACGATGAAACACTGAAATTAGATCGGAATGAGATAAAAAAGGCTCAATGCGGCCATAAGTGCAAGAAGAGTGAGACTTCTTATAGTCTGTGCTTTGATCCTTTCCTCTGAGACCAGTATTAGTTTCCGATACACCACTGCAATTTCAATGTAATCCTTTGACCTTCACATTGACGATGAAACACAGAAATCGCGTCGGAATTAAATACAAAAGGCACAATGCCTCCATAAGTACAAGAATAGAAACTCTTCTTACAGTCGGTGTTTTGAGCACTTCCTGTGAGACCAGTATTAGTTTGCGATACACCACTGCAGGTTCAATATACTCCTTGGACATACACATTGACGATGAAACACTGAAATTAGATCGGAATTAAATAAAAAAGGCTCAATGCCGCCTTAAGTGCAAGAAGAGTGACACTTCTTAGAGTCTGTGCTTTGATCCTTTCTTGTGAGACCATGATTAGTTTCCGATACACCACTGCAGGTTCAATGTATTCCTTGGATCTTCACATTGACGATGAAACACAGAAATCACATCAGAATTAAATAAAAAGTGCCCAATGCCGCCTTAGGTGCAGGAAAAGTGAGACTTCTTAGAGTCTGTGCGTTGATCCTTTCCTGTGAGACCAGTATTAGTTTCCGATACACCACTGCAGGTTCAATGTATTCCTTGGACCTTCTCATTGACGATGAAACACAGAGATCACATCGGAGATAAATACAACAGGCACAATGCCGTCTTACGTGCAACAAGAGTGAGACTACTTAGAGTCTGTGCGTTGATCCTTTCCTGTGAGACCAGTATTAGTTTCCGATACACCACTGCAGGTTCAATGTAACCCTTGGACCTTCACATTGACGATGAAACACAGAAATCGCGTCGGAATTAAATACAAAAGGCACAATGCCTCCATAAGTACTAGAATAGAGACTCTTCATACAGTTGGTGTTTTGAGCACTCCCTGTGAGACCAGTAATAGTTTGCGATACACCCCTGCAGGTTCAATGTATTACTTGGACATACACATTGACGATTAAACACTGAAATTAGATCGGAATTAAATAAAAAATGCTCAATGGCGCCTTAAGTGCAAGAAGAGTGAGACTTCTTAGAGTCTGTGCTTTGATCCTTTCCTGTGAGACCAGTATTAGTTTCCGATACACCACTGCAGGTTCAATGTATTCCTTGGACGTTCTCATTGACGATGAAACACAGAGATCACATCGGAGATAAATACAACAGGCACAATGCCGTCTTACGTGCAACAAGAGTGAGACTTCTTAGAGTCTGTGCATTGATCCTTTCCTGTGAGACCAGTATTAGTTTCCGATACACCACTGCTGGTTCAATGTATTCCTTGGACATACACATTGACGATGAAACACAGAAATCGCATCGGAATTAAATACAAAAGGCACAATGCCGACTTAAGTGCAAGAAGAGTGATACTTCTTATAGTCTGTGCTTTGATCCTTTCCTGTGAGACCAGTATTAGTTTCCGATACACCACTGCAGGTTCAATGTATTCCTTGGACATACACATTGACGATTAAACACTGAAATTAGATCGGATCAAAATAAAAAAGGCTCAATGGCGCCTTAAGTGCACGAAGAGTGAGACTTCTTAGAGTCTGTGCTTTGATCCTTTCCTATCACACCAGTATTACTTTCCGATACACCAATGCAGGTTCAATGTATTCCTTGGACCTTCACATTGACGATGAAACAATGATATTACTTCGAAATTAAATACAAAAGGCACAATGCCGCCTTAAGTGCAAGAAGAGTGAGACTTCTTAGAGTCTGTGCTTTGATCCTTTCCTATGAGACCAGTATTTCTTTCCGATACACCACTGCAGGTCTAGTGTATTCCTTGGACCTTCACATTGACGATGAAACACAGGAATCGCATCGGAACTAAATACAAGTGGCACAATGCCGCCTTAAGCACAAGAATAGAGACTCTTCTTACAGTCGGTGCTTTGCTCCTTTCCTATGATACCAGTTTTAGTTTCCGCTACACCAATGCAGGTTCAATGTATTCCTTTTACACACACATTGACGATGAGACACTGAAATTACATCGGAATTAAATACAAAAGGCACAATACCGCCTTAAGTGCAAGAAGAGTGTGACTTCTTAGAGTCTGTGCTTTGATCCTTTCCTGTGAGACCAGTATTAGTTTCCGATACACCACTGCTGGTTCAATATATTCCTTGGACCTTCACATAGACGATGAAACACAGAAATCGCAACGGAATTAAATACAAAAGGCACAATGCCGCCTTAAGTACAAGAATAGAGACTCTTCTCTCAGTCGGTGCTTTGATCCTTTCCTGTGAGACCAGTATTAGTTTCCGATACATCACTGCAGGTTCAATGTATTCCTTTTACATACACATTGACGATGAAACACTGAATTTACTTCGGAAATAAATACAAAAGGTACAATGCCGACTAAAGTGCAAGAGGAGTTAGACTTCTTGGAGTCTGTGCTTTGATCCTTAACTGTGAGACCAGTATTAGTTTCCGATACATCACTGCAGGTTCAATGTATTCCTTGGATATACACGTTGACGATGATACACAGAAATAGCATCGGAATTAAATACGAAAGGCACAATGCCGCCTAAAGTGCAAGAAGTGTGACACCTCATTGAGTCTGTGCTTTGATCCTTTCCTGGGAGACCAGTATTAGTTTCCGATACACCACTGCAGGTTCAATGAATTCCTTGGACATACACATTGACGATGAAACACAGATATCGCATCGGAATTAAATACAAAAGGCAAAATGCCGACTTAGGTGCAAGAAGAGTGAGACATCTTATAGTCTGTGCTTTGATTCTTTCCTGTGAGATCAGTATTAGTTTCCGATACACCACTGCATGTTCAATGTATTCCTTGGACACACACATTGACGTTGAAACACAGATATCGCATCGGATTAAATACAAAAGGCACAGTGCCGACTTAAGTGCAAGAAGAGTGAGACTTCTTATAGTCTGTGCTTTGATCCTTTCCTGTGAGACCAGTATTATTTTCCGATACACCACTGCAGGGTCAATGTATTCCTTGGACATACACATTGACTAGGAAACACTGAAATTACATCGGAATTAAATACAAAAGGCACAATGCCGCCTTAAGTGTAAGAAGAGTGAGACTTCGTAGAGTCTGTTGTTTGATCCCCTCCTGTGCGACCAGGATTAGTTTCCGATACACCACTGCAGGTTCAATGTATTCCTTGGACCTTCACATTGACGATGTAACACAGAAATCGCATCGGAATTAAATACATAAAGCACAATGCCGCCTTAAGTACAAGAATAGAGACTCTTCTTACAGTCGGTGCTTTGAGCATTCCCTGTGAGACCAGTATTAGTTTCCGATACACCACTGCAGGTTCAATGTGTTCCTTGGACATACACATTGACGATGAAACACTGACATTACATCGGACTTAAATACAAAAGGCACAATGCTGCCTTAAGTATAAGAATAGAAACTCTTCTTTCAGTCGGTGCTTAGAGCATTAACTGTGAGACGAGTATTAGATTCCGATACACCACTGCAGGTTCAATGTATTCCTTGGACCTTCAAATTGACCATGATATAGAGAAATCGCATCGGAATTAAATACGAAAGGGACAATGCTGCCTTAAGTGCAAGAAGAGTGAGTCTTCTTAGAGTCTGTCCTTTGATGCTTTCCTGTGAGACCAGTATAAGTTTCCAATACTACACTGCAGGTTCAATGTATTCCTTGGACCTTCACATAGACGATGAAACACAGAGAGCGCATCAGAATTAAATACAAAAGGCACAAAGCCGCCTTAAGTACATGAATAGAGACTCTTCTTACATCGGTGCTTGGAGCATTCCCTGTGAGACCAGTATTAGTTTCCGATACACCACTGCTGGTTCAATGTATTCCTTGGACATACACATTGACGATGAAACACAGGAATCGCATCTATATTAAATACAAAAGGCACAATGCCGCCTTAAGTGCAAGAAGTGTGAGACTTCTTAGGGTCTGTGCATTGATCCTTTCCTGTGGGAGCAGTATTAGTTTCCGATACTCAACTGCAGATTCAATGTATTCCTTGGACCTTCACATTGACGATGTAACACAGAAATCGCATCAGAATTAAATACATAAGGCACACTGCCGCCTTAAGTACAAGAATAGAGACTCCTCTTAAACTCGGTGCTTTGAGCATTCCCTGTGAGACCAGTATTAGTTTCCGATACCCTACTGCAGGTTCAGTGTGTTCCTTGGACATACACATTGACGATGAAACACTGAAATTACATCGAAATGAAATACAAAGGGCACAATGCCGGCATAGGTGCAAGAAGAGAGAGACTTCTTAGAGTCTGTGCATTGATCCTTTCCTGTGAGACCAGTATTAGTTTCCGATACACCACTGCAGGTTCAATGTATTCCTTGGACCTTCACGTTGACGATGAAACACAGAAATCGCGTCGGAATTAAATACAAAAGGCACAATGCCGCCTTAACTATAAGAATAGAGACACTTCTTACAATTGGTGTTTTGAGCATTCCCTGTGAGACCAGTATTAGTATCCGATACACCACTGCAGGTTCAATGTATTCCTTGGACATACACATTGACGATGAAACAGTGAAATTAGATCGGAATTAAATACAAAAGGCACAATGCCGCCTTAAGTGCAATAAGAGTGAGACTACCTAGAGTCTGTGCTTTGACCCTTTCCTGTGAGACCAGTATTAGTTTCCAATACTACACTGCAGGTTTATTGAACTCCTTGGACCTTCACATTGACGATGAAACACAGAAAGCGCATCGGAATTAAATACAAAAGGCACAAGGCCGCCTTAAGTACAAGAATAGGGACTCTTCCTACAGTCGGTGCTTTGAGCATTCCCTGTGAGACCATTCTTAGTTTCCGATACACCACTGCTGGTTCAATGTATTCCTTGGACATACACATTGACGATGAAACGCTGAAATTACATCGGAATAAAATACCATAGGCAATATGCATTCTTAAGCGCAAGAAGAGTGAGACTTCTTAGAGTCTGTGCTTTCATCTTTTCCTGTGAGACGAGTATTAGTTTCCGATACACCACTGCAGGTTCAATGTACTCCTTGGACCTTCACATCGACGATGAAACACAGAAATCGCGCCTTAATGAAATACAAAATGGACAATGCCGCCTTAAGTACAAGAATAGAGACTCTTCTTACAGTCGGTGATTTGAGCATTCCCTGTGAGTCCAGTATTAGCTTCCGATGCACCACTGCTGGTTCAATGTATTCCTTGTACCTTCACATGGACGATGGAACGCAGAAATCGCTTCGGAATTAAATACAAAAGGCACAATGCCGCCTTAAGTGCAAGAAGAGTGAGACTTCTTAGAGTCTGTGCATTGATCCTTTCTTGTGAGACCAGTATTAGTTTCCGATACACCACTGCAGGTTCAATGTATTCCTTGGACATACACATTGACGATGAAACAGTGAATTTAGATCGGAATTAAATACAAAAGGCACAATGCCGCCTTAAGTGCAATAAGAGTGAGACTTCTTACAGTCTGTGCTTTGACCCTTTCCTGTGAGACCAGTATTAGTTACCAATACTACACTGCAGGTTTAATGTACTCCTTGGACCTTCACATTGACGATGAAACACAGAAAGCGCATCGGAATTAAATACCAAAGACACGAGGCCGCCTTAAGTACAAGAATACAGACTGTTCCTACAGTCGGTGCTTTGAGCATTCCCTGTGAGACCATTCTTAGTTTCCGATACACCACTGCTGGTTCAATGTATTCCTTGGACATAAACATTTACGATGAAACACTGAAATTAGATCGGAATTAAATACAGAACTCACAACGCCGCCTTATGTGCAAGAAGAGTGAGACTTCTTAGAGTCTGTGCCTTGATTTTTTCCTGTGAGACCAGTATTAGTTTCTGATATACAACTGCAGGCTCAATGTATTGCTTGGACCTTCACATTGACGATGAAACACAGATATCGCATCGGAATTAAATACAAAAGGCACAATGCTGCCTTAAGTATAAGGTTAGAGACTCTTCTTACAGTCGGTGTTTTGAGCAATCCCTGTGAGACCAGTAATAGTTTCTGATACACCACTGCAGGTGCAATGTATTCCTTGGACCTTCGCATTGACGATGAAACACAGAAATCGTGTCAGAATTAAATCCAAAAGGCACAATGGCGCCTTAAGTATAAGAATAGAGACTCTTCTTTCAGTCGGTGCTTAGAGCATTCCCTGTGAGACCAGTATTAGATTCCGATACACCACTGCAAGTTCAATGTATTCCCTGGACCTTCACATTGCCGATGAAACCGAGAAATCGCGTCGGAATTAAATACAAAAGGCACAATGCAGCCTTAACTACAAGAGTAGAGACTGTTCTTACAGTCGGTGTTTTGAGCATTCCCTATGAGATCAGTATTAGTTTCCGACACACCACTGCAGGTTCAATGTATTCCTTTTACACACACATTGACGATGAAACACTGAAATTACATCGGAATTAAATACAAAAGGCACAATACCGCCTTAAGTGCAAGAAGAGTGTGACTTCTTAGAGTCTGTGCTTTGATCCTTTCCTGTGAGACCAGTATTAGTTTCCGATACACCACTGCTGGTTCAATATATTCCTTGGACCTTCACATAGACGATGAAACACAGAAATCGCAACGGAATTAAATACAAAAGGCACAATGCCGCCTTAAGTACAAGAATAGAGACTCTTCTCTCAGTCGGTGCTTTGATCCTTTCCTGTGAGACCAGTATTAGTTTCGGATACATCACTGCAGGTTCAATGTATTCCTTTTACATACACATTGACGATGAAACACTGAATTTACTTCGGAAATAAATACAAAAGGTACAATGCCGACTAAAGTGCAAGAGGAGTTAGACTTCTTGGAGTCTGTGCTTTGATCCTTAACTGTGAGACCAGTATTAGTTTCCGATACATCACTGCAGGTTCAATGTATTTCTTGGATATACACGTTGACGATGATACACAGAAATTGCATCGGAATTAAATACGAAAGGCACAATGCCGCCTAAAGTGCAAGAAGAGTGACACCTCATTGAGTCTGTGCTTTGATCCTTTCCTGGGAGACCAGTATTAGTTTCCGATACACCACTGCAGGTTCAATGAATTCCTTGGACATACACATTGACGATGAAACACAGATATCGCATCGGAATTAAATACAAAAGGCAAAATGCCGACTTAAGTGCAAGAAGAGTGAGACATCTTATAGTCTGTGCTTTGATTCTTTCCTGTGAGATCAGTATTGGTTTCCGATACACCACTGCAGGTTCAATGTATTCCTTGGACATACACATTGACGTTGAAACACAGATATCGCATCGGATTAAATACAAAAGGCACAATGCCGACTTAAGTGCAAGAAGAGTGAGACTTCTTATAGTCTGTGCTTTGATCCTTTCCTGTGAGACCAGTATTATTGTCCGATACACCACTGCAGGGTCAATGTATTCCTTGGACATACACATTGACAAGGAAACACTGAAATTACATCGGAATTAAATACAAAAGGCACAATGCCGCCTTAAGTGTAAGAAGAGTGAGACTTCGTAGAGTCTGTTGTTTGATCCCCTCCTGTGCGACCAGGATTAGTTTCCGATACACCACTGCAGGTTCAATGTATTCCTTGGACCTTCACATTGACGATGTAACACAGAAATCGCATCGGAATTAAATACATAAAGCACAATGCCGCCTTAGGTACAAGAATAGAGACTCTTCTTACAGTCGGTGCTTTGAGCATTCCCTGTGAGACCAGTATTAGTTTCCGATACACCACTGCAGGTTCAATGTGTTCCTTGGACATACACATTGACGATGAAACACTGACATTACATCGGACTTAAATACAAAAGGCACAATGCTGCCTTAAGTATAAGAATAGAAACTCTTCTTTCAGTCGGTGCTTAGAGCATTCCCTGTGAGACCAGTATTAGATTCCGATACACCACTGCAGGTTCAATGTATTCCTTGGACCTTCAAATTGACCATGATATAGGGAAATCGCATCGGAATTAAATACGAAAGGGACAATGCTGCCTTAAGTGCAAGAAGAGTGAGACTTCTTAGAGTCTGTCCTTTGATGCTTTCCTGTGAGACCAGTATTAGTTTCCAATACTACACTGCAGGTTCAATGTATTCCTTGGACCTTCACATAGACGATGAAACACAGAGAGCGCATCAGAATTAAATACAAAAGGCACAAGGCCGCCTTAAGTACATGAATAGAGACTCTTCTTACATCGGTGCTTGGAGCATTCCCTGTGAGACCCGTATTAGTTTCCGATACACAACTGCTGGTTCAATGTATTCCTTGGACATACAAATTGACGATGAAACACTGAAATTACATCGGAATTAAATACAAAAGGCACAATGCATTTTTAACCGCAAGAAGAGTGAGACTTCTTAGAGTCTGTGATTTTACCTTTTCCTGTGAGACCAGTATTAGTTTCCGATACACCACTGCAGGTTCAATGCACTTCTTGGACCTTCACATTGACGATGATACACAGAAATCGCGTCGTAATGAAATACAAAATGGACAATGCCGCCTTAAGTACAAGAATAGAGACTCTTCTTACAGTCGGTGTTATGAGCATTCCCTGTGAGACCAGTTTTAGTTTCCGATACACACTGCTGGTTCAATGTATTCCTTGGACATACACATTGACGATGAAACACAGGAATCACATCGATATTAAATACAAAAGGCACAATGCCGCCTTAAGTGCAAGAAGAGTGAGACTTCTTAGGGTCTGTGCATTGATCCTTTCCTGTGGGAGCAGTATTAGTTTCCGATACTCAACTGTAGATTCAATGTATTCCTTGGACCTTCACATTGACGATGTAACACAGAAATCGCATCAGAATTAAATACATAAGGCACACTGCCGCCTTAAGTACAAGAATAGAGACTCCTGTTAAACTCGGTGCTTTGAGCATTCCCTGTTAGACCAGTATTAGTTTCCGATACCCTACTGCAGGTTCAGTGTGTTCCTTGGACATACACATTGACGATGAAACACTGAAATTACATCGAAATGAAATACAAAGGGCACAAAGCCGGCATAGGTGCAAGAAGAGAGAGACTTCTTAGAGTCTGTGCATTGATCCTTTCCTGTGAGACCAGTATTAGTTTCCGATACACCACTGCAGGTTCAATGTATTCCTTGGACCTTCCCGTTGACGATGAAACACAGAAATCGCGTCGGAATTAAATACAAAAGGCACAATGCCGCCTTAAGTGCAATAAGAGTGAGACTTCTTAGAGTCTGTGCTTTGACCCTTTCCTGTGAGACCAGTATTAGTTTCCAATACTACACTGCAGGTTTAATGTACTCCTTGGACCTTCACATTGACGATGAAACACAGAAAGCGCATCGGAATTAAATACAAAAGGCACAATGCCGCCTTAAGTGCAAGAAGAGTGAGACTTCTTAGAGTCTGTGCATTGATCCTTTCTTGTGAGACCAGTATTAGTTTCCGATACACCACTGCAGGTTCAATGTATTCCTTGGACATACACATTGACGATGAAACAGTGAAATTAGATCGGAATTAAATACAAAAGGCACAATGCCGCCTTAAGTGCAACAAGAGTGAGACTTCTTACAGTCTGTGCTTTGACCCTTTCCTGTGAGACCAGTATTAGTTACCAATACTACACTGCAGGTTTAATGTACTCCTTGGACCTTCACATTGACGATGAAACACAGAAAGCGCATCGGAATTAAATACCAAAGGCACAAGGCCGCCTTAAGTACAAGAATATTGACTCTTCCTACTGTCGGTGCTTTGAGCATTCCCTGTGAGACCATTCTTAGTTTCCGATACACCACTGCTGGTTCAATGTATTCCTTGGACATACACATTGACGATGAAACACTGAAATTAGATCGGAATTAAATACAAAACTCACAACGCCGCCTTATGTGCAAGAAGAGTGAGACTTCTTAGAGTCTGTGCCTTGATTTTTTCCTGTGAGACCAGTATTAGTTTCCGATATACAACTGCAGGCTCAATGTATTGCTTGGACCTTCACATTGACGATGAAACACAGATATCGCATCGGAATTAAATACAAAAGGCACAATGCTGCCTTAAGTATAAGATTAGAGACTCTTCTTACAGTCGGTGTTTTGAGCAATCCCTGTGAGACCAGTAATAGTTTCCGATACACCACTGCAGGTGCAATGTATTCCTTGGACCTTCACATTGACGATGAAACACAGAAATCGCATCGGAATTAAATACAAAAGGCACAATGCCGCCTTAAGTGCAAGAAGAGTGAGACTTCTTAGAGTCTGTGCATTGATCCTTTCCTGTGAGACCAGTATTAGTTTCCGATACTCCACTGCAAGTTCAATGCATTCCTTGGACCTTCACATTGACGATGAAACACAGAAATCGCATCGGAATTAGATACAAAAGGCACAATGCCGACTTAAGTGCAAGAACAGAGACTCTTCTTACAGTCGGTGCTTTGATCACTCCGTGTGAGACCAGTATTAGTTTCCGACACACCACTGCAGGTACATTGTATTCCTTGGACCTCCACATAGACGATGAAACCATGAAATTAGATCGGAATTAAATAAAAAAAGGCACAATGCCACCTTAATTGCAAGAAGGGTGAGACTTCATAGAGTCTGTGCTTTGATCCTTTCCTGTGAGACCAGTATCAGTTTCCAATACACCACTGCTGACTCAATGTATTCCTTGGACATACACATTGACGATGAAACACAGAAGTCGCATCGGAATTAAATACAAAAGGCACAATGCCGACTTAAGTGCAAGAAGAGTGAGACTTCTTATAGTCCATGCTTTGATCCTTTCCTGTGAGACCAGTATTAGTTTCCGATACACCACTGCAGGTTCAATGTATTCCTTGGACATACACATTGACGATGAAACCATGAAATTAGATCGGAATTAAATAAAAAAGGCTCAATGCCGACTTAAGTGCAAGAAGAGTGAGACTTCTTATAGTCCATGCTTTGATCCTTTCCTGTGAGACCAGTATTAGTTTCCGATACACCACTGCAATTTCAATGTAATCCTTGGATCTTCACATTGACGATGACACTCAAAAATCGCGTCAGAATAAAATTCACAAGGCACAATGCCTCCATAAGTACTAGAATAGAGACTCTTCTTACAGTCGGTGTTTTGAGCACTCCCTGTGAGGCCAGTATTAGTTTGCGATACACCACTGCAGGTTCAATGCATTCCTTGGACCTTCAGATTGACGATGAAATACAGAAATCGCATCGGAATTAAATACAAAAGGCACAATGCCGACATAAGTGCAAGAAGAGTGAGACTTCCTATAGTCTGTGCTTTGATCCTTTCCTGTGAGACCAGTATTAGTTTCCGATACACCACTGCAGGTTCAATGTATTCCTTGGACATACACATTGACGATGAAACACTGAAATTAGATCGGAATGAAATAAAAAACGCTCAGTGCCGCCATAAGTGCAAGAAGAGTGAGACTTCTTATAGTCTGTGCTTTGATCCTCTCCTGTGAGACCAGTATTAGTTTCCGATACACCACTGCAATTTCAATGTAATCCTTGGACCTTCACATTGACGATGAAACACAGAAATCGCGTCGGAATTAAATACAAAAGGCACAATGCCTCCATAAGAACAAGAATAGAGACTCTTCTTACAGTCGGTGCTTTGAGCACTCCCTGTGAGACCGGTAATAGTTAGCGATACACCACTGCAGGTTCAATATATTCCTTGGACATCCACATTGACGATGAAACACTGAAATTAGATCGGAATTAAATAAAAAAGGGTCAATGCCGCCTTAAGTGCAAGAAGAGTGAGACTTCTTAGAGTCTGGGCTTTGATCCTTTCCTGTGAGACAAGTATTAGTTTCCGATACACCACTGCAGGTTCAATGTATTCCTTGGACCTTCACATTGACGATGAAACACAGAAATCACATCGGAGATAAATACAACAGGCACAATGCCGCCATAAGTGCAAGAAGAGTGAGACTTCTTAGAGTCTGTGCATTAATCTTTTCCTGTGAGACCAGTATTAGTTTCCGATACACCACTGCAGGTTCAATGTATTCCTTGGACCTTCACATTGACGATGAAACACAGAAATCACATCGGAGATAAATACAACAGGCACAATGCCGCTTTAAGTGCAAGAAGAGTGAGATTTCTTAGAGCCTGTGCATTGATCCTTTCCTGTCAGACCAGTATTAGTTTCTGATACACCACTGCAGGTTCAATGTATTCCTTGGACCTTCACATTGACGATGAAACACAGAAATCACATCGGAGATAAATACAACAGGCACAATGCTGCCTTAAGTGCAGCAAGAGTGAGACTTCTTAGAGTCTGTGCATTGATCCTTTCCTGTGAGACCAGTATTAGTTTCCGATACACCACTGCAGGTTCAATGTAATCCTTGGACCTTCACATTGACGATGAAACACAGAAATCGCATCGGAATTAAATACAAAAGGCACAATGCCTCCATAAGTACAAGAATAGAGACTCTTCTTACAGTCGGTGTTTTGGGCACTCCCTGGGAGACAAGTAATAGTTTGCGATACACCACTGCAGGTTCAATGTATTCCTTGGACATCCACATTGACGATGAAATACTGAAATTAGATCGGAATTAAATAAAAAATTCTCAATGCCGCCTTTAATGAAAGAAGAGTGAGACTTCTTAGAGTCTGTGCTTTGTTCCTTTCCTGTGGGACCAGTATTAGTTTCCGATACACCACTGCAGGTTCAATGTATTAATTGGCCCTTCACATTGACGATGAAACACAGAAATCACATCGGAGATAAATACAACAGGCACAATGCCGCCATAAGAGCAAGAAGAGTGAGACTTCTTAGAGTCTGTGCATTGATCCTTTCCTGTGAGACCAGTATTAGTTTCCGATACACCACTGCAGGTTCAATGTATTCCTTGGACCTTCGCATTGACGATGAAACACAGAAATCGCATCGCAATTAAATACAAAAGGCACAACGCCTCCATAAGAACAAGAATAGAGACTCTTCTTACAGTCGGGGTTTTGATCACTCCCTGTGAGACCAGTATTAGTTTGCGATACACCACTGCAGGTTCAATGTATTCCTTGGACATACTCATTGACGATAAAACACTGAAATAAGATCGGAATTAAATAAAAAAGGCTCAATGCCGCCTTAAGTGCAAGAAGAGTGAGACTTGTTAGAGTCTGTGCTTTGATCCTTTCCTGTGAGACCAGTATTAGTTTCCGATACACCACTGCAGGTTCAATGTATTCCTTGGACCTTCACATTGACGATGAAACACAGAAATCGCATCGGAATTAAATACAAAAGGCACAATGCCTCCTTAAGTACAAGAATAAAGACTCTTCTTACAGTCGGTGTTTTGAGCACTCCCTGTGAGACCAGTATTAGTTTGCGATACACCCCTGCAGGTTCAATGTATTCCTTGGACATACACATTGACGATGAAACACTGAAATTAGATCGGAATGAAATAAAAAAGGCTCAATGCCGCCATAAGTGCAAGAAGAGTGAGACTTCTTATAGTCTGTGCTTTGATCCTTTCCTGTGAGACCAGTATTAGTTTCCGATACACCACTGCAATTTCAATGTAATCCTTGGACCCTCACATTGACGATGAAACACAGAAATCGCGTCGGAATTAAATACATAAGGCACAATGCAACCATAAGTACAAGAATAGAGAGTCTTCTTACAGTCGGTGTTTTGAGCACTCCCTGTGGGACCAGTAATAGTTTGCGATACACCACTGCAGGTTCAATATATTCCTTGGACATACACATTGACGATGAAACACTGAAATTAGATGGGAATTAAATAAAAAAGGCTCAATGCTGCCTTAAGTGCAAGAAGAGTGAGACTTCTTAGAGTCTGTGCTCTGATCTTTTCCTGTGAGACCAGGATTAGTTTCCGATATACCACGGCAGGTTCAATGTATTCCTTGGCACTTCAGATTGACGATGAAACACAGAAATCGCAACGGAATTAAATACAAAAGGCACAATGCCGACTTAAGTGCAAGAAGAGTGAGACTTCTTATAGTCTGTGCTTTGATCCTTTCCTGTGAGACCAGTATTAGTTTCCGATACACCACTGCAGGTTCAATGTATTCCTTGGACATACACATTGACGATGAAACACTGAAATTAGATCGGAATGATATATAAAAGGCTCAATGCCGCCATAAGTGCAAGAAGAGTGAGACTTCGTATAGTCTGTGCTTTGATCCTTTCCTGTGAGACCAGTATTAGTTTCCGATACACCACTGCAATTTCAATGTAATCCTTGGACCTTCACATTGACGATGAAACACAGAAATCGCGTCGGAATTAAATACAAAAAGCACAATGCCTCCATAAGTACAAGAACAGAGACTCTTCTTACAGTCGATGTTTTGAGCACTCCCTGTGAGACCAGTAATAGTTTCCGATACACCACTGCAGGTTCAATGTAATGCTTGGACCTTCACATTGACGATGAAACACAGAAATCGCATCGGAATTAAATACAAATGGCACAATGCCGACTTAAGTGCAAGAAGAGTGAGGCTTCTTATAGTCTGTGCTTTGATCCTTTCCTGTGAGACCAGTATTAGTTTCTGATACACCACTGCAGGTTCAATGTATTCCTTGGACCTTCACATTGACGATGAAACACAGAAATCACATCGGAGATAAATAAAACAGGCACAATGCTGCCTTAAGTGCAGCAAGAGTGAGACTTCTTAGAGTCTGTGCATTGATCCTTTCCTGTGAGACCAGTATTAGTTTCCGATACACCACTGCTGGTTCAATGTATTCCTTGGACATACACATTGACGATGAAACACAGAAATCGCATCGGAATTAAATACAAATGGCACAATGCCGACTTAAGTGCAAGAAGAGTGAGGCTTCTTATAGTCTGTGCTTTGATCCTTTCCTGTGAGACCAGTATTAGCTTCCGATACACCACTGCAGGTTCAATGTAATCCTTGGACCTTCACATTGACGACGAAACACAGAAATCGCGTCGGAATTAAATGCAAAAGGCACAATGCCTCCATAAGTACAAGAATAGAGACTCTTCTTGCAATCGGTGTTTTGAGGTTCAATGTATTCCTTGGACACACACATTGACGATGAAACACTGAAATTAGATCGGAATTAAATAAAAAAGGCTCAAGCCGCCTTAAGTGCAAGAAGAGTGAGACTTCTTAGAGTCTGTGTATTGATCTTTTCCTGTGAGACCAGTATTAGTTTCCGAAACACCACTGCTTTTTCAATGTATTCCTTGGACATACACATTGACGAGAAACACAGAAATCGCATCGGAATTAAATACAAAAGGCACAATGCCGACTTAAGTTCAAGAAGAGTGAGACTTCTTATAGTCTGTGCTTTGATCCTTTCCTGTGAGACCAGTATTAGTTCCCGATACACCACTGCAGGTTCAATGTAATCCTTGGACCTTCACATTGACGATGAAACACAGATAACGCGTCGGATTTAAATACAAAAGGCACAATGCCTCCATAAGTACAAGAATAGAGACTCTTCTTACAGTCCGTGTTTTGAGCACCCCTTTTAAACCAGTATTAGTTTGCGATACACCACTGCAGGTTCAATGTATTCCTAGGACATACACATTGACGATGAAACACTGAAATTAGATCGGAATTAAACAAAAAAGGCTCAATGCCGGCTTAAGTGCAAGAAGAGTGAGACTTCTTAGAGTCTGTGATTTGATCCTTTCCTGTGAGACCAGTACTAGTTTCCGATACACCACTGCAGGTACTATGTATTCCTTGGACCTTCACGTTGACGATGAAACACAGAAATCGCATCGGAATTAAATACAAAAGGCACAATGCCTCCATAAGAACAAGAATAGAGTCTCTTCTTACAGTCGGTGCTTTGAGCACTCCCTGTGAGACCAGTAATAGTTAGCGATACACCACTGCAGGTTCAATATATTCCTTGGACATCAACATTGACGATGAAACACTGAAATTAGATCGGAATTAAATAAAAAAGGGTCAATGCCGCATTAAGTGCAAGAAGAGTGAGACTTCTTAGAGTCTGGGCTTTGATCCTTTCCTGTGAGACAAGTATTAGTTTCCGATACACCACTGCAGGTTCAATGTATTCCTTGGACCTTCACATTGACGATGAAACACAGAAATCACATCGGAGATAAATACAAAAGGCACAATGCCGCCATAAGTGCAAGAAGAGTGAGACTTCTTAGAGTCTGTGCATTAATCTTTTCCCGTGAGACCAGTATTAGTTTCCGATACACCACTGCAGGTTCAATGTATTCCTTGCCCTTCACATTGACGATGAAACACAGAAATCACATCGGAGATAAATACAACAGGCACAATGCCGCCTTAAGTGCAAGAAGAGTGAGACTTCTTATAGTCTGTGCATTGATCCTTTCCTGTGAGACCAGTATTAGTTTCCGATACACCACTGCAGGTTCAATGTAATCCTTGGACCTTCACATTGACGATGAAACACAGAAATCGCATCGGAATTAAATACAAAAGGCACAATGCCTGCATAAGTACAAGAATAGAGACTCTTCTTACAGTCGGTGTTTTGGGCACTCCCTGGGAGACAAGTAATAGTTTGCGATACACCACTGCAGGTTCAATGTATTCCTTGGACATCCACATTGACGATGAAATACTGAAATTAGATCGGAATTAAATAAAAAATTCTCAATGCCGCCTTAAGTGAAAGAAGAGTGAGACTTCTTAGAGTCTGTGCTTTGTTCCTTTCCTGTGGGACCAGTATTAGTTTCCGATACACCACTACAGGTTCAATGTATTAATTGGCCCTTCACATTGACGATGAAACACAGAAATCGCATCGCAATTAAATACAAAAGGCACAACGCCTCCATAAGAACAAGAATAGAGACTCTTCTTACAGTCGGGGTTTTGATCACTCCCTGTGAGACCAGTATTAGTTTGCGATACACCACTGCGGGTTAAATGTATTCCTTGGACATACTCATTGACGATGAAACACTGAACTTAGATCGGAATTAAATAAAAAAGGCTCAAGCCGCCTTAAGTGCAAGAAGAGTGAGACTTCTTAGAGTCTGTGTATTGATCTTTTCCTGTGAGACCAGTATTAGTTTCCGAAACACCACTGCTTTTTCAATGTATTCCTTGGACATACACATTGACGAGAAACACAGAAATCGCATCGGAATTAAATACAAAAGGCACAATGCCTCCTTAAGTACAAGAATAGAGACTCTTCTTACAGTCGGTGTTTTGAGCACTACCTGTGAGACCAGTATTAGTTTGCGATACACCCCTGCAGGTTCAATGTATTCCTTGGACATACACATTGACGATGAAACACTGAAATTAGGACGGAATTAAATAAAAAGGGCTCAATGCCGCCTTAAGTGCAAGAAGAGTGAGACTTCTTAGAGTCTGTGCTTTGATCCTTTCCTGTGAGACCAGTATTAGTTTCCGATACACCACTGCAGGTTCAATGTAATCCTTGGACCTTCACATTGACGATGAAACACAGAAATCGCATCGGAATTAAATACAAAAGGCACAATGCCTCCATAAGTACAAGAATAGAGACTCTTCTTACAGTCGGTGTTTTGGGCACTCCCTGGGAGACAAGTAATAGTTTGCGATACACCACTGCAGGTTCAATGTATTCCTTGGACATCCACATTGACGATGAAATACTGAAATTAGATCGGAATTAAATAAAAAATTCTCAATGCCGCCTTAAGTGAAAGAAGAGTGAGACTTCTTAGAGTCTGTGCTTTGTTCCTTTCCTGTGGGACCAGTATTAGTTTCCGATACACCACTGCAGGTTCAATGTATTAATTGGCCCTTCACATTGACGATGAAACACAGAAATCACATCGGAGATAAATACAACAGGCACAATGCCGCCATAAGAGCAAGAAGAGTGAGACTTCTTAGAGTCTGTGCATTGATCCTTTCCTGTGAGACCAGTATTAGTTTCCGATACTCCACTGCAAGTTCAATGCATTCCTTGGACCTTCACATTGACGATGAAACACAGAAATCGCATCGGAATTAGATACAAAAGGCACAATGCCGACTTAAGTGCAAGAACAGAGACTCTTCTTACAGTCGGTGCTTTGATCACTCCGTGTGAGACCAGTATTAGTTTCCGACACACCACTGCAGGTACATTGTATTCCTTGGACCTCCACATAGACGATGAAACCATGAAATTAGATCGGAATTAAATAAAAAAAGGCACAATGCCACCTTAATTGCAAGAAGGGTGAGACTTCATAGAGTCTGTGCTTTGATCCTTTCCTGTGAGACCAGTATCAGTTTCCAATACACCACTGCTGACTCAATGTATTCCTTGGACATACACATTGACGATGAAACACAGAAGTCGCATCGGAATTAAATACAAAAGGCACAATGCCGACTTAAGTGCAAGAAGAGTGAGACTTCTTATAGTCCATGCTTTGATCCTTTCCTGTGAGACCAGTATTAGTTTCCGATACACCACTGCAGGTTCAATGTATTCCTTGGACATACACATTGACGATGAAACCATGAAATTAGATCGGAATTAAATAAAAAAGGCTCAATGCCGACTTAAGTGCAAGAAGAGTGAGACTTCTTATAGTCCATGCTTTGATCCTTTCCTGTGAGACCAGTATTAGTTTCCGATACACCACTGCAATTTCAATGTAATCCTTGGATCTTCACATTGACGATGACACTCAAAAATCGCGTCAGAATAAAATTCACAAGGCACAATGCCTCCATAAGTACTAGAATAGAGACTCTTCTTACAGTCGGTGTTTTGAGCACTCCCTGTGAGGCCAGTATTAGTTTGCGATACACCACTGCAGGTTCAATGCATTCCTTGGACCTTCAGATTGACGATGAAATACAGAAATCGCATCGGAATTAAATACAAAAGGCACAATGCCGACATAAGTGCAAGAAGAGTGAGACTTCCTATAGTCTGTGCTTTGATCCTTTCCTGTGAGACCAGTATTAGTTTCCGATACACCACTGCAGGTTCAATGTATTCCTTGGACATACACATTGACGATGAAACACTGAAATTAGATCGGAATGAAATAAAAAACGCTCAGTGCCGCCATAAGTGCAAGAAGAGTGAGACTTCTTATAGTCTGTGCTTTGATCCTCTCCTGTGAGACCAGTATTAGTTTCCGATACACCACTGCAATTTCAATGTAATCCTTGGACCTTCACATTGACGATGAAACACAGAAATCGCGTCGGAATTAAATACAAAAGGCACAATGCCTCCATAAGAACAAGAATAGAGACTCTTCTTACAGTCGGTGCTTTGAGCACTCCCTGTGAGACCGGTAATAGTTAGCGATACACCACTGCAGGTTCAATATATTCCTTGGACATCCACATTGACGATGAAACACTGAAATTAGATCGGAATTAAATAAAAAAGGGTCAATGCCGCCTTAAGTGCAAGAAGAGTGAGACTTCTTAGAGTCTGGGCTTTGATCCTTTCCTGTGAGACAAGTATTAGTTTCCGATACACCACTGCAGGTTCAATGTATTCCTTGGACCTTCACATTGACGATGAAACACAGAAATCACATCGGAGATAAATACAACAGGCACAATGCCGCCATAAGTGCAAGAAGAGTGAGACTTCTTAGAGTCTGTGCATTAATCTTTTCCTGTGAGACCAGTATTAGTTTCCGATACACCACTGCAGGTTCAATGTATTCCTTGGACCTTCACATTGACGATGAAACATAGAAATCACATCGGAGATAAATACAACAGGCACAATGCCGCTTTAAGTGCAAGAAGAGTGAGATTTCTTAGAGCCTGTGCATTGATCCTTTCCTGTGAGACCAGTATTAGTTTCTGATACACCACTGCAGGTTCAATGTATTCCTTGGACCTTCACATTGACGATGAAACACAGAAATCACATCGGAGATAAATACAACAGGCACAATGCTGCCTTAAGTGCAGCAAGAGTGAGACTTCTTAGAGTCTGTGCATTGATCCTTTCCTGTGAGACCAGTATTAGTTTCCGATACACCACTGCAGGTTCAATGTAATCCTTGGACCTTCACATTGACGATGAAACACAGAAATCGCATCGGAATTAAATACAAAAGGCACAATGCCTCCATAAGTACAAGAATAGAGACTCTTCTTACAGTCGGTGTTTTGGGCACTCCCTGGGAGACAAGTAATAGTTTGCGATACACCACTGCAGGTTCAATGTATTCCTTGGACATCCACATTGACGATGAAATACTGAAATTAGATCGGAATTAAATAAAAAATTCTCAATGCCGCCTTTAATGAAAGAAGAGTGAGACTTCTTAGAGTCTGTGCTTTGTTCCTTTCCTGTGGGACCAGTATTAGTTTCCGATACACCACTGCAGGTTCAATGTATTAATTGGCCCTTCACATTGACGATGAAACACAGAAATCACATCGGAGATAAATACAACAGGCACAATGCCGCCATAAGAGCAAGAAGAGTGAGACTTCTTAGAGTCTGTGCATTGATCCTTTCCTGTGAGACCAGTATTAGTTTCCGATACACCACTGCAGGTTCAATGTATTCCTTGGACCTTCGCATTGACGATGAAACACAGAAATCGCATCGCAATTAAATACAAAAGGCACAACGCCTCCATAAGAACAAGAATAGAGACTCTTCTTACAGTCGGGGTTTTGATCACTCCCTGTGAGACCAGTATTAGTTTGCGATACACCACTGCAGGTTCAATGTATTCCTTGGACATACTCATTGACGATAAAACACTGAAATAAGATCGGAATTAAATAAAAAAGGCTCAATGCCGCCTTAAGTGCAAGAAGAGTGAGACTTGTTAGAGTCTGTGCTTTGATCCTTTCCTGTGAGACCAGTATTAGTTTCCGATACACCACTGCAGGTTCAATGTATTCCTTGGACCTTCACATTGACGATGAAACACAGAAATCGCATCGGAATTAAATACAAAAGGCACAATGCCTCCTTAAGTACAAGAATAAAGACTCTTCTTACAGTCGGTGTTTTGAGCACTCCCTGTGAGACCAGTATTAGTTTGCGATACACCCCTGCAGGTTCAATGTATTCCTTGGACATACACATTGACGATGAAACACTGAAATTAGATCGGAATGAAATAAAAAAGGCTCAATGCCGCCATAAGTGCAAGAAGAGTGAGACTTCTTATAGTCTGTGCTTTGATCCTTTCCTGTGAGACCAGTATTAGTTTCCGATACACCACTGCAATTTCAATGTAATCCTTGGACCCTCACATTGACGATGAAACACAGAAATCGCGTCGGAATTAAATACATAAGGCACAATGCAACCATAAGTACAAGAATAGAGAGTCTTCTTACAGTCGGTGTTTTGAGCACTCCCTGTGGGACCAGTAATAGTTTGCGATACACCACTGCAGGTTCAATATATTCCTTGGACATACACATTGACGATGAAACACTGAAATTAGATGGGAATTAAATAAAAAAGGCTCAATGCTGCCTTAAGTGCAAGAAGAGTGAGACTTCTTAGAGTCTGTGCTCTGATCTTTTCCTGTGAGACCAGGATTAGTTTCCGATATACCACGGCAGGTTCAATGTATTCCTTGGCACTTCAGATTGACGATGAAACACAGAAATCGCAACGGAATTAAATACAAAAGGCACAATGCCGACTTAAGTGCAAGAAGAGTGAGACTTCTTATAGTCTGTGCTTTGATCCTTTCCTGTGAGACCAGTATTAGTTTCCGATACACCACTGCAGGTTCAATGTATTCCTTGGACATACACATTGACGATGAAACACTGAAATTAGATCGGAATGATATATAAAAGGCTCAATGCCGCCATAAGTGCAAGAAGAGTGAGACTTCGTATAGTCTGTGCTTTGATCCTTTCCTGTGAGACCAGTATTAGTTTCCGATACACCACTGCAATTTCAATGTAATCCTTGGACCTTCACATTGACGATGAAACACAGAAATCGCGTCGGAATTAAATACAAAAAGCACAATGCCTCCATAAGTACAAGAACAGAGACTCTTCTTACAGTCGATGTTTTGAGCACTCCCTGTGAGACCAGTAATAGTTTCCGATACACCACTGCAGGTTCAATGTAATGCTTGGACCTTCACATTGACGATGAAACACAGAAATCGCATCGGAATTAAATACAAATGGCACAATGCCGACTTAAGTGCAAGAAGAGTGAGGCTTCTTATAGTCTGTGCTTTGATCCTTTCCTGTGAGACCAGTATTAGTTTCTGATACACCACTGCAGGTTCAATGTATTCCTTGGACCTTCACATTGACGATGAAACACAGAAATCACATCGGAGATAAATAAAACAGGCACAATGCTGCCTTAAGTGCAGCAAGAGTGAGACTTCTTAGAGTCTGTGCATTGATCCTTTCCTGTGAGACCAGTATTAGTTTCCGATACACCACTGCTGGTTCAATGTATTCCTTGGACATACACATTGACGATGAAACACAGAAATCGCATCGGAATTAAATACAAATGGCACAATGCCGACTTAAGTGCAAGAAGAGTGAGGCTTCTTATAGTCTGTGCTTTGATCCTTTCCTGTGAGACCAGTATTAGCTTCCGATACACCACTGCAGGTTCAATGTAATCCTTGGACCTTCACATTGACGACGAAACACAGAAATCGCGTCGGAATTAAATGCAAAAGGCACAATGCCTCCATAAGTACAAGAATAGAGACTCTTCTTGCAATCGGTGTTTTGAGGTTCAATGTATTCCTTGGACACACACATTGACGATGAAACACTGAAATTAGATCGGAATTAAATAAAAAAGGCTCAAGCCGCCTTAAGTGCAAGAAGAGTGAGACTTCTTAGAGTCTGTGTATTGATCTTTTCCTGTGAGACCAGTATTAGTTTCCGAAACACCACTGCTTTTTCAATGTATTCCTTGGACATACACATTGACGAGAAACACAGAAATCGCATCGGAATTAAATACAAAAGGCACAATGCCGACTTAAGTTCAAGAAGAGTGAGACTTCTTACAGTCTGTGCTTTGATCCTTTCCTGTGAGACCAGTATTAGTTCCCGATACACCACTGCAGGTTCAATGTAATCCTTGGACCTTCACATTGACGATGAAACACAGATAACGCGTCGGATTTAAATACAAAAGGCACAATGCCTCCATAAGTACAAGAATAGAGACTCTTCTTACAGTCCGTGTTTTGAGCACCCCTTTTAAACCAGTATTAGTTTGCGATACACCACTGCAGGTTCAATGTATTCCTAGGACATACACATTGACGATGAAACACTGAAATTAGATCGGAATTAAACAAAAAAGGCTCAATGCCGGCTTAAGTGCAAGAAGAGTGAGACTTCTTAGAGTCTGTGATTTGATCCTTTCCTGTGAGACCAGTACTAGTTTCCGATACACCACTGCAGGTACTATGTATTCCTTGGACCTTCACGTTGACGATGAAACACAGAAATCGCATCGGAATTAAATACAAAAGGCACAATGCCTCCATAAGAACAAGAATAGAGTCTCTTCTTACAGTCGGTGCTTTGAGCACTCCCTGTGAGACCAGTAATAGTTAGCGATACACCACTGCAGGTTCAATATATTCCTTGGACATCAACATTGACGATGAAACACTGAAATTAGATCGGAATTAAATAAAAAAGGGTCAATGCCGCATTAAGTGCAAGAAGAGTGAGACTTCTTAGAGTCTGGGCTTTGATCCTTTCCTGTGAGACAAGTATTAGTTTCCGATACACCACTGCAGGTTCAATGTATTCCTTGGACCTTCACATTGACGATGAAACACAGAAATCACATCGGAGATAAATACAAAAGGCACAATGCCGCCATAAGTGCAAGAAGAGTGAGACTTCTTAGAGTCTGTGCATTAATCTTTTCCCGTGAGACCAGTATTAGTTTCCGATACACCACTGCAGGTTCAATGTATTCCTTGCCCTTCACATTGACGATGAAACACAGAAATCACATCGGAGATAAATACAACAGGCACAATGCCGCCTTAAGTGCAAGAAGAGTGAGACTTCTTATAGTCTGTGCATTGATCCTTTCCTGTGAGACCAGTATTAGTTTCCGATACACCACTGCAGGTTCAATGTAATCCTTGGACCTTCACATTGACGATGAAACACAGAAATCGCATCGGAATTAAATACAAAAGGCACAATGCCTGCATAAGTACAAGAATAGAGACTCTTCTTACAGTCGGTGTTTTGGGCACTCCCTGGGAGACAAGTAATAGTTTGCGATACACCACTGCAGGTTCAATGTATTCCTTGGACATCCACATTGACGATGAAATACTGAAATTAGATCGGAATTAAATAAAAAATTCTCAATGCCGCCTTAAGTGAAAGAAGAGTGAGACTTCTTAGAGTCTGTGCTTTGTTCCTTTCCTGTGGGACCAGTATTAGTTTCCGATACACCACTACAGGTTCAATGTATTAATTGGCCCTTCACATTGACGATGAAACACAGAAATCGCATCGCAATTAAATACAAAAGGCACAACGCCTCCATAAGAACAAGAATAGAGACTCTTCTTACAGTCGGGGTTTTGATCACTCCCTGTGAGACCAGTATTAGTTTGCGATACACCACTGCGGGTTAAATGTATTCCTTGGACATACTCATTGACGATGAAACACTGAACTTAGATCGGAATTAAATAAAAAAGGCTCAAGCCGCCTTAAGTGCAAGAAGAGTGAGACTTCTTAGAGTCTGTGTATTGATCTTTTCCTGTGAGACCAGTATTAGTTTCCGAAACACCACTGCTTTTTCAATGTATTCCTTGGACATACACATTGACGAGAAACACAGAAATCGCATCGGAATTAAATACAAAAGGCACAATGCCTCCTTAAGTACAAGAATAGAGACTCTTCTTACAGTCGGTGTTTTGAGCACTACCTGTGAGACCAGTATTAGTTTGCGATACACCCCTGCAGGTTCAATGTATTCCTTGGACATACACATTGACGATGAAACACTGAAATTAGGACGGAATTAAATAAAAAGGGCTCAATGCCGCCTTAAGTGCAAGAAGAGTGAGACTTCTTAGAGTCTGTGCTTTGATCCTTTCCTGTGAGACCAGTATTAGTTTCCGATACACCACTGCAGGTTCAATGTAATCCTTGGACCTTCACATTGACGATGAAACACAGAAATCGCATCGGAATTAAATACAAAAGGCACAATGCCTCCATAAGTACAAGAATAGAGACTCTTCTTACAGTCGGTGTTTTGGGCACTCCCTGGGAGACAAGTAATAGTTTGCGATACACCACTGCAGGTTCAATGTATTCCTTGGACATCCACATTGACGATGAAATACTGAAATTAGATCGGAATTAAATAAAAAATTCTCAATGCCGCCTTAAGTGAAAGAAGAGTGAGACTTCTTAGAGTCTGTGCTTTGTTCCTTTCCTGTGGGACCAGTATTAGTTTCCGATACACCACTGCAGGTTCAATGTATTAATTGGCCCTTCACATTGACGATGAAACACAGAAATCACATCGGAGATAAATACAACAGGCACAATGCCGCCATAAGAGCAAGAAGAGTGAGACTTCTTAGAGTCTGTGCATTGATCCTTTCCTGTGAGACCAGTATTAGTTTCCGATACACCACTGCAGGTTCAATGTATTCCTTGGACCTTCGCATTGACGATGAAACACAGAAATCGCATCGCAATTAAATACAAAAGGCACAACGCCTCCATAAGAACAAGAATAGAGACTCTTCTTACAGTCGGGGTTTTGATCACTCCCTGTGAGACCAGTATTAGTTTGCGATACACCACTGCAGGTTCAATGTATTCCTTGGACATACTCATTGACGATGAAACACTGAAATAAGATCGGAATTAAATAAAAAAGGCTCAATGCCGCCTTAAGTGCAAGAAGAGTGAGACTTGTTAGAGTCTGTGCTTTGATCCTTTCCTGTGAGACCAGTATTAGTTTCCGATACACCACTGCAGGTTCAATGTATTCCTTGGACCTTCACATTGACGATGAAACACAGAAATCGCATCGGAATTAAATACAAAAGGCACAATGCCTCCTTAAGTACAAGAATAAAGACTCTTCTTACAGTCGGTGTTTTGAGCACTCCCTGTGAGACCAGTATTAGTTTGCGATACACCCCTGCAGGTTCAATGTATTCCTTGGACATACACATTGACGATGAAACACTGAAATTAGGTCGGAATTAAATAAAAAGGGCTCAATGCCGCCTTAAGTGCAAGAAGGGTGAGACTTCTTAGAGTCTGAGCTTTGATCCTTTCCTGTGAGACCAGTATTAGTTTCCGATTAACCACTGAAGGTTCAATGTAATCCTTGAACCTTCACAATGACGATGAAACACAGAAATCGCATCGGAATTAAATACAAAATGCACAATGCCTCCATAAGTACAAGAATAGAAACTCTTCTTACAGTCGGTGTTTTGAGCACTCCCTGTGAGACCAGTATTAGTTAGCGATACACCACTGCAGGTTCAACGTATTCCTTGGACATACTCATTGACGATGAAACACTGAAATTAGATCGGAATTAAATAAAAAAAGGCTCAATGTCGCCTTAAGTGCAAGAAGAGTGAGTCTTCATAGAGTCTGTGCTTTGATTCTTTCCTGTCAGACCAGTATCAGTTTCCGGTACACCACTGCTGATTCAATGTATTCCTTGGACATACACATTGACGATGAAACACAGAAATCGCATCGGAATTAAATACAAAAGGCACAATGCCGACTTAAGTGCAAGAAGAGTGAGACTTCTTATAGTCTATGCTTTGATCCTTTCCTGTGAGACCAGTATTAGCTTCCGATACAACACTGCAGGTTCAATGTATTCCTTGGACATACACATTGACGATGAAACACTGAAATTAGATCGGAATGAAATAAAAAAGGCTCAATGCCGCCATAAGTGCAAGAAGAGTGAGACTTCTTATAGTCTGTGCTTTGATCCTTTCCTGTGAGACCAGTATTAGTTTCCGATACACCACTGCAATTTCAATGTAATCCTTGGACCCTCACATTGACGATGAAACACAGAAATCGCGTCGGAATTAAATACATAAGGCACAATGCAACCATAAGTACAAGAATAGAGAGTCTTCTTACAGTCGGTGTTTTGAGCACTCCCTGTGGGACCAGTAATAGTTTGCGATACACCACTGCAGGTTCAATATATTCCTTGGACATACACATTGACGATGAAACACTGAAATTAGATGGGAATTAAATAAAAAAGGCTCAATGCTGCCTTAAGTGCAAGAAGAGTGAGACTTCTTAGAGTCTGTGCTCTGATCTTTTCCTGTGAGACCAGGATTAGTTTCCGATATACCACGGCAGGTTCAATGTATTCCTTGGCACTTCAGATTGACGATGAAACACAGAAATCGCAACGGAATTAAATACAAAAGGCACAATGCCGACTTAAGTGCAAGAAGAGTGAGACTTCTTATAGTCTGTGCTTTGATCCTTTCCTGTGAGACCAGTATTAGTTTCCGATACACCACTGCAGGTTCAATGTATTCCTTGGACATACACATTGACGATGAAACACTGAAATTAGATCGGAATGATATATAAAAGGCTCAATGCCGCCATAAGTGCAAGAAGAGTGAGACTTCGTATAGTCTGTGCTTTGATCCTTTCCTGTGAGACCAGTATTAGTTTCCGATACACCACTGCAATTTCAATGTAATCCTTGGACCTTCACATTGACGATGAAACACAGAAATCGCGTCGGAATTAAATACAAAAAGCACAATGCCTCCATAAGTACAAGAACAGAGACTCTTCTTACAGTCGATGTTTTGAGCACTCCCTGTGAGACCAGTAATAGTTTCCGATACACCACTGCAGGTTCAATGTAATGCTTGGACCTTCACATTGACGATGAAACACAGAAATCGCATCGGAATTAAATACAAATGGCACAATGCCGACTTAAGTGCAAGAAGAGTGAGGCTTCTTATAGTCTGTGCTTTGATCCTTTCCTGTGAGACCAGTATTAGTTTCTGATACACCACTCCAGGTTCAATGTATTCCTTGGACCTTCACATTGACGATGAAACACAGAAATCGCATCGGAATTAAATACAGAAGGCACAATGCCTCCTTAAGTACAAGAATAAAGACTCTTTTTACAGTCGGTGTTTTGAGCACTCCCTGTGAGACCAGTATTAGTTTGCGATACACCCCTGCAGGTTCAATGTATTCCTTGGACATACACATTGACGATGAAACACTGAAATTAGGTCGGAATTAAATAAAAAGGGCTCAATGCCGCCTTAAGTGCAAGAAGGGTGAGACTTCTTAGAGTCTGAGCTTTGATCCTTTCCTGTGAGACCAGTATTAGTTTCCGATAAACCACTGAAGGTTCAATGTAATCCTTGAACCTTCACAATGACGATGAAACACAGAAATCGCATCGGAATTAAATACAAAATGCACAATGCCTCCATAAGTACAAGAATAGAGACTCTTCTTACAGTCGGTGTTTTGAGCACTCCCTGTGAGACCGGTATTAGTTTGCGATACACCACTGCAGGTTCAACGTATTCCTTGGACATACTCATTGACGATGAAACACTGAAATTAGATCGGAATTAAATAAAAAAAGGCTCAATGTCGCCTTAAGTGCAAGAAGAGTGAGTCTTCATAGAGTCTGTGCTTTGATTCTTTCCTGTCAGACCAGTATCAGTTTCCGATACACCACTGCTGATTCAATGTATTCCTTGGACATACACATTGACGATGAAACACAGAAATCGCATCGGAATTAAATACAAAAGGCACAATGCCGACTTAAGTGCAAGAAGAGTGAGACTTCTTATAGTCTATGCTTTGATCCTTTCCTGTGAGACCAGTATTAGCTTCCGATACAACACTGCAGGTTCAATGTATTCCTTGGACATACACATTGACGATGAAACACTGAAATTAGATCGGAATGAAATAAAAAAGGCTCAATGCCGCCATAAGTGCAAGAAGAGTGAGACTTCTTATAGTCTGTGCTTTGATCCTTTCCTGTGAGACCAGTATTAGTTTCCGATACACCACTGCAATTTCAATGTAATCCTTGGACCCTCACATTGACGATGAAACACAGAAATCGCGTCGGAATTAAATACATAAGGCACAATGCAACCATAAGTACAAGAATAGAGAGTCTTCTTACAGTCGGTGTTTTGAGCACTCCCTGTGGGACCAGTAATAGTTTGCGATACACCACTGCAGGTTCAATATATTCCTTGGACATACACATTGACGATGAAACACTGAAATTAGATGGGAATTAAATAAAAAAGGCTCAATGCTGCCTTAAGTGCAAGAAGAGTGAGACTTCTTAGAGTCTGTGCTCTGATCTTTTCCTGTGAGACCAGGATTAGTTTCCGATATACCACGGCAGGTTCAATGTATTCCTTGGCACTTCAGATTGACGATGAAACACAGAAATCGCAACGGAATTAAATACAAAAGGCACAATGCCGACTTAAGTGCAAGAAGAGTGAGACTTCTTATAGTCTGTGCTTTGATCCTTTCCTGTGAGACCAGTATTAGTTTCCGATACACCACTGCAGGTTCAATGTATTCCTTGGACATACACATTGACGATGAAACACTGAAATTAGATCGGAATGATATATAAAAGGCTCAATGCCGCCATAAGTGCAAGAAGAGTGAGACTTCGTATAGTCTGTGCTTTGATCCTTTCCTGTGAGACCAGTATTAGTTTCCGATACACCACTGCAATTTCAATGTAATCCTTGGACCTTCACATTGACGATGAAACACAGAAATCGCGTCGGAATTAAATACAAAAAGCACAATGCCTACATAAGTACAAGAACAGAGACTCTTCTTACAGTCGATGTTTTGAGCACTCCCTGTGAGACCAGTAATAGTTTCCGATACACCACTGCAGGTTCAATGTAATGCTTGGACCTTCACATTGACGATGAAACACAGAAATCACATCGGAGATAAATAAAACAGGCACAATGCTGCCTTAAGTGCAGCAAGAGTGAGACTTCTTAGAGTCTGTGCATTGATCCTTTCCTGTGAGACCAGTATTAGTTTCCGATACACCACTGCTGGTTCAATGTATTCCTTGGACATACACATTGACGATGAAACACAGAAATCGCATCGGAATTAAATACAAATGGCACAATGCCGACTTAAGTGCAAGAAGAGTGAGGCTTCTTATAGTCTGTGCTTTGATCCTTTCCTGTGAGACCAGTATTAGTTTCTGATACACCACTGCAGGTTCAATGTATTCCTTGGACCTTCACATTGACGATGAAACACAGAAATCACATCGGAGATAAATAAAACAGGCACAATGCTGCCTTAAGTGCAGCAAGAGTGAGACTTCTTAGAGTCTGTGCATTGATCCTTTCCTGTGAGACCAGTATTAGTTTCCGATACACCACTGCTGGTTCAATGTATTCCTTGGACATACACATTGACGATGAAACACAGAAATCGCATCGGAATTAAATACAAATGGCACAATGCCGACTTAAGTGCAAGAAGAGTGAGGCTTCTTATAGTCTGTGCTTTGATCCTTTCCTGTGAGACCAGTATTAGCTTCCGATACACCACTGCAGGTTCAATGTAATCCTTGGACCTTCACATTGACGACGAAACACAGAAATCGCGTCGGAATTAAATACAAAAGGCACAATGCCTCCATAAGTACAAGAATAGAGACTCTTCTTGCAATCGGTGTTTTGAGGTTCAATGTATTCCTTGGACATACACATTGACGATGAAACACTGAAATTAGATCGGAATTAAATAAAAAAGGCTCAAGCCGCCTTAAGTGCAAGAAGAGTGAGACTTCTTAGAGTCTGTGTATTGATCTTTTCCTGTGAGACCAGTATTAGTTTCCGAAACACCACTGCTTTTTCAATGTATTCCTTGGACATACACATTGACGAGAAACACAGAAATCGCATCGGAATTAAATACAAAAGGCACAATGCCGACTTAAGTTCAAGAAGAGTGAGACTTCTTATAGTCTGTGCTTTGATCCTTTCCTGTGAGACCAGTATTAGTTCCCGATACACCACTGCAGGTTCAATGTAATCCTTGGACCTTCACATTGACGATGAAACACAGATATCGCGTCGGATTTAAATACAAAAGGCACAATGCCTCCATAAGTACAAGAATAGAGACTCTTCTTACAGTCCGTGTTTTGAGCACCCCTTTTAAACCAGTATTAGTTTGCGATACACCACTGCAGGTTCAATGTATTCCTAGGACATA
The DNA here is from genome assembly GCF_021461395.2 of Schistocerca americana. Lineage (NCBI taxonomy): Eukaryota > Metazoa > Arthropoda > Insecta > Orthoptera > Acrididae > Schistocerca > Schistocerca americana. Next base: position 2,354,275 of record NC_060119.1, read on the forward strand.
CACATTGACAATGAAACACTGAAATTAGATCGGAATTAAACAAAAAAGGCTCAATGCCGGCTTAAGTGCAAGAAGAGTGAGACTTCTTAGAGTCTGTGATTTGATCCTTTCCTGTGAGACCAGTACTAGTTTCCGATACACCACTGCAGGTACTATGTATTCCTTGGACCTTCACGTTGACGATGAAACACAGAAATCGCATCGGAATTAAATACAAAAGGCACAATGCCTCCATAAGAACAAGAATAGAGACTCTTCTTACAGTCGGTGCTTTGAGCACTCCCTGTGAGACCAGTAATAGTTAGCGATACACCACTGCAGGTTCAATATATTCCTTGGACATCAACATTGACGATGAAACACTGAAATTAGATCGGAATTAAATAAAAAAGGGTCAATGCCGCCTTAAGTGCAAGAAGAGTGAGACTTCTTAGAGTCTGGGCTTTGATCCTTTCCTGTGAGACAAGTATTAGTTTCCGATACACCACTGCAGGTTCAATGTATTCCTTGGACCTTCACATTGACGATGAAACACAGAAATCACATCGGAGATAAATACAACAGGCACAATGCCGCCATATGTGCAAGAAGAGTGAGACTTCTTAGAGTCTGTGCATTAATCTTTTCCCGTGAGACCAGTATTAGTTTCCGATACACCACTGCAGGTTCAATGTATTCCTTGCCCTTCATATTGACGATGAAACACAGAAATCACATCGGAGATAAATACAACAGGCACAATGCCGCCTTAAGTGCAAGAAGAGTGAGACTTCTTAGAGTCTGTGCATTGATCCTTTCCTGTGAGACCAGTATTAGTTTCCGATACACCACTGCAGGTTCAATGTAATCCTTGGACCTTCACATTGACGATGAAACACAGAAATCGCATCGGAATTAAATACAAAAGGCACAATGCCTGCATAAGTACAAGAATAGAGACTCTTCTTACAGTCGGTGTTTTGGGCACTCCCTGGGAGACAAGTAATAGTTTGCGATACACCACTGCAGGTTCAATGTATTCCTTGGACATCCACATTGACGATGAAATACTGAAATTAGATCGGAATTAAATAAAAAATTCTCAATGCCGCCTTAAGTGAAAGAAGAGTGAGACTTCTTAGAGTCTGTGCTTTGTTCCTTTCCTGTGGGACCAGTATTAGTTTCCGATACACCACTACAGGTTCAATGTATTAATTGGCCCTTCACATTGACGATGAAACACAGAAATCGCAACGCAATTAAATACAAAAGGCACAACGCCTCCATAAGAACAAGAATAGAGACTCTTCTTACAGTCGGGGTTTTGATCACTCCCTGTGAGACCAGTATTAGTTTGCGATACACCACTGCGGGTTAAATGTATTCCTTGGACATACTCATTGACGATGAAACACTGAACTTAGATCGGAATTAAATAAAAAAGGCTCAAGCCGCCTTAAGTGCAAGAAGAGTGAGACTTCTTAGAGTCTGTGTATTGATCTTTTCCTGTGAGACCAGTATTAGTTTCCGAAACACCACTGCTTTTTCAATGTATTCCTTGGACATACACATTGACGAGAAACACAGAAATCGCATCGGAATTAAATACAAAAGGCACAATGCCTCCTTAAGTACAAGAATAGAGACTCTTCTTACAGTCGGTGTTTTGAGCACTACCTGTGAGACCAGTATTAGTTTGCGATACACCCCTGCAGGTTCAATGTATTCCTTGGACATACACATTGACGATGAAACACTGAAATTAGGTCGGAATTAAATAAAAAGGGCTCAATGCCGCCTTAAGTGCAAGAAGAGTGAGACTTCTTAGAGTCTGTGGTTTGATTCTTTCCTGTGAGACCAGTATTAGTTTCCGATACACCACTGAAGGTTCAATGTATTCCTTGAACCTTCACAATGACGATGAAACACAGAAATCGCATCGGAATTAAATACAAAATGCACAGTGCCTCCATAAGTACAAGAATAGAGACTCTTCTTACAGTCGATGTTATGAGCACTCCCTGTGAGACCAGTAGTAGTTTCCGATACACCACTGCAGGTTTAATGTAATGCTTGGACCTTCACGTTGACGATGAAACACAGAAATCGCATCGGAATTAAATACAAAAGGCACAATGCCTCCTTAAGTACAAGAATAGAGACTCTTCTTACAGTCGGTGTTTTGAGCACTACCTGTGAGACCAGTATTAGTTTGCGATACACCCCTGCAGGTTCAATGTATTCCTTGGACATACACATTGACGATGAAACACTGAAATTAGATCGGAATTAAATAAAAAAAGGCTGAATGTCGCCTTAAGTGCAAGAAGAGTGAGTCTTCATAGAGTCTGTGCTTTGATTCTTTCCTGTCAGTCCAGTATCAGTTTCCGATACACCACTGCTGATTCAATGTATTCCTTGGACATACACATTGACGATGAAACACAGAAATCGCATCGGAATTAAATACAAAAGGCACAATGCCGACTTAAGTGCAAGAAGAGTGAGACTTCTTATAGTCTATGCTTTGATCCTTTCCTGTGAGACCAGTATTAGCTTCCGATACAACACTGCAGGTTCAATGTATTCCTTGGACATACACATTGACGATGAAACACTGAAATTAGATCGTAATGATATATAAAAGGCTCAATGCCGCCATAAGTGCAAGAAGAGTGAGACTTCGTATAGTCTGTGCGTTGATCCTTTCCTGTGAGACCAGTATTAGTTTCCGATACACCCCTGCAATTTCAATGTAATCCTTGGACCTTCACATTGACGATGACACACAGAAATCGCGTCGGAATTAAATACAAAAGGCACAATGCCTCCATAAGTACAAGAACAGAGCCTCTTCTTACAGTCGATGTTATGAGCACTCCCTGTGAGACCAGTAATAGTTTCCGATACACCACTGCAGGTTCAATGTAATGCTTGGACCTTCACGTTGACGATGAAACACAGAAATCGCATCGGAATTAAATACAAATGGCACAATGCCGACTTAAGTGCAACAAGAGTGAGGCTTCTTATAGTCTGTGCTTTGATCCTTTCCTGTGAGCCCAGTATTAGTTTCTGATACACCACTGCAGGTTCAATGTATTCCTTGGACCTTCACATTGACGATGAAACACAGAAATCACATCGGAGATAAATACAACAGGCACAATGCTGCCTTAAGTGCAGCTAGAGTGAGACTTCTTAGAGTCTGTGCATTGATCCTTTCCTGTGAGAGCAGTATTAGTTTCCGATACACCACTGCTGGTTCAATGTATTCCTTGGACATACACATTGACGATGAAACACAGAAATCGCAACGGAATTAAATACAAATGGCACAATGCCGACTTAAGTGCAAGAAGAGTGATTTTTCTTATAGTCTGTGCTTTGATCCTTTCCTGTGAGACCAGTATTAGTTTCCGATACACCACTGCAGGTTCAATGTAATCCTTGGACCTTCACATTGACGACGAAACACAGAAATCGCGTCGGAATTAAATACAAAAGGCACAATGCCTCCATAAGTACAAGAATAGAGACTCTTCTTGCAATCGGTGTTTTGAGGTTCAATGTATTCCTTGGACATACACATTGACGATGAAACACTGAAATTAGATCGGAATTAAACAAAAAAGGCTCAATGCCGGCTTAAGTGCAAGAAGAGTGAGACTTCTTAGAGTCTGTGATTTGATCCTTTCCTGTGAGACTAGTACTAGTAACCGATACACCACTGCAGGTACTATGTATTCCTTGGACCTTCACGTTGACGATGAAACACAGAAATCGCATCGGAATTAAATACAAAAGGCACAATGCCGCCTTAAGTGCAAGAAGAATGACACTTCTTAGAGTCTGTGCTTTGATCCTTTCCTGTAAGACCAGTATTAGTTTCCGATACACCACTGCAGGTTCAGTGTATTCCTTGGACCTTCACATTGACGATGAAACACAGAAATCAGATCGGAATTAAATACAAAAAGCACAATGCCTCCATAAGTACAAAAATGGAGACTCTTCTTACAGTCGGTGTTTTATGCACTCCCTGTAAGGCCAGTATTAGTTTGCGATACACCACTGCAGGTCCAATGTGTTCCTTGGACATACACATTGCCTATGAAACACTGAAATTAGATCGGAATTAAATATAAAAGGCTCAATGCCGCCTTAAGTGCAAGAAGAGTGACTCTTCTTACAGTCGGTGTTTTGAGCGCTCCCTGTGAGACCAGTATTAGTTTGCGATACACCACTGCAGGTTCAATATATTCCTTGGACACACACATTGACGATGAAACACTGAACTTAGATCGGAATTTAATAAAAAAGGCTCACGCCGCCTTAAGTGCAAGAAGAGTGAGACTTCTTAGAGTCTGTGTATTGACCTTTTCCTGTGAGACCAGTGTTAGTTTCCGAAACACCACTGCTGGTTCAATGTATTCCTTGGACATACACATTGACGAGAAACACAGAAATCGCATCGTAATTAAATACAAAAGGCACAATGCCGACTTAAGTTCAAGAAGAGTGAGACTTCTTATAGTCTGTGCTTTGATCCTTTCCTGTGAGACCAGTATTAGTTCCCGATTCACCACTGCAGGTTCAATGTAATCCTTGGACCTTCACATTGACGATGAAACACAGATATCGCGTCGGAATTAAATACAAAAGGCACAATGCCTCCATAAGTACAAGAATAGAGACTCTTCTTACAGTCCGTGTTTTGAGCACCCCTTTTAAACCAGTAATAGGTTGCGATACACCACTGCAGGTTCAATGTATTCCTTGGACATACACATTGACGATGAAACACTGAAATTAGATCGGAATTAAACAAAAATGGCTCAATGCCGGCTTAAGTGCAAGAAGAGTGAGACTTCTTAGAGTCTGTGATTTGATCCTTTCCTGTGAGACCAGTACTAGTTTCCGATACACCACTGCAGGTACTATGTATTCCTTGGACCGTCACGTTGACGATGAAACACAGAAATCGCATCGGAATTAAATACAAAAGGCACAATGCCGCCTTAAGTGTAAGAAGAATGACACTTCTTAGAGTCTGTGCTTTGATCCTTTCCTGTGAGACCAGTATTAGTTTCCGATACACCACTGCAAGTTCAATGTATTCCTTGGACCTTCACACTGACGATGAAACACAGAAATCACATCGGAGATAAATACAACAGGCACAATGCTGCTTTAAGTGCAACAAGAGTGAGACTTCTTAGAGTCTGTGCATTGATCCTTTCCTGTGAGACCAGTATTAGTTTCCGATACACCACTGCTGGTTCAATGTATTCCTTGGACATACACATTGACGATGAAACACAGAAATCGCATCGGAATTAAATACAAAAGACACAATGCCAACTTAAGTGCAAGAAGAGTGAGACTTCTTATAGTCTGTGCTTTGATCCTTTCCTGTGAGACCAGTATTTGTTTCCGATACACCACTGCAGGTTCAATGTAATCCTTGGACCTTCACATTGACGATGAAACACAGAAATCGCGTCGGAATTAAATACAAAAGGCACAATGCCTCCATAAGTACAAGAATAGAGACTCTTCTTGCAGTCGGTTTTTTGAGGTTCAATGTATTCCTTGGACATACACATTGACGTTGAATCACTGAAATTAGATCGGAATTAAATAAAAAAGGCTCAATGTCGCCTTAAGTGCAAGAAGAGTGAGACTTCTTAGAGTCTGTGCTTTGATCCTTTCCTGTGAGAGCAGTATTAGTTTCCGATACACCACTGCAGGTTCAATGTATTCTTTGGACCTTCACATTGTCGATGAAACAAAGAAATCACATCGGAGATAAATACAACAGGCACAATTCCGCCATTAGTGCAAGAAGAGTGAGACTTCTTAGAGTCTGTGCATTGATCCTTTCCTGTGAGACCAGTGTTAGTTTCCGATACACCACTGCAGGTTCAATGTATTCCTTGGACCTTCACATTGACGATGAAACACAGAAATCGCATCGGAATTAAATACAAAAGGCACAATGCCTCCATAAGTACAAGAATGGAGACTCTTCTTACAGTCGGTGTTTTATGCACTCCTTGTAAGACCAGTATTAGTTTGCGATACACCACTGCAGGTTCAATGTGTTCCTTGGACATACACATTAACTATGAAATACTGAAATTAGATCGGAATTAAATAAAAAAGGCTCAATGCCGCCTTAAGTGCAAGAAGAGTGACTCTTCTTACAGTCGGTGTTTTGAGCACTCCCTGTGAGACCAGTATTAGTTTGCGATACACCACTGCAGGTTCAATATATTCCTTGGACACACACATTGACGATGAAACACTGAAATTAGATCGGAATTAAATAAAAAAGTCTCAAGCCGCCTTAAGTGCATGAAGAGTGAGACTTCTTAGAGTCTGTGCATTGATCCTTTATTGTGAGACCCGTATTAGTTTCCGATACACCACTGCTGGTTCAATGTATTCCTTGGACATACACATTGACGAGAAACACAGAAATCGCAACGGAATTAAATACAAAAGGCACAATGCCGACTTAAGTGCAAGAAGAGTGAGTCTTCTTATAGTCTGTGCTTTGATCCTTTCCTGTGAGACCAGTATTAGTTCCCGATACACCACTGCAGGTTCAATGTAATCCTTGGACCTTCACATTGACGTTGAAACACAGAAATCGCGTCGGAATTAAATACAAAAGGCACAATGCCTCCATAAGTACAAGAATAGAGACTCTTCTCTACAGTCGGTGTTTTGAGCACCCCTTTTAAACCGGTAATAGTTTGCGATACACCAATGCAGGTTCAATGTATTCCTTGGACATACACATTGACGATGAAACACTGAAATTAGTTCGGAATTAAACAAAAAAGGCTCAATGCCGCCTAACGTGCAAGAAGAGTAAGACTTCTTAGAGTCTGTGCTTTGATCCTTTCCTGTGAGACCAGTACTAGTTGCCGATACACCACTGCAAGTACTATGTATTCCTTGCACTTCACGTTGACGATGAAACACAGAAATCGCATCGGAATTAAATACAAAAGGCACAATGCCGCCTTAAGTGCAAGAAGAATGACACTTCTTTGAGTCTGTGCTTTGATCCTTTCCTGTGAGACCAGTATTAGTTTCCGATACACCACTGCAGGTTCAATGTATTCCTTGGACCTTCACATTGACGATGAAATACTGAAATCACATCGGAGATAAATACAACAGAAACAATGCCGCCATAAGTGCAAGATGAGTGAGACTTCATAGAGTCTGTGCATTGATCCTTTCCTGTGAGACCAGTATTAGTTTCCGATACACCACTGCAAGTTCAATGTATTCCTTGGACCTTCACATTGTCGATGAAACACAGAAATCACATCGGAGATAAATACAACAGGCACAATGCTGCCTTAAGTGCAACAAGAGTGAGACTTCTTAGAGTCTGTGCATTGATCCTTTCCTGTGCGACCAGTATCAGTTTCCGATACACCACTGCTGGTTCAATGTATTCCTTGGACATACACATTGACGATGAAACACAGAAATCGCATAGGAATTATATACAAATGGCACAATGCCGACTTAAGTGCAAGAAGAGTGAGACTTCTTATAGTTTCTGCTTTGATCCTTTCCTGTGAGACCAGTATCAGTTTCCAATACACCACTGCAGGTTCAATGTAATTTTTGGACCTTCACATTGACGATGAAACACAGAAATCGCGTCGGAATTAAATACAAATGGCACAATGTCTCCATAAGTACAAGAATAGAGACGCTTCTTACAGTCGGTGTTTTGAGCACTCCCTGTAAGACCAGTATTAGTTTGCGATACGCCACTGCAGGTTCAATGTATTCCTTGGACATACACATTGACGATGAAACACTGAAATTAGATCGGAATTAAATAAAAAAGGCTCAATGCCGCCTTAAGTGCTAGAAGAGTAAGACTTCTTAGAGTCTGTGCTTCGATCCTTTCCTGTGAGACCAGTATTAGTTTCCGATACCCCACTGCAGGATCAATGTATTCCTTGGACTTTCACATTGACGATGAAACACAGAAATCACATCGGAGATAATACAACAGGCACAATGCCGCCATAAGTGCAAGAAGAGTGAGACTTCTTATAGTCTGTGCATTGATCCTCTCCTGTGAGACCAGTATTAGATTCCGATACACCACTGCAGGTTCAATGTATTCCTTGGACCTTCACATTGACGATGAAACACAGAAATCGCATCGGAATTAAATACAAAAGGCACAATGCCTCCATAAGTACAAGAATAGAGACACTTCTTACAGTCGGTGTTTTGAGCACTCCCTGTGAGACCAGTAATAGTTTGCGATACACCACTGCAGGTTCAATATATTCCTTGGACATACACATTGACGATGAAACACTGAAATTAGATCGGAATTAAATAAAAAAGGCTCAATGTCGCCTTAAGTGCAAGAAGAGTGAGACTTCTTAGAGTCTGTGCTTTGATCCTTTCCTGTGAGAAAAGTATTAGTTTCCGATACACCACTGCAGGTTCAATGTATTCCTTGGACCTTCACATTGACGATGAAACACAGAAATCACATCGGAGATAAATACAACAGGCACAATTCCGCCATTAATGCAAGAAGAGTGAGACTTCTTAGAGTCTGTGCATTGATCCTTTCCTGTGAGACCAGTGTTAGTTTCCGATACACCACTGCAGGTTCAATGTATTCCTTGGTCCTTCACATTGACGATGAAACACAGAAATCGCATCGGAATTAAATACAAAAGGCACAATGCCTCCATAAGTACAAGAATGGAGACTCTTCTTACAGTCGGTGTTTTATGCACTCCCTGTAAGACCAGTATTAGTTTGCGATACACCACTGCAGGTTCAATGTGTTCCTTGGACATACACATTAATTATGAAACACTGAAATTAGATCGGAATTAAATAAAAAAGACTCAATGCCGCCGTAAGTGCAAGAAGAGTGACTCTTCTTACAGTCGGTGTTTTGAGCACTCCCTGTGAGACCAGTATTAATTTGCGATACACCACTGCAGGTTCAATATATTCCTTGGACACACACATTGACGATGAAACACTGAAATTAGATCGGAATTAAATAAAAAAGTCTCAAGCCGCCTTAAGTGCATGAAGAGTGAGACTTCTTATAGTCTGTGCATTGATCCTTTCCTGTGAGACCCGTATTAGTTTCCGATACACCACTGCTGGTTCAATGTATTCCTTGGACATACACATTGACGAGAAACACAGAAATCGCATCGGAATTAAATACAAAAGGCACAATGCCGACTTAAGTGCAAGAAGAGTGAGTCTTCTTATAGTCTGTGCTTTGATCCTTTCCTGTGAGACCAGTATTAGTTCCCAATACACCACTGCAGGTTCAATGTAATCCTTGGACCTTCATATTGACGATAAAACACAGAAATCGCGTCGGAATTAAATACAAAAGGCACAATGCCTCCATAAGTACAAGAATAGAGACTCTTCTTACAGTCGGTGTTTTGAGCACCCCTTTTAAACCAGTAGTAGTTTGCGATACACCACTGCAGGTTCAATGTATTCCTTGGACATACACATTGACGATGAAACACTGAAATTAGTTCGGAATTAAACAAAATAGGATCAATGCCGCCTAATGTGCAAGAAGAGTGAGACTTCTTAGAGTCTGTGCTTTGATCCTTTCCTGTGAGACCAGTACTAGTTGCCGATACACCACTGCAAGTACTATGTATTCCTTGGACTTTCACGTTGATGATGAAACACAGAAATCGCATCGGAATTAAATACAAAAGGCACAAAGCCGCCTTAAGTGCAAGAAGAATGACACTTCTTTGAGTCTGTGCTTTGATCCTTTCCTGTGAGACCAGTATTAGTTTCCGATACACCACTGCAGGTTCAAAGTATTCCTTGGACCTTCACATTGACGATGAAACACAGAAATCACATCGGAGATAAATACAACAGAAACAATGCCGATATAAGTGCAAGAAGAGTGAAACTTCTTAGAGTCTGTGCATTGATCCTTTCCTGTGAGACCAGTTTTAGTTTCCGATACACCACTGCAAGTTCAATGTATTCCTTGGACCTTCACATTGTCAATGAAACACAGAAATCACATCGGAGATAAATACAACAGGCACAATGCTGCCTTAAGTGCAACAAGAGTGAGACTTCTTAGAATCTGTGCATTGATCCTTTCCTGTGAGACCAGAATCAGTTTCCGATACACCACTGCTGGTTCAATGTATTCCTTGGACATACAATTTGACGATGAAACACAGAAATCGCATCGGAATTAAATACAAATGGCACAATGCCGACTTAAGTGCAAGAAGAGTGAGACTTCTTATAGTCTGTGCTTTGATCCTTTCCTGTGAGACCAGTATTAGTTTCCGATACCCCACTGCAGGTTCAATGTATTCCTTGGACCTTCACATTGACGATGAAACACAGAAATCACATCGGAGATAATACAACAGGCACAATGCCGCCATAAGTGCAAGAAGAGTGAGACTTCTTATAGTCTGTGCATTGATCCTTTCCTGTGAGACCAGTATTAGATTCCGATACACCACTAGAGGTTCAATGTATTCCTTGGACCTTCACATTGACGATGAAACACAGAAATCGCATCGGAATTAAATACAAAAGGCACAATGCCTCCATAAGTACATGAATAGAGACACTTCTCACAGTCGGTGTTTTGAGCACACCCTGTGAGACCAGTAATAGTTTGCGATACACCACTGCAGGTTCAATATATTCCTTGGACATACACATTGACGATGAAACACTGAAATTAGATCGGAATTAAATAGAAAAGGCTCAATGCCGCCTTAAGTGCAAGAAGAGTGAGACTTCTTAGAGTCTGTGCTTTGATCCTTTCCTGTGACACCATTATTAGTTTCCGATACACCACTGCAGGTTCAATGTATTCCTTGGACCTTCACATTGACGATGAAACACAGAAATCACATCGGAGATAAATACAACAGGCACAATGCCTCCATAAGTACAAGAATAGAGACTCTTCTTACAGTCGGTGTTTTGAGCACTCCCTGTGAGACCAGTATTAGTTTGCGATACACCACTGAAGGTTCAATGTATTCCTTGGTTATACACATTGACGATGAAACACTGAAATTAGATTGGAATTAAATAAAAAATGCTCAATGCCGCCTTAAGTGCAAGAAGAGTGAGACTTCTTAGAGTCTGTGCTTTGATCCTTTCCTGTGAGAGCAGTATTAGTTTCCGATACACCACTGCAGGTTCAATGTATTCCTTGGACCTTCACATTGACGATGAAACACAGAAATCGCATCGGGATTAAATACGAAAGGCATAATGCCTCCATAAGTACAAGAATAGAGACTCTTCTTACAGTCAGTGTTTTGAGCACTCCCTGTGAGACCAGTATTAGTTTGCGATACACCACTGCAGGTTCAATGTATTCCTTGGACCTTCACATTGACGATGAAACACAGAAATCGCATCGGAATTAAATACAAAAGGCACAATGCCGCCTTAAGTGCAAGAAGAATGACACTTCTTTGAGTCTGTGCTTTGATCCTTTCCTGTGAGACCAGTATTAGCTTCCGATACACCACTGCAGGTTCAATGTATTCCTTGGACCTTCACATTTACGATGAAACACAGAAATCACATCGGAGATAAATACAACAGAAACAATGCCGCCATAAGTGTAAGAAGAGTGAGACTTTTTAGAGTCTGTGCATTGATCCTTTCCTGTGAGACCGGTATTAGTTTCGGATACACCACTGCAAGGTCAATGTATTCCTTGGACCTTCACATTGTCGATGAAACACAGAAATCACATCGGAGATAAATACAACAGGCACAATGCTGCCTTAAGTGCAACAAGAGTGAGACTTCTTAGAGTCTGTGCATTGATCCTTTCCTGTGAGACCAGTATTAGTTTCCGATACACCACTGCAGGTTCAATGTATTCCTCGGACCTTCACATTGACGATGAAACACAGAAATCGCAACGGAATTAAATACAAAAGGCACAATGCCTCCATAAGTACAAGAATAGAGACTCTTCTTACAGTCGGTGTTTTGAGCACTCCCTGTGAGACCAGTATTAGTTTGCGATACACCACTGCAGGTTCAATGTATTCCTTGGACATACACATTGACGATGAAACACTGAAATTAGATCTGAATTAAATAAAAAAGGCTCAATGCCGGCTTAAGTGCAAGAAGAGTGAGACTTCTTAGCGTCTGTGCTTTGATCCTTTCCTGTGAGACCAGTATTAGTTTCCGATACCCCACTGCAGGTTCAATGTATTCCTTGGACCTTGACAATTGACGATGAAACACAGAAATTACATCGGAGATAATACAACAGGCACAATGCCGCCATAAGTGCAAGTAGAGTGACACTTCTTACAGTCTGTGCATTGATCCTTTCCTGTGAGACCAGTATTAGTTTCCGATCCACCACTGCAGGTTCAATGTATTCCTTGGACCTTCACATTGACGATGAAACACAGAAATCGCATCGAAATTAAATACAAAAGGCACAATGCCTCCATAAGTACAAGAATAGTAACTCTTCTTACAGACGGTGTTTTGAGCACTCCCTGTGAGACCAGTATTAGTTTGCGATACACCACTGCAGGTTCAATGTATTCCTTGGACATACACATTGACGATGAAACACTGAAATTAGATTGGAATTAAATAAAAAATGCTCAATGCCGCCTTAAGTGCAAGAAGAGTGAGACTTCTTAGAGTCTGTGCTTTGATCCTTTCCTGTGAGAGCAGTATTAGTTTCCGATACACCACTGCAGGTTCAATGTATTCCTTGGACCTTCACATTGACGATGAAACACAGAAATCGCAACCGGATTAAATACAAAGGGCACAATGCCTCCATAAGTACAAGAATAGAGACTCTTCTTACAGTCAGTGTTTTGAGCACTCCCTGTGAGACCAGTATTAGTTTGCTATACACCACTGCAGGTTCAATGTTTTCCGTGGACATTCACATTGACGATGAAACACAGAAATCGCATCGGAATTAAATACAAAAGGCACAATGCCTCCATAAGTACAAGAATAGAGACGCTTCTTACAGTCGGTGTTTTGAGCACTCCCTGTGAGACCAGTATTAGTTTGCGATACACCACTGCAGGTTCAATGTATTCCTTGGACATACACATTGACGATGAAACACTGAAATTAGATCTGAATTAAATAAAAAAGGCTCAATGCCGCCTTAAGTGCAAGAAGAGTGAGACTTCTTAGCGTCTGTTTTTGATCCTTTCCTGTGAGACCAGTATTAGTTTCCGATACGCCACTGCAGGTTCAATGTATTCCTTGGACCTTGACATTGACGATGAAACACAGAAATCACATCGGAGATAATACAACAGTCACAATGCCGCCATAAGTGCAAGAAGAGTGAGACTTCTTATAGTCTGTGCATTGATCCTTTCCTGTGAGACCAGTATTAGTTTCCGATACACCACTGCAGGTTCAATGTAGTCCTTGGACCTTCACATTGACGATGAAACACAGAAATCGCATCGGAATTAAATACAAAAGGCACAATGCCTCCATAAGTACAAGAATAGAGACTCTTCTCACAGTCGGTGTTTTGAGCACTCCCTGTGAGACCAGTATTAGTTTGCGATACACCACTGCAGGTTCAATGTATTCCTTGGACATACACATTGACGATGAAACACTGAAATTAGATTGGAATTAAATAAAAAATGCTCAATGCCGCCTTAAGTGCAAGAAGAGTGAGACTTCTTAGAGTCTGTGCTTTGATCCTTTCCTGTGAGACCAGTATTAGTTTCCGATACACCACTGCAGGTTCAATGTATTCCTTGGACCTTCACATTGACGATGAAACACAGAAATCGCATCGGAATTAAATACAAAAGGCACAATGCCTCCATAAGTACAAGAATAGAGACGCTTCTTACAGTCGGTGTCTTGAGCACTCCCTGTGAGACCAGTATTAGTTTGCGATACGCCACTGCAGGTTCAATGTATTCCTTGGACATACACATTGACGATGTAACACTGAAATTAGATCTGAATTTAAAAAAAAATGCTCAATGCCGCCTTAAGTGCAAGAAGAGTGAGACTTCTTAGCGTCTGTGCTTTGATCCTTTCCTGTGAGACCAGTATTAGTTTCCGATACCCCACTGCAGGTTCAATGTATTCCTTGGACCTTGACATTGACGATGAAACACAGAAATCACATCGGAGATAATACAACAGGCACAATGCCGCCATAAGTGCAAGAAGAGTGAGACTTCTTATTGTCTGTGCATTGATCCTTTCCTGTGAGACCAGTATTAGTTTCCGATACACCACTGCAGGTTCAATGTATTCCTTGGACCTTCACATTGACGATGAAACACAGAAATCGCATCGGAATTAAATACAAAAGGCACAATGCCTCCATAAGTACAAGAATAGAGACTCTTCTTACAGTCGGTGTTTTGAGCACTCCCTGTGAGACCAGTATTAGTTTGCGATACACCACTGCAGGTTCAATGTATTCCTTGGACATTCACATTGACGATGAAACACTGAAATTAGATTGGAATTAAATAAAAAATGCTCAATGCCGCCTTAAGTGCAAGAAGAGTGAGACTTCTTAGAGTCTGTGCTTTGATCCTTTCCTGTGAGACCAGTATTAGTTTCCGATACACCACTGCAGGTTCAATGTATTCCTGGACCTTCACATTGACGGTGAAACACAGAAATCGCATCGGAATTAAATACAAAAGGCACAATGCCTCCATAAGTACAAGATTAGAGACGCTTCTTACAGTCGGTGTTTTGAGCACTCCCTGTGAGACCAGTATTAGTTTGCGATACGCCACTGCAGGTTCAATGTATTCCTTGGACATACACATTGACGATGAAACACTGAAATTAGATCTGAATTAAATAAAAAAGGCTCAATGCCGCCTTAAGTGCAAGAAGAGTGAGACTTCTTAGCGTCTGTGCTTTGATCCTTTCCTGTGAGACCAGTATTAGTTTCCGATACCCCACTGCAGGTTCAATGTATTCCTTGGACCTTGACATTGACGATGAAACACAGAAATCACATCGGAGATAATACAACAGGCACAATGCCGCCATAAGTGCAAGAAGAGTGAGACTTCTTATAGTCTGTGCATTGATCCTTTCCTGTGAGACCAGTATTAGTTTCCGATACACCACTGCAGGTTCAATGTATTCCTTGGACCTTCACATTGACGATGAAACACAGAAATCGCATCGGAATTAAATACAAAAGGCACAATGCCTCCATAAGTACAAGAATAGAGACTCTTCTTGCAGTCGGTGTTTTGAGCACTCCCTGTGAGACCAGTATTAGTTTGCGATACACCACTGCAGGTTCCATGTATTCCTTGGACATACACATTGACGATGAAACACTGAAATTAGATCGGAATTAAATAAAAAAGGCCCAATGCCGCCTTAAGTGCAAGACGAGTGAGATTTCTATGAGTCTGTACTTTGATCCATTCCTGTGAGACCAGTATTAGTTTCCGATACACCACTGCAGGTTCAATGTATTCCTTGGACCCTCACATTGACGATGAAACACAGAAATCGCATCGGAATTAAATACAAAAGGCACAATGCCTCCATAAGTACAAGAATGGAGACTCTTCTTACAGTCGGTGTTTTGAGCACTCCCTGTGAGACCAGTATTAGTTTGCGATACACCACTGCAGTTTCAATGTATTCCTTGGACATACACATTGACGATGAAACACTGAAGTTAGATCGGAATTAAATAAAAAAGGCTCAATGCCGCCTTAAGTGCAAGAAGAGTGAGACTTCTTAGAGTCTGTGCATTGATCCTTTCCTGTGAGACCAGTATTAGTTTCCGATACCCCACTGCAGGTTCAATGTATTCCTTGGACCTTCACATTGACGATGAAACACAGAAACCACATCGGAGATAATACAACATGCACAATGCCGCCATAAGTGCAAGAAGAGTGAGACTTCTTAGAGTCTGTAAATTGATCCCTTCCTGTGAGACCAGTATTAGTTTCCGATACACCACTGCAGGTTCAATTTATTCCTTGGACCTTCACATTGACGATGAAACACAGAAATCGCATCGGAATTAAATACAAAAGGCACAATGCCTCCATAAGTACAAGAATAGAGACTCTTCTTACAGTCGGTGTTTTGAGCACTCCCTGTGAGACCAGTATTAATTTGCGATACACCACTGCAGGTTCAATGTATTCCTGGGACATACACATTGACGATGAAAACCTGAAATTAGATCGGAATTAAATAAAAAAGGCTCAATGCTGCCTTAAGTGCTAGAAGGGTGAGACTTCTTAGAGTCTGTGCTTTGATCCTTTCCTGTGAGACCAGTATTAGTTTTCGATACACCACTGCAGGTTCAATGTATTCCTTGGACCTTCACATTGACGATGAAACACCGAAATCGCATCGGAACTAAATACAACAGGCACAATGCCTCCATAAGTACAAGAATAGAGACTCTTCTTACAGTCGGTGTTTTGAGCACTCCCTGTGAGACCAGTATTAGTTTGCGATACACCACTGCAGGTTCAATGTATTCCTTGGACATACACATTGATAATGAAACACTGAAATTTGATAGGAATTAAATAAAAAAGGCTCAATGCCGCTTTAAGTACAAGAAGAGTGAGACTTCTTAGAGTCTGTGCTTTGATCCTTTCCTGTGAGACCAGTATTAGTTTCCGATACACCACTGCAGGTTCAATGTATTCCTGGACCTTCACATTGACGATGAAACACAGAAATCGCATCGGAATTAAATACAAAAGGCACAATGCCTCCATAAGTACAAGAATAGAGACGCTTCTTACAGTCGGTGTTTTGAGCACTCCCTGTGAGACCAGTATTAGTTTGCGATACGCCACTGCAGGTTCAATGTATTCCTTGGACCTTCACATTGACGATGAAACACAGAAATCGCATCGGAATTAAATACAAAAGGCACAATGCCTCCATAAGTACAAGTATAGAGACTCTTCTTACAGTCGGTGTTTTGATCACTCCCTGTGAGACCAATATTAGTTTGCGATACACCACTGCAGGTTCAATGTATTCCATGGACATACACATTGACGATGAAACACTGAAATTAGATCGGAATTAAATAAAAAAGGCTCAATGCCGCCTTAAGTGCAAGAAGAGTGAGACTTCTTAGAGTCTGTGCATTGATCCATTCCTGTGAGATCAGTATTAGTTTCCGATACACCACTGCAGGTTCTATGTATTCCTTGGACCTTCACATTGACGATGAAACATAGAAATCGCATCGGAATTAAATACAAAAGGCACAATGCCTCGATAAGTACAAGAATAGAGACTCGTCTTACAGTCGGTGTTTTGAGCACTCCCTGAGAGACCAGTATTAGTTTGCGATACACCACTGCAGGTTCAATGTATTCCTTGGACATACACATTGACGATGAAACACTGAAATTAGATCGGAATTAAATAAAAAATGCTCAATGCCGCCTTAAGTGCAAGAACAGTGAGACTTCTTAGAGTCTGTGCTTTTATCCTTTCCTGTGAGACCAGTATTAGTTTCCGATACACCACTGCAGGTTCAATGTATTCCTTGGACCTTCACATTGACGATGAAACACAGAAATCGCATCGGAATTAAATACAAAAGGCACAATGCCTCCATAAGTACAAGTATAGAGACTCTTCTTACAGTCGGTGTTTTGATCACTCCCTGTGAGACCAATATTAGTTTGCGATACACCACTGCAGGTTCAATGTATTCCATGGACATACACATTGACGATGAAACACTGAAATTAGATCGGAATTAAATAAAAAAGGCTCAATGCCGCCTTAAGTGCAAGAAGAGTGAGACTTCTTAGAGTCTGTGATTTGATCCTTTCCTGTGAGACCAGTATTAGTTTCCGATACACCACTGCTGGTTCAATGTATTCCTTGGACCTTCACATTGACGATGAAACACAGAAATGGCATCGGAATTAAATACAAAAGGCACAATGCCTCCATAAGTACAAGAATAGAGACTCTTCTTACAGTCGGTGTTTTGAGCACTCCCTGTGAGACCAGTATTAGTTTGCGATACACTACTGCAGGTTCAATGTATTCCTTGGAAATACACATTGACGATGAAACACTGAAATTAGATCGGAATTAAATAAAAAAGGCTCAATGCCGCCTTAAGTGCAAGAAGAGTGAGATTTCTTAGAGTCTGTGCTTTGATCCTTTCCTGTGAGACCAGTATTAGTTTCCGATACACCACTGCAGGTTCAATGTATTCCTTGGACCATCACATTGACGATGAAACATAGAAATCGCATTGGAATTAAATACAAAAGGCACAATGCCTCCATAAGTACAAGAATAGAGACTCTTCTTACAGTCGGTGTTTTGAGCACTGCCTGTGAGACCAATATTAGTTTGCGATACACCACTGCAGGTTCAATGTATTCCTTGGACATACACATTGACGATGAATCACTGAAATTAGATCGGAATTAAATAAAAAAGGCTCAATGCCGCCATAAGTGCAAGAAGAGTGAGACTTCTTAGAGTCTGTGCTTTGATCCTTTCCTGTGAGACCAGTATTGGTTTCCGATACACCACAGCAGGTTCAATGTATTCCTTGGACCTTCACATTGACGATGAAACACAGAAATCGCGTCGGAATTAAATACAAAAGGCACAATGCCGCCTTAAGTGCAATAAGAGTGAGACTTCTTAGAGTCTGTGCATTGATCCATTCCTGTGAGATCAGTATTAGTTTCCGATACACCACTGCAGGTTCTATGTATTCCTTGGACCTTCACATTGACGATGAAACATAGAAATCGCATCGGAATTAAATACAAAAGGCACAATGCCTCCATAAGTACAAGAATGGAGACTCTTCTTACAGTCGGTGTTTTGAGCACTCCCTGTGAGACCAGTATTAGTTTGCGATACACCACTGCAGTTTCAATGTATTCCTTGGACATACACATTGACGATGAAACACTGAAGTTAGATCGGAATTAAATAAAAAAGGCTCAATGCCGCCTTAAGTGCAAGAAGAGTGAGACTTCTTAGAGTCTGTGCATTGATCCTTTCCTGTGAGACCAGTATTAGTTTCCGATACCCCACTGCAGGTTCAATGTATTCCTTGGACCTTCACATTGACGATGAAACACAGAAACCACATCGGAGATAATACAACATGCACAATGCCGCCATAAGTGCAAGAAGAGTGAGACTTCTTAGAGTCTGTAAATTGATCCCTTCCTGTGAGACCAGTATTAGTTTCCGATACACCACTGCAGGTTCAATTTATTCCTTGGACCTTCACATTGACGATGAAACACAGAAATCGCATCGGAATTAAATACAAAAGGCACAATGCCTCCATAAGTACAAGAATAGAGACTCTTCTTACAGTCGGTGTTTTGAGCACTCCCTGTGAGACCAGTATTAATTTGCGATACACCACTGCAGGTTCAATGTATTCCTGGGACATACACATTGACGATGAAAACCTGAAATTAGATCGGAATTAAATAAAAAAGGCTCAATGCTGCCTTAAGTGCTAGAAGGGTGAGACTTCTTAGAGTCTGTGCTTTGATCCTTTCCTGTGAGACCAGTATTAGTTTTCGATACACCACTGCAGGTTCAATGTATTCCTTGGACCTTCACATTGACGATGAAACACCGAAATCGCATCGGAACTAAATACAACAGGCACAATGCCTCCATAAGTACAAGAATAGAGACTCTTCTTACAGTCGGTGTTTTGAGCACTCCCTGTGAGACCAGTATTAGTTTGCGATACACCACTGCAGGTTCAATGTATTCCTTGGACATACACATTGATAATGAAACACTGAAATTTGATAGGAATTAAATAAAAAAGGCTCAATGCCGCTTTAAGTACAAGAAGAGTGAGACTTCTTAGAGTCTGTGCTTTGATCCTTTCCTGTGAGACCAGTATTAGTTTCCGATACACCACTGCAGGTTCAATGTATTCCTGGACCTTCACATTGACGATGAAACACAGAAATCGCATCGGAATTAAATACAAAAGGCACAATGCCTCCATAAGTACAAGAATAGAGACGCTTCTTACAGTCGGTGTTTTGAGCACTCCCTGTGAGACCAGTATTAGTTTGCGATACGCCACTGCAGGTTCAATGTATTCCTTGGACCTTCACATTGACGATGAAACACAGAAATCGCATCGGAATTAAATACAAAAGGCACAATGCCTCCATAAGTACAAGTATAGAGACTCTTCTTACAGTCGGTGTTTTGATCACTCCCTGTGAGACCAATATTAGTTTGCGATACACCACTGCAGGTTCAATGTATTCCATGGACATACACATTGACGATGAAACACTGAAATTAGATCGGAATTAAATAAAAAAGGCTCAATGCCGCCTTAAGTGCAAGAAGAGTGAGACTTCTTAGAGTCTGTGCATTGATCCATTCCTGTGAGATCAGTATTAGTTTCCGATACACCACTGCAGGTTCTATGTATTCCTTGGACCTTCACATTGACGATGAAACATAGAAATCGCATCGGAATTAAATACAAAAGGCACAATGCCTCGATAAGTACAAGAATAGAGACTCGTCTTACAGTCGGTGTTTTGAGCACTCCCTGAGAGACCAGTATTAGTTTGCGATACACCACTGCAGGTTCAATGTATTCCTTGGACATACACATTGACGATGAAACACTGAAATTAGATCGGAATTAAATAAAAAATGCTCAATGCCGCCTTAAGTGCAAGAACAGTGAGACTTCTTAGAGTCTGTGCTTTTATCCTTTCCTGTGAGACCAGTATTAGTTTCCGATACACCACTGCAGGTTCAATGTATTCCTTGGACCTTCACATTGACGATGAAACACAGAAATCGCATCGGAATTAAATACAAAAGGCACAATGCCTCCATAAGTACAAGTATAGAGACTCTTCTTACAGTCGGTGTTTTGATCACTCCCTGTGAGACCAATATTAGTTTGCGATACACCACTGCAGGTTCAATGTATTCCATGGACATACACATTGACGATGAAACACTGAAATTAGATCGGAATTAAATAAAAAAGGCTCAATGCCGCCTTAAGTGCAAGAAGAGTGAGACTTCTTAGAGTCTGTGATTTGATCCTTTCCTGTGAGACCAGTATTAGTTTCCGATACACCACTGCTGGTTCAATGTATTCCTTGGACCTTCACATTGACGATGAAACACAGAAATGGCATCGGAATTAAATACAAAAGGCACAATGCCTCCATAAGTACAAGAATAGAGACTCTTCTTACAGTCGGTGTTTTGAGCACTCCCTGTGAGACCAGTATTAGTTTGCGATACACTACTGCAGGTTCAATGTATTCCTTGGAAATACACATTGACGATGAAACACTGAAATTAGATCGGAATTAAATAAAAAAGGCTCAATGCCGCCTTAAGTGCAAGAAGAGTGAGATTTCTTAGAGTCTGTGCTTTGATCCTTTCCTGTGAGACCAGTATTAGTTTCCGATACACCACTGCAGGTTCAATGTATTCCTTGGACCATCACATTGACGATGAAACATAGAAATCGCATTGGAATTAAATACAAAAGGCACAATGCCTCCATAAGTACAAGAATAGAGACTCTTCTTACAGTCGGTGTTTTGAGCACTGCCTGTGAGACCAATATTAGTTTGCGATACACCACTGCAGGTTCAATGTATTCCTTGGACATACACATTGACGATGAATCACTGAAATTAGATCGGAATTAAATAAAAAAGGCTCAATGCCGCCATAAGTGCAAGAAGAGTGAGACTTCTTAGAGTCTGTGCTTTGATCCTTTCCTGTGAGACCAGTATTGGTTTCCGATACACCACAGCAGGTTCAATGTATTCCTTGGACCTTCACATTGACGATGAAACACAGAAATCGCGTCGGAATTAAATACAAAAGGCACAATGCCGCCTTAAGTGCAATAAGAGTGAGACTTCTTAGAGTCTGTGCATTGATCCATTCCTGTGAGATCAGTATTAGTTTCCGATACACCACTGCAGGTTCTATGTATTCCTTGGACCTTCACATTGACGATGAAACATAGAAATCGCATCGGAATTAAATACAAAAGGCACAATGCCTCCATAAGTACAAGAATAGAGAATCTTCTTATAGTCGGTGTTTTGAGCACTCCCTGTGAGACCAGTATTAGTTTGCGATACACCACTGCAGGTTCAATGTATTCCTTGGAAATACACATTGACGATGAAACACTGAAATTAGATCGGAATTAAATAAAAAAGGCTCAATGCCGCCATAGGTGCAAGAAGAGTGAGACTTCTTATAGTCTGTGCTTTGATCCATTCCTGTGAGACCAGTATTAGTTTCCGATACACCACTGCAGGTTCTATATATTCCTTGGACCTTCACATTGACGATGAAACACAGAAATCGCATCGGAATTAAATACAAAAGGCACAATGCCTCCATAAGTACAAGAATGGGGACTCTTCTGACAATCGGTGTTTTGAGCACTCCCTGTGAGACCAGTATTAGTTTGCGATACACCACTGCAGGTTCAATGTATTCCTAGGACATACACATTGACGATGAAACACTGAAATTAGATCGGAATTAAATAAAAAAGGCTCAATGACGCATTAGGTGCAAGAAGAGTGAGACTTCTTAGAGTCTGTGCTTTGATCCTTTCTGTGAGACCTGTATTAGTTTCCGATACACCACTGCAGGTTCAATGTATTCCTTGGACCTTCACATTGACGATGAAACACAGAAATCGCATCGGAATTAAATACAAAAGGCACAATGCCGCCTTAAGTGCAAGAAGAGTGAGACTTCTTAGAGTCTGTGCATTGATCCTTTCCTGTGAGACCAGTATTAGTTTCCGATACACCACTGCAGGTTCTATGTATTCCTTGGACCTTCACATTGACGATGAAACACAGAAATCGCATCGGAATCAAATACAAAAGGCACAATGCCTCCATAAGTACAAGAATAGAGACTCTTCTTACAGTCGGGGTTTTGGGCACTCCCTGTGAGACCAGTATTAGTTTGCGATACACCACTGCATGTTCAATGTATTCCATGGACATACACATTGACGATGAAACACCGAAATTAGATCGGAATTAAATAAAAAAGGCTCAATGCCGCCTTCAGTGCAAGAAGAGTGAGACTTCTTAGAGTCTGTGCTTTGATTCTTTCCTGTGAGGCCAGTATTAGTTTCCGATACACCACTGCAGGTTCTATGTATTCCTTGGACCTTCACATTGACAATAAAACACAGAAATCGCATCGGAATTAAATACAAAAGGCACAATGCCTCCATAAGTACAAGAATAGAGACCCTTCTTACAGTCGGGGTTTTGAGCACTCCCTGTGAGACCAGTATTAGTATGCGATACACCACTGCAGGTTCAATGTATTCCTTGGAAATACAAATTGACGATGAAACACTGAAATTAGATCGGAATTAAATAAAAAAGGCACAATGCCGCCTTAAGTACAAGAATAGAGACTCTTCTTACAGTCGGGCTTTTGAGCACTCCCTGTGAGACCAGTATTAGTTTGCCATACACCACTGCAGGTTCAATGTATTCCTTGGACATACACATTGACGATTAAACACTGAAATTAGATCGGAATTAAATAAAACATGCTCAATGCCGCCTTAAGTGCAAGAAGAGTGAGACTTCTCAGAGTCTGTGCATTGATCCTTTCCTGTGAGACCAGTATTAGTTTCCGATACACCACTGCAGGTTCAATGTATTCCTTGGACATTCACATTGACGATGAAACACAGAAATCACATCGGAGATAAATACAACAGGCACAATGCCGCCATAAGTGCAAGAAGAGTGAGACTTCTTAGAGTCTGTGCATTGATCCCTTCCTGTGAGACCAGTATTAGTTTCCGATACACCACTGCAGGTTCTATGTATTCCTTGGTCCTTCACATTGACGATGAAACACAGAAATCGCATCGGAATTAAATACAAAAGGCTCAATGCCTCCATAAGTACAAGAATAGAGACTCTTCTTACAGTCGGTGTTTTGAGCACTCCCTGTGAGACCAGTATTAGTTTGCGATACACCACTGCAGGTTCAATGTATTCCTTGGACATACACATTGACGATGAAACACTGTAATTAGATCGCAATTAAATAAAAAAGACTCAATGCCGCCTTAAGTGCAAGAAGATTGAGACTTCTTATAGTCTGTGCTTTGATCATTTCCTGTGAGACCAGTATTAGTTTCCGATACACCACTGCAATATCAATGTATTCCTTGGACCTTCACATTAACGATGAAACACAGATATCGCATCAGAATTAAATACAAAAGGCACAATGCCTCCATAAGTACAAGATTAGAGACTCTTCTTACAGTCGGTGTTTTGAGCACTCCCTGTGAGACCAGTATTAGTTTGCGATACACCACTGCAGGTTCAATGTATTCCTTGGAAATACACATTGACGATGAAACACTGAAATTAGATCGGAATTAGATAAAAAAGGCTCAATGCCGCCATAGGTGCAAGAAGAGTGAGACTTCTTATAGTCTGTGCTTTGATCCATTCCTGTGAGACCAGTATTAGTTTCCGATACACCACTGCAGGTTCTATATATTCCTTGGACCTTCACATTGACGATGAAACACAGAAATCGCATCGGAATTAAATACAAAAGGCACAATGCCTCCATAAGTACAAGAATGGGGACTCTTCTGACAGTCGGTGTTTTGAGCACTCCCTGTGAGACCAGTATTAGTTTGCGATACACCACTGCAGGTTCAATGTATTCCTAGGACATACACATTGACGATGAAACACTGAAATTAGATCGGAATTAAATAAAAAAGGCTCAATGACGCATTAGGTGCAAGAAGAGTGAGACTTCTTAGAGTCTGTGCTTTGATCCTTTCTGTGAGACCTGTATTAGTTTCCGATACACCACTGCAGGTTCAATGTATTCCTTGGACCTTCACATTGACGATGAAACACAGAAATCGCATCGGAATTAAATACAAATGGCACAATGCCGCCTTAAGTGCAAGAAGAGTGAGACTTCTTAGAGTCTGTGCATTGATCCTTTCCTGTGAGACCAGTATTAGTTTCCGATACACCACTGCAGGTTCTATGTATTCCTTGGACCTTCACATTGACGATGAAACACAGAAATCGCATCGGAATCAAATACAAAAGGCACAATGCCTCCATAAGTACAAGAATAGAGACTCTTCTTACAGTCGGGGTTTTGGGCACTCCCTGTGAGACCAGTATTAGTTTGCGATACACCACTGCATGTTCAATGTATTCCATGGACATACACATTGACGATGAAACACCGAAATTAGATCGGAATTAAATAAAAAAGGCTCAATGCCGCCTTCAGTGCAAGAAGAGTGAGACTTCTTAGAGTCTGTGCTTTGATTCATTCCTGTGAGGCCAGTATTAGTTTCCGATACACCACTGCAGGTTCTATGTATTCCTTGGACCTTCACATTGACAATGAAACACAGAAGTCGCATCGGAATTAAATACAAAAGGCACAATGCCTCCATAAGTACAAGAATAGAGACCCTTCTTACAGTCGGGGTTTTGAGCACTCCCTGTGAGACCAGTATTAGTATGCGATACACCACTGCAGGTTCAATGTATTCCTTGGAAATACAAATTGACGATGAAACACTGAAATTAGATCGGAATTAAATAAAAAAGGCACAATGCCGCCTTAAGTACAAGAATAGAGACTCTTCTTACAGTCGGGCTTTTGAGCACTCCCTGTGAGACCAGTATTAGTTTGCCATACACCACTGCAGGTTCAATGTATTCCTTGGACATACACATTGACGATTAAACACTGAAATTAGATCGGAATTAAATAAAACATGCTCAATGCCGCCTTAAGTGCAAGAAGAGTGAGACTTCTCAGAGTCTGTGCATTGATCCTTTCCTGTGAGACCAGTATTAGTTTCCGATACACCACTGCAGGTTCAATGTATTCCTTGGACATTCACATTGACGAAGAAACACAGAAATCACATCGGAGATAAATACAACAGGCACAATGCCGCCATAAGTGCAAGAAGAGTGAGACTTCTTAGAGTCTGTGCATTGATCCCTTCCTGTGAGACCAGTATTAGTTTCCGATACACCACTGCAGGTTCTATGTATTCCTTGGTCCTTCACATTGACGATGAAACACAGAAATCGCATCGGAATTAAATACAAAAGGCTCAATGCCTCCATAAGTACAAGAATAGAGACTCTTCTTACAGTCGGTGTTTTGAGCACTCCCTGTAAGACCAGTATTAGTTTGCGATACACCACTGCAGGTTCAATGTATTCCTTGGACATACACATTGACGATGAAACACTGTAATTAGATCGCAATTAAATAAAAAAGACTCAATGCCGCCTTAAGTGCAAGAAGAGTGAGACTTCTTATAGTCTGTGCTTTGATCATTTCCTGTGAGACCAGTATTAGTTTCCGATACACCACTGCAATATCAATGTATTCCTTGGACCTTCACATTAACGATGAAACACAGATATCGCATCAGAATTAAATACAAAAGGCACAATGCCTCCATAAGTACAAGATTAGAGACTCTTCTTACAGTCGGTGTTTTGAGCACTCCCTGTGAGACCAGTATTAGTTTGCGATACACCACTGCAGGTTCAATGTATTCCTTGGACATACTCATTGACGATGAAACACTGAAATTAGATCGGAATTAAATAAAAAAGGCTCAATGCCGCCTTAAGTGCAAGAAGAGTGAGACTTCTTAGAGTCTGTGCATTGATCCTTTCCTGTGAGACCAGTATTAGTTTCCGATACACCACTGCAGGTTCTATGTATTCCTTGGACCTTCACATTGACGATGAAATACAGAAATCGCATCGGAATTAAATACAAATGGCACAATGCCTCCATAAGTAGAAGAATAGAGACTCTTCTTACAGTCGTGGGTTTTGAGCACTCCCTGTGAGACCAGTATTAGTTTGCGATACACCACTGCATGTTCAATGTATTCCATGGACATACTCATTGACGATGAAACACCGAAATTAGATCGGAATTAAATAAAAAAGGCTCAATGCCGCCTTCAGTGCAAGAAGAGTGAGACTTCTTAGAGTCTGTGCTTTGATTCTTTCCTGTGAGACCAGTATTAGTTTCCGATACACCACTGCAGGTTCTATGTATTCCTTGGACCTTCACATTGACGATGAAACACAGAAATCGCATCGGAATTAAATACAAAAGGCACAATGCCTCCATAAGTACAAGAATAGAGACTCTTCTTACAGTCGGGGTTTTGAGCACTCCCTGTGAGACCAGTATTAGTTTGCGATACACCACTGCAGGTTCAATGCATTCCTTGGAAATACAAATTGACGATGAAACACTGAAATTAGATCGGAATTAAATAAAAAAGTCACAATGCCGCCTTAAGTACAAGAATAGAGACTCTTCTTACAGTCGGTCTTTTGAGCACTCCCTGTGAGACCAGTATTAGTTTGCCATACACCACTGCAGGTTCAATGTATTCCTTGGACATACACATTGACGATTAAACACTGAAATTAGATCGGAATTAAATAAAAAATGCTCAATGCCGCCTTAAGTGCAAGAAGAGTGAGACTTCTCAGAGTCTGTGCATTGATCCTTTCCTGTGAGACCAGTATTAGTTTCCGATACACCACTGCCGGTTCTATGTACTCCTTGGAACTTCACATTGACGTTGAAACACAAAAGTCCCATCGGAATTAAATACAAAAGGCACAATGCCGCCATAAGTGCGAGAAGAGTGAGACTTCTTAGAGTCTGTGCATTGATCCTTTCCTGTGAGTCCTGTATTAGTTTCCGATACACCACTGCAGGTTCTATGTATTCCTTGGACCTTCACATTGACGTTGAAACACAGAAATCGCATCGGAATTAAATACAAAAGGCACAATGCCGCCTTAAGTGCAATAAGAGTGAGACTTCTTAGAGTCTTTGCATTGATCCTTTATTGTGAGACCAGTATTAGTTTCCGATACACCACTGCAGGTTCTATGTATTCCTGGGACCTTCACATTGACGATGAAACATAGAAATCGCATCGGAATTAAATACAAAAGGCACAATGCCTCCATAAGTACAAGAATAGAGACTCTTCTCACAGTCGGTGTTTTGAGCACTCCCTGTGAGACCAGTATTAGTTTGCGATACACCTCAGGAGGTTCAGTTCATTCCTTGGACCTTCACATTGACGATGAAACACAGAAATCGCATCGGAATTAAATAAAAAAGGCACAATACCGCATTAAGTACAAGAATGGAGACTCTTCTTACAGTCGGTGCTTTGAGCATTCCCTGTGAGACCAGTAATAGTATCCGGTACACCGCTGCAGGTTCAATCTATTCCTTGGACATACACATTTACGATGAAACACTGAAATTACATCGGAATTAAATGCAAAAGGCACAATGCCGCCTTAAGTAAAAGAATAGAAACTCACTTACAGTCGGTGCTTTGAGCATTCCCTGTGAGACCAGTATTAGTTTCCGATACACCACTGCAGGTTCAATGTATTCCTTGGACATTCACATTGACGATGAAACACAGAAATCACATCGGAGATAAATACAACAGACACAATGCCGCCATAAGTGCAAGAAGAGTGAGACTTCTTAGAGTCTGTGCATTGATCCTTTCCTGTGAGACCAGTATTAGTTTCCGATACACCACTGCAGGTTCTATGTATTCCTTGGACCTTCACATTGACGATGAAACACAGAAATCGCATCGGAATTAAATACAAAAGGCACAAGCCTCCATAAGTACAAGAATAGAGACTCTTCTTACAGTCGGGGTTTTGAGCACTCCCTGTGAGACCAGTATTAGTTTGCGATACACCACTGCATGTTCAATGTATTCCATGGACATACACATTGACGATGAAACACTGTAATTAGATCGCAATTAAATAAAAAAGACTCAATGCCGCCTTAAGTGCAAGAAGAGTGAGACTTCTTATAGTCTGTGCTTTGATCCTTTCCTGTGAGACCAGTATTAGTTTCCGATACACCACTGCAGGTTCAATGTATTCCTTGGACCTTCACATTGACGATGAAACACAGAAATCGCATCGGAATTAAATACAAAAGGCACAATGCCGCCTTAAGTGCAAGAAGAGTGAGACTTCCTAGAGTCTGTGCATTGATCCTTTCCTGTGAGACCAGTATTAGTTTCCGATACACCACTGCAGGTTCTATGTATTCCTTGGACCTTCACATTGACGCTGAAACACAGAAATCGCATCGGAATTAAATACAAAAGGCGCAATGCCTCCATAAGTACAAGAATAGAGACTCTTCTTACAGTCGGGGTTTTGAGCACTCCCTGTGAGACCAGTATTAGTTTGCGATACACCACTGCATGTTCAATGAATTCCATGGACATACACATTGACGATGAAACACCGAAATTAGATCGGAATTAAATAAAAAAGGCTCAATGCCGCCTTCAGTGCAAGAAGAGTGAGACTTCTTAGAGTCTGTGCTTTGATTCTTTCCTGTGAGACCAGTATTAGTTTCCGATACACCACTGCAGGTTCTATGTATTCTATGGACCTTCACATTGACGATGAAACACAGAAATCGCATCGGAATTAAATACAAAAGGCACAATGCCTCCATAAGTACAAGAATAGAGACTCTTCTTACAGTCGGGGTTTTGAGCACTCCCTGTGAGACCAGTATTAGTTTGCGATACACCACTGCAGGTTCAATGTATTCCTTGGAAATACAAATTGACGATGAAACACTGAAATTAGATCGGAATTAAATGAAAAAGTCACAATGCCGCCTTAAGTACAAGAATAGAGACTCTTCTTACAGTCGGGCTTTTGAGCACTCCCTGTGAGACCAGTATTAGTTTGCCATACACCACTGCAGGTTCAATGTATTCCTTGGACATACACATTGACGATTAAACACTGAAATTAGATCGGAATTAAATAAAAAATGCTCAATGCCGCCTTAAGTGCAAGAAGAGTGAGACTTCTCAGAGTCTGTGCACTGATCCTTTCCTGTGAGACCAGTATTAGTTTCCGATACACCACTGCAGGTTCTATGTACTCCTTGGAACTTCACATTGACGTTGAAACACAAAAGTCCCATCGGAATTAAATACAAAAGGCACAATGCCGCCATAAGTGCGAGAAGAGTGAGACTTCTTAGAGTCTGTGCATTGATCCTTTCCTGTGAGACCTGTACTAGTTTCCGATACACCACTGCAGTTTCTATGTATTCCTTGGACCTTCACATTGACGTTGAAACACAGAAATCGCATCGGAATTAAATACAAAAGGCACAATGCCGCCTTAAGTGCAATAAGAGTGAGACTTCTTAGAGTCTTTGCATTGATCCTTTCCTGTGAGACCAGTATTAGTTTCCGATACACCACTGCAGGTTCTATGTATTCCTTGGACCTTCACATTGACGATGAAACACAGAAATCGCATCGGAATTAAATACAAAAGGCACAATGCCTCCATAAGTACAAGAATAGAGACTCTTCTTACAGTCGGTGCTTTGAGCATTCCCTGTGAGACCAGTAATAGTATCCGGTACACCGCTGCAGGTTCAATGTATTCCTTGGACATACACATTGACGATGAAACACTGTAATTGAATCGCAATTAAATAAAAAAGACTCAATGCCGCCTTAAGTGCAAGAAGAGTGAGACTTCTTATAGTCTGTCCTTTGATCATTTCCTGTGAGACCAGTATTAGTTTCCGATACACCACTGCAATATCAATGAATTCCTTGGACCTTCACATTAACGATGAAACACAGATATCGCATCGGAATTAAATACAAAAGGCACAATGCCTCCATAAGTACAAGATTAGAGACTCTTCTTACAGTCGGTGTTTTGAGCACTCCCTGTGAGACCAGTATTAGTTTGCGATACACCACTGCAGGTTCAATGTATTCCTTGGACATACACATTGACGATGAAACACTGAAATTAGATCGGAATTAAATAAAAAAGGCTCAATGCCGCCTTAAGTGCAAGAAGAGTGAGACTTCTTAGAGTCTGTGCATTGATCCTTTCCTGTGAGACCAGTATTAGTTTCCGATACACCACTGCAGGTTCAATGTATTCCTTGGACCTTCACATTGACGATGAAACACAGAAATCGCATCGGAATTAAATACAAAAGGCACAATGCCGCCTTAAGTGCAAGAAGAGTGAGACTTCTTAGAGTCTGTGCATTGATCCTTTCCTGTGAGACCAGTATTAGTTTCCGATACACCACTGCAGGTTCTATGTATTCCTTGCACCTTCACATTGACGATGAAACACAGAAATCGCATCGGAATTAAATACAAAAGGCACAATGCCTCCGTAAGTACAAGAATAGAGACTCTTCTTATAGTCGTGGGTTTTGAGCACTCCCTGTGAGACCAGTATTAGTTTGCGATACACCACTGCATGTTCAATGTATTCCATGGACATACACATTGACGATGAAACACCGAAATTAGATCGGAATTAAATAAAAAAGGCTCAATGCCGCCTTCAGTGCAAGAAGAGTGAGACTTCTTAGAGTCTGTGCTTTGATTCTTTCCTGTGAGACCAGTATTAGTTTCCGATACACCACTGCAGGTTCTATGTATTCCTTGGACCTTCACATTGACGATGAAACACAGAAATCGCATCGGAATTAAATACAAAAGGCACAATGCCTCCATACGTACAAGAATAGAGACTCTTCTTACAGTCGGGGTTTTGAGCACTCCCTGTGAGACCAGTATTAGTTTGCGATACACCACTGCAGGTTCAATGTATTCCTTGGAAATACAAATTGACGATGAAACACTGAAATTAGATCGGAATTAAATAAAAAAGTCACAATGCCGCCTTAAGTACAAGAATAGAGTCTCTTCTTACAGTCGGGCTTTTGAGCACTCCCTGTGAGACCAGTATTAGTTTGCCATACACCACTGCAGGTTCAATGTATTCCTTGGACATACACATTGACGATTAAACAGTGAAATTAGATCGGAATTAAATAAAAAATGCTCAATGCCGCCTTAAGTGCAAGAAGAGTGAGACTTCTCAGAGTCTGTGCATTGATCCTTTCCTGTGAGACCAGTATTAGTTTCCGATACACCACTGCAGGTTCTATGTACTCCTTGGAACTTCACATTGACGTTGAAACACAAAAGTCCCATCGGAATTAAATACAAAAGGCACAATGCCGCCATAAGTGCGAGAAGAGTGAGACTTCTTAGAGTCTGTGCATTGATCCTTTCCTGTGAGACCTGTATTAGTTTCCGATACACCACTGCAGGTTCTATGTATTCCTTGGACCTTCACATTGACGTTG
Organism: Schistocerca americana; assembly: GCF_021461395.2. Classification (NCBI taxonomy): domain Eukaryota; kingdom Metazoa; phylum Arthropoda; class Insecta; order Orthoptera; family Acrididae; genus Schistocerca; species Schistocerca americana. Next base: position 2,386,684 of record NC_060119.1, read on the forward strand.
AAACACAGAAATCGCATCGGAATTAAATACAAAAGGCACAATGCCGCCTTAAGTGCAATAAGAGTGAGACTTCTTAGAGTCTTTGCATTGATCCTTTCCTGTGAGACCAGTATTAGTTACCGATACACCACTGCAGGTTCTATGTATTCCTTGGACCTTCACATTGACGATGAAACATAGAAATCGCATCGGAATTAAATACAAAAGGCACAATGCCTCCATAAGTACAAGAATAGAGACTCTTCTCACAGTCGGTGTTTTGAGCACTCCCTGTGAGACCAGTATTAGTTTGCGATACACCTCAGGAGGTTCAGTTCATTCCTTGGACCTTCACAATGACGATGAAACACAGAAATCGCATCGGAATTAAATACAAAAGGCACAATGCCGCCTTAAGTACAAGAATGGAGACTCTTCTTACAGTCGGTGCTTTGAGCATTCCCTGTGAGGCCAGTAATAGTATCCGGTACACCGCTGCAGGTTCAATCTATTCCTTGGACATACACATTTACGATGAAACACTGAAATTACATCGGAATTAAATGCAAAAGGCACAATGCCGCCTTAAGTACAAGAATAGAGACTCACTTACAGTCGGTGCTTTGAGCATTCCCTGTGAGACCAGTATTAGTTTCCGATACACCACTGCAGGTTCAATGTATTCCTTGGACATTCACATTGACGATGAAACACAGAAATCACATCGGAGATAAATACAACAGGCACAATGCCGCCATAAGTGCAAGAAGAGTGAGACTTCTTAGAGTCTGTGCATTGATCCTTTCCTGTGAGACCAGTATTAGTTTCCGATACACCACTGCAGGTTCTATGTATTCCTTGGACCTTCACATTGACGATGAAACACAGAAATCGCATCGGAATTAAATACAAAAGGCTCAATGCCTCCATAAGTACAAGAATAGAGACTCTTCTTACAGTCGGTGTTTTGAGCACTCCCTGTGAGACCAGTATTAGTTTGCGATACACCACTGCAGGTTCAATGTATTCCTTGGACATACACATTGACGAGGAAACACTGTAATTAGATCGCAATTAAATAAAAAAGACTCAATGCCGCCTTAAGTGCAAGAAGAGTGAGACTTCTTATAGTCTGTGCTTTGATCATTTCCTGTGTGACCAGTATTAGTTTCCGATACACCACTGCAATATCAATGTATTCCTTGGACCTTCACAGTTACGATGAAACACAGATATCGCATCGGAATTAAATACAAAAGGCACAATGCCTCCATAAGTACAAGATTAGAGACTCTTCTTACAGTCGGTGTTTTGAGCACTCCCTGTGAGACCAGTATTAGTTTGCGATACACCACTGCAGGTTCAATGTATTCCTTGGACATTCACATTGACGATGAAACACTGAAATTAGATCGGAATTAAATAAAAAAGGCTCAATGCCGCCTTAAGTGCAAGAAGAGTGAGACTTCTTAGAGTCTGTGCATTGATCCTTTCCTGTGAGACCAGTATTAGTTTCCGATACACCACTGCAGGTTCAATGTATTCCTTGGACCTTCACATTGACGATGAAACACAGAAATCGCATCGGAATTAAATACAAAAGGCACAATGCCGCCTTAAGTGCAAGAAGAGTGAGACTTCTTAGAGTCTGTGCATTGATCCTTTCCTGTGAGACCAGTATTAGTTTCCGATACACCACTGCAGGTTCTATGTATTCCTTGCACCTTCACATTGACGATGAAACACAGAAATCGCATAGGAATTAAATACAAAAGGCACAATGCCTCCATAAGTACAAGAATAGTGACTCTTCTTATAGTCGTGGGTTTTGAGCACTCCCTGTGAGACCAGTATTAGTTTGCGATACACCACTGCATGTTCAATGTATTCCATGGACATACACATTGACGATGAAACACCGAAATTAGATCGGAATTAAATAAAAAATGCTCAATGCCGCCTTCAGTGCAAGAAGAGTGAGACTTCTTAGAGTCTGTGCTTTGATTCTTTCCTGTGAGACCAGTATTAGTTTCCGATACACCACTGCAGGTTCTATGTATTCCTTGGACCTTCACATTGACGATGAAACACAGAAATCGCATCGGAATTAAATACAAAAGGCACAATGCCTCCATAAGTACAAGAATAGAGACTCTTCTTACAGTCGGGGTTTTGAGCACTCCATGTGAGACCAGTATTAGTTTGCGATACACCACTGCAGGTTCAATGTATTCCTTGGAAATACAAATTGACGATGAAACACTGAAATTAGATCGGAATTAAATAAAAAAGTCACAATGCCGCCTTAAGTACAAGAATAGAGTCTCTTCTTACAGTCGGGCTTTTGAGCACTCCCTGTGAGACCAGTATTAGTTTGCCATACACCACTGCAGGTTCAATGTATTCCTTGGACATACACATTGACGATTAAACAGTGAAATTAGATCGGAATTAAATAAAAAATGCTCAATGCCGCCTTAAGTGCAAGAAGAGTGAGACTTCTCAGCGTCTGTGCATTGATCCTTTCCTGTGAGACCAGTATTAGTTTCCGATACACCATTGCAGGTTCTATGTACTCCTTGGAACTTCACATTGACGTTGAAACACAAAAGTCCCATCGGAATTAAATACAAAAGGCACAATGCCGCCATAAGTGCGAGAAGAGTGAGACTTCTTAGAGTCTGTGCATTGATCCTTTCCTGTGAGACCTGTATTAGTTTCCGATACACCACTGCAGGTTCTATGTATTCCTTGGACCTTCACATTGACGTTGAAACACAGAAATCGCATCGGAATTAAATACAAAAGGCACAATGCCGCCTTAAGTGCAATAAGAGTGAGACTTCTTAGAGTCTTTGCATTGATCCTTTCCTGGGAGACCAGTATTAGTTTCCGATACACCACTGCAGGTTCTATGTATTCCTTGGACCTTCACATTGACGATGAAACATAGAAATCGCATCGGAATTAAATACAAAAGGCACAATGCCTCCATAAGTACAAGAATAGAGACTCTTCTCACAGTCGGTGTTTTGAGCACTCCCTGTGAGACCAGTATTAGTTTGCGATACACCTCAGGAGGTTCAGTTCATTCCTTGGACCTTCACAATGACGATGAAACACAGAAATCGCATCGGAATTAAATACAAAAGGCACAATGCCGCCTTAAGTACAAGAATGGAGACTCTTCTTACAGTCGGTGCTTTGAGCATTCCCTGTGAGACCAGTAATAGTATCCGGTACACCGCTGCAGGTTCAATCTATTCCTTGGACATACACATTTACGATGAAACACTGAAATTACATCGGAATTAAATGCAAAAGGCACAATGCCGCCTTAAGTACAAGAATAGAGACTCACTTACAGTCGGTGCTTTGAGCATTCCCTGTGAGACCAGTATTAGTTTCCGATACACCACTGCAGGTTCAATGTATTCCTTGGACATTCACATTGACGATGAAACACAGAAATCACATCGGAGATAAATACAACAGGCACAATGCCGCCATAAGTGCAAGAAGAGTGAGACTTCTTAGAGTCTGTGCATTGATCCTTTCCTGTGAGACCAGTATTAGTTTCCGATACACCACTGCAGGTTCTATGTATTCCTTGGACCTTCACATTGACGATGAAACACAGAAATCGCATCGGAATTAAATACAAAAGGCTCAATGCCTCCATAAGTACAAGAATAGAGACTCTTCTTACAGTCGGTGTTTTGAGCACTCCCTGTGAGACCAGTATTAGTTTGCGATACACCACTGCAGGTTCAATGTATTCCTTGGACATACACATTGACGATGAAACACTGTAATTAGATCGCAATTAAATAAAAAAGACTCAATGCCGCCTAAAGTGCAAGAAGAGTGAGACTTCTTATAGTCTGTGCTTTGATCCTTTCCTGTGAGACCAGTATTAGTTTCCGATACACCACTGCAATATCAATGTATTCCTTGGACCTTCACATTAACGATGAAACACAGATATCTCATCGGAATTAAATACAAAAGGCACAATGCCTCCATAAGTACAAGATTAGAGACTCTTCTTACAGTCGGTGTTTTGAGCACTCCCTGTGAGACCAGTATTAGTTTGCGATACACCACTGCAGGTTCAATGTATTCCATGGACATACACATTGACGATGAAACACTGAAATTAGATCGGAATTAAATAAAAAAGGCTCAATGCCGCCTTAAGTGCAAGAAGCGTGAGACTTCTTAGAGTCTGTGCATTGATCCTTTCCTGTGAGACCAGTATTAGTTTCCGATACACCACTGCAGGTTCAATGTATTCCTTGGACCTTCACATTGACGATGAAACACAGAAATCGCATCGGAATTAAATACAAAAGGCACAATGCCGCCTTAAGTGCAAGAAGAGTGAGACTTCTTAGAGTCTGTGCATTGATCGTTTCCTGTGAGACCAATATTAGTTTCCGATACACCACTGCAGGTTCTATGTATTCCTTGGACCTTCACATTGACGATGAAATACAGAAATCGCATCGGAATTAAATACAAAAGGCACAATGCCTCATAAGTACAAGAATAGAGACTCTTCTTACAGTCGGGGTTTTGAGCACTCCCTGTGAGACCAGTATTAGTTTGCGATACACCACTGCATGTTCAATGTATTCCATGGACATACACATTGACGATGAAACACCGAAATTTGATCGGAATTAAATAAAAAAGGCTCAATGCCGAATTCAGTGCAAGAAGAGTGAGACTTCTTAGAGTCTGTGCTTTGATTCTTTCCTATGAGACCAGTATTAGTTTCCGATACACCACTGCAGGTTCTATGTATTCCTTGGACCTTCACATTGACGATGAAACACAGAAATCGCATCGGAATTAAATACAAAAGGCACAATGCCTCCATAAGTACAAGAATAGAGACTCTTCTTACAGTCGGGGTTTTGAGCACTCCCTGTGAGACCAGTATTAGTTTGCGATACACCACTGCAGGTTCAATGTATTCCTTGGACATACACATTGACGATTAAACACTGAAATTAGATCGGAATTAAATAAAAAATGCTCAATGCCGCCTTAAGTGCAAGAAGAGTGAGACTTCTCAGAGTCTGTGCATTGATCCTTTCCTGTGAGACCACTATTAGTTTCCGATACACCGCTGCAGGTTCTATGTACTCCTTGGAACTTCACATTGACGTTGAAACACAAAAGTCCCATCGGAATTAAATACAAAAGACACAATGCCGCCATAAGTGCGAGAAGAGTGAGACTTCTTAGAGTCTGTGCATTGATCCATTCCTGTCAGACCAGTATTAGTTTCCGATACACCACTGCAGGTTCTATGTATTCCTTGGACCTTCACATTGACGATGAAACACAGAAATTGCATCGGAATTAAATACAAAAGGCTCAATGCCTCCATAAGTACAAGAATAGAGACTCTTCTTACAGTCGGTGTTTTGAGCACTCCCTGTGAGACCAGTATTAGTTTGCGATACACCACTGCAGGTTCAATGTATTCCTTGGACATACACATTGACGATGAAACACTGTAATTAGATCGCAATTAAATAAAAAAGACTCAATGCCGCCTTAAGTGCAAGAAGAGTGAGACTTCTTATAGTCTGTGCTTTGATCCTTTCCTGTGAGACCAGTATTAGTTTCCGATACACCACTGCAATATCAATGTATTATTTGGACCTTCACATTAACGATGAAACACAGATATCTCATCGGAATTAAATACAAAAGGCACAATGCCTCCATAAGTACAAGATTAGAGACTCTTCTTACAGTCGGTGTTTTGAGCACTCCCTGTGAGACCAGTATTAGTTTGCGATACACCACTGCAGGTTCAATGTATTCCTTGGACATACACATTGACGACGAAACACTGAAATTAGATCGGAATTAAATAAAAAAGGCTCAATGCCGCCTTAAGTGCAAGAAGAGTGAGACTTCTTAGAGTCTGTGCATTGATCCTTTCCTGTGAGACCAGTATTAGTTTCCGATACACCACTGCAGGTTCAATGTATTCCTTGGACCTTCACATTGACGATGAAACACAGAAATCGCATCGGAATTAAATACAAAAGGCACAATGCCGCCTTAAGTGCAAGAAGAGTGAGACTTCTTAGAGTCTGTGCATTGATCCTTTCCTGTGAGACCAATATTAGTTTCCGATACACCACTGCAGGTTCTATGTATTCCTTGGACCTTCACATTGACGATGAAATACAGAAATCGCATCGGAATTAAATACAAAAGGCACAATGCCTCATAAGTACAAGAATAGAGACTCTTCTTACAGTCGGGGTTTTGAGCACTCCCTGTGAGACCAGTATTAGTTTGCGATACACCACTGCATGTTCAATGTATTCCATGGACATACACATTGACGATGAAACACCGAAATTTGATCGGAATTAAATAAGAAAGGCTCAATGCCGAATTCAGTGCAAGAAGAGTGAGACTTCTTAGAGTCTGTGCTTTGATTCTTTCCTATGAGACCAGTATTAGTTTCCGATACACCACTGCAGGTTCTATGTATTCCTTGGACCTTCACATTGACGATGAAACACAGAAATCGCATCGGAATTAAATACAAACGGCACAATGCCTCCATAAGTACAAGAATAGAGACTCTTCTTACAGTCGGGGTTTTGAGCACTCCCTGTGAGACCAGTATTAGTTTGCGATACACCACTGCAGGTTCAATGTATTCCTTGGACATACACATTGACGATGAAACGCTGAAATTAGATCGGAATTAAATAAAAAAGGCTCAATGCCGCCTTAAGTGCAAGAAGAGTGAGACTTCTTAGAGTCTGTGCATTGATCCTTTCCTGTGAGACCAGTATTAGTTTCCGATACGCCACTGCAGGTTCAATGTATTCCTTGGACCTTCACATTGACGATGAAACACAGAAATCGCATCGGAATTAAATACAAAAGGCACAATGCCGCCTTAAGTGCAAGAAGAGTGAGACTTCTTAGAGTCTGTGCATTGATCCTTTCCTGTGACACCAATATTAGTTTCCGATTCACCACTGCAGGTTCTATGTATTCCTTGGACCTTCACATTGACGATGAAATACAGAAATCGCATCGGAATTAAATACAAAAGGCACAATGCCTCATAAGTACAAGAATAGAGACTGTTCTTACAGTCGGGGTTTTGAGCACTCCCTGTGAGACCTGTATTAGTTTGCGATACACCACTGCATGTTCAATGTATTCCATGGACATACACATTGACGATGAAACACCGAAATTTGATCGGAATTAAATAAAAAAGGCTCAATGCCGAATTCAGTGCAAGAAGAGTGAGACTTCTTAGAGTCTGTGCTTTGATTCTTTCCTATGAGACCAGTATTAGTTTCCGATACACCACTGCAGGTTCTATGTATTCCTTGGACCTTCACATTGACGTTGAAACACAGAAATCGCATCGGAATTAAATACAAAAGGCTCAATGCCTCCATAAGTACAAGAATAGAGACTCTTCTTACAGTCGGTGTTTTGAGCACTCCCTGTGAGACCAGTATTAGTTTGCGATACACCACTGCAGGTTCAATGTATTCCTTGGACATACACATTGACGATGAAACACTGTAATTAGACCGCAATTAAATAAAAAAGACTCAATGCCGCCTTAAGTGCAAGAAGAGTGAGACTTCTTATAGTCTGTGCTTTGATCCTTTCCTGTGAGACCAGTATTAGTTTCCGATACACCACTGCAATATCAATGTATTCCTTGGACCTTCACATTAACGATGAAACACAGATATCTCATCGGAATTAAATACAAAAGGCACAATGCCTCCATAAGTACAAGATTAGAGACTCTTCTTACAGTCGGTGTTTTGAGCACTCCCTGTGAGACCAGTATTAGTTTGCGATACACCACTGCAGGTTCAATGTATTCCTTGGACATACACATTGACGATGAGACACTGAAATTGGATCGGAATTAAATAAAAAAGGCTCAATGCCGCCTTAAGTGCAAGAAGAGTGAGACTTCTTAGAGTCTGTGCATTGATCCTTTCCTGTGAGACCAGTATTAGTTTCCGATACACCACTGCAGGTTCAATGTATTCCTTGGACCTTCACATTGACGATGAAACACAGAAATCGCATCGGAATTAAATACAAAGGGCACAATGCCTCCATAAGTACAAGAATAGAGACTCTTCTTACAGTCGGGGTTTTGAGCACTCCCTGTGAGACCAGTATTAGTTTGCGATACACCACTGCATGTTCAATGTATTCCATGGACATACACATTGACGATGAAACACCGAAATTAGATCGGAATTAAATAAAAAAGGCTCAATGCCGCCTTCAGTGCAAGAAGAGTGAGACTTCTTAGAGTCTGTGCTTTGATTCTTTCCTGTGAGACCAGTATTAGTTTCCGATACACCACTGCAGGTTCTATGTATTCCTTGGACCTTCACATTGACAATGAAACACAGAAATCACATCGGAATTAAATACAAAAGGCACAATGCCTCCATAAGTACAAGAATAGAGACTCTTCTTACAGTCGGGGTTTTGAGCACTCCCTGTGTGACCAGTATTAGTTTGCGATACACCACTGCAGGTTCAATGTATTCCTTGGAAATACAAATTGACGATGAAACACTGAAATTAGATCGGAATTAAATAAAAAAGTCACAATGCCGCCTTAAGTACAAGAATAGAGACTCTTCTTACAGTCGGGCTTTTGAGCACTCCCTGTGAGACCAGTATTAGTTTGCCATACACCACTGCAAGTTCAATGTATTCCTTGGACATACACATTGACGATTAAACACTGAAATTAGATCGGAATTAAATAAAAAATGCTCAATGCCGCTTTAAGTGCAAGAAGAGTGAGACTTCTCAGAGTCTGTGCATTGATCCTTTCCTGTGGGACCAGTATTAGTTTCCGATACACCACTGCAGGTTCTATGTACTCCTTGGAACTTCACATTGACGTTGAAACACAAAAGTCCCATCGGAATTAAATACAAAAGGCACAATGCGCCATAAGTGCAAGAAGAGTGAGACTTCTTAGAGTCTGTGCATTGATCCTTTCCTGTGAGACCTGTATTAGTTTCCGATACACCACTGCAGGTTCTATGTATTCCTTGGACCTTCACATTGACGTTGAAACACAGAAATCGCATCGGAATTAAATACAAAAGGCACAATGCCGCCTTAAGTGCAATTAGAGTGAGACTTCTTAGAGTCTTTGCATTGATCCATTCCTGTGAGACCAGTATTAGTTTCCGATACACCACTGCAGGTTCTATGTATTCCTTGGACCTTCACATTGACGATGAAACATAGAAATCGCATCGGAATTAAATACAAAAGGCACAATGCCTCCATAAGTACAAGAATAGAGACTCTTCTCACAGTCGGTGTTTTGAGCACTCCCTGTGAGACCAGTATTAGTTTGCGATACACCTCAGGAGGTTCAGTTCATTCCTTGGACCTTCACATTGACGATGAAACACAGAAATCGCATCGGAATTAAATACAAAAGGCACAATGCCGCCTTAAGTACAAGAATGGAGACTCTTCTTACAGTCGGTGCTTTGAGCATTCCCTGTGAGACCAGTAATAGTATCCGGTACACCGCTGCAGGTTCAATCTATTCCTTGGACATACACATTTACGATGAAACACTGAAATTACATCGGAATTAAATGCAATAGGCACAATGCCGCCTTAAGTACAAGAATAGAGACTCACTTACAGTCGGTGCTTCGAGCATTCCCTGTGAGACCAGTATTAGTTTCCGATACACCACTGCAGGTTCTATGTATTCCTTGGACATTCACATTGACGATGAAACACAGAAATCACATCGGAGATAAATACAACAGGCACAATGCCGCCATAAGTGCAAGAAGAGTGAGACTTCTTAGAGTCTGTGCATTGATCCTTTCCTGTGAGACCAGTATTAGTTTCCGATACACCACTGCAGGTTCAATGTATTCCTTGGACATACACATTGACGATGAAACACTGTAATTAGATCGCAATTAAATAAAAAAGACTCAATGCCGCCTTAAGTGCAAGAAGAGTGAGACTTCTTATAGTCTGTGCTTTGATCCTTTCCTGTGAGACCAGTATTAGTTTCCGATACACCACTGCAATATCAATGTATTCCTTGGACCTTCACATTAACGATGAAACACAGATATCTCATCGGAATTAAATACAAAAGGCACAATGCCTCCATAAGTACAAGATTAGAGACTCTTCTTACAGTCGGTGTTTGAGCACTCCCTGTGAGACCAGTATTAGTTTGCGATACACCACTGCAGGTTCAATGTATTCCTTGGACATACACATTGACGATGAAACACTGAAATTAGATCGGAATTAAATAAAAAAGGCTCAATGCCGCCTTAAGTGCAAGAAGAGTGAGACTTCTTAGAGTCTGTGCATTGATCCTTTCCTGTGAGACCAGTATTAGTTTCCGATACACCACTGCAGGTTCAATGTATTCCTTGGACCTTCACATTGACGATGAAACACAGAAATCACATCAGGGATAAATACAACAGGCACAATGCCGCCATAAGTGCAATAAGAGTGAGACTTCTTTGAGTCTGTGCATTGATCCTCTCCTGTGAGACCAGTATTAGTTTCCGATACACCACTGCAGGTTCTATGTATTCCATGGACCTTCACATTGACGATGAGACATAGAAATCGCATGGGAATTAAATACAAAAGGCACAATGCCTCCATAAGTACAAGAATAGAGACTCTTCTTACAGTTGGTGTTTGAGCACTCCCTGTGAGACCAGTATTAGTTTGCGATACACCACTGCAGGTTCAATGTATTCCTTGGAAATACACATTGACGATGAAACACTGAAATTAGATCGGAATTAAATAAAAAAGGCACAATGCCGCCTTAAGTACAAGAATAGAGACTCTTCTTACAGTCGGGGTTTTGAGCACTCCCTGTGAGACCAGTATTAGTTTGCCATACACCACTGCAGGTTCAATGTTTTCCTTGGACATACACATTGACGATTAAACGCTGAAATTAGATCGGAATTCAATAAAAAATGCTCAATGCCGCCTTAAGTGCAAGAAGAGTGAGACTTCTCTGAGTCTGTGCATTGATCCTTTCCTGTGAGACCAGTATTAGTTTCCGATACACCACTGCAGGTTCTATGTATTCCTTGGAACTTCACATTGACGTTGAAACACAGAAGTCGCATCGGAATTAAATACAAAAGGCACAATGCCGCCATAAGTGCAAGAAGAGTGAGACTTCTTAGAGTCTGTGCATTGATCCTTTCCTGTGAGACCTGTATTAGTTTCCGATACACCACTGCAGGTTCTATGTATTCCTTGGACCTTCACATTGACGATGAAACATAGAAATCGCATCGGAATTAAATACAAAAGGCACAATGCCTCCATAAGTACAAGAATAGAGACTCTTCTTACAGTCGGTGTTTTGAGCACTCCGTGTGAGACCAGTATTAGTTTGCGATACACCTCAGGAGGTGCAGTTCATTCCTTGGACCTTCACATTGACGATGAAACACAGAAATCGCATCGGAATTAAATACAATAGGCACAATGCCGCCTTAAGTACAAGAATGGAGACTCTTCTTACAGTCGGTGCTTTGAGCATTCCCTGTGAGACCAGTAATAGTATCCGATACACCGCTGCAGGTTCAATCTATTCCTTGGACATACACATTGACGATGAAACACTGAAATTACATCGGAATTAAATGCAAAAGGCACAATGCCGCCTTAAGTGCAATAAGAGTGAGACTTCTTTGAGTCTGTGCATTGATCCTTTCCTGTGAGACCAGTATTAGTTTCCGATACACCACTGCAGGTTCTATGTATTCCATGGACCTTCACACTGACGATGAAACATAGAAATCGCATCGGAATTAAATACAAAAGGCACAATGCCTCCATAAGTACAAGAATAGAGACTCTTCTTACAGTCGGTGTTTGAGCACTCCCTGTGAGACCAGTATTAGTTTGCGATACACCACTGCAGGTTCAATGTATTCCTTGGACATACACATTGACGATGAAACACTGTAATTAGATCGCAATTAAATAAAAAAGACTCAATGCCGCCTTAAGTGCAAGAAGAGTGAGACTTCTTATAGTCTGTGCTTTGATCCTTTCCTGTGAGACCAGTATTAGTTTCCGATACACCACTGCAATATCAATGTATTCCTTGGACCTTCACATTAACGATGAAACACAGATATCGCATCGGAATTAAATACAAAAGGCACAATGCCTCCATAAGTACAAGATTAGAGACTCTTCTTACAGTCGGTGTTTTGAGCACTCCCTGTGAGACCAGTATTAGTTTGCGATACACCACTGCAGGTTCAATGTATTCGTTGGACATACACATTGACGATGAAACACTGAAATTAGATCGGAATTAAATACAAAAGGCACAATGCCGCCTTAAGTACAAGAATAGAGGCTCTTCTTACAGTCGGTGCTTTGAGCATACCCTGTGAGACCAGTATTAGTTTCCGCTACACCTCTGCAGGTTCAATGTATTCCCTGGACCTTCACATTGACGATGAAACGCAGAAATCGCATCGGAATTAAATACAAAAGGCACAATGCCGCCTTAAGTACAAGAATAGAGACTCTTCTTACAGTCGGTGCTTTGAGCACTCCCTGTGAGACCAGTATTAGTTTGCTATACACCACTTATAAAATAAATAAAATAAATAATAAAAAAATATGTTGTTATTTTGAATATGTTGATTATTCTATCTGTATGATGGTGATTGTGATTGCAATTGTGTTTGCTTATCTGGAACGTGGACGTTTGATTATTCGTTATCAGACGCTTGACAATGGCTTTTTCGTAAAGGCAATGTTACTCGTAGTTGACCGTGAAACAAAACTGAATAATCGGACTTCGTAATTAAATCGTTTCCAAAGACTGCTGCGGAAGGTGCGGACTCATAATTTGCCAGCCATGCCAATACGTCGTACAGAGGTGATTGTCTACTAAACATAAAAAAGTTACACAGTTAGTTAAATCAGATATATTCAATGAATAAGCCTACAGTTCATAATCCTACTTACTTTTATAAATATAAATTCTTTACAGAATCGAGTGCCTAGTGTGGTTGCAACTCGCAGTATTCTTCTATAACATGAAATATGGCGGTGTGCTAGACAAAAAAATAAAATACGTGCTACTCGCACCACTTCAACCAGAGCTCTCCCTTTCTTAATCAAACATAAGAGTAACGTAATTGTGCTTTTGTTTTATCAGCGACACAGCGCTGCAGTTGTGTGCCATAGGCTTTATTTATTTGTCACTGATTATTTATCTAA